>NC_058083.1:173341863-173991679 GCF_014858855.1 Bufo gargarizans
TTCTTTTCTGGCCCTTTGTTTACATGCAATAAGAAACAATCTCTGCCCCTCCCCCTGCACTGCTAAGGGAGTGAATACAAGAGCTGCCCTGAGTGACATGTCTGCCTGCTGGGAGACTCTGCAGCATGTTGTATGTGTAGGACTATAAGTTCCAGCTGTATAATGACACTGCTAAGGGAGTGGATACAAGTGCTGCCCTGAGTGACATGTCTGCCTGCTGGGAAACTCTGCAGTATGTTTTATGTGTAGAGCTACAATTCCTAGCTGTACAATGACACTGCTAAGGGAGTGAATACTAGTGCTGCCCTGAGTGACATGTCTGCCTGCTGGGAGAGTCTGCAGCATGTTGTATGTGTAGAACTACAAGTCCCAGCTGTATAATGACACTGCTAAGGGAGTGAATACAAGTGCTGCCCCGAGTGACATGTCTGCCTGCTGGGAGACTCAGCAGCATGTTTTATGTGTAGGACTACAAGTCCCAGCTGTATAATGACACTGCTAAAGGAGTGAATACAAATGCTGCCCTGAGTGACATGTCTGCCTGCTGGGAGACTCTGCAGCATGTTGTATGTATAGAACTACAAGTCCCAGCTGTATAATGACACTGCTAAGAGAGTGAATACAAGAGCTGCCCTGAGTGACATGTCTGCCTGCTGGGAGACTCAGCAGCATGTTGCATGTGTAGGACTACAAGTCCCAGCTGTAAAATGACACTGCTAAGGGAGTGGATACAAGATCTGCCCTGAGTGACATGTCTGCCTGCTGGGAGACTCAGCAGCATGTTTTATGTGTAGAACTACAAGTCCCACCTGCATTATGACACTGCTAAGGGAGTGAATACAAATGCTGCCCTGAGTGACATGTCTGCCTGCTGGGAGACTCTGCAGCATGTTGTATGTGTAGGACTACAAGTCCCAGCTGTATAATGACACTGCTAAGGGAGTGGATACAAGAGCTGACCTGAGTGCTGGGAGACTCTGCAGCATGTTGTATGTGTAGGACTACAAGTCCCAGCTGTATAATGACACTGCTAAGGGAGTGGATACAAGAGCTGCCCTGAGTGCTGGGAGACTCTGCAGCATGTTGTATGTGTAGGACTACATGTTCCACTTGTATAATGACACTTCTAATACACACAGGATCTTCCCCCTACCTTCTTGTGCAATGCTCTCTCTAGTATATCAGCTCCAGTGCCCAGCATTGTCTCCTCACTGCCTGCAGAGCTGTGCAGCTGAAGGGGTTAAGAATCCTAGCAGAGAGTAGACAGCAGTGAAGGAAGGGGGGGCGTGGCCAGCACAGTGACATCTCGTTTACAGGATTGTAAACAACCTTTATGAGAGCAGGGAGAGAAGCTGACATCACAGGTCATGTGACCCTCAGCGAAATCTGAGAAACCAGCCACCGGAGATAAAGTGAGTGAATTGGAAAGCTGTTACATTTGCTTAGTTAGGAACATAGAAAGAACAAAAAAATAACTCGGACAACCCCTTTAAAGGCGTCATTGCGGCGGCTCTCCCAGGTCACACTAACGCCGATTGGCGTCATCTCGCGATGGCCGAGATTTCCTGTGAACGCGCGCACACAGGCGCGCGCGTTCACAGGAACGGAAGGTAAGCGAGTGGATCTCCAGCCTGCCAGCGGCGATCGTTCGCTGGCAGGCTGGAGATGCAATTTTTTTAACCCCTAACAGGTATATTAGACGCTGTTTTGATAACAGCGTCTATTATACCTGCTACCCGGTCCTCTGGTGGTCCCTTTTGTTTGGATCGACCACCAGAGGACACAGGTAGCTCTGTAATAAGTAGCACCAAACACCACACTACACTACACCCCCCCTGTCACTTATTAACCCCTTATGAACCCCTGATCACCCCATATAGACTCCCTTATCACCCCCATGTCATTGATCACCCCCCTGTAAGTCTCCATTCAGATGTCCGTATGTATTTTACAGATCCACGCATCCATGGATCGGATCCGCAAAACACATACGGACGTCTGAATGGAGCCTTACAGGGGGGTGATCAATGACAGGGGGGTGATCACCCCATATACACTCTCTGATCACCCCCTGTCATTGATCACCCCCCTGTAAGGCTCCATTCAGATGTCCGTATGTATTTTACAGATCCACGCATCCATGGATCGGATCCGCAAAACACATACGGACGTCTGAATGGAGCCTTACAGGGGGTGACCAATGACAGGGGGGGTGATCACCCCATATACACTCCCTGATCACCCCCTGTCATTGATAACCCCCCTGTAAGGCTCCATTCAGACGCCCGTATGTGTTTTACGGATCCACGCATCCATGGATCGGATCCGCAAAACACATACGGACGTCTGAATGGAGCCTTACAGGGGGGTGATCAATGACAGGGGGGTGATCACCCCATAGACACTCCCTGATCACCCCCTGTCATTGATCACCCCCCTGTAAGGCTCCATTCAGACGTCCGTATGTGTTTTGCGGATCCGATCCATGTATCCGTGGATCCGTAAAAAACATATGGACGTCTGAATGGAGCCTTTCAGGGGGGCGATCAGTGACAGGAGGGTGATCACCCCATATACACTCCCTGATCACCCCCCTGTCATTGATCACCCCCCTGTAAGGCTCCATTCAGACATTTTTGGGGCCCAAGTTAGCGGAAATCGTTTTTTTTTTTTTTTTTTTCTTACAAAGTCTCATATTCCACTAACTTGTGTCAAAAAATAAAATCTCACATGAACTCACCATACCCCTCACGGAATCCAAATGCGTAACATTTTTTAGACATTTATATTCCAGACTTCTTCTCACACTTTAGGGCCCCTAAAATGCCAGGGCAGTATAAATACCCCACATGTGACCCCATTTTGGAAAGAAGACACCCCAAGGTATTCCGTGAGGGGCATATTGAGTCCATGAAAGATTGACATTTTTGTCCCAAGTTAGCAGAAAGGGAGACTTTGTGAGAAAAAACAAAAAAAAAATCAATTTCCGCTAACTTGTGCCCAAAAAAAAAATAATTCTATGAACTCGCCATGCCCCTCATGGAATACCTTGGGGTGTCTTCTTTCCAAAATGGGGTCACATGTGGGGTATTTATACTGCCCTGGCATTTTAGGGGCCCTAAAGCGTGAGAAGAAGTCTGGGATCCAAATGTCCAAAAATGCCCTCCTAAAAGGAATTTGGGCCCCTTTGCGCATCTAGGCTGCAAAAAAGTGTCACACATGTGGTATCGCTGTACTCAGGAGAAGTTGGGCAATGTGTTTTGGGGTGTCATTTTACATATACCCATGCTGGGTGAGATAAATATTTTGGTCAAATGCCAACTTTGTATAAAAAAAATTGGAAAAGTTGTCTTTTGCAGAGATATTTCTCTCACCCAGCATGGGTATATGTAAAATGACACCCCAAAACACATTCCCCAACTTCTACTGAGTACGGCAATACCACATGTGTGACACTTTTTGTCACAAGTTAGCGGAAACTGATGATTATTTTTTTCATTTTTTTTTCTTACAAAGTCTCATATTCCACTAACTTGTGACAAAAAATAAAAAAATCCATAAACTCACCATACCCCTCACGAAATACCTTAGGGTGTCTTTTTTTCCAAAATGGGGTCACTTGTGGGGTAGTTACACTGCCCTGGCATTCTAGGGGCCCAAATGTGTGGTAAGTAGTTTGAAATCAAAATCTGTAAAAAATGGCCGGTGAAATCCTAAAGGTGCTCTTTGGAATGTGGGCCCATTTGCCCACCTAGGCTGCAAAAAAGTGTCACACATGTGGTATCGCCGTACTCAGGAGAAGTTGGGGAATGTGTTTTGGGGTGTCATTTTACATATACCCATGCTGGGTGAGATAAATATCTCGTCAAAAGACAACTTTTCCCATTTTTTTATACAAAGTTGGCATTTGACCGAGATATTTCTCTCACCCAGCATGAGTATATGTAAAATGACACCCCAAAACACATTTCCCAACTTCTCCTGAGTACGGCGATACCAGATGTGTGACACTTTTTTGCAGCCTAGGTGGGCAAAGGGGCCCACATTCCAAAGAGCACCTTTAGGATTTCACAGGTCATTTTTTACAGATTTTGATTTCAAACTACTTCTCACGCATCTGGGCCCCTAAAATGCCAGGGCAGTATAACTACCCTACAAGTGACCCCATTTTGGAAAGAAGACCCCTAAGGTATTTTGTGATGGGCATAGTGAGTTCATGGAAGTTTTTATTTTTTGTCACAAGTTAGTGGAATATGAGACTTTGTAAGGAAAAAAAAAAAAAAAAATCATCATTTTCCGCTAACTTGTGACAAAAAATAAAAAGTTCTATGAACTCACTATGCCCATCAGTGAATAACTTAGGGTGTCTACTTTCCGAAATGGTGGGGTGTTTGTACTGTCTGGGCATTGTAGAACCTCAGGAAACATGACAGGTGCTCAGAAAGTCAAAGCTGCTTCAAAAAGCGGAAATTCACATTTTTGTACCATAGTTTGTAAACGCTATAACTTTTACCGAAACCATTTTTTTTTGACACAAACATTTTTTTTTTATCAAAGACATGTAGAACAATAAATTTATCGAAAAATTTATATATGGATGTCGTTTTTTTTGCAAAATTTTACAACTGAAAGTGAAAAATGTCATTTTTTTGCAAAAAAATCATTAAATTTCGATTAATAACAAAAAAAGTAAAAATGTCAGCTGCAATGAAATACCACCAAATGAAAGCTCTATTAGTGAGAAGAAAAGGAGGTAAAATTAATTTGGGTGGTAAGTTGCATGACCGAGCAATACACTGCTAAATTTGTGGAGTGCCGATTTGTAAAAAAGGGCCTGGTCACTAGAGGGGTATAAACCTGTGGTCCTTAAGTGGTTAAGGCATCTTTCAGATGGCTGTAATGTGGACACATTTAAGCCCCCACCAATCCATACTGTGGATTTAGTGATCCGAACTTTCGGCATTTTGAATTCCTCCGATAATCTTATTTTGGGTCATTATCCCCAAAAAGGCCTAGCCCATCGTTTTGTGATCGGTGAGGGGTTTTCTCCTTGGGGCCGCTACAGATCATCAGAACCATATGACCATACACATGTGGATGTGTCTAGTACACAAGTGAACAGGGTCTAAACTGCAGTCACAAGCACAGCCACATGCATATGGAAGCAGCGTTACCCCTTCACTCTGCTGATCAGCAGGCGACCCAAGATGGGACCCTCACACATTGATGGCCTATCCTAAGAATATACTGTCAGTATAAAATATACTGTCTGCAGTAAAAACGAGAAAACTCGGTGCACTTAATTAAAGGGAACTATAAAATGAGGGATTGACACTTAGAATATATAGATAAGATTTCATTCTGCATTTTCTTTTTACCTGGCTAAGCTCTCTCTCATTGATCCTGTTTCTAGATTCCTTGTATTTAATTGTCAACCTTTTTTTTTTTTTTTTTTTGAGTATTTATATTGTTTCTTATGGTATATATGATATCCCATTATATAATGCAAATAATAAAAAAAGAAAGAAATAAAATTCTACAACTCACAGCCAGTGTTCAGCGAATCTCAGGATAAAATTGATTCACCGCAAAGCCGAATTTCCTCGTGCTTTATGGTAGTGAATCGATTTACCTTAAATAATGTAAAAAACAAAAACACAAGAACAAAACAAAAAAAAAAGAAACAAAAAACCCCCCAAAAAACATACTTAACTGATCCATTTGATTGCGACGGGCCGGCCGCCGCCATCTTGCTTGAAGATCTTGGATCAGGTGTATGATATATATATATATTTTATTTTTTTATTGTATACTCTGTATGGCCAAAAATGTCCAGGCTACAAAAGGGTTCCAAACAAAAGACGCAGAGCTAGAATGTGGTTAGCAGCAGCACCATCTTTACGGCCAGAAGTAGTGGCAGTAGTAGCAGTAGGCCGCAGTTGTCCCTGCTGGCTTTGGAAAGATACAACATTATAGTTAAGGAGAGAGAGAGGATGGCATAGTGGATTGGATGGCTCACTCCTCATCTCAGTCACAGAAGGAGGGAGTGGAAGTGACTTCAGAGTCCGACACAGTGCCATGGAGCCAGCCAAAGAACCCACCATGATATCTCACAGTCTGATAGAAGAAAAAGAAAGGGTTAGGACTCCAATGACAATTGTGTGCTGGACAGGACCTAAGATCCAGATCAGGGTGCAGAGGAGGAGACAACATCAGGGGAGGAAGGTGATGGCAGCAGCAATAAAGTGCAGAGTCTACGTGGATCCCAAAGAACAGCCAGGGCCACGTCTGCTTTTGGATCTGGTGATGCCGCTGACACACTGGGTCGGCAAGGCCCAAAACATGCCAGAGCTAAGGGCAGCTTGGCTGCCTCTACCCCTCTGCAAGTATCTAAAGTCTGGCAGTTTTTCTCCATGCTGCTGGAAGACAAACGAATTGCCTTGTGCAAGAGCAAAATAAAATGTGGGCAGACAACCACAAACAAAGGCACCACAGCTCTATTAAACCACATGAATCAACATCACCCCATCCTGTGGGCAAACATAGGTGGCAACCAGCCACCACAGCAGGTTTTCCCTCCTCCTCCCAGTCCAGCTTGCAGTAGCTAGGTCGCATTCACGAACATTATAGTGTCTTTAACATCATCATTATCCCTCTCTGCTTGTCCGGCTCTGACTCCTATTCCTGTATCAACAAAGTAGTGGGTCCTCCTCTTCCTCCTCTGCTCCATCCACAGCCATTGATAATGGAATGACTGGCCAGGAAACAACTCTACATGTCCAGTTATCTCACCGTGTGCAAGCTTAATTCCCACCTGGCCAAGCTGCTGGTGCTGTCATACCATTTACATGAGTCTGCTGCCTTTGGGAGCGAATAGCGTGTTCTGAGCCTAGCTGGAAGATTCCTAGTCAACATTATTTCTCCAAAAATTCCATCCCTGCCGTGCACTTTCACGTGGTGGATAACATGGGTCATTCTCTGCATATTCATGCTGCTATGGACACCTGGAGTAGGGCCAAGGGATAGGTACAGTACATGTCTTTCATAGCCCACTGGATCAATGTTTTTCTGGCAAAGCAGCACCCCAGCAATGAGGCTCGTTCCTTTGGATACCCCCATAATTGTGTCGGCCTGTCTCCAACACCAGGCACTTATCCGCCTCCTCCCCTATGGACACATCCCTGTCCCCAACAGCAGCTTGGCATAGGGTCACTCACACTATCTGTCCTTCCTATCACATGTCATGTCAAGCGTTGCCACGTCGTGTTGGAGCTGATCGATCTGGAAGAGAGTAGCCACTCCAGCGAGCAGTTGCTCAAGTACATCAAGCAGCAAACAACCCGCTGGCTGTCTCCCTACTGACTCCAACTGGGCAAGGTGGTCAGAGACAACATTGTGGCCGCTCTGAATCTGGTTGAAATAACACATGCTCCCTGCATGTAATCAACCTAGCAGCGCTTTCTAAATAAGTACATTGGTTTGCACCAGGTTTTGCAAAGTCCAGGAGACTGTCCAAGCACTTAAGCCACTCTGCTAACAACACATATGAAAGGTACTCCTGCCTCTGCCCTAACAGAGTCATCCTTCTCCTGCTGCTACGAGCAGCAGAAGCCACAGCAGCAGCCATTTCAGTCTCCTCAACATTGTGGAATAGTTTTTCCACATGTCGTACCCGGCTGAGGCCAGTCAGCAAATTCACAGCTTCCATCTCAATGCCCAGGTTTAAGCTTACCTAAACTCTGGCTGGTCTTTGTCGCATACCCAGGTCATTGACCCCATGTATTTCTGGGCAGACAGATTAGAACAGTGGCCCAAATAGACCAAGTTGTCCTCCGCCAGTGTCCAAAACATCCCTTTTGTCCAAATGAACCAAGCCTGAATTCAAGAGGATTTTTACACTCCTCTAGCTGATTCCAATGGATAGACTTCATCTACCCTACCTTTCTGGCAGTCCCCATCTCGCCACTGTTGCTGTCTGTCTGCATGACTGCTGCTGCGGCCTGCATCATGTCACTAATGGCACTTGCCAACAATCACATTCCCCAAGGACACTTTAAAAAAAAAATCATGACACTGTGTGTGTTTAAACATCATATGTCCCTGATAAGTGACACTTTTTGAAAGCTTTGGAATATGAAAAAGCATGAGACATGTGCTGGTCTGGTGTCTTTTTAAACACACTGTATGATAACACTGTCAAATATGCGTTTACCCACAACTATGTATGTCAGCGTCTCTCAGACATTATTGACTATTGCTGTCATAGTGTCCAGAGCTTGGGGAGGGGGTAGAGGGGATGGTGGAGAGTCCTGGAACCAAACTTTTTTTTTAAATTCAAAGAACGGGACTCAAAACAAATCTCGACTGGTTTGATAATCTCCAATTAGCCACTTTCACAGGGCATCTCAGGAAGTTCCTTCTCAGTGGAAAATGCAATAAGCAGTCTCTGAGTAACACAGAATCTCATCACTGGTCCTACAGGTACACCTAGTCACCAATTCAAATCAATTTGTGTCAGATGAGAGACCAGGTTTTCTAAAAAGTCAAATGGGACGTAAGGTATTAAACCATTATACCTATCTCATACATTGGGGGCATATCGTTAGGATATGCCACCAATGTCAGATAGATGCAGGTCCCACCTTACACATATGTGTAAGCTCATATGTATAAGATCTGTGAATTCAATTTTGTATATATTTTTTTGTTTAATTACAGTACATCATATTTATTTTTATGTACTGTTTAAATAAAGATAACATTTTGAGTACCCATATCAGACACAAAAACAACAACCTTTCATGATGGATGGATAAAATAAATAAATACTTAAATAAAACCATGCATTTAAAAGGATACTTTGCAGAGCTTATAGAACTCTCAAAGTGCAGTGAATATAACATTATTAATATTTCAGTAATTCTTTCAGCTTAGGGTGGAATATAAAATTGCCTTTGCTTCTTCAAGTGCATCCATTTTAACGTACTTACAGAGATTTTGACTTAACTCCCAAAGGAGTGTAACCTTTAGCTACCCTACACACAATTGTTGAAAAGTAGTGCGAACATTCATTTGACAAATCATTTGTTTAGAGTGAGTCCAGGGGAAAAAAATGTATATCTGTTTAAGCAAAGTAACAAAAAGTACAGCATAGTTTCTTCTTTGTGCAGTAATCATCAAAAATATGGCTTAGAAAAGAAACAATAATGCATAACAGAGCACCTTGTGGATTACCTTCAATTTGCTTCTGAATTTCCAGTGCTATATCCAGTGCATTAAAGGGTAAAACTGGATCACTTGCTATTCGCAGAACCATTTCTGAGGTCAACTGAAAGAACACAAAAACAAAAACTAAGTTTATAGATTGATTATTTGCGCAATCATAAAAAAATTATATTCTTTATTACTAAAGCTGCTGCAATCTAACATCCTCTATAAAATGTGAAGAATAAAAATATGGTCTTTTATATGAATAAAGGTGAACAAATTGAATCTAAAATTCAGATTTTTTATTTATTATTATTTCTGGTTCAAAAGAATTTGAATTATTTTTTGTGACTTGTTTGAGAAAAATGCAGACAAACATTAGAAATATCAAGAGAGAGAGAGAGAGAGAAAAAAAGTATACATATTAGGTATTGTCTCGTCAGAACCTCAACTGTAAAAATACCACATTACCTATCCCCTCAGATGAGCACCATTAAAATAAAAATGGTGTAAAAAAAAAAAGCCATTTTTTGTCACCTTACATCACAAAAAGTGTAATAGCAAGCGATCAAAAAGTCATATGCACCCCAAAATAGTGCCAATAAAACCATCCTCTCATCCTGCAAAAAATAAGCCCCTACCTAAGACAATCGGCTAAAAACAAAAATTTACTCTCAGACTATGGAGATACTAATATGTTTTTTTTTTGCTGTTTAAAAAAGGATATTATAGTGTAAAACCTAAATAAATGTAAAAATAAATGACATATTAAGTATTGCCGCTTCTGTAAGAATCTGCTCTAAAAAAATAACACATCACTTAACCCCTCAGATGAACACAGTCAAAAAATGTTTTCCATTTTAATCAATTTTTTTCATTAACAAAACAAGGGTTAACAGTCAAACAAAACTCTATATTTATGGCCCTGATTCAGTAGTTTACATAAGCACCCCATTATGTAGTCATAAAATGCTGTATGGCCAAATGGAAGGGCGCACAAGGAAAGTAGCGCCATATGGTTTTTGGAAGGCAGATTTAGCTGGACTGTTTTTTTTGACACTATGTCCCATTTGAAGCCCCACTGATGCACCCTAGAGTAGAAACTCCATAAAAGTGACCCCACCTAAGAAACTACACCCCTCAAGGTATTCAAAACTGGTTTTAAAAACTTTGTTAACCCCTTAGGTGTTATGCAAGAGTTATTGGCAAGTGGAGATGACATTTCAGAATTTCAATTTTTCGTAACCTTGCCCCACAAAAATATAATAAAGAGCAACCAAAAATCATATGTACCCTAAAAATAGTCCCAACAAAACTGCCACCTTATCCCATAGTTTCCAAAATGGGGTCACTTCTTTGGAGTTTCTACTCTATGGGTGCATCAGGGGGGCTTCAAATGGGACATGGTTTAAATTAAACCAGTCCAGCAAAATCTGCCTTCCAGAAACTATATGGTGTTCCTTTCCTTCTGAACCCTGCCGTGTGCCTGTACAGTAGTTTACAACCACATATGGGGTGTTTCTATAAACTACAGAATCAGGGCAATAAATATTGAGTTTTGTTTGTCTGTTAACCAGTTTTAACTGAGGGGTGTAGTTTCTAAAATTGGGTAATTTTTAGGTGGTTTCTATTATGTAAGCCTCACAAAGTGACAGATTTGCTTCTAAACTTCTAAGCCTTGTAACGTCCCCCAAAAATAAAATGGCATTCCTAAAATGATCCAAACATGAAGTAGACATATGGGGAATGTAAATTAATAACTATTTTTGTAGGTATTACTTTATATTATAGAAGTGGAGAAATTGAAACATTTCATTAGCCATGTTCTTAATCCAATTTTATATTTTAAGTTATTTTAAACATATGTATTTGACCTTTATTTGTACTGTCCTTCAGTAAAACTGATATCCATTGACCGTTTAATAGACCTCCAGCCACATAATCACTTGATCTTTTCTGTGCGGTGAATGCATAATTTTTGGGGCCTGTAATACACTGGCCTGCAGTAAAAATTATATCCCATAACAGTGTAATCTACCTCCAGCCACATACTAGTTATTTTCTGTACTCTGAATGCATACTTTTTGGGGCCCGTAGTCCACTGGCCTGCTGTAAAATTGATATCCAATGACCATGTAATCTACCTTCAGCGACATACTTACTAGTTTTTTTCTTTACGCTAAATGCATAATTGTTGGGGCCTGTAATCCACTGGCCTGCTGTAAAATTGATATCCAATGACCAAGTAATCTACCTCCAGCCACATACATACTTGTTCTTTTCAATACGCTGAATGCATAAATTTTACTGATCTACTGTAAAATGTATATCCAATGACCGTGTAAATCTACCTCCAGCCACATATTTGCTTGTTCTTTACTGTACACTGAATGAATAGTTGTTGGGGCCTCGGAGGAATTCAACACCAGTTATGAACACGTTATCGAATTTCAACTATTATCATTATTATTTTTTTTAAAAGGGGGATTTTGTTAGCCATGTTTTTAATCCAATTTTATATTTTTAGTTATTTTAAACATATGTATTTGACCTGTATTTGTATTGGCCTGCAGTAAAATTTATATCCATTGACCATGTAATATGCCTCCGGCCACATAATCACTTGTTCTTTTATGTCCGGTGAATTCCTAATGTTTGGGGCCTGTAGTCCAGTGGCCTACAGTAATAAATGTATCCATTGACCGCATAATGTACCTCGAGCCACATAATCAGAATTTATTTTATGTCAGGCAAATGCCTAATTTTTAAGGCCCGTACTCCCGTGGCCTAAAATAAAAAATTTTGAGGCTCCGACAGGGCTCATTTCAGAGAATTTCCCTTTACTTAAAAATGTCCCCTGATTAAGATACATATTTTTTGTCATTAATCCCGCTCTAGTATGTCACTGTCCATGTTGTGGGACTATTTGTGCACTTCTACTAAGTGGCTGCAAATATGAGCTGAAGGTTTTTCAGATTTGCCTGCCATTAAAATGAATTGCGCGTTCAGCGAACTTGCGGTTCGCAAACATTTTATCGCTTTCATGCGATCGCATTCGCGAACCGTCCCGGTTGATGTTCGTCCATCAATACCAGTAATACACATGTATGAAAAAATGCTAAATTCCTAAAAACACCATAAAATAAATACAGGTAAAACTCGAAAAATTTGAATATCATCCAAAGTTCATTTATTTCAGTAATGCAACTTAAAAGGTGAAACTAATATATAACATAGACTCATTACACACAAAGCAAGATGTTTTAAGCTTTTATTTGTTATAATTTGGATGAATATTAGTGATGGGCAACATTCAAATTTGTGATATTTCGTGAATAATTGGTAGATTATAGATTATAGTGACCCACGCCTGTATTTCGAGCGTGGGTCACTATAGATAAATATCACATTGCCGATTTTTTGCGATCAAGAACATAATCTCGAATTTGTGAATTCTCTATTATATGACATATTAGAGAATTCACAAATTCGAGATTATTTTCTTGATCGCAAAAAATTGGCAATGTGATATTTAGCTATAGTGACCCACACTCGAAATACAGGCGTGGGTCACTATAGCTAAATTTTTCAAGCTGCTAGAAGTTTCCTGAGACTGGAGAAAATGTTTGTTACAGCAGAACATTACAATAGCTTTATATGCCGATAGAGTGCTTCAATATATTTGCGATTGTGAAATTGGCACCTATGATGCGAACATTTTGGCACAATAAGTGCAACTTTACATTTTAACAGGTCTGACAAGTATTGTCGTGAAGTTGTAACATCACAGCACTATGTACAGGGAGTGCAGAATTATTAGGCAAGTTGTATTTTTGAGGATTAATTTTATTATTGAACAACAACCATGTTCTAAATGAACCCAAAAAACTCATTAATATCAAAGCTGAATATTTTTGGAAGTAGTTTTTAGTTTGTTTTTAGTTTTAGCTATTTTAGGGGGATATCTGTGTGTGCAGGTGACTATTACTGTGCATAATTATTAGGCAACTTAGCAAAAAACAAATATATACCCATTTCAATTATTTATTTTTACCAGTGAAACCAATATAACATCTCAACATTCACAGATATACATTTCTGACATTCAAAAACAAAACAAAAACAAAATCAGTGACAAATATAGCCACCTTTCTTTGCAAGGACACTCAAAAGCCTGCCATGCATGGATTCTGTCAGTGTTTTGATCTGTTCACCATCAACATTGCGTGCAGCAGCAACCACAGCCTCCCAGACACTGTTCAGAGAGGTGTACTGTTTTCCCTGCTTGTAAATCTCACATTTGATGATGGACCACAGATTCTCAATGGGGTTCAAATCAGGTGAACAAGGAGGCCATGTCATTAGATTTTCTTCTTTTATACCCTTTCTTGCCAGCCACGCTGTGGAGTACTTGGACGCGTGTGATGGAGCATTGTCCTGCATGAAAATCATGTTTTTCTTGAAGGATGCAGACTTCTTCCTGTACCACTGCTTGAAGAAGGTGTCTTCCAGAAACTGGCAGTAGGACTGGGAGTTGAGCTTGACTCCATCCTCAACCCGAAAAGGCCCCACAAGCTCATCTTTGATGATACCAGTACTCCACCTCCACCTTGCTGGCGCCTGAGTCGGACTGGAGCTCTCTGCCCTTTACCAATCCAGCCACGGGCCCATCCATCTGGCCCATCAAGACTCACTCTCATTTCATCAGTCCATAAAACCTTAGAAAAAGTCAGTCTTGAGATATTTCCTGGCCCAGTCTTGACGTTTCAGCTTGTGTGTCTTGTTCAGTGGTGGTCGTCTTTCAGCCTTTCTTACCTTGGCCATGTCTCTGAGTATTACACACCTTGTGCTTTTGGGCACTCCAGTGATGTTGAAATATGGCCAAACTGGTGGCAAGTGGCATCTTGGCAGCTGCACGCTTGACTTTTCTCAGTTCATGGGCAGTTATTTTGCGCCTTGGTTTTTCCACACGCTTCTTGCAACCCTGTTGACTATTTTGAATGAAACGCTTGATTGTTCGATGATCACGTTTCAGAAGCTTTGCAATTTTAAGAGTGCTGCATCCCTCTGCAAGATATCTCACTATTTTTGACTTTTCTGAGCCTGTCAAGTCCTTCTTTTGACCCATTTTGCCAAAGGAAAGGAAGTTGCCTAATAATTATGCACACCTGATATAGGGTGTTGATGTCATTAGACCACACCCCTTCTCATTACAGAGATGCACATCACCTAATATGCTTAATTGGTAGTAGGCTTTCGAGCCTATACAGCTTGGAGTAAGACAACATGCATAAAGAGGATGATGTGGTCAAAATACTCATTTGCCTAATAATTCTGCACTCCCTGTATGTATGTATCATACATACAGCACTATGTATGTAGCATGTATGTATGGACAGCAGAACATATCATCTACACTATATCACTATCTAACCAACACTGACTATCTCCCAACCCTGTTACAACCTTGGCCGATTCTGTCTCCTCACTGCAGGTAGATTTGACCTTGATTAAAGATGATCTAACCAATGTGCAAGAAAAACTGAAGGAAACGGGTACAGAGGTTCAGTCTGTTCGGAGTGAGGTGGCGGGACTATCCAAGAAGGTCAAAGAAATAGATCAGGAGTATGTTAGGCTTAGGAACAAGCTGAATGACCTTGAGGATAGATCCCGTAGACAGAATCTGAGACATATGGGGTTCCCGTAGGGAGCAGAACAGCAGGATCCTGGGGGACTTACTCAAAAATGGTTTGACCAAATGTTGGGGTCAGACCATGACTCTACTACCTTCTGTGTTGAACAGGCTCATAGAAGAACTTAAAAAAAAAAAAAAAACTGAATGTAGTCCCCCTAGAGCACTTTTGGCCAGAATGCTTAGCTCCAGGGATAGAGATTGGGTGTTGAGGCGGAAAAAAGAGTGGATATCAGGGTTGGGACCAGCAGCTATCGGACATTTATGGCATATCCTGTGGATAGGTACTCCTTAAAAGAAATTGACTCATAAGGACAAAGCTTATTTACATGTTTTATTTAGGCATACACACATCATGGGGGGGAAGGGGGGTAGCATACCTCAACTTATTACCCCCTCTATAAGCCAAAGTTGAGAGTTGACAACAAGCAGTGTCCTTATGGACCATTTGTATTGCCAAATGATGTTGATAATCTAACCTCTTTACAGATGGTTTAATTGCCTATATTAGATTTGAAATTGGAAGAACATTAGATTGATTCACAATTTAGTGGACTAGTGGAACAGAAAATTTCTAAAGATTTGTGTATCTCTAAATCATGAATGTGAGGAATTTCATTCACCTCTATCAAGAAAACACCCCCCCCCCTCTAAAGCCATACACACATGAGTGCATTAAATGCAATAAACTCGCAGTGTGTTAGTGTGAGGTCCTGTTCTGACCTTAGCTCCTCTGACAGGATTGCAGAGCAGTATAAGCCTGTGTAACCCTGAAAGTCCCAAAAACTACTTTATTACACTGACAGCACTATATCATTGTAATTCAATAGATTTTAGAACGCTAAGGTTTACGCAGCATTATAAATCAGTATAAGGGCTCAAGTACAGGAATATGGTTTGGTTCCGCATCCAAATCACATTTTTTGCGGCTCGGATGCGGGCCCATTCACTTCAATGGGGCTGCAAGAGATGTTGACAGCACTCCGTGTGCTGTCCGCATCTGTAGCTCCATTCCGTGGGACCAGGACCGCAAAAAAAAAAAATAGAACATGTCCTATTCTTGTTTGTTTTCAGACAAGAATAAGCAATTCTGTTATGGGCGGCCCGTTCTGTTCTGTAAATTGTGGAACGCACATGGGCACTATTTGTGTTTTGCGGATCAGCAATTCCCTCTGTCTTACCTCAAACAAGTATCTCATTATTGCTCAAACTGATATCACCATCAATGAAGAAAAAATTAAGATAAGAGATGAAACTAGAGAAGAATTGTTGAAAGCTCTTACTTCTCCAAAGTAGACATATTATTATTGTTGATAGTGTGTTTGTGTGCAAATGTATGGATTTTCAGTAAAGGCATCAACATATCCCAAGGTGCATGGCGCAGGATGACCAGCTATCCGATTTGCCTTTAATTGCATATGTGCATAGCAAACTTTGAACTAAATATGAGTGAACCAAATATAAAATTTTGAAATTAAAATCAAGTTTTGTATAAAGTTCTGATTCTACAAAAATCAAATTTGGTGTTATGAGATTTAGGAGAAACTAGGAAAGTAGAGAGAAAAAAAAAGGACATTCCAGTGATCATACCTGATTAGTTAAAATGTCTCTAATCATACCATTCAAAATAAACTTTTGGCAATTTATTTAACAAATAGTTTTAAGGTTTGGAGTCCTCATTTCTATGAATCATCATGGCCATAACAGAAAAAAAAAAAAAAAAAATGTTTTTAAACTGCTGTATTTAATACTTGGTAGTTCCTGATTTATATAGTTGTTAGGCAATATTAGTCACAATAACAATGTTTGTAATTTTATCTTCTCTATTACTGCTTCCCATTTATAGCAACTATTGAGAGGTTTGCAGCAGTGGCAATGAAAGATAGACATTTAGATTTTTTTTTGTTTTATTGTTCCATTACTTTTTATGTTCAAAATTTTATTTCCAAAATCCCACAAACATTAAAATTGATCTAGGTGAGCAAAATAATTCAACACAGCACTTCGGTATAAATGGTATGGAAAAAGTATAAAGAGGCTACTTGACAGTTGTGTATTATGGTAGCTGACATTGTTCTACAGCTATTTTATCAAAGACAAAAAGTGTTGAAGTAATTAGAGATTTTGCTTCTTTTTACTATTGCTGTTTAATTAAGTTACTGAGTCAAACCTCCTAAACGGCAATTAAATGCTCAATAAGAAAGATACTTAATTTTAGGTACTGGAAAACAATTAAATGACAGTAAAATACAATTTTAATGGAGTGAGTAAACATTTGCGGAGATGGGCTAACCCCAAAATTTTTATTTTAGATTATAAAAAAAGTGGTGCTTGCTTTTATTAAGAGGAGTAATAATCAAAATTAATGATACTATAAACCAGGGGTGATCATTGAGACATGATATACACAGAGGGGGAATTTATCAAGCCCTACATGCCAAAATTCTGCTTCAAAAAGTCACAAAATAGAACTTTGTGACTATTTGGGCTTGTTACTTGCACACAAATTTTGTGCCATTTTGTATTTATACACCACTCCAGTTTTCAAAAAGTAAAACTGAGAAAGTGGTAGTGGTTAGCTTTTTCAGCAAATATAAGGCAAATTTAGTAACTGGTATGACCCACTCGGGTACATTGCTGCCCCCCTGACTCTGCCGATACTGGGTCTCCCAACATCAACATTTGGTTTGAGGCAGATCATATGGCTGCTGCAGCCAATGAGTGTCTGCAGTGGTGATGTGTCACCCATGCGTCATGTCAGCGAGTGACGTGTCACACGTCACTGCAGCAGCCAGTTATGTGGCTGTAGTGGCCACATGACCCATGTGAAACTGGATAATGTTATGGGGATAACTGGTACCTGCAGAGCCTGCGGGGCAGTGATATAGCCAGAACCAATCGACGGTTAGTTCTCTCCTGCATAACGGAAAAAAACAGGCTATAGACTTCTATTATGATGGAATATATGACGGAATGCCTCTAAAGACATTCAGTTATACATTCCATCATAGAATTGCGTTATGGTCCGTGGTAACGGAATCCATAACAATTCTGCTTTTACCACCAAACGAAGCACAAACAAATTTCATAACATGAAATTCGCTCATCCCTAATTACCACCGCAGGTGCAGCTATATTGGGGTCAGGGTTGCCAACCGTCCCAAAATTTCTGGACAGTCCGTAAAAAATAGGCCACTTTTTTCCTTTGTCCATGAAAAAAAATTGATGTGTCTGTGATTTTTTTTTTAAGCTGGTGGTTCTTGACTAGATTATTTTGGCAATAGTTATCATAATTTTACAGCTCACAGTACATGCTGGTAAACAAGTTCTTATATGTATGTTGAGCTACAGATTTGGATTATTTACAGTGGATATAAAAAGTGTCTAAACACCCCTGTTAAAATGTCAGGTTTCTGTGACGTAAAAAAAAAAAATGAGACAAAAGATAAATCATTTCAGAACTTTTTTCACCTTAAGGCCTCATGCACACAGCCGTTGTTTTGGTCCGCATGCGAGCCACAGTTTTTGTGGCTCGGACGCAGACCCATTTACTTCAATGAGGCCTCAAAATATGCGGACAGTACTCTGTGTGCTGTCTGCATCCGTTGCTCTGTTCCGTGGCCCCGCAAAGAAAGTATAACCTGTCCTATTCTTGTCCGTTTTGCGGACAAGAACAGGCAGTTATATTAATGGCTGTCCGTGCCATTTGCAAATTGCGGAACGCACACAGACGCCATCCGTGTTTTCCAGATTTGCAATATGCTGAACTCAAAACACACAACGGTCGTGTGCATGGAGCCTTAATGTGACCTATAAACTGTACCACTTAATTTAAAAACAAACTGAAATCTTTTAGGTGGAGGGAAGAAAACAAAATAAAACAAAAATATTGTGGTTGCATAAGTGTGCATATCCTCTTATAACAGGGGATGTAGCTGTGTTCAGAATTAAGCAATCACATTCAAAATCATGTTAAATAGGAGTCAGCATACACCTGCTATCATTTTAAGTGCCTCTGATTAACCCCAAATAAAGTTCAGCTACTCTAGTTGGTCTTACCGGACCAACTAGACCGACAGCTAAAGCCATGGTCCACAGAGAGCTTCCAAAGCATCAGAGGGATCTCATTGTTAAAAGGTATCAGTTAGGAGAAGGGTACAAAAGAATTTCCAAGACATTAGATATACCATGGAGCACAGTGAAGACAGTCATCGTCAAGTGGAGAAAATATGGCACAGTAGTGACATTACCAAGAACTGGAGTGGGGTAAGGTGTATGGGGCCAGTGTATTAGATTAGATTCTCTCAGAAAAGCCAGTGGTAGGCCTGTGTTCTTAAAAATGCTAGGGTTGATTTTCAGTCCCAGTCTGGCCTTGGTTATGTTTTTCTATGATACCCACTTATACAGTCACAGGAATTTGTCTAAGTATTGTCTTTTTTTTGCTTATGTCAGAGGGTAAAGTTTAAGAGGTTTTTGTGATTTAAAAAGGGTCTTAATTTTTCCCAGAAACAGTGCCAGTCTTGTTCACAGGCTGGTTCTGATACTTGCATTGCCAACCTTATTTAAGTGCTGCAATTAGTGAAGATAGAGCACAAAAGTATTCGGGTGTTCGGTCCGAACACATTGCTATATTCGTGTGCTCGGCCGAGCTACCGAGTATAATGAAAGTCAGTGGGAGACAACCAGGCATCCCCTGCTCTGAAGAGGGGAGGGAGTCTGGTCCATTGGAAAAGGTCAGAAATTAATGGAAACACCACTGAAATGGTTCGGGAACAGCATGGGGAGGATGTCTGGATGTATCTTGGACTCCCAGGTCGCTGCCTGGAACCATGTTGTCCAAGTTGTACGCCACTTTTACAGACTGACAAAAATATGCACAAAACCCCCCCAAAAATAGATTTTACAGGAAAAATTGTTAGGAAACATTCTTTCCTGTATATTCAATTGTGCAAGTGCTACAAAAAATTACAAGCAAGAGGCTCTCCGAAATAGCCTGTATGTCGCATAAAGGAGGGCCTCATTCACATTGAGGTACAATTGTTCAGGTAGTAGCACTCCTATACTCATAAAACCTATGCACTAAGTGAAAGGGCTGCCAAAATTTACAAGGAACCGGCACTCCAAAATACCCTTTGTTACACATAAAGGAGGGCATCATACACACCCTTGAAAAAATATAATTGATGGCCTGCTGGTGACCCTCAAAAACATTTGGAGCAAGGGCCTGCTGATCTGACCATCTAAAACTTAGGGGCAAGGGCCTGATGCTGCATTGGTGACTAGATAACCTCTGGGCGATTGCACGTCCCAGTGACGGCGACAATCCATTTGGATATCTGCCCTATGAGCCTTCGACGTTCTTTTCTGTGCCTACTATGGTGATCACGGGTAATGTGGAATCGGGGTTTGATGCCAGAGAGGGAACTTAACAAAGGGATACCACATCCAAGGGAGTTCAATGGCTGAAATCTGATTGGCTGTTGTTGCATTGCCACTTTTTTTTTTCCTAATTGTGAACCACCCAGAAAGGGTGGGTCAAGTTATTGAAGCACAAAATTCCAAGGAAGGCAGTAGGCGCGCGACAATTATCCACTCCCGACTTGGGGTGGTAGTGACGATAAAAAACAAAACAGGACTCTTAAGAGTTGCTGGTGGGGTGTCATGAAAGTGTCCCATGCCTTGGAGAGTGTTGCCCTGCCTTGGTTGGAACTGTTGTGTGTTCCCCTTGTCTCCCTTCCTTGGTTGCCTCACTTGCGACTCTGCCGCCAGCCTTGTCAGATGGAAAATTTTGGAGCAATCTCTCAACAAGTACCTTTTGGTATTGCACCGTTTTACTCGTCCTCTCCACCACAGGAATGAGAGATGAGATATACTCTTTGTAGCAGGGGTTGAGAAAAGTGAACACCCAGTAATCCGTGTTATCTAAAATGCATATTACAAGAGGGTCATGGGAAAGGCAGCCTAACATGAAGTCAGCCATGAGTGCCAGAGTACCAACAGGTAAGACGTGGAAGTTGACATCAGGGTGACTCTCCATCTCCTCATCCTCACTGAACAGATGGATTTAAAGTTCCATGGGTACTACCCTCTGTAGCAGAGGCAACCGTCTCCAGATCCTCCTCTCTATGGTCCAATTAGCGGTGAGAAGACGAAATGAGGGTGGGCTGGCTGTCACCCTGTGTAATTTCCTACCCAATTTCCTCGTCTGTCACATTCTGAGTGTCTTCCTTAATTGTGAGCATCGATCGTTTGAGTAGACACAGCAGTGGGATCATTACGCTGATAATAGCGTTATCGCCACTAACCATCTGTGTGGATTCAAAGTTTTTTAAAACCTCACAGAGGTCTGACATCAATGCCCACTCCTCGGTTGTGAATAGTAGCAGTTGACTCGAAAGGCGACAATCATATTGCAGCTGGTATTCCACAACTGCCTTCTGCTGCTCACAAAGCCTGGCCAAAATGTGGAATGTAGAGTTCCAGCGCGTGCTCACGTCGCACAACAGTCGGTGATCTGGAAGCCGCAAGCGCTGCTGCAGCATTGACAGACCGGCTGAAGCTGTGGACGACTTGCGGAAATGGGCACACACGCGGTGCGCCTTCACTAGTAGCTCTGGACAATTGGGGGAGATTTTGATAAACCGCTGAAACACTAAGTTTAAGACGTGGGCTATGCATGGGATGTGTGTTAGGTTTCTGAGCTCCAAAGCCGCCACCAAGTTACAACCATTGTCAAACACAACCATGCCTAGTTGTAGGTTGAGTGGCGAGAGCCACCGCTCGGTCTGGTCCCTTATACCCTGCCACAGCTCTGCGGCGGTGTGCCATTTGTCCCCTAAGCAGATCAGCTTCAGCACGGCCTGTTGACGCTTACCCACAGCAGTGCTACACTGCTTCCAGCTAGCGACTGATGGCTGACTGCTGCTGGAGGTGGAAGTGGAGGAGGAGGAGGCAGCGGAGGAGGAAAAGTGGGGGTTGGAGCCAGTAACATTGCTGCTGGCGGAGACCCTGATAGGCGTAGGGCCCGCCATCCTGGGCGTAGGTAGCATCTGTGCCATCCCAGGGTACGAATCACTCCCGGCCTCCACAACATTCACCCAGTGTGCGGTCAGGGAAATGTAGCGTCCCTGGCCAGCAGCACTTGTCCATGTGTCCGTGGTTGAGTGGACCTTCCAAGTAAATGCGTTGGTCAGGGCACGGGTGATGTTCTGGGAACCATGCTGGTGTAAGGTGGGCACGGCACACCATGAACAATAGTGGCAGCTGGGGACTGCGTAACGAGGGACAGACACCAACATCAGGCTGCAGAACGCCTCAGTATCCATGAGCCTAAATGGCAACATTTCAAGGGCCAGTAATTTGGAAATTTTAGTGCTATGGCCTGTGGGTGGGTATTTGCGTTTGTGTTATGCACATTTGGAACTGCGCTTGGACAGGGAAGTGGATGTTGTTGCTGATGGTTCATGTGAAGGTCCAGGTGCAGGGGGAGGTGCATCCAGGCCTGCGTCTTCGACAGGGGATTGGCCAGCAGTGCGTAACACAGGGGAAAAGGAGGCAGTGGTGTGACCCGCAGACCCAGATTCTGGACCCAGGCGTTCGGCGCACTTATTAGGGTGCTGGTGGTGCTGAGGTTGGTAGTGTTCATGCCCCAACTCATTTTGGTATGGCATAGGTTGCAAACTACCACTCTTTTGTCGTCTACACTTTCCTTAAAAAAGTGCCATACTGCGGAACACCTACCCCATGGCAAGGTAGATTTACACATAGGGGTGCTAGGTGTAACGGTTGCCGGCCTGTGTGGGCCAACTTCTCACTTTTGCAACCCCACTGCCTCTTCCAGCCTGTTGCGGTGCTGCAGATCCCTCCCCCTCTGTACTGCTGTCCTCGCTCGGGTTATCACCTTCCCATGTTGGGTCAGTGACCTCATCATCAACCACCTCCTCTTCCACTTCCTCACTCTGCTCATCCTCCTGACTAGACCTAACCACAACCTTAGTGATTGGTAACTGTTTCTCATCATCATCCACCACGTGAAAGAATGATTTCCGTTCACGACTGTCATCTTCTTGAGACTGTGAAGACTCAAGAGGTTGGGAATCAGGGCACAATATCTTAGTTCCCTCTTCAAGCGTGTTGGGCGTGAGGGTCAAATGTAATAGTGGCACTGGAAAGAGCTCCTCGGAATATCAGAGTGTGGGATCACTCATTTGTCAAGCCTCTCCATGGTGGGAGGAAGTATGATCAGAGAGAGGATTCGGTTGACGAGAGTCTTGGCTACAGAGACTAGACTTGGTGGAAGAGAGGGTGGTGCTTAACCGACTGGAAGCATTAAGTGATCGCACTTGTCCGACTTGGACAGTGTTGTCCTGCACCGCCCAGCTAAATTGGACATGAAGCTGGGTACGGTGGATGTATTTTTTTTCTGGTGCACTGGCAGCAGGCACAGTTTCATTGCGCCCAGGGCCACGGCCTCTGCGTGCACCATCAGCATCACGCCCACTTCCCCGTCCCTTAGTGGTCGCCTTCTTTATAATAATGGTTTTGTCACTATATGTGGCACAGATTGTTTTACAGTCCGCTAAAGACACAGTTTTCTGATGCAGTACAGTATATGTCACAGAAACACACAGAATATGGAAACTATATTAGGCCCAGATTAATGGAATTTGTCCTAAAGAAACAGTTTTTGGATGGAGTACTGTATATGTCACAGAAAGCCACACACTAAGGACCGTAGATTAGGCCCAGATTTTGGGAATTTGCAATACAAACTCAGTTTTTGGATGCAGGACAGTATATGTCACAGAAACACACAAAATATGGACTTTAGATTAGGCCCAGATTATTGGAAGTTTCCCTAAAGAAACAGTTTTTGGATGGAGTACTGTATATGTCACAGAAAGCCACACACTATGGACAATAGATTAGGCCCAGATTATTTAAATTTACGCTAAAGAAACGAAAGTGTATTACACACACACACTACAGCGACAGTAGATGAGGACTGGGCCATGATTATTTAAATTTATGCTAAAGAAACAGTTTTCGGATGGCGTACTGTATATGTCACAGAAAGCCACACACTATGGACACTATTTTAGGCCCAGATTATTGGAATCTGCAGTACAGACACTGTTTTCTGATGTAGCTTAGATTTATATTTTTCCCTATATCTGGGCCTGACAACCACACAAGGTATTGAATCGCAGATCACACAATTCACGGATTACACCGTTGACAGCAAAAATTGGGCTAGATTATGGGGAAAAAAATGGTGTTTTCTGTATTATAATGTTTTCCCTATATCTGAGCCTGACAACCACACAAGGTATTGAAGCGCAGATCACACAATTCACGGATTACACCGTTGACAGCAAAAACCTATCATCTCTACCCCTGACACACAGAAGGTATTGCTGCCCAGATGTCACAAGTCACTGCAGACACCTTCCATATAGCAAAATAATAGCAAAAAAATATAAAAAAATAATTTGAGTACTACTTTGCACAATTCAATTGCTGCCACCACACACAATAGTCCTTAAAAGGTCTTTTGGGTCTTTGAAATGTTATTCACTGGAATATATTGCGATCACAATCTCCCTACACTATCTGTTTCTTCCTAAGCACATCTCTCCCTGACTCGCAATGAGCCAAACCCGCGTTATGGTGATGACGCCTTCCGGCCACCTAATCTTGCTGTTTTCCTTAGTTTTTTCACATGATGTAGTCGCAACTCATCTTGTTATTAATATATTTCACATTAACTTGGACAGAATGTTGGGAACAATAAAAAAAAGTTATATATTTAATTTGGTCTATCTTAAAGATGACCACTGTACATATATGGCAGAAGTGTGGGGTTTAAACATGGCATTCGCTCAGAAACTGAGTGCTCACCATAGCTGTTGGGTGTCTGCTGTTTTACAGAGCAGATACATAGAGGCAATGACATTTAATCCCTCAGATGCCATGTTCAAATGTAACCAAAGCATGGGGCCCAAACAGCTCGGCCATGCTAAGATTGAGGGAGATTTACAGTTGCTATAGCAGCCTTAGGCCCTCTGAAAGATCTGAGGCCTCCCAAAGCAATGTTCCTATGAAGTCCTATGTTCAAAAGAACATAAAAAATCTCCTATAGATTAAAATGATAATTCATTCATCCCCAAAAAAAGTTCTGAAAAATATATTTAAAAAAAAATACAAATCAAGCACGTTTCCCCATACTAAAAATAAACAATAAGAAAAAATAAAAAGAACATTGTCATTGCCTTGTCCCAAAATGCTCATACTATTAAAATATGCCGTATGGTGTACACTGTAGCAGAAAAAACTATGAAAATGGGTGATTAGCCATTTTCATTGCTCATAAAAATTTAATACAAGTGATCAAATATTCATGCACGTTAAAAAATACTATCAATAAATCTATATATCGCCCAACAAAAAAAAAGAGCCTTGACATATGTCAATAGACATAAAGATGTTAAAGGGTTAGAATATGATGATGAATATTAAAAAAAAATCTGTTCTTTTCAATTTTTTCTCTCTTTTTTTAGGAAGACACACAAGAAAAACACAAGAAAAACTATAATATTGGGGTATCAATGTAATCATACTGACCCATAGAATGAAGGTAACAGGTCAGTTTTACCACATAGGGAACACCATAAAAACAAAACCCTTAAAACTGTGGCAAAACTTTTTTCTAATTCCAGACCATTTGGACTTTTTCCAGCTTTTCACTACATTGTAAGCAATATTAAATGGTGGCATTAGAAAGTATAGCTTGTCCCACAAAAAACAAACCCTCATATGGCTATGTGAATAGAAAAATTTAAATAATATGTTTTAGCTTCGGGAAGGCAGGGAGTACATCCCCCCGCCGCCCCCCCCCCCCCCCCCCCAAAAAAAAAAAATTTGAAAATCGCTCAAAACTTAAAAGGTTAAGCAAGATTCACATATGTCAGTTGTTTTTTGATCATTGTTTTCTGTTTGATCCTTTTTTTTTTTTTCCTCCTGCCTTTCAAGGGCCATATATTTTTTACTCTCCCATTCACAGTGATATGAGTGTGTTGTCTGCATCACAAGTTTTTTAAATGCACCATTTTATTTACTGTATCTTGCATTAGAAAGGAAATTTTTTTGGGGGGTAGAAGGAAATAAAATCCTCAATTTTGCCATGACTTTTTGTGTTTCGCATTTATGGCATTTAATGTGTGCTAAAAATTACATAACCTTATTCTGTGGGTCATTACGATTACTGTGTAAAAAATTTATAGTTTTTATTTATGCCAAGCAAAACACAATTCGGGGATATACCCTCTTACCGGCTCTATCAGGGAACCACAATGTATGAAAAGCTGACGGCGTGTCACGGTGAGCAGGGACTCCTGAATCGAAGATTGAGAAAAAACCAGCAACGCCGTATTCCAAACTGGTCACTTTATTTGTAGAAAAATGTAAAAATAGTCATACAATAAAAATCACCTTCTTGACACGTTTCAGGCACCCAGGCCCTTTGTCAAAAGAATGGTATGATAATGAGCATTCAAAAGTTAAAATACACGTTTAGAAAATAGATCCACCTATCCAGAGAAAAGTTTCATTAACAGATGGCAACCTAAAGTAACAACCACCTATGAATGGAATACACTTCAGTAAGTCTTCAAAGCAAGCAAATAGAACACTGTTCAGACACACTCGAGGCGTTTTTGCAATAAAATCCCTGATGTTAATAGTGATATATTACGTCCTGTCTCCTATTAAAACCTATTGGGAATCTGGTTTCAAGCATAAAAATCCAGAAAGTTTCCCATGCCAGTAAGTAGTTTTTTCTTATGATCGCCCCCCTCTATATGGTTTAAATACCCTTTCAATTCCACAGAAGGTGAAGAAAGATAAATCACCCCTGTGGACATCACAGAAGTGTCTGTAAACTGCAGAGGAGTTCAGTGCATTCTCATTATTCGCATCGGATAAATGTTTATGGTTCCTTGTTTTTAAAGTATTAGTAGTGAATCCCACATACTGCAATTTACAAGAAGTGCAGATCTTACGTGACATTTTGTCGCACCAATGTTGCGTGACAATTTTTATAATGGTAGTCTATGGTGTCGCACTTCGACATGCGAAATGCTGCAACTACGACACGACAGTCGCAAAAAAAACATTCAAGATGGATTTTTATGTGACTGTCGTGTCACAGCATGTTGCAGTGCAACACTGTAGACTACCATTATAAAAATTGGCGTGCAACATTAATGTCGCGCGACACATGTTGCAGTGTAGTTGTGCCCTATATGTTGCGCAACTTATTGTCACGCGACACATGTTGTCCTGTAGAGCTATCCTAATGTCCGCACCTATAAAAGCCTTTGGTTTTTCAGAAAGAAACAAGCTGGGGGAATAGTATAGAGCCAACCGTGCATGCACTTTTTGAAACACATTTAACTTGATAAATGTTCTGAAAGCAAATTATATCCTCCAGACAACCTTCCCAAATAATGAGGAGGTCATCTATAAATCTACCATACCATATTAGGTGCGATGAAAAGAAAAAATATAAGACTCCTCCCTCCACGCCACAAAAAGTTTAGCTAACAAAGGTGAAAATTTAGCCCCATCGATGCTCCCCGTACTTATAAGAAAAACTCACCATCAAAAACAAAATAATTGTGTTTTAACAAAAAGTCAACTGAGGACAAAGCACATTGTTTAACCCCATTGTTATAGGAACTGTCACTGTTCAGATGATGCGACAGAGTACAAAGAGGCCACAACACACGTTACCCAGTAGTAACTGGATTTCCACTGAATGTCCTGAAGGGACAGCAAAACGTGGGATCTGTAGTACTAAAGGTTGCAGGATCCTATCCACTTGCTGACATAATCTTTCATTCAGAGAACTTATGCCTGCAACTATGGGTCTCATAGGAGGGGGGGGAAACACCTCCTTATGGAACTTAGGTAGTGAGTGGAAAATAGGAACAATTGGATGGGAGACAAGCAGAAAATCTATCATTTCTTTATCCAAAACCCCTAAAGACAAACCCTCAGCCAGAAGTTTGGCAAGGGAATTTCTAAATTGTAATTTCCGACAAATAGAAGTGTCACACATAAAATTATTAGAAGACCCTCTAAAAGAAACATTAAATCTGTTACACCTGAAACAGCCGTCAGCTTTTCCTACATCGTGGTTCTCTGATAGAGTCGGCAAGAGGGTATATCCCCGAATTGTGTTTTGTTTGGCATTTTTGAGTTTTTTCACCGTGCTCATTGGACTATAATTATAAACTGTATTATATACAAACTGGTCACCTAAAGAAATAAAACACCATGCAAGCACCTGAGAATCCTAATCCTACTATCTTGAGCCTCAAATGTGTAGAAGATTGCTCTGATAGATTAACAAAACTTGCAACAATTTTTCACGTGGAGAAAAAGTAGGTTTCAGGTGTACCAGATTTAATGTTTCGTTTAGAGGAAGGTGTGGTGGGATTCGACTAGCCTTAAAAACTATCTAAAGAAACGTATGATCCCTAGGTGTCTCCGCATAAAAAAGAAACCGACAACAATATATGGTGATGATTTTTCAACTAAATAGAATGGAATCCTATCAGAATGTTTGTTTAAACTGATTGCACTTATTGTGGAACATGAAATGAAATTATTGCAGTCCTTACATGTGGATATAAAGGAGATATAGCAATTACTGGAACAAATACAGCAGAGACAATCTGGACTATGAGAGTAATACAATCTATGACTGGAAAAGAAATTCACGTTTCTCTGATACGCCAAAATCTATACTTAGAGACAAATCTAAAAAAATATGGTAAAGGACTTTCAGTCACCAAACAGAATAAAGTGTCATTTTCTGATGTCTTCTGATTTAGACTCTGGTGACACCACAGACAATTCTTAATCCTCCTCAACATGTCCTTTTACTCCCAATCGTGCAAGCCGTGCAAAAAACGCATTCGCAGAGCCGGACGCAAACACCTGTGAGGGAGGAAGGAGACGCTACCCTTCGAGGAGTCACAAATAAGTAATTTCCTTAACCTTTCTGCCCAGATATTGAGTGAGGAGCATATCTCACTCCTGAGTAAGGGGTTGGGCGCCTCACCGAGCTGTCATTTTGATGAATTTGGGACTATTGTGGGCTTTAATAGTTTTTCTTGGCTATTGGCTGTTAAAAGACATTTTTCCTTAATAGACACGATGGAGTCAAATTAAATAAATGTCACACATAGTCCATTTCCTAATGATGAATTGAATATCTCTACTGTTCAACCTTCTTTGTTATATCAGGAGTTCAGGACGAGTTGTCCAGTACAGTTCTGAGACACTTAGAGTCTGAATCTATTAGGAAGAGTACTCAAGTTCCAGCATTTATTGTTTTGAATTCAGATTTTTCTCCAGTCCAGGACTTCGGTGCTGGATGATTTTCACGATTTGGTAGAGTCAGAACTAGTTTGCCTCCATAGAACTAGTGTTGATCGCGAATATTCTAATCACAAATTTTTCTTGCAAATATTGGCGCTTCGAGAATTTGCGAATATCTAGAATATAGTGCTATATCTTTGTAATCGTGAATATTCTAGATTTTTTTACATCAGTACCCATGATCCCTCACTGCTTCTTGCTTGTGTGCCAATGAGAAGGCTGCAATATCTTTGACTTTAGGAGTAGTGTTGATCACAAATTTTCGCATTGCAAATTTTCATTGTGAATTTTCCGATTGCAGATTTTTGCAATCAAGAAAATAATGACTGGAGATCATGAATTTGCAAATATATGACAAATAGTCGCCCAAATATTCGCTAAATATTGTAAATTTGAATATTGCCCCTGCTGCTCATGACTGCATAGAACCTCCCTGAACAATAAGCAGGCTAAAAATCTAATTACAAGTGAGAAAATTGCTCTTTATGATATGAAGAACAATGATAGGCTAGTGGTGCGTGCTGCAGATAAGGGGGGCATGGTTGTCGTTCTGGATTCTGCACTCTATAGGAAGTTAAATCTGGAGCTTTTGTGTGACACTTCTACGTATTAGAAATTACAATTTTGAAATTCCCTTGCAAAATTCTGACTGAGGGTTTGTCTTGGGTTTAGGATGAAGAAATGATAGATTTTCTGCTCGTCTCCCATCCAATTGTTCCTATTTTCCACTCACTACCTAAGTTCCATAAGGAGGTTTTTCCCCCTCCTATGAGACCCATAGTTGCAGGCATAGCTTCTCTGAATGAAAGATTATGTCAGCAAGTGGATAGGATCCTAAACCTTTAGTACTACAGGTCCTACATTACCTTAGAGACAGCAAGCATGTTTTGCAGGCCTTTCAGGAAATTCAGTGGAAATCCAGTTACTGCTGGGTAACCTGTGTTGTGGCCTCTTTGTACTCCAGCATACCGCATGAATTAGCATTACAGGCTCTGTCGCATCATCTGAACAGTTACAGTTCCTATAATAATGAGGTAAAAAATTTGTTTTGTCCTCAGTTGACTTTTTGATAAGACACAATTATTTTGTTTTTGATGGTGTTTTTCGTACAAGTGATGGGGGCTAAATTTTTACCTTTGTTCGCTAACCTTTTTGTGGCGTGGTGGGAGGAGTCTTATATTTTTTTGCAAGAAAATCCCTTCTCATCACACCTAATATGGTATGGCAGATTCATAGATGACCTCCTCATTATTTTGGAAGGTCGTCAGGAGGATATCATTGCTTTTGGAACATTTATCAACAACAATTATTCTAATTTAAGTTTCATTTTAAATTTTGACACAATGAGTATACACATTTTTGGGACCTGTTGCTCACTTTATGCAATCATGACAGTGTCTCTGTCACTTATATTAAACCTCCTGCGGGCAATTCTTTATTGCATGCAACATCATGTCATCCATTAAACATCATTAAAAATATTCCAAGGGGCAAGTTTATAAGGTCTAGACATACCAAAAGTTTGGCACACCTTCTCATTCAAAGAGTTTTCTTTATTTTCATGACTATAAAATTGTAGATTCACACTGAAGGTATCAAAACTATGAATTAACACATGTGTAATTATATACATAACAAAAAAGTGTGAAACAACTGAAAATATGTCATATTCTAGGTTCTTCAAAGTGGCCACCTTTTGCTTTGATTACTGCTTTGCATACTCTTGGCATTCTCTTGATGAGCTTCAAGAGGTAGTCACCTGAAATGGTTTTCACTTCACAGGTGTGCCCTGTCAGGTTTAATAAGTGGGATTTCTTGCCTTATAAATGGGGTTGGGACCATCAGTTGTGTTGTGGAGAAGTCAGGTGGATACACAGCTGATAGTCCTACTGAATAGACTGTTAGCTGCTTTTTTCTTGCCATAATACAAATTCTAAGTAAAGAAAAACGAGTGGGCATCATTACTTTAATAAATGAAGGTCAGTCAGTCCGAAAAATTGGGAAAACTTTGAAAGTGTCCCCAAGTGCAGTCACAAAAACCATCAAGCGCTACAAAGAAACTGGCTCATATGCGGACTGCCTCAGGAAAGGAAGACCAAGAGTCACCTCTGCTGCGGAGGATAAGTTCATCCGAGTCACCAGCCTCAGAAATCGCAGGTTAACAGCAGCTCAGATTAGAGACCAGGTTAATGCCACACAGAGTTCTAGCAGCAGACACATCTCTAGAACAACTGTTAAGAGGAGACTGTGTGAATTAGGCCTTCATGGTAGAATTTCTGCTAGGAAACCACTGCTAAGGACAGGCAACAAGCAGAAGAGACTTGTTTGGGCTAAAGAATACAAGCAATGGACATTAGACCAGTGGAAATCTGTGCTTTGGTCTGATGAGTCCAAATTTGAGATCTTTGGTTCCAACCACCGTGTCTTTGTGTGACGCAGAAAAGGTGAACGGATGGACTCTACATGCCTGGTTCCCACCGTGAAGCATGGAGGAGGAGGTGTGATGGTGTGGGGGTGCTTTGCTGGTGACACTGTTGGGGATTTATTCGAAATTGAAGGCATACTGAAACAGCATGGCTACCACAGCATCTTGCAGCGGCATGCTATTCCATCCGGTTTGCGTTTAGTTGGACCATCATTAATTTTTCAACAGGACAATGACCTTAAACACACCTCCAGGCTGTGTAAGGGCTATTTGACCATGAAGGAGAGTGATGGGGTGCTGCGCCAGATGACCTGGCCTTCACAGTCACCGGACCTGAACCCAATCGAGATGGTTTGGGGTGAGCTGGACCGCAGAATGAAGGCAAAAGGGTTAACAAGTGCTAAGCATCTCTGGGAACTTCTTCAAGACTGTTGGAAGACCATTTCAGGTTACTACTAGTGTTGAGCGTGAATATTCGAATTGCAATTTTTTTTCGAATATCGCAATATTTCTCGAATATTTAGAATATTGTTCTGTATATTCGCGAAATCGAATATTCTTTTTTTTTTTTTTTTTTATTGTTATATTTTTTTCTTTCGCACTTCCCTAAAGTTGTTCTTGCCTATCCTTTGGATTCCTGGCTTTCTGGCTGCTCCAGTCAGTGCCCGTTGCCGCTTCTGCCGACTTCCGTGCTCATGGAGCATCCCCATCACCATGGGAACGTCTCCATATATTAAAATGTACTGTCGGATTTGAGAATTACGTTGAAATCGCAATTCGATTAATTCAAGTTATAATAATCGAATTGCGATCTCAACTTAACACTGCTATATTCCATATTTGTTAATTCTAGCCTAATATGGAATATAGCAGTGCTAACTTAGCTAAGTTGAAATCGCAATCCGATTAATTCAAGTAATAATAATCGAATTGCGATTTCAACTTTTTACGTATATTCTTAATATTGATCTAACTTCATCTTTTAGAATATTCGTAATATTCTAAAAGACGAGGTTAGAGCAATATTACGAATATTCTAAAAGACGAAGTTAGAGCAATATTACAAACATTCTAAAAGACGAAGTTAGAGCAATATTAAGAATATTCGTAAAATACACATATAGATTGTAATTTAGCTAATATACTGCTATAGTAATTTTTAAATAAAATAATTGGATTGTATTTTGACATACGGAAAGCCTTATTTTCTATTTGGATTATCTTCCACAAACAAGTGTTTCCTACTCCAATGCATTTGGGACAATCAGTTATTTGTTTGCACGACTTCAGTGATACACCCTGATTAATAACACCCAGTCGTACTCATAACTTCATAACTTTTTAGCAAGAGTAACAGAGGAATGGCACAACATAGAGTCATAAGAATATATGCTCTAGAATTTTCTTTTCACATGAAATACAATTATCTGCTAAAATTGACATGCCAGGACAGGTGGCAGATTCTCTTTAAATTATACTTGTAGATTGTGAAATATGTTCACAGGTTTAGAAGCAAAGATTATTACCTGTAGTTCATTAGTGAGTATGGAAGTAATTAGATTATTTTCAAATTGGGTTTCATTAAAAAACCATATATCCATATATCTGACAGCCTTAGACAAGAATATAGGAAAAGTAAGACAGTAGTACAAATGAACACTTTTTGCTCAAATGCTTTGAAATGTACAATGAGGCTGCAACTTAGTACAGTGGTCCCTTGAGTTACAATATTAATTGGTTCCAGGATGACCATTGTATGTTGAAACCATTGTAAGTTGAGTAATCGGTTTCAAAGCCCTAAATTGTCATCCAACATAAGAGAAAATTAAGATTTAAGAAAAATAAGCAGATAACTAAGACAGATTAAACAGGTCCTTATATATAACCGTCAGAAATAGCCACTAATATAGCTATTTTACCAGAGAAGTGGCCTTGATCGAGTTTGAGGCATTGTATGTTGAGTCTAGTTTCCACTTACGATGGGTCAGAAAAGACCACTGTATGTTGAAAATGTGTATCCTGAGGCCATTGTATCTTGAGGGATTACTGCATTATTAATGGTAAGTCAGCATGACTTATCTATAAATTACATTACTTATCGTATTAAAATTATAATAATTTTAATGTCTATATTCATTGTCTGTAAGGCTATGAAGTTTTTAAACATAAAAGCCTGCTAAAACTGTTATCTCAAGAAACTTTTGGCTTGTCAGCCATTTATTGGTTTATTGGTTTAGGGGGCACCTATGAAATTCAGCTTTTAATTTTCCCTGTGCACATAATTTATGTTGAGGTTCAACCCTTGTCATAGATATGATGCATCCTCCAGCAAAATGCGTGCCAGACCCAAATCTACGGGAGTCTCCTAGCATTAAAACATTTCTGTCTTCATTCACACAAAAAAACTGGCATGAATGAAAATAAATGTGGCAAGGCCCTAACCCTGATCCTTCCTTGCCACGCCTCCTTTTTTAGAAAGTGGTGCGAGTGGTGTAGAAACGTTGCTTGGATCAAAATTTTGTCACCATGTTGTTTAAAAAGTCAGAAACACAGGGTTTTCAACTTTTTTACACCAGAAAATTGAATGCGGGAATGACATTTTTAATCTTTGTGAATTCTTTAGTATTAAAAGTAACTCTAATAGAAAGTAACCAAGAAGTTTGAGTATATTTCATAGTATGCAATATGATTAATGCACATTGAAACATGGAAATATAGTGAGTTTATTGTTTTCTCTGATATCCCCCTTAGGAAATTAATTTAATAATAAATGTAGAGACTGACAATGAGGATGCAAATCTGACTGTACATGTATCATATTTACATAACAATGTGCCACTGATAACAGAATAATTGTAGCATTCATTAAGTCATGTATGTTGTGAGTTAGCACAAAGAAATCAATCAAGAAGAGAGGTTTCAACATTGATTTAAGCAGAGCGACTAATAATACTGCAGCAACATACATCAAATATATGTAATGCAGTTGAGCTGAAGAGCCTGACAATTTCTTATTTATAGGTTTATTTTTTGATATTCATTCCCTGGAGTTCAACACTGAGTATACACACAAAATGAAGAAGCTTTTCCTTCTCACAAATACATGAATCAGACTGACTGATAAATAATTAAATGTAGATATATTCAGGTTTTTGAGGAAATATAAAGTACTTTATCTATAAATATGTAGCAAAGCATTTATACTGTATAAACTTAATTACAATAAATTATTTTTCGAGTTTATGCAATCTTCCCCAAAGTATTTGAGAACAATTGAGAACAATTGATCAGATATGTTCAGGATTAAACATTATAGACACCTTTGACATGCAATAATAATTATTCTGTGTATCCAGGATGCTGTCATCCCTGTGCAAACTACCTTGGTGATGCAATATCTACAACCTGTGTAACCTGTCCTCCTTGGACACTCCTGTCCTTTCCAAACATCTCTTCTTTTATAGCCTTCTGCTTTTATCTCTGACACTAATAGAAGAGGAGAGCAGATGTAGCAGACCTCCCAAGAGAGAAGACTGGTGGGTGGAGTGGTAGTTTTAACCTTAAAGGGTGCCAATAATACTAACAGTAGCAATTCTACCTCCTGACTGGTTGTGATTACAGCTCTTTTGGCTTTGTAGATTCTAGACCTTATCATTTCTTCTCTTTCTCTCACTCTGGAGCACATTAAAGGCTGTTTCACATAAGTGAGTCTATTGTGGGAATCACACTCCATGTGTGAGCGTGATCCTCCGTTCTGGACTTGGAGAAGCACATGGCATTATCATGATTTATAATGCTATATGCCTCTCCTTGATCTTACTTCTACAGGATCATACTGAAGTAAGGTCAAGCATGAAAAACCATGATAATACTGTGCATTCCTGCAAGGTCAGAACAGAGGATCACAATCACACAAGGAGCGTGATTCCCACAACAAACTCACTCATGTGCAACAGCCATAATGCAACAATTGTTCTGTAGCTGTAGAAGAGATGAAGAGTAATAATGCATATATAAAATTGCATATATTAATTCTTCTGGCATTAGATACAATACCCCCTCTTTTCTTTTTTGTCAGGCAAGCTAATATGCATACCTTTGGCTTTCTGGTAAAGATATTCAAATAAGCTTTTCTTTCAAAACAGAAAAGAATGCTAATCTTTTCCCATGCAAGCCGAAATAACATATGCGATTTACATATACGATTTACAGATACGTTTCCTAGAAACCAAGAGTGGTGTCACCTGGCATACAATACTTAGGCTAATTTTTTGGTTTCTCTAATGATAAAGAGCACCCCAAATAGTGCCCCACAAGACATGTCAACCAAGTAAGACATGTTTCTCTTGAGATATTCTGGTTTGCTTGTCGTTCTAGGAAATAATTAGCTTGCAGGTTTCATTGAGAGAGGTGTAAGTTTTGTGGGATGTTGTGATTTTCTTGTCTCACTCTCAGTTGAAGGTTAGTTTGAATGTATCTCTGGATCATTTAGGGGCTAGAATACTAGTGGCTCTCTTAAAGTACCCCATAGCAGGGGAGAATTAGCCATAGACCTTACAGGAAAATTTCCCGGTGGGCCAATGACCAGGAGGACACCCACGCTCTCCTCTATGCCACTGGCAGGGTACTTAATTCAATTGCTGTGGCCCATATCTCACCTCCTAACCCCCATGTTCTATATCTTAATCAGAGGTAGATGGAGGAAGGCAGAAAATGGCAGCTATTGATAGCTTCCACAGAGGGACAGCTTTTGGGGCAATATATTGTGCTGCTCTGTGGTATATGGTTCTGCTGGGACTGTATTTTGTGCTATGGTATTGCTGACCCCTCCTACTTGTGTTGTCACGCCTTGTGTCAATTTGAACGCCCCTTCAACATGGAGCCTCTTTTAGTTTTTTCCAGGGCCACTTTAAGTTCCCAATCTGCCCCTGCCATTTAGACAACACAAATATTATTGAGAAAAACACATATGTATACTAGGCACTCTCTCTCTCTCTATTTCTCTTTCGTTGGTTCTGGACAAATTGATTCATGTCAATTGGTTAACTTCAAATTAAATTAATCTTGGCTGGTTCACTCATGTGTAATTCAAATATTTATAGCTTAAGATGTGTTTACAACTAAATGTTATACATACTGATTCATGATCTAGTGTCTGCTGCATTTCTTTTAGAACATTACTAGTACACACCACTGGGAATTTGCTAAATTATTTGTTAGAGGTTTCTAATCAATTAAATATTTCACAAGCCTAGAACAGATTTTGGGCCTTCACGTCACATTCTTTTAAAGAAGAGACCCAATACAAATGTAACAGTATTATCTTCATGTTGACATGTCAGGAGATAAGGATAGCTTAGGTGGATTTACATAAACTGGCAACTGTAAATTCATGATTAATAGAGGTTTGCTGAGGGGATCCATAGTGCTCTTTGTGTGCTGTAGTCTAGTTACTATGTTTGGTGCTAAATCTCCCCCTGGGGCATGCCATGGTTTTTTCAGGCATGGATTCTGATGAAGTGCATCATAAGTAATAGTGCTGCATACAGTAACTCCATGTAAAACTGAGGACACTTGGAGTCCGGAGGTCAAAGTGGAATAGGAGGTTGAGGAGGAGGTAGCCAACACTGTTTTTGTTGTTTTTTTAAAAATAAATTTGGGAAGACTACAAAAAATTGGTAAATAGAAAAGAGAATGCAAAGAGAAAGTGCGCTGGAGTATAACAATGGCTGGGTGCAGCCGGTATACTTGTTTACTCAGCACAAGGTACAGGCAAGTCCTGTGGGATCCATGCCTGGTTCATTTTAATGAATGTAAGCTTGTCCATGCTGGCTGTGGACAGGCGGCTGCGCTTGTCTGTGATTACCCCATCCTGCCGTGCTAAACACACTTTCGGACAATACACTTGCTGCAGGGCAGGCCTGCCTGTCCAAGGCATAAAGAGCAAGCTCAGGCCATGTGCCCAATTTGGAGACCAAGAAGTTGAATGGGGCAGACCCATCAGTATGTATGTGTAAGCGTGTGCACACATACTGTTCCACATGTTGCTGGAATGCTGCCTCCTGCTAAGACGTTCCGTATCAGCTGGTGGTGCAGGTTGTTGTGGCGTGCTGACAAAGCTTTTCCACATATCTTCCATGCTAACCCTTCCTTCTGAGGTACTGGTGGTTCCCCAACTGCATTGGCAACTTCTTCCTCCTCCTCTGCCTTCGCCTTGTGCTTCCACTGAGCCCCCGCTGTCAGGTGTTAATGCCATCAGCAGAGCGTCTACCAGCGTGCGCTTGTACTCTTGCATATTCCGATAACTCTCCAGTGACAGAATTAAGCCCAACACATTGTCCTTGTAGCGAGGATACAGCAGGGCGGCCACCCAGTAATCAGCACTGGTTAGAATGTAGGCAACACTGCATCATGTAGTTGCTCATGTGTGCCAGGATGCCCAAAGGCAACGACAAGCTGTCCTCTGTGGGAGGTGTATCGTCTGTATCCTTTGTATCACCCCAACCATGCTCCAGTGATGCCCATACGTTCCTTTGGGTGCCACTCTGCTGTGAACACTGTTCCTCCTCATCATCATCCTCATCATCCTGCAGAACTGTGCACTGTCTGGACAGTTGTGTACCTGGCCTCTTCTGGTGCAGGAATTCACCCTCCAAGCTATTTATGAATGACTGGCCTGATAACCGTGGAAATTATCCCTCTTCCTCCTCCTCATCCTTCTGTGCCACATCCTCTTCCATCATCGCCCAAAATGTTTTTTCAAGGAAAAATAGAAGTGGTATAGAAACACTGAGGACTGTGTCATCGACACTGGCCATATTGGTATTGGTAGTGAGTACTCGAAACAGCGAAACATGGCACACGTCCCGCATGGAGGCCCACTCATTGGTGGTGAAGTGGTGCTGTTCCGCAGAGCGACTCACCCATGCGTGATGCAGCTGAAACTCCACTATAGCCTGCTGTTGCTCGTACAGTCTCTCCGGAACTTGTGGGTACGTTGCATATGAGGCAGTGAGCGGAAAAGCCGAAGTTACACTGCAGCACAGACAGGCGAGCAGCAGCAGGGTGAGAAAGCTGAAAGTGCGCACAGGCGGCCACACTTTCTGCAGCAGCTCTGACATATCGGAGTAATTTTTCAGGAACCTCTGCACCACCAAATTCAGCACATGCACCAGGCAAGGGATGCGCGTCAAACCGGCTAGCCCCAGATCTGCACACCACTAGGCCAGGCAGGAGGCTCAGAGGCATCAACCATGCCCATGCCCATCCACAGCTTCTGCACAGTGCGTTTTTTTTTCCCCCTAAACAGATAAGTTTCAAAACAGCCTGCCGTTTTATCCCCCTGGCTGTGCTGAAGTTTGTGGTGAAGATGTTTCAGTGACCAGATGAAGAGGGGGAGAAAGAGGACTGAGAATGCAGCAGAAGAGGGAGCAAGTGGAGCTTGAGATCTTTTGTGGTTTTTCAGGTGTGTACTCTACTGCAGCTTGTGCTTTGCATTTGGATGCCTGGTCGTGCAGGGGGTGCTCAGGTTTAAAACATTTATGCATGCCAACCACTCACGTCTGTTCGTCAGCACATTGTCTGAAGAGCTACCATGCCAGGGAACTCCTTGGAACTGGCTTTGGTGTGCTCAGTCCCTAGGTGTGCTAGGCAGTAGAGATGTCCTAAACATCGCTTGTTCGTGTTCGCTGCAGCGGGCAAACATATGCGATGTTCGTTCCGCCCCCTATACATCATCATTGAGCAAACTTTGACCCTGTACCTCACAGTCAGCAGACACATTCCAGCCAATCAGCATACCCTCCCTCCCACCCAGACTCTCCCACCTCCTATAAAAAAGCAAGGACGGCAGCCCTCTTAGATTCATTCTGAAGCTGCAGTGTTAGTTAGAGCAGGGAGAGTGCTGCTGCTGCTGCTGAATTAATAGGGAAAGCGTTAGCTAGGCCAGTGTTCTGTGTCCACTCCAGTCCTCAAAGACTCAGCATCTTGACAGCACACCAAAAATCCCTTTTTAGGGCTGGTACATCAGTCTGCTTTTATTTATTTTTTCTATATATATATATATATATATATATATATTTCAGTTGCCTGCCCGTGTGTGAGAGGCCACAGGCCCACAGACTGTACTGTGTGCACACCACTCATATAGGGTGGCACAGTACCTTGCTGTCATGGATGGTGTTGCAGAAAGCTGGAACTTATAAATAAACATCCAACTGGATTTAATATAATTGCAGTTGCCTACCAGTGAGTGTCAGGCCCACTGACTGTACTGTGCCCACTGCCCACCACTCATATAGGGTGGCACAGTAACTTGCAGATAAAAAAGTCATTTAATGACCTTCAATGAGATCAGTGAGGATGAGGAACGGGACATGAGTAGCTCGGCATCCAATCTTGTGCAAATGGGGTCTTTCATGCTGTCATGCCTGTTGAGGGACCCTCATATAAAAAGGCTGAAGGAGAACGACCTGTACTGGGTGGCCACGCTACTAGATCCCCGGTATAAGCAGAAAGTGTCTGAAATGTTAACAAATTGCCGAAAGTCGGAAAGGATGCAGAAGTTCCAAAACAAGTTAAAAAGTATGCTTTACACAGCGTATAAGTGTGATGTCACAGCACAACGGGAATCTAACAGGGGAAGAGATGAAAGTAATCCTCCTCCTACCACGACCACGCCGGCAAGGACAGAATGCTTTACAGACGTGTTGTTGATGGAGGACATGCAGAGCTTTTCAGTCCTACGCATCGCCACAGCCCTTCGGGGTCCACCCTCAGAAAACGACTCGACCGACAGGTCGCCTTAACTGCAGATATCGACACTCTGAGGAGCGATGAACCCCTTGACTACTGGGTGTGCAGGCTTGACCTGTGGCCTGAGCTATCCCAATTTGCGATAGAACTTCTGGCCTGCCCCGCTTCAAGTGTCCTGTCAGAAAGGACCTTCAGCGTAGCAGGAGGTATTGTCACTGAGAAGAGAAGTCGCCTAGGTCAAAAAAGTCTAGATTAGGGCTCTTTCACACCTGCGTTCTTGTCTTCCAGCATAGAGTTCCATCGTCGGGGCTCTATGCCGGAAGAATCCTGATCAGGATTATCCCCATGCATTCTGAATGGAGTGAAATCCGTTCAGGATGCATCAGGATGTCTTCAGTTCCGGAACAGAACGTTTTTTGGCCGGAGAAAATACTGCAGCATGCTGCGCTTTTTGCTCCGGCCAAAAATCCTGAAGACTGGCCGCAAGGCCGGATCCGGAATGAATGCCCATTGAAAGGCATTGATCCGGATCCGGCTTTAAGCTAAACGTCGTTTCGGCGCATTGCCGGATCCGACGTTTAGCTTTTTTAGAGTGGTTACCATGGCTGCCGGGACGCTAAAGTCCTGGCAGCCATGGTAAAGTGTAGCGGGGAGAGGGGAGCAGTATACTTACCATCCGTGCGGCTCCCCGGGTGCTCCAGAGCGACGTCAGGGCGCCCCAAGCGCATGGATCACGTGATCGCATGGCACGTCATCCATGCGCATGGGGCGCTCTGACTTCACTCTGGAGCGCCCCGGGAGCAGCGCAGACTGTAAGTATACCACTCCCCGCTCCTACTATGGCAACCAGGACTTCAATAGCGTCCTGGCTGCCATAGTAACACTGAAAGCATTTTGAAGACGTCTTCAAATGCTTTCAGTACACTTGCGTTTTTCCGGATCCGGCGTGTAATTTCGGCAAGTGGAGTACACACCAGATCCGGACAACGCAAGTGTGAAAGAGGCCTAACCTCACCTTTAAGATGAATGAGGCATGGATCCCCAAGTAAATAACAGTGGGGGATGCATTTGACAAAAAAATGCCTGATGAGATGCCCTGGGCTAAAAATGGTCCACACGCTGCTGTATTTAATCTCTGCATGCCGGATGACTTGCGTGACTTCTCCGCCACCAACTAGGGTTCAAGCAGCAATGTTTTAGTACACTTTCTGCCTGGAAAACATCAATTTTTCCAGGCAGAACAATACCTAATTTTTCGGGCATGTGTACATGCCTAATTTTTCTGGCCTCTGGTGCTGCACTGTGGCTGCAAAAACAAAACAAAAAAAAGGCACATACATGTGTCAATTCCCCTTCGTGATCGTTACCTTGTTGTGGTGAAGGGGCTTGCGTATCACAATGAAGCGATCACCTCTATGAGTGTGTTGGCAATGTTGGCACACCCCAGATGATAAGGTCATTGCTTCATTGTGAACAGACCAAAAGCTATCGGCTGGATAATTTTGCATAGAAAAAAAACAATAATTTTATTTGTGATCATCTAAGGTGATCATTAAAGCCTACTAGACCAACAATGGGCCCACCCTGCAGAATCATTGTTTTCTGGGTCACTTAACCATCACTGAACTACCTCAGCACGACCATAGGCTTTGAAAAACTGCCATTGCCTGCAATCACCTGAACGTGCGCACGAGCACAATCATCACTACATTAAGATTGACGCATAGAGGAATAAAATTTATGTCATGACTGTGTCAACTATTTACAACTCTTTGTGGTTGTTTGCGGTGCGTTAAACGGGGAGTTTGGTCTGTCACTGTGAAGCAGGCGTAACCCTTACACTACCTGATCGATACAACATCATACCTGATCATACCTGATCATATACAAACCGGATTCCAAAAAAGTTGGGACACTATACAAATCGTGAATAAATACTGAATGCAATGATGTGGAGGAGCCAACTTCTAATATTTTATTCAGAATAGAACATAAATCACGGAACAAAAGTTTAAACTGAGAAAATGTACCATTTTAAAGGGAAAAATATGTTGAATCAGAATTTCACGGTGTCAACAAATCCCCAAAAAGTTGGGACAAGGCCATTTTCACCACTGTGTGACATCTCCCCTTCTTCTTACAACACTAAACAGACGTCTGGGGACCAATGAAAACCAGTTTCTCAAGTTTAGAAATAGGAATGCTCTCCCATTCTTGTCTAATACAGGCCTCTAACTGTTCAATCGTCTTGGGCCTTCTTTGTTGCACCTTCCTCTTTATGATGCGCCAAATGTTCTCTATAGGTGAAAGATCTGGACTGCAGACTGGCCATTTCAGTACCCGGATCCTTCTCCTACGCAGCCATGATGTTGTGATTGATGCAGAATGTGGTCTGGCATTATCTTGTTGAAAAATGCAGGGTCTTCCCTGAAAGAGATGACGTCTGGATAGGAGCATATGTTGTTCTAGAACCTGAATATATTTTTTTCTGCATTAATGGTGCCTTTCCAGACATGCAAGCTGCCCATGCCACACGCACTCATGCAACCCCATACCATCAGAGATGCAGGCTTCTGAACTGAGCGTTGATAACAACTTGGGTTGTCCTTGTCCTCTTTGGTCCGGATGACATGGCGTCCCAGATTTCCAAAAAGAACTTCGAATCGTGACTCGTCTGACCACAGAGCAGTCTTCCATTTTACCACACTCCATTTTAAATGATCCCTGGCCCAGTGAAAACGCCTGAGCTTGTGAATCTTGCTTAGAAATGGCTTCTTCTTTGCACTGTAGAGTTTCAGCTGGCAACGGCGGATGGAACGGTGGATTGTGTTCACTGACAATGGTTTCTGGAAGTATTCCTGAGCCCATTCAGTAGCATTCCTGTTTGTGGTGCAGTGTCGTTTAAGGGCCCGGAGATTACGAGCATCCAGTATGGTTTTACGGCCTTGACCCTTACGCACAGAGATTGTTCCAGATTCTCTGAATCTTCGGATGATGTTATGCACAGTTGATGATGATAGATGCAAAGTCTTTGCAATTTTTCTCTAAGTAACACCTTTCTGATATTGCTCCACTATCTTTCTGCGCAACATTGTGGGAATTGGTGATCCTCTACCCATCTTGGCTTCTGAGAGACACTGCCACTATGAGAATCTCTTTTTATACCCAATCATGTTGCCAATTGACCTAATTAGTGTTAATTGGTCTTCCAGCTCTTCGTTATGCTCAAATTTACTTTTTCCAGCCTCTTATTGCTACTTGTCCAAACTTTTTGGGATTTGTTGACACCGTGAAATTTTGAATCAACGTATTTTTCCTTTAAAATGATACATTTACTCGGATTAAACGTTTGATCTGTCATCTACGTCCTATTACAAATAAAATATTGACATTTGCCATCTCCACATCCTTGCATTCAGTTTTTATTCACGATTTGTATAGTGTCCCAACTTTTTTGGAATCTGGTTTGTACACACACAGGATGTTTTAAAGCACGTTATTCCAAATTTTGGAATGTTAGGTGATTTATGCCTTTTATTGATTAAAACCCAACTCTGCATCAACTACGTAATTTTCCATGGGAGTTTTGCCATGGATCCCCCTCCTGCATGCCACAGTCCAGGTGTTAGTCCCCTTGAAACAACTTTTCCATCACTATTGTGGCCAGAAAGAGTCCCTGTGGGTTTTAAAATTCGCCTGCCTATTGAAGTCTATGGTGGTTCGCCAGTTCACGAACATTTGTGAAAATTTGTGTTCGCCGTCCGCAAACAGAAAATTTTATGCTCGCAACATCTCTACTGGGCAGTAGCAGGCATACTGGCTTGGGGATGACTACTCTGCTTTTGCACTCTGCTCCCTCTTTTGCTGTGCGGCTGGCGCTGTGTGACCACCACCATATGGGGTCTAGGACCTTATCATCCTGCACATCAACTTCCACTTTCACCCCTGCCCTCCTTGCTGGTCTGCACACGGCAGAAAGCCGCAGTAGTTGGCACCTGTATTTCATTATCATCAGAGATGTGCTGCATCTTTAAACATAAATAGTTGGGCATCAATGCACTCAATCTCTTCCACTTGTGGGGCAGAGCTTGGTGGATGGCCCACAGAAACCCTGCCAGCAGAGTCATCAAAAAGCATAAGAGACTGCTGCATGACTTGGGGCTCAGACTGCTTGGCTGATTTGCAAGGGGGTGAGGTGAAAGACAGATGCCCAGGGGCTGCAGTTGCCAACTTTGCTGTTTCAGCAGGGGACCGGGTGGGAGACAATGTAAAGTAACTGGAAGCACTGTCAGACACCCAATCTACCACCGCCTCTACGTTCTGGCCTCACCATTTGTACACCAGTATTCTGGCCTACAAAATGATGCTGAATGTCCTATCACCTACGTGCACCGGAGAAAGGTGTTTCATTTGGGCGTGTAGCTGGCACAGATCAGCCACATCCTCTCCCTGCAACAGGAGCTCCACCAGCACCAGCAGCACCACGACCAAGGCCATTTTTGGTGTACCTCACACCAAAAATGGGTATGTGTCACCCACCAAACTAACAGACGGATTAACTATATTAATTTCCCTGTCACGGAGGCAGTGCAGGTGTACCTCACACCAAAAATGGGTATGTGTCACCCACCGAACTAACAGACGGAATAACTATATTAATTTCCCTAGCACAGATGCAGTGCAGGTGTACCTCACACGAAAAATGGGAATATGTCACCCACCGAGCTAAGACAGTTAAACTATATTAATTTCCCTGTCGCATATGCAGTGCAGGGGTATCTCACACCAAAAATTGGTATATGTCACTGGCCGAACTAACAGTCAGATTAACTATAGTAATTTCCCTGTCATGTACAAAGTGCACGTTAGTGGTGGGCGACCATGCTCTGCCAAAGGCTAATTTTACTCGAGCATCGCGATGCTCAGCACATGGCGGTCTTCGGCCGAACACTGTGTGTGCTCGAGCGCATTGCTCTAGTCTCCTGCCCGCACTTTTGTTGGCTGCTATGCAGCCAATAAATGTGCAGGTAAGTACTGTCATTCATTGCAATGTTGTATGCATGTTGGCTACTGGCATTACAGTGATTGGCTGGCCAGAGCATGTCATCAGGTGCTATACAGAACCCGATGACACAAGTTTGGCTCAGTCTTAGTCAGGGAGAGCTGTGCTGAAGAAGGGACAGATAGTGTAGGGAGTGAAATAATAATATTTTATTGAAAAAACTTGTTAGATACCCAAAAGTCCTTTTAATGACTATAGTTGTATCTGGCAGCAATATAATTATTAGCACAACCTGCGCTAATTTGCATGGAATTGTTAGAGAGACCCAAAAGTCCTTTTAAGGAATGTTGCGTGTGGCAGCAATATCTATTTTTAAAGCATCCTGTGCTAAATAGCATGCAATAGTTAGACTGCTGCAAACAGCGACATTAGCTGCGCTACATCACCTGTGTAACCTGCGCGCAGCCCAAAAAATATCTGTGACATCCAGTGTATTTATATTCGTAGACTGTGTCCGCTGCGGACAGTTACATTACCTGTGCTACATCGCTTGTTTAACTTTTGCGTATATGAAATATCAGTGACATTCAGTCAAATTTTTTTGCTACTGGTAACAGCGACATTACCTGCGCTACACCTCCATTATAACGTTAGCGCATCCAAAATATCAGTGACATTCAGTGTAATTTTTTCCGTCGCTGGTGAAGCGACATTATCTGCGCTACATCTTCTGTTTTACGTGTGCGCAGCCTAAAAATATCTGTAATTTTTTCTGCCGCTGGTGAAGCGACATTATCTGCGCAACGTCTTCTGTGTAACGTGTGCGCAGCCTAAAAATATCTGTTACATCCAGTGTACTTTTTCTGTAGACGGTGTCCGCTGCGGACAGTTACATTACTTGCACTACATCTCCTGTATAATGTTCGCACATCCGAAATATTAGTCAGTGTCATTTTTTATTAGCCGCTGGTGACAGCGACATCACTTGCGCTATACCTCCTGTATAACGTTTGCGCGTGACATTAATGAGTGACATTAATTCAGTGTATTTTTTTTTTATTAGACGCTGGTGGCAGCGACAATACTTGTTCTGTTTGTGCATCATACAATTATCTGTGAAATTCAGTGTACTTTTTTCATAGATGCTGCGGACAGCAACATTATCTGTGCTACATCTCCTGTTTAACCCCTATTTCACCTTAAGGACTTGGCCATTTTTTGCAAGTCTGACCATTGTCACTTTAAGTGCTGATGACTTTAAAACACTTAGACTTATCCAGGCCATTCAGAGATTGTTTTTTTGTCACATATTGTACTTCATGACACTGGTAAAATGAAGTAAAAAAAAAACTAAACATTTGTATTTATAAAAAAATACCAAATTTACCACAAATTTGTAAAAAATTTCAAATTTCCAAGTTTCAATTTCTCTACTTTTTTTTTTTTTTTTTGTATAAACTTTTTATTAGTTTTCAATAAAGAACAAGGAGTAACAGGGTTACAGGTACAGGCACGCAGGCCATAAAGTACATACAGAAAATTCAAATACGTATAAGCATATGGCGCAGATAGGCATGGAAATCAAAGCTAGCCAAATAAACCAGTATTTTGTTAGTGAAAATGATGGCCTATGGATTAAGGACAGGTCAGAAAAGAGGAGGTGGTAGGGGTGTGTCCCACGTAGGCGAGGAGTAGCTGGTCGCTAAATGCTGAGCAGGTGGTGTGGGGGGACTTGTGTAAGAGGTCCTTATTGGAATTAGAGGGGGTGGCAAAAAGCCACCATGGTGGTCTCTATGAAGGAGTTAGGACGACTGAGTCAGTGGCTTGAAGAATCTTATCCAAGGGTCGGGGATGTTGGGCTCAAGGGAGTGACCCTACTGGCAGGGGCGTACATAGAAATCATTGGGCCCCATAGCAAGAATCTGAATTAGGCCCCCTAACCCCGCCCACTACCCTGGCCCATCCCACCTCCTGACCTGGCTCCTCCCCTTCCACACCCCTATTTGCCAATAAGGAAATATATACATGACCTATTGAATACGTTAGGGACACTGGCGTAATTAAAAATGACTAGGCCCCACAGAAAATTTTTGAACGGGCCCCCCCAGTTGTCCGGCAGAGACCCTTGACTTCTTCCCTAATACAGTCCAATTATTGTCCAATAGACAAGTCATGGAAATATATGTATACTGTAATATTATATTTTAACACTGTCTATTGCACAATAATTTGACTGTATTAGGGAAGAAGTCAAGGGTCTCTGCCATTCAGAGGTGACAGGCAACTTCAGGGGCCCATTCAAAAATTTGCTGTGGGGCCCGTTCAAAAAAATTCCTGTGGGGCCCAGTCATTTATAATTATGCCAGTGAAGCTTAATGATCCGGGTTGGGGTTCTAAAGATAGTGACTAGGGGCTGGGGCAGTCTTACTGTGTGGGCGGGCGGGCTGGCAGTGGCTTAGGTCCGGACTGGCTGGTGACACTGGCGAGGCGGGCAGCACAAGTACTCTCAACTTCTTCCACTCTGGGTGCGCACCTGCTGCCTGCCAGCGAAACACTGGGCCAATCAGCAGCAGGATCTTTGCACACTCCTAATGCTGATTGGCCCATTGTGTGAAGCTGTGCAGGCGCACGAGCCGAGGGAGCGCACGGCCAGGCTAAGTACTAGGAAGCACTGGGAGGCGGAGCCAGTGAGAACTCGGGAAGGGGGGGGGGCGGACTGGGTGTTATTGGCGGCGCTGGGAGCCGGCCTGCCTCTGCCCTAAGCTGAGCCTGCAGTGAGTGCAGTTGCAGGGGGTGGGGCCTTCCGTGCGCTCCGGGCCCCCCTGTGCCGCGGGCCCCATAGCAGTGGCGTACCCTGCCTATATTGGCGGTACGCCACTGCCTACTGGGGGATCTATAAACCGACCACGGAAGCCATTTTTTAAGAAATGTAGTATGTGTACGTGCTTCCCATGATGACATTTCTTCAAACCTATGTAGTTGATCCACTTTAAGTATCAACTTTTCCGTGGAGGGAATCTGGGTTTGCAGCCAGTAACAAGGAAGTATGAGGCGGGCAGCCAATAACAATTGGGAGAAAACGAACGGGAGATGTGGAGGATTCGTTCCCGAATATATTGATAGTAAGGCAAGTTGGGGCGAGAGTTGAATAGAGGTGCCACAAATGTTGTTAGCTAAAGAGAATACGTCGGACCACCATTTGGATATGGATGGGCACGACCACCAAACATGGAGGAAGTCACCCTTTTCCTGTAAGCATCTCCAACAAACGTTTGTAGCAGTGGGGGAATAGAGAGCCATCCTATCAGGAGTACGATATCATCTTGTGAGAATCTTGTATCCGTTTTCTTGGATACGGACACAGCGGGAAGTCTTATGGGGAGATCCCAGAAGTTTGGGGAGAGACGTGAAGGGGATAATTATGTTAAGGTCTGTTTCCCATTGTTTCACAAAAGCTGGTTTAGCTAACATTGGTGCCGAGCGTAGCCTACTGTAAATTTGTGATACTGGTTTCTTGGGGGTAAGGGGCAGGGAGATCACCGACTCGAGCCAGACAATGGGACGTTGGAGGGTACCCAGGTGGATGTGTTGGTTTAGGTAGGCTCTAAGATAAAGTACTGAGAACATATCACTCGGGCTAGGATTAAGGAGGCTTTTCATGTCCTCGATGCTAAGGGGTTTGCCAGTGGAGTCTAGTAGTGATGAGATGGCAATAGATGAGGATGACAGCCTACTAGAGGTCGTCGATCTCAGAGCTGAGGGTGCTGTCCCAAGAACATCTCTAGTTGTGAGAAGTGGTGAGGGGAAGGGTATCGAGCAGTGGGATATAGACAGCCACTTCCAAGCCTCCAGGGTGGCTTTGACAATAGGGTAGTAGGGTAGTGTATCAATTATTAAGTTTTGGTGTCCTAACAGAAGGGCTCTAGGTGGTTTCCCCAATATCTCCACTCCATCTCTACAACTGAAGAGTGTGTATTTGGATGCAGCCATGCTACTGCACGAGCCAGGAGGATAGCTTTGCCGTAAAGCTCCGGGTTAGGTAAGCTGATACCCCCATCCTCCTTAGACCTAGTGAGAAGGGAGAAAGCAAGTCTGGCCCTCCTCCCATTCCAGACAAAGGCTCTAAACTTTTTATGAAAAGCCATATAATATTGTTTTGGTACTGGGATTGGGAGTACCTGCTGCAGGTAAGTTAGGCGTGGGAGGAACAGAGAAGAAAGCAAATTTTTTCGGCCAAACCAAGACAAAGTAGGGTTGGATTGGGCTAGACTATCAATAGAGTTAAAGATTGAAGCTTTAAGAGGAACATAATTGAGAGAAAATAAATCTTTTATATTAGGGCTGAGTGTAACCCCTAGATAGGAGATGGTGGGAGAGGACCAATTAAAGGGCGAGTTTACCTCGAGGCACCTTTTAGTAGCAGCACTGATACCTGAGCATATAACTAGGGACTTGCTAGCATTGATCTTGAAGTCTGAGACCTAGCTATAGAGGTTAAGATGGGATTGGATACAAGGGAGAGCGATTGAGGGATTAACTGTCATTATTAAAACATCATCCGCAAATGCAGCAAGTTTTTGTTCTCTACCTCCCAAACACAGACCCCCAATTCTCCTATCAAGCCTGATGGTGGACAATAGCGGTTCCAAGGCCAGTACGAACAAGAGTGGGGACAGTGGGCATCCCTGCCTTGTCCCGTTCTTTATAGCAAAAGAAGAGGAGAGGTTCCCATTTACCATGACTCGAGCAGATGCTTGATCATACATAGCGGAGGTAGCTTGAACAAAGGGATCAGGGAGGCCAAATCCGATCAAGGTCTGTTTTAAGTATAACCAGTTCACCCTGTCAAATGCCTTCTCGGCATCTGTGCTGAGAAGAAGCAGGGGAGAGGAGTAGCGGTTAGCATGGCAAAGGACATTAATTACTCTGGAAGTGTTATCCTTTCCCTCCCTGTTGCGGATAAAGCCCACCTGATCCCCATGAACAATAGAGGGGAGGAGAACAGCTAGTCTGTTTACCAGCATTTTGGCCAGGAGTTTGAGGTCTATGTTTAGGAGGGATATAGGCCTGTAGTTAGAACACTGTTTGGGGTCCTTTCCCTCTTTAGGTATAAGTGAAATGTGGGCTGTTGTCATATCTCTAGACAAAGGAATCCCTTTGAGGGCTAGATTACAGACCTCTAGGAGGTGAGGCATAAGAGTCTCCCTAAAGGTCTTATAGTATTGTACCGGTAGGCCATCTGGACCAGGGCTCTTACCTTTTGGCATTTGATTAAGAGCTGTATTAAGTTCTACTAAGGTAAAAGGAGCCTCTAGAAGCGTTTTTTGTTCCGATGTTATGGTGGGGACCTTGGAAGAATTGAGGAAAGATGATATAAGGGCGGTTTGGGTTTCAGTGGTGGCCTTTGAGGGAAGATTATAGAGATTTTCATAGAAAACTCGGAATTGGTCCGCAATCTGGGTGGCCGAGAAAGTGGGCCTACCTTCAGGGGAAGTGAGTTGATGTATATAATTTGTCGCTCTCCTGTTCCTAATCCTAGACATTAAAAATTTAGTGGCCTTATCACCGTGGGCGAAAAATTTATGTTGGGAATTCAAATAATATTTGGCCGACTTAGCCTGAAGGAGATTCTTAAGTTCCGCTCTAGTTTTTGAAAGGTCTTGGAGAAGGGCGTCTGAGGGGTTGCTTTTATGATGGGATTCAAGTTTATGGATATTTTTTAAGGCATCTTCAATAGCTTTCTCCCTCATCTTTTTCTGGTGAGAGCCAATGCTGATGAAGTGGCCCCTAATATAAGGTTTATGTGCATCCCAGAGCAAGTTGGCAGAGATATCGGGGCTTTTGTTAATTGTAAAGTATTCCTTCATATGGTTGGAAACCAGATCAATCGTGGACTGATGTCCCAGTAACGATTCATTCAATCTCCAATTGAAGCGTGAGGGTGTACTAATGGGGGCTAGGATAGAAAGAAAGATTGGGGCATGGTCAGAGAGGTGCATTGAGCCTATGGACGCCCGACTGCATGACTGAATGTGTTCCTTAGAGATAAAGAGATAGTCCAGGCGGTGATAGGAACCATGCAACGGGGAGAAAAAAGAATAATCACGGGTGTCTGGATGGAATAATCTCCAAACATCAATTAGGTGGAGATTCCAGAGACTGTCTCTGAATTTTTTGAGAGAACTAGAGGAGTGATGGGACTTCCCTGCCGAAGTATCCAGCTCGGGCTGTAAAGCTAGATTAAAATCCCCTCCCAGGACCACTACTCCCTCCCTAAAGGAGTCAATTATGGGGAGAATGCTTGAAAACCAACTAAACTGATTGGAGTTAGGAGCATAAAGATTTATGAAGGTGTAGGTGTGCTGACCGATGGTGCCCTTCACTAGAACGTATCTCCCATCCGGGTCCTGTAGGTGGCGTACATATGTGAAGGGGGTCCTTCTTTGGAAGCCAATGCTAACACCACAGGAAGCAGAAGAGCCCCCTCCACAATGATACCATTGGGAGTAGTGAGAATATTGCATGTTGGGGTAGCAATTGAAGTGGAAGTGCGTCTCCTGGAGGAATACTACATTAGCCCCAGCTTTCCTGAGTATAGAGAAAATTTGACTGCGTTTTGAAGGTGAATGAAAGCCTTTTACATTATACGAGGCAATGTGAAGGTCAACCATGGTGAGTTACATAATGTGAGGTACCTCCAAGGCGATGATGATTCCTCCAGGAGAGCACGAACCAGACCAAGGAAACCTCTGGCAGTTTCCGGATGCGAGGTAAGAAGATAAGGGACTGGTGGAAATTTGGCATGTGTGACGAGTACCTTGAAAGAGGGGGGGAAGGGTAACAGAACCGTAAACTTTTAAGACAACAAAAAAGTGAAAAACAAGTATACATTAGTACACTATATGCACGAGGGGGTAGTAGGTCGTACGACCTGTATAGTAACCGTATAGCACCATAGGAAAGGCTAGGAGGTAATGAGCAAAGGTGTAATACAACTATGCAGGTTAGAGGGGATAAGAGAGCATATTAAGGGAAGGCAATAAACATGAAAAGTAGAGAGGAGCAAATACGTGAAGCCCTTCATGTATCGCGGGAAAGGCTCCTAGGCGTGAGATGGTGCCCTCTTCTCTTGGACCTGGAGGATTTAGGCGTACGCTGGGTTTCAAACGGCACGATTGTGGGGAGATCCGGCAGGTCTCCAAGGTCCTGATAAAGATCCCAGTTTTCAAGTCGCATGGTAGGAATGTCCAGTTCCTCCAGGATAGGCGCAACGTCTGCAAACGATGTAATGTTGAAACGCTTGCCTGAAACTGAAAACGAAAGTCCAAACGGGAAGGACCAGCGATAAAGGACTTTGTTAGACCTCATCCAATCCGTCAAGGGCTTCAGGGCTCTCCGTTTCTTAAGGGTGGATGGAGCAAGGTCTTGGTAGATTTCCAGCTTGGCTTCTTCATATGAGAGGTTAGGCCTGTTTCGTGCGGCGTCCAGTATAGCTGCTTTGACTGGGAAATTGAGGAACCTGCATATCACGTCACGTGGAGGTTCGGACGGTTTGGGCTTGGGGCGTAGTGCCCTATGTGCACGTTCGATAGCAATCTCCTGCGGGTGATCAGGGCCCAGAAGAGAGCTGCAAATCGTGATGATAGCTGAGGGGATGTCTCCCGGTAGGATCGTTTCTGGTATGCCCCAAAATCTTAAATTGTTACGGCGCCCCCTATTTTCCTGGTCCTCCAGGGCATTGTGCAGCTCGTTCAGGTATTTCGTGCAGCGGTGGAGGGAGGTGGCGACCGCAGCGTGGTGGGTGAAGGAAGCCGCCTGGTTCGATTCGAGTGATTCCACTCGGTCCCCGATCTGTCTCACCTCCTGTCTGCAGGCTGCAATTTCGGTAAGGACGGGCTCCACAACTCTGCTCAGCGCTTGGTCCAGGTAACTTCTGGTGAGCGGAAGGTCAGAGCGGGGCTGGCAGTCGTCCGAGTCGCTGTCTCCTTTCGGTTGCGTGGAGGTGCGCTTCAAAGACTTGGGCGATGAGGCCGACGCCATCTTAGAATCCCTGGCTGCGACCGTGGCGGCCGCTTTTTTCAGGAACTTATCCATTTCGCCGCTAGGAATATGGCTTTTAGGGGTCCCAGTGTAGTCAGCAGACTTGGGGTTCCCGATTTTTACCATTTTTGCTCAAAAGAGCTGATGATTGCTAGTGCCAGAGACGGTTACTTTCACAGAGCAGGGAACTAAGCTGCCATCTCAGTCCGGCGCTAGCTCCGCCCTCTATAATGAATTTCTCTACTTTTATAATACATAGTAATACCTCCAAAAATAGTTATTACTTTACATTCCCCATATGTCTACTTCATGTTTGGATCATTTTGGGAATTATATTTTATTTTTTGGGGATGTTACAAGGCTTAGAAGTTTAGAAGCAAATCTTGAAATTTTTCAAAAACCCACTTTTTAGGGACCAGTTCAGGTCTGAAGTCACTTTGTGAGGCTTACATAATAGAAACCACCTAAAAATGACCCCATTATAGAAACTACACCCCTCAAGGTATTCAAAACTGCTTTTACAAACGTTGTTAACTCTTTAGGTGTTCCACAAGAATTAATGGAAAATACTATTTCAAAATTTCACTTTTTTGGCAGATTTGCCATTTAAATAATTTTGTTCCAGTTACAAAGCAAGGGTTAATATAGCCAAACCAAACTCAATATTTATGGCCCTGATTCTGTAGTTTACAGAAAAAACCCATATGTGGTCTTAAACCACTGTACGGGCACACGGCAGAAGGAAAGGAATGCCACACGGTTTTTGGAAGGCAGATTTTGCTGGACTGTTTTATTTTTTTTACACCATGTCCGATTTGAAGCCCCCCTGATGCACCCCTACAGTAGAAACTCCAAAAAAGTGACCCCATTTTGGAAACTACGGGAAAGGGTGGCAGTTTTGTTGGTACTAGTTTAGGGTACATATTTTTGGTTGCTCTGTATTACACATTTTTGAGGCAAGGTAACCAGAAATAGCTTTTTTGGCACAGTTTTTATTTTTTGTTATTTACAACATTTATCTGACAGGTTAGATCATGTGATATTTGTATAGACCAGGTTGTCACGGATGTGGCAATACCTAACATGTATACTTTTTTAAATTTATGTAAGTTTTACACAATGATTTCATTTTTAAAGCAAAAAAAATATCATGTTTTAGTGTCTCCATATTCTGAGAGCCATATTTTTTTTTCAGTTTTTGGGCGATTATCTTAGGTAGGGTCTCATTTTTTTTTTGCTGGATGAGATGACTGTTTGATTGGCACTATTTTTGGGTGCATATGACTTTTTGATTGCTTGCTATTACACTTTTTGTGATGTAAGGTGACAAAAAATGGTTTATTTAGCACGGTTTTTATTTTTTATTGTGTTTATCTGAGGGGTTAGGTCATGTGATATTTTTATAGAGCCGGTCGATACGGACACGGTGATACTTAATATGTCTTTTTTTCCCTATTTTTTACCCATTTTTTTAACTTTATTTGTGGAAAATGACGTTTTTGTTTATTTTTACTTGAAACTTTAATTTTTTGGGGGGGAAAACTATATATTTTCAACTTTTTTTTACTTTATTTTCTGTCCCATTTTGAGATTTCAACTTTTGGGGGTCTAATCCCTTTTACAATGCATTCCAATACTTCCTCAGACATCGCGCTGCCTTCCATGCCATCGGGTCCCCCCTACAGCCGCATGGGGACCCGATGGCACCGCCGATCACCGCCAAAACCGCAGGTAAAAGCCGCAAACCGCAGGTCTGATTTGACCTGCGGTTTGCAGCGATTGCCGACACAGCATTGTGACAGGATGCTGGCTGAATGATTTCAGCCGGCATCCTGTCACAATTTACCCCCGACGCACCGCAATAGCGATTTAAACTTAGGACGTACCGATACGCCCTGAGTCCTTAAGTGGTTAATGTGTGCACATCCTAAAAATATCTGTGACATTCTGTGTACTTAATTTGCGCATACACTTACAAAACCTGCGCTACTGTACATGTGACATAATTGCAAGCATATATACGATTTAATATGCGCAAGGTGAGCAGTAAGGGATGGGGAAGTTGCCGTGCTGCTGATGGTGCACGCAGAGGCTGTGGCCCTGGGCGAGGTGAAACTGTGCCTGCTGCCAGAGCACAAGAAACACACTCATCCACGATACCTAGCTTCATGTCCCAATTTACAGTGTGGACACCACTCTCGAAGTCAGACCAGTGCGACCAGGTGGTCGGTTGGATTGGAGCATATAATGCTTCCAGTCGGTTAAGCACCACCCTGTCTTCCACAAAGTCCAGTCTCAGTAGCCAAGAGTCTGGTCAAAAGAATCCTCACCCTGACACTCCTTCCTCCCACCATGGAGAGTCTTCGCAAACAAGTGATCCCATACTCGGATATTCCGAGGAGCTCTTTTCATCGCCATTCCTTGATTTGGGCCTCATGACAAGCCTGCTTGACGAGGAACATGAGGAGATCTTGTGCCCTGAATCCCAAACTCTTGAGCATGTACACATCACAAGAAGATGACAGTGGGGAACGGCAATATTTTTTTCAAGAGGTGGATGATGATGATGAGACACAGTTGCCAATAAGTCAACCGCAATTAGTGTCTCAAGAGGTTTATGATGAGGATGAGACACAGTTATCAATAACCTGGGAAGGTGGGAAGCTGAGCAAGGAGAACAGTACAGAGGTGGAGGGATTTGTAGTACTGCAACAGGCTGGAAGAGGCAATAGGGTGGCAAAAAGGAGCAGTCTGGCGCTTTTTTGAGGAAAGTGCGGACGATAAAAGAATAGTCATTTGCAACCTGTGCCATATCAAAATGAGTAGGGGCATGAACAATAGCAACCTCACCACCACCAGCATGATCCGCCACATGGCATCAAAGCACTCTAATAGGTGCGTCAAACGCGTGAGTCCACAATCAGTGTCTGAGGGTCGCACCACTACCCCCTCTTTTCCTGTGTTACGTGCTGGCCAATCCCCTGTCCAAGATGCAGGCCCGGATGCCTCCCGCCATGCATCTGGACCTTTGCAAGCACCATCAGCTAGCACATCCACTTCTGTGTCTCAGCGCAGCATACAGGTGTTACCGATGCCAAGGATTGCGGGCCCTACTTCCATCAGGGTTTCCGCCACCACAGTCAAATTCCACTCTTATATGTTGCCTGTATTTGTAGCACTTCAGGTTCCATATGTGACGTGGGCAAAGTTCAGAAAGTCAATCTTAGCGTTTTTTTGTGTAGGACTGTGCTGCTGAAAGCTTTTAAAGATCTTTTCACCTAACATGAAGCCATTCGCAATTCTGGATATAGGTAACACATCAACTTCCACATGTGCGCTCTCCTGTTCCAACAGGCGCTCCTGTGAGATATCAAGAGGTCGCAGCAATAGTGAAGCACTGATTTTTCACGTCAGATAAAAAAAACTTATTGTACTCACATAAATATTCTTGTTAAATACATATCATAAACGGTGGAGCAATATCTGTACTCTTGCTCACATGTGGAGGTTGATGTGTCACCTATATCAAGAATTGTGAATGGCTTCATGTTAGGTGAAAAGATCTTTAAAAGCTTTCAGCAGCGTGGAGCTCTTTTCATCGCCATTCCTTGATTTGGGCCTCATGACAAGCCTCATTAATAGCTTTCAGCAGCGCAGTCCTACGCTCACACACACATACCATGCCTAGCACATGTGTTCAACCTAGTAGTTCAGTGGTTTCTCAGAACCTACCCCAATTTGCCTGAGCTACTGGTGAAGGTGCACCGCGTGAGTGCCCTTTTCCGCAAGTCATCGACAGCTTCTGCCAGTCTGGCAACGCTGCAGCAGCGCTTGCAATTGCCAGGTCACCGACTGTTGTGCGAGGTGAGCATGCAAAAGCTGACTGGAAAAACAGCTATTATAGCTGAGTGGTTAAGTTCCTTGCCTTTTATACAGAAGATCATGAGTTTGAATCCTGGCAGAAATTTTTCTGAAATACAGGCACATTTTCCTTTAAAAACACTGGTGTGTCCCCAAGCACTGACTCCATATATGGACATAGCTATATATGGAGTCAGAGCACGGATTCCTAAGCCGCGGACTCACACTGAGGGATTCCGTCACTGTACAGCGATCTTCTGCTTAGAAATAGAGGCTAAATTAGATTTAAATACACTGACTCGAGCTTTGCGCTCGAGCACACGTGGTTTTCGGCCGAGTATAGCGATGCTCGAACCGAACTGGTGTTCGGCTGAGCATGCTCGCTCAACACTAGCCAGCATGTAACACGGTGAAGAGGAGGCAGTGGTGGGACCTGCAGACACAGGCTGTGGACCCAGGCATTTGGCCCACCTATTACGGATGCCATGTGGCGGATCATGCTGGTGATGGTGAGGTTGCTAGTGTTCACGCCCCGGGAAAGGTTGCATAATACTATTCTTTTGTTGTCCGCACTTTCCTGCGGAACACCTACACCTTGGCAAGGGAGATTTCCAGTAGGGGGAACGTTGCGGGCCTGTTTGGTGTGGCCCACCTTCTCCCTTATGCCATCCCACTGCCTCTTCCAGCCTGTTGTGGTGCAGCAGATCCCTCCCCCTCTGTACTGCTGTCCTCGCTCAGCTTTTCACCTTCACAGGTTGGCTCAATGACTTTATAGTTCACCACCAACTCTTCCACTTCCTCACTCTGCTCATATTCCTGACTTGTTGACCTAACCACAACCTCAGTGATTGACAACTGTGTCTCATCATCATCCACCTCATTAAACAGTAATTGCTGTTCCGTTACGTCATATTTTTGTGACTGTGGATGCTCAAGAGTTTGGGAATCAGAGGACAAGATCTGTCCCTCTTCAAGCGTGCTTGGTGAGAGGGCCAAATCAAGAAATGGCGCTGAAAAGAGCTCCTCGGAATATCCGAGGGTGGGATCACTTGAGTTTTGCCAAGACTCTCCATGGTGGAAGGAAGGAGGATCAGGGTGAGGATTGTGTTGAGCAGACTCTTGGCTACTGAGACTGGACTTGGTGGAAGACAGGGTGGTGCTTAAGCGACTGGAAGCATTATCTGCTACAATCCAACCGACCACCTGGTCGCACTGGTCTGACTACAAGAGTGGTGTCCTGTGCTGCCCTGCAAACTGGGACATGAAACAAGGTATTGTGGATGATTGTTATTCTTGTACTCTGGCAGCAGGCACAGTTTCACTGTGCCCAAGGCCACAGCCTCTGCATGTACCATCAGCATCACGGCCACTGCCCCGTCCCTTACTGCTCGCCTTCTTCATATTAAAAGTTATATATGTTTGAAAGTCTGTCACACGTACAGTAGCGTAGGATTTGGAAGTGTATGTGCAAACAAATTTAAACGTTATACAGGAGAGGTACCACCGGTAATGTCACTGTCCACAGCGTCTACTAAAAAAGTACACTCTATGTCACAGATATTTTTAGGATGCACACACTTTACACAGGAGATGTGACACAGCTAATGTCACTGTCTGAAGTGGACACCGTCTATTGAAAAAGAACGCTGTATGTCACAGATACATTTTTTCAGCGCACACGTTACACTGCAGACGTTGGACCAGTTAATGTCAATGTCAGAAGCAGACACAGTCTATTGAAAACGTACACTGTATGTCACAGATAAATGTTTTCAGTGCACATGTTACACTGCAGATGTGGCACTGGTAATGTCACTGTCGGAAGCAAACACAGTCTATTGAAAAAGTACACTCTATGTCACTGATTTTTTTGGGGATGTGCACACTTTACATAGGAGATGTGGCACAGCTAATGTCACTGTCTGCAGTGGACACCATCTATGGAAAATGTACACTGGATGTCACAGATATTTTTGGGATGCACACACTTTATACTGGACATGTAGTTCAGGTAAAGTCATTGTCCGTAGCGGACACTGTCTACGGAAAAAGTACACTGGATGTCGCAGATATTTTTTGGATGCGCACACTTTACACAGGAGATGTGGCGCAGCTAATGTTGCTGTCTGCAGCGGCCTAACTATTGCACGCTATTTTGCGCAGGATGCGCTAAAAATTGATATTGCTGCCACACACAACAGTCCTTAAAAGGACTTTTGGGTCTGTAAAGTTTTAGCTATTTAGCACAGGATGTACTAAAAATATATATTGCTGCTGCAACAAACAACAATAGTCCTTAAAAAGACTTTTGGGTCTCTAAAAAGTTTTTCTAATAAAATTATTCCTATATCACTCCCTACACTGTCTGTCCCTTCCTCAGCACAGCTCTCCCTGACTATGATTGAGCTGAACACGTGTCATCGGGTGCTATATGGCACCTGATGACGCGTTCCAGCCAGCTACTCACTGTAATGCCAACATGGCTATGGCATTACAGTGGTGGCAGAACTTACCTGCAAGTTTATTGGCTGCATAGCAGCCAAGAAACATGCGGGAAGAAGACTCTAGCATTGCGCTCAAGCACACGCGGTATTTGTCAAATTACCGCCATGTGCTGAGCATGGTGTCCAGCCAAGCTTCGAGATGCTCGAGCCAAACTGGTGTTCGGCCGAGCTTGATGAACAACACTGAAACAGACACCCTCTCCCCTCTTCAGACCTGTGGGTGCCTGGTTTAATGCTCGGGTTCTCCCATTGACTGCCATTGTACTCGGGTGCTCGGTAAAGCACCCGAGCATCCCGAGGTGCTCAATCAACACTAGTGCAAGTAATCTCTCACCAAAAATAGGTATACATCACCCACCGAACTAACAGATGGATTATCTATATTAATTTCCCTGTTACATATGCAGTGCGCGTGTATCTCACACCAAAAATGAGTACATGTCATTGGCCTAACTAACAGTCAGCTTAACTATATTAATTTCCCTTTCACATATAAAGTGCACGTGTATCTCACACTAAAAATTAAATTAAGTCACCCATCAAACTAACAGATGGATTAACTATTAACAGCCAGATTTATTATTATATTTTTGCGTATAGGTCACCCACAAAACAAATAGCCAGATTCCTAACACTCTCTCTCACTTCAGCTGCCTGCTTCCTATCTCTGATCCAGCTTGTATAGAGACTGGGTCACATGATGCACCGCTAATCACAGCCATGCCCACAGCTTAAAAGCTTGTTGATTGGACGCCTTACAGCCTTTCAAAAGCTTTTTTAAATGCCCGAACACCGAACTCGAACTTTTCTGGAAAGTTCAGGTTCGGGTTCCCGAACTCCCAAAGTTCGGTACGGACCCAAACTTTACAATTCGGATTCGCTCAACACTAGCAATGGGCAACATTTTTTAACTAGGGATGAGCGAACTCGAACTGTATAGTTCGGGTTCGTACCGAATTTTGGGGTGTCCGTGACACGGACCCGAACCCGGACATTTTCGTAAAAGTCCAGGTTCGGGTTCGGTGTTCGTCGCTTTCTTGGCGCTTTTTGAAAGGCTGCAAAGCAGCCAATCAACAAGCGTCATACTACTTGCCCCAAGAGGCCATCACAGCCATGCCTACTATTGGCATGGCTGTGATTGGCCAGAGCACCATGTGACCCAGCCTCTATTTAAGCTGGAGTCACATAGCGCCGCCCGTCACTCTGCTCTGATTAGCGTAGGGAGAGGTTGCGGCTGCGATAGTAGGGCGAGATTAGGCAGATTAACTCCTCCAAAGTACTTGATTATTGATCGATCTGCAGCTGTGGATCATTGAGCTGCTGATACTCAATTGCTCACTGTTTTTAGGCTGCCCAGACCGTTTGTCAGTCACTTTTTTCTGGGGTGATCGGCGGCCATTTTGTGTCTTGTGGTGCGCCAGCACAAGCTGCGACCAAGTGCATTTAACCCTCAATGGTGTGTTTGTTTTTTGGCTAAAGCCTACATCAGGGTGAAGCTGTCACACCAAGTGCATTTAACCAGCAATAGTCTGTTTATTTTTTGGCCATATACTACATCAGGCGCAAGCTGCGCAAGTCACCAAGTGCATTTAACCCTCAGTAGTGTGGTTGGTCAAGCTATCACACTAAGTGCATTTAACCAGCAATAGTCTGTTCATTTTTTGGCCATATACTAAATCAGGGGCAAGCTGCGCCCGTCACCAAGTGCATTTAACCAGCAATAGTCTGTTCATTTTTTGGCCATATACTACATCAGGGGCAAGCTGCGCCCGTCACCAAGTGCATTTAACCCTCAGTAGTGTGGTTGGTCAAGCTGTGACACCAAGTGCATTTAACCAGCAATAGTCTGTTCATTTTTTGGCCATATACTACATCAGGGGCAAGCTGCGCCCGTCACCAAGTGCATTTAACCCTCAGTAGTGTGGTTGGTCAAGCTGTGACACCAAGTGCATTTAACCAGCAATAGTCTGTTCATTTTTTGGCCATATACTACATCAGGGGCAAGCTGCGCCCGTCACCAAGTGCATTTAACCAGCAATAGTGTGGTTATTTTTTGGCCATATCCCAGTCTAATTCTGTCACTAAATCCATACCGGTCACCCAGCGCCTAAATACTAGGCCTCAAATTTATATCCCGCTAAATCTCTCGTTACCGCTGTACTGTTGTGGCTGGGCTAGTTATTTAGTGTCCGTCAAAGCACATTTTTTGTTCTGGGTTGAAATACAATTCCCAATTTAGCAATTTCATAATTTAGTGGTTTCTGCTATATCAGAGCTATTTGAAATCTATCCCTAAAAGGGTATATAATATTCAAGGTGCACATAGGGTCATTCAGAATAACTTCACACACACACGCTACTGTGCATTTCCAAGTCCAATTCTGTCACTAAATCCATACCGGTCACCCAGCGCCTAAATACTAGGCCTCAAATTTATATCCCGCTAAATCTCTCGTTACCGCTGTCCTGTTGTGGCTGGGAAAGTTATTTAGTGTCCGTCAAAGCACATTTTTTGTTCTGGGTTGAAATACAATTCCCAATTTAGCAATTTTAAAGATTTAGTGGTTTCTGCTATATCAGAGCTATTTGAAATCTATCCCTAAAAGGGTATATAATATTCAAGGTGCACATAGGGTCATTCAGAATAACTTCACACACACACGCTACTGTGCATTTCCAAGTCCAATTCTGTCAGTAAATCCATACCGGTCACCCAGCGCCTAAATACTAGGCCTCAAATTTATATCCCGCTAAATCTCTCGTTACCGCTGTCCTGTTGCGGCTGGGAAAGTTATTTAGTGTCCGTCAAAGCACATTTTTTGTTCTGGGTTGAAATACAATTCCCAATTTAGCAATTTCATAATTTAGTGGTTTCTGCTATATCAGAGCTATTTGAAATCTATCCCTAAAAGGGTATATAATATTCAAGGTGCACATAGGGTCATTCAGAATAACTTCACACACACACTACTGTGCATTTCCAAGTCTAATTCTGTCACTAAATCCATACCGGTCACCCAGCGCCTAAATACTAGGCCTCAAATTTATATCCCGCTGAATTTGAATACAATACATTGGGCCAAATAATATTTTTGTTGTTGTGGTGAACCATAACAATGAGGAAAACATCTAGTAAGGGACGCGGACGTGGACATGGTCGTGGTGGTGTTAGTGGACCCTCTGGTGCTGGGAGAGGACGTGGCCGTTCTGCCACATCCACACGTCCTAGTGTACCAACTACCTCAGGTCCCAGTAGCCGCCAGAATTTACAGCGATATATGGTGGGGCCCAATGCCGTTCTAAGGATGGTAAGGCCTGAGCAGGTACAGGCATTAGTCAATTGGGTGGCCGACAGTGGATCCAGCACGTTCACATTATCTCCCACCCAGTCTTCTGCAGAAAGCGCACAGATGGCGCCTGAAAACCAACCCCATCAGTCTGTCACATCACCCCCATGCATACCAGGGAAACTGTCTCAGCCTCAAGTTATGCAGCAGTCTCTTATGCTGTTTGAAGACTCCGCTGGCAGGGTTTCCCAAGGGCATCCACCTAGCCCTTCCCCAGCGGTGAAAGACATAGAATGCACTGACGCACAACCACTTATGTTTCCTGATGATGAGGACATGGGAATACCACCTCAGCATGTCTCTGATGATGACGAAACACAGGTGCCAACTGCTGCGTCTTTCTGCAGTGTGCAGACTGAACAGGAGGTCAGGGATCAAGACTGGGTGGAAGACGATGCAGGGGACGATGAGGTCCTAGACCCCACATGGAATGAAGGTCGTGCCACTGACTTTCACAGTTCGGAGGAAGAGGCAGTGGTGAGACCGAGCCAACAGCGTAGCAAAAGAGGGAGCAGTGGGCAAAAGCAGAACACCCGCCGCCAAGAGACTCCGCCTGCTACTGACCGCCGCCATCTGGGACCGAGCACCCCAAAGGCAGCTTCAAGGAGTTCCCTGGCATGGCACTTCTTCAAACAATGTGCTGACGACAAGACCCGAGTGGTTTGCACGCTGTGCCATCAGAGCCTGAAGCGAGGCATTAACGTTCTGAACCTGAGCACAACCTGCATGACCAGGCACCTGCATGCAAAGCATGAACTGCAGTGGAGTAAACACCTTAAAACCAAGGAAGTCACTCAGGCTCCCCCTGCTACCTCTTCTGCTGCTGTCGCCTCGGCCTCTTCTGCTGCTGCCGCCTCAGCCTCTTCCTCCGCCTCTGGAGGAACGTTGGCACCTGCCGCCCAGCAAACAGGGGATGTACCACCAACACCACCACCACCACCTCTGTCACCAAGCGTCTCAACCATGTCACACGGCAGCGTTCAGCTCTCCATCTCACAAACATTTGAGAGAAAGCGTAAATTCCCACCTAGCCACCCTCGATCCCTGGCCCTGAATGCCAGCATTTCTAAACTACTGGCCTATGAAATGCTGTCATTTAGGCTGGTGGACACAGACAGCTTCAAACAGCTCATGTCGCTTGCTGTCCCACAGTATGTTGTTCCCAGCCGCCACTACTTCTCCAAGAGAGCCGTGCCTTCCCTGCACAACCAAGTATCCGATAAAATCAAGTGTGCACTGCGCAACGCCATCTGTAGCAAGGTCCACCTAACCACAGATACGTGGACCAGTAAGCACGGCCAGGGACGCTATATCTCCCTAACTGCACACTGGGTAAATGTAGTGGCAGCTGGGCCCCAGGCGGAGAGCTGTTTGGCGCACGTCCTTCCGCCGCCAAGGATCGCAGGGCAACATTCTTTGCCTCCTGTTGCCACCTCCTCCTTCTCGGCTTCCTCCTCCTCTTCTTCCACCTGCTCATCCAGTCAGCCACACACCTTCACCACCAACTTCAGCACAGCCCGGGGTAAACGTCAGCAGGCCATTCTGAAACTCATATGTTTGGGGGACAGGCCCCACACCGCACAGGAGTTGTGGCGGGGTATAGAACAACAGACCGACGAGTGGTTTATGCCGGTGACCCTTAAGCCCGGCCTGGTGGTGTGCGATAATGGGCGAAATCTCGTTGCAGCTCTGGGACTAGCCAGTTTGACGCACATCCCTTGCCTGGCGCATGTGCTGAATTTGGTGGTGCAGAAGTTCATACACAACTACCCCGACATGTCAGAGCTGCTGCATAAAGTGCGGGCCGTCTGTTCGCGCTTCCGGCGTTCACATCCTGCTGCTGCTCGCCTATCTGCGCTACAGCGTAACTTCGGCCTTCCCGCTCACCGCCTCATATGCGACGTGCCCACCAGGTGGAACTCCACCTTGCACATGCTGGACAGACTGTGCGAGCAGCAGCAGGCCATAGTGGAGTTTCAGCTGCAGCACGCACGGGTCAGTCGCACTACAGAACAGCACCACTTCACCACCAATGACTGGGCCTCCATGCGAGACCTGTGTGCCCTGTTGCGCTGTTTCGAGTACTCCACCAACATGGCCAGTGGCGATGACGCCGTTATCAGCGTTACAATACCACTTCTATGTCTCCTTTAGAAAACACTTAGGGCGATGATGGAAGAGGAGGTGGCCCAGGAGGAGGAGGAGGAGGAAGAGGGGTCATTTTTAGCACTTTCAGGCCAGTCTCTTCGAAGTGACTCAGAGGGAGGTTTTTGGCAACAGCAGAGGCCAGGTACAAATGTGGCCAGCCAGGGCCCACTACTGGAGGACGAGGAGGACGAGGATGAGGAGGAGGTGGAGGAGGTGGAGGAGGATGAGGATGAAGCATGGTCACAGCGGGGTGGCACCCAACGCAGCTCGGGTCCATCACTGGTGCGTGGCTGGGGGGAAAGGCAGGACGATGACGATACGCCTCCCACAGAGGACAGCTTGTCCTTACCCCTGGGCAGCCTGGCACACATGAGCGACTACATGCTGCAGTGCCTGCGCAACGACAGCAGAGTTGCCCACATTTTAACCTGTGCGGACTACTGGGTTGCCACCCTGCTGGATCCACGCTACAAAGACAATGTGCCCACCTTACTTCCTGCACTGGAGCGTGATAGGAAGATGCGCGAGTACAAGCGCACGTTGGTAGACGCGTTACTGAGAGCATTCCCAAATGTCACAGGGGAACAAGTGGAAGTCCAAGGCCAACGCAGAGGAGGAGCAAGAGGTCGCCAAGGCAGCTGTGTCAATGCCAGCTCCTCTGAGGGCAGGGTTAGCATGGCAGAGATGTGGAAAACTTTTGTCAACACGCCACAGCTAACTGCACCACCACCTGATACGCAACGTGTTAGCAGGAGGCAACATTTCACTAACATGGTGGAACAGTACATGTGCACACCCCTCCACGTACTGACTGATGATTCGGCCCCATTCAACTTCTGGGTCTCTAAATTGTCCACGTGGCCAGAGCTAGCCTTTTATGCCTTGGAGGTGCTGGCCTGCCCGGCGGCCAGCGTTTTGTCTGAACGTGTATTCAGCACGGCAGGGGGCGTCATTACAGACAAACGCAGCCGCCTGTCTACAGCCAATGTGGACAAGCTGACGTTCATAAAAATGAACCAGGCATGGATCCCACAGGATCTGTCCGTCCCTTGTCCAGATTAGACATTAACTACCTCCCCTTAACCATATATTATTGGACTCCAGGGCACTTCCTCATTCAATCCTATTTTTATTTTCATTTTACCATTATATTGCGAGGCTACCCAAAGTTGAATAAACCTCTCCTCTGTCTGGGTGCCGGGGCCTAAATATATGCCAATGGACTGTTCCAATGTTGGGTGACTTGAAGCCTGATTCTCTGCTATGACATGCAGACTGATTCTCTGCTGACATGAAGCCAGATCCTCTGTTACGGGACCTCTCTCCTCTGCCTGGGTGCTGGGCCTAAATATATGCCAATGGACTGTTCCAATGTTGGGTGACTTGAAGCCTGATTCTCTGCTATGACATGCAGACTGATTCTCTGCTGACATGAAGCCAGATCCTCTGTTACGGGACCTCTCTCCTCTGCCTGGGTGCTGGGCCTAAATTTATGAAAATGGACTCTTACAGTGGTGGGTGACGTGAAGCCTGATTCTCTGCTATGACATGAAGACTGATTCTCTGCTGACATGAAGCCAGATTGTCTGTTACGGGACCTCTCTCCTCTGCCTGGGTGCTGGGCCTAAATATATGCCAATGGACTGTTGCAGTGGTGGCTGACGTGAAGCCTCATTCTCTGCTATGACATGCAGACTAATTCTCTGCTGACATGAAGCCAGATTGTCTGTTACGGGACCTCTCTCCTCTGCCTGGGTGCTGGGCCTAAATATATGCCAATGGACTGTTGCAGTGGTGGCTGACGTGAAGCCTCATTCTCTGCTATGACATGCAGACTAATTCTCTGCTGACATGAAGCCAGATTGTCTGTTACGGGACCTCTCTCCTCTGCCTGGGTGCTGGGCCTAAATATATGCCAATGGACTGTTGCAGTGGTGGGTGACGTGAAGCCTGATTCTCTGCTATGACATGCAGACTGATTCTCTACTGACATGAAGCCAGATTGTCTGTTACGGGACCTCTCTCCTCTGCCTGTGTGCTTGGCCTAAATATATGCCAATGGACTGTTGCAGTGGTGGCTGACGTGAAGCCTCATTCTCTGCTATGACATGCAGACTAATTCTCTGCTGACATGAAGCCAGATTGTCTGTTACGGGACCTCTCTCCTCTGCCTGTGTGCTGGGCCTAAATATATGCCAATGGACTGTTGCAGTGGTGGCTGACGTGAAGCCTCATTCTCTGCTATGACATGCAGACTAATTCTCTGCTGACATGAAGCCAGATTGTCTGTTACGGGACCTCTCTCCTCTGCCTGGGTGCTTGGCCTAAACTTATGAAAATGGACTGTTGCAGTGGTGGGTGACGTGAAGCCTGATTCTCTGCTATGACATGCAGACTGATTCTCTACTGAAATGAAGCCAGATTGTCTGTTACGGGACCTCTCTCCTCTGCCTGTGTGCTGGGCCTAAATATATGCCAATGGACTGTTGCAGTGGTGGCTGACGTGAAGCCTGATTCTCTGCTATGACATGCAGACTAATTCTCTGCTGACATGAAGCCAGATTGTCTGTTACGGGACCTCTCTCCTCTGCCTGGGTGCTTGGCCTAAACTTATGAAAATGGACTGTTGCAGTGGTGGGTGACGTGAAGCCTGATTCTCTGCTATGACATGCAGACTGATTCTCTACTGACATGAAGCCAGATTGTCTGTTACGGGACCTCTCTCCTCTGCCTGGGTGCTTGGCCTAAACTTATGAAAATGGACTGTTGCAGTGGTGGGTGACGTGAAGCCTGATTCTCTGCTATGACATGCAGACTGATTCTCTACTGACATGAAGCCAGATTGTCTGTTACGGGACCTCTCTCCTCTGCCTGGGTGCTTGGCCTAAACCTTTGAAAATGGACTGTTGCAGTGGTGGGTGACGTGAAGCCTGATTCTCTGCTATGACATGCAGACTGATTCTCTACTGACATGAAGCCAGATTGTCTGTTACGGGACCTCTCTCCTCTGCCTGGGTGCTTGGCCTAAACTTATGAAAATGGACTGTTGCAGTGGTGGGTGACGTGAAGCCTGATTCTCTGCTATGACATGCAGACTGATTCTCTACTGACATGAAGCCAGATTGTCTGTTACGGGACCTCTCTCCTCTGCCTGGGTTCCGGGGCCTAAATATCTGAGAATGGACTGTTCCAGTGGTGGGTGACGGGAAGCCAGATTCTCTGCTATGGGACCTCTCTCCAATTGATTTTGGTTAATTTCTATTTATTTAATTTTTATTTTAATTCATTTCCCTATCCACATTTGTTTGCAGGGGATTTACCTACATGTTGCTGCCTTTTGCAGCCCTCTAGCCCTTTCCTGGGCTGTTTTACAGCCTTTTTAGTGCCGAAAAGTTCGGGTCCCCATTGACTTCAATGGGGTTCGGGTTCGGGACGAAGTTCGGATCGGGTTCGGATCCCGAACCCGAACATTTTCGGGAAGTTCGGCCGAACTTCTCGAACCCGAACATCCAGGTGTTCGCTCAACTCTATTTTTAAGGTGATTTGTCCAAAATGAATCTGAAAATTGTTTGTGAAATTCATAAAATGTCCAATTATTTTGGAATCTATTTGATTATTTCTAATATGTATGTATATACTATAGATATATTTATGTGTGCGCATTTGTGTGTACATTATATAGGTGTTTGTGTACATGATGGTTTTTACCTCAAAAACTGTGGAAAAAGTTAATATGTACTAATAGTACATGAGCACATACAGTATGCTTGTAAGTGCTTCTGGATTAATGTTTTTATGTTTGTTTCTTTGAATATAAAAACCATTTAAATCTAAGTATTGGCACTCTTCACAAATCAGCAGAGATTCAGTGTGGATTTCAAAGACATCTTTTAGAGTATTTCTTCAGGACTAGATTTTCTTTGTAGTATGTTATGCCTCACATCTATAGTGATTTGTTTTTTATAACTTTAATAAGAAAACATATCTATGGCATCCAAAAGAAATGTAATATCAAATTTCATCTAAATAAAAATACATGAAGTGTCATTGGGTCTGTAACGGTGTAGAGATGAGCATAATTCTCCAAATTATGATTCAGCTGCTAAGTAGAATTTTACCCCAAACAAATTGAAGCACATTTATTTGTAAATAGCGAGTGCAATGGCAGGGAATGGCGATTGCACCCCTGTCATTGAACCCCTCATATGCCGTGTTCATTGCTGATCGCAGCATCTCAGATCCATATTAAAGCATTTTAGCAGTTTTCAATGAAAAAAATATGTACTTACCTCATCCATTTATTCTCAAAGAGGCCACTGCAGCCATCTTCCTTGAAAATCCAGCACAAAATCTCACGTGGCGCAAGGTGATGTCCTATATCACCACACATGAGATTTCATGTGAGATATTCAAGCAAGATGGCAGCTGTGGTCTCTTCATTTTGAAAATGATGAGGTAAGTATAATTTTTAGCTTTGCCACCATTGCAGTAAAAAGTGATAATTTACCACAAATTAGCGCCTGAAGAAGTCAACAGAGCTTCAGTGAAATGCGTAGCTAAACTAAGACCTGATCACTTTGTTTATGTTTCTAGTTATATAATAAAATAAAGTACTGCCAATTTTTTCTCCTAAATGTCTCTAATGGTAGATTCACACACACACAAAAAAAAGCTACCTTCAGATGCATAAAATGACACAAAAAAGTTTGTAAAAGAATGTGTTTTTAAGGTAAAAAAAAACAAAAAAAAACTGCCATATTAAGTTTGTCAGTAAAAGAGGCCTTAAAGGGCAAAACTGAGCGAAAAATGAAATCTAGCTTTAAAGTGCAAATCTCATTTTTTAAATGTGTAGGGACCGGGTTGGCAACCAGAGTTTTAGTATTTTTACTGGACAAGTTATCCAACTAGCACGGACAGACAAATTATTTAAGAACAAATTGAAAATCATAATAAATAATAAAAATGAGAACTAATGCAGGTCTATAGCTCAATATACTAATAATAACTCATTACCAGCATTAACTGCAAACTGTGAAAAAATAATAATTACAACAAAAATAAACTGCTAAACAACCACCAACCTCAAAAATATCACACCACAGGAAAAAATATTGTCTACACAAAATGCACCAAGTTTTTTAAGAGGCACAATAAATTTATCGCCTAGCAAAGAAGTCCATGTTACGGTTTTAAAAATCTATACTAGCTATGAGCTGATATACATGATAATAAATCTGTCAGGCCATGGGAGGCTATATCCCTCTGTCATCCTGCTAAGCCCCACCTACTTTACTTGCCAATTTATAAAAGTTGAGAGATAAGTGAAGAGTCACAAATATAGTCAGAACTAAAGTGAGGAATGACATCTAAAGAAACCCCAGCTTGAATTACAGTTAAGCAAGAACTACAGTTGGAACCCTATTTCTCTAACTCGCCCGAACTTCAGTTGATGTTGCTGAAGCCAGGGCATGCCTAGTACTACCTGAACAGGAAGATTCTCTAGAACAAAAAAGAAACATTTCTCTGTGGCAGACCCAAACAGACAGGATTATCTCGGGAGTATGGAGCTTTACTGTGTCCCCCAGCAGGGGGGTAGAGTCGATGGCGACCACCTGAATCTGGGTGGACAATTTTAGTATTGGGATCCCTACCCGTTCAACAGGCCGCCTGTATTTATAGTGGGGAGTGAGGGTCATGTGCCGTGGCCAGCGTCACATGACCGACAGACAGACAAGTCGAGCACCGAGTGATCAGCTCGGCGCTCAGGGCAGACCTAGGAGCAGGGAGCCTCCCAGCTAGCAAAGCCACCCTGGGAACGAGGCCAAACACAGATCCTCGCTCCCGAAGCTATGCAGCAGGTCTGCGGCTGATGGGAGGCCGAGTGCGCCTTCGGCGCCCCATTACAATTGGATTAAAAACATGGCTAACAAAACACCCCCTCTTGAAAAAACTAATGATACACGTGAAACACATGGTTGTCACAGGTGTTGAATTCCTCTGAGGCCCAAAACATTAGGCATTCCCCTGACAAAAAAGGCCTTTTATTCCGCTGTATTTACCTAAGACAGGGACTATAATTTGTACTGGTTGGTGGAGGATATTTGTGGGCTGCAAAAAAAAGGGGGTTACTTAGTACCTCCCAGTGCGCAGGTGCACGATGCCATGGCAAAGACCTAGAGGAAAAAAAGAGACAAAGCAGCAGCACCCTGCAAATCAGATAAGGCGATCTCCGTTAGATGGGTCCTAACACTAAATACTACCTGTTATGCGCCATAATGGCCACCATAAAGTTCAGGGAGTGTTGGATCCACATGCATGCTGGATCCACTCTGCTTTTTACAATTTTTGGTGCCATAATGGCCTCCATTACAAGGGATGCAGGTACACGCCTGGTGCACGCCACCATGGCAAAGACCTAGAGGAATTGCTGCATTGTCTCTTTTTTTCCTCTAGGTCTTTGCCATGGCGGCGTGCACCTGTGCACTGGGAGGTGCTGACTAACCCCCTTTTTTTTGCAGATTTACAATGCTGGAGATGTGGCACTCCAGCGAGTCGTGCACTCCTGATTAGCCTGTCTGAGGAAGGGGTCTGCCTTGTAAATCCTCGAAACGCGTCTGGTATCCCCCCCACCAGGAGGAGTGGGTCTGCAAGTCCGAGGAGCCTGGACGTTATATTTTGTGGGCCAGAGTAATTAACGGAATACATCGGTGTTGCAATACGTAGGTAACCTAAACCACGTGCAACAAACATTTCCACTGGTGCCAAATTTAAATCAGGACATCAACCCTTGAGACCGGAGCTGTACACCAATACGCCGAGTCGAGGGACTATTATCCAGCGCAAAGGAGCCTCGGGTAAGCACTTGCATATCCCACCCAAAAGCGATCGCATCATACTTACACAGCGGGACGCCGCTGTGCGTATCAGCAGCCAAACTGTTATTCAGTATAATTTCATAGCTGCATACGCTTGGGACTTTGATTTTTCCTACCTGAGAGACCTACTACAAAGATTGGTTGTCGGAGTGGATTACCATACATGGAATCATTCTTCAGAATTTAACTAGTGAATATCCCTATGTTTGACATTGAATTCACTATCTTATTTTTAATCATACACATCGGGATCTCATTCATTAATTTATTCATTTATTTAAATAGTATCAAATTTAATCCTCTTTTATCACTCTTTTATTGTTATATTTTATCATTCATATCATCACCAGTATCAAATTTTATTTGCTCTCCTTTCATTTTAATACTGATATTATATTGTGCTTATTGTACTTCTATTGTGTTTTTGCTGTTATAATAAATTAAAGATCCCTATACTTTTAGTGAGTGCCCCACTTCTATTCTTAATTATTTATCTCTATCAGACTGGGTGTTGTCTGTTAGTGGGTGCACCTCTTCTGGATCCCCTTCTCATCTTAGTGCGACATTTCCTATACTCTAAGGTAGTATTTAGTGTTAGGACCCGTCTAACAGAGATCGCCTTGACGTTCGGCAGACGGGCTCAGATGGTTTTGTACAAAATGCATTGGCCAAGCATCTCACTTTATAAATAAGTGTAGCATTAGCACTATATTTTTTGGGCATTATTGTACTTTATCTGATTTGCAGGGTGCTGCTGCATTGTCTCTTTTTTCCCTCTGGATATTTGTGGGCTGGCATGAGGAAATTCAATTAAACGTGCTGAATTCCTCCTGAGATCCATGCCTCATTCATTTTTAGAAATGTGAGGTAGTCTACACTGTTGTAAGCTAGGTGAGTGCGCTTATCGGTCATGATCCCCCCTCCTGCGCTGAACGTCCTTTCGGACAGGACATTGGACGAGCGGTAAGCCAAGAGTTCCATGGCAAATTGTGCCAGCTCTGGCCACAGGTCAAGCCTGCACATCCAGTAGTCCAGGGGTTCCTCGCTTCTCAGAGCATCCACATCGGCCATTAACCCGATGTAGTTGGACACCTGCCAGTCTAGGCATTCCCTGATGCTGTATCAGGACAGCGGCTGTCGATGGGTTGGCTGCAAGAATGATCTCATATCCGAACTGACCAACGCATCTTCAAACCGCCCTCTTCTTACATGTGCTGTTGGTTTGGTACCTTGGTACCCGCAACTGTTTCTCTGTGAGTTGCCCGCAAAAGCGCCCTGTGAGCGCCCGCAAAAGCAGAATGCAGCATTTCTCGAAGCAAGGCCTGGAAGCGCTGCATTCTGACAGCACTCTGTGATGCTGGCAACATGTCCGCTATTTTGCTTTTGTATCAGGGTTTTAAGTATGTTGCCACCCAGTACTGGTCTTTGCCCTTTATGTTTTTATATGGGGGTCCCTCTTCAAACACTGAAGCATGAAGGCCCCCAATTTGCACTAAACTGGAAACGGTGGGGTGGCCTGGCTCCTGCTTATCGTCCAGGATAATGTCATCCTTCGTCTCCTCCTCCCAACCACGGACAACACCAGGGATTCCAGAATTTTTTTTCCCCATATAGATTTTTATAAAAAAATTCAACCATTTACAATTTTTAATTAGATAGCCTTTTTACATCCATATCAAAATTTGTTCATATTTAATTATTACATTTATTTTAAAAAATATGAACTTTTTTTATTTTTTCCTCATAAATCTCTTCTCCCCTCTCCACTCCATCCTTCATCACCCCGCCTCCCCACCTCCCCTACAGCCCCTGGTCCCTACTCTTCCTTCCCAAGACCACTCAGTTTTTATTTAACCATTTCTGCCATAACCTAGCAAATCTGATTTTTTTTCTTTCCTACCAAATGAAATTCCTCCCTGGCAAGTGAAACAGAGCCCTCCCATTCCTTGACCGTAGGAGAAGCACTCCCCCCCCGGCAGTGCCCAACAATGCATTTCCTGGCCTGGAATAGCAGTTTGGAAGCTAACTCTCGGTGTTGAGGAACATCCATTCCATCCATCACCCCCAAGATACATTTTTCAAATTGCCTTGGCACTTTAAACTGGTGGTATTCCTCTATTTTTTCATAAACCTTTTCCCAGTACTCTTGGATTTTAACGCATGTCCATAATACATGTATATCATCCGCTCCTACCTCACCACATTTTGGACACTTAAATTCTTTAGACTTGTAGCACTTCATTAACATCTTGGGAGAATAATATAGGCGATACAGTATATTAAATTGAATAATTCTATGAGAAAAATTCCTTGAGACCTTATTTTTGGCCTGTATGGCCAGTTCCCAAAAATCTTACTGTTGAAAATATAGGTCACTTTGCCATTTATACCTTAAACTATCAATTGCTCTTCTCTTGGTGTAACAAGCATTGATATATTCTTGAAACCAATTTCTTCCCTGGTGTTAATTTAAAGGGGTTGTCCCACTTTGCTTTTTTAATCTTATCAGCAGTAGATGTCCTGATAACTTCCTGGTTCTCAGGCAGTTGAGTGAAGGCCACGCCTCCTCATGACTCACCCTGCGTGCTCGTTCATGTGTATGAGGTCATCCACATGGAGCCGTATGTGAGGTCCCGCCCCCCCCCCAGTATAATAAACATTGAGTGCGGCCCCCCCCCCCCCCAGTATAATATACATTTAGTGCGCCCCCCCCCCCCAGTATAATATACATTCAGTGCGGCCGCCCCCCCCCCAGTATAATATACATTCAGTGCGGCCACCCCCCCCCCAGTATAATATACATTCAGTGCGGCCACCCCCCCCCCAGTATAATATACATTCAGTGCGGCCACCCCCCCCCCCAGTATAATATACATTCAGTGCGGCCACCCCCCCCAGTATAATATACATTCAGTGCGGCCACCCCCCCCCCCAGTATAATATACATTCAGTGCGGACCCCCCCAGTATAATATACATTGGTGGCGCAGTGGGAAGTGCCAATGAGGGTTAAAAAAATAAATAAAAAATTAACTCACCTCCTCCAATTGTTCGCGCAGCTGCCGGTCTCCTGTTCTATCTTTAGGACCTGTGAAAGGACCTTTGGTGACATCACTGTGGTCATCACATGGTACATCATATGATCCATCACCATGGTAATGGACCATGTGATTAGCTCAGTGACGTCACCAAAGGTCCTTTCACAGGTCCTAAAGATAGAACAGGAGACCGGCAGCTGCGCGAACAATTGGAGGAGGTGAGTTAATTTTTTATTTATTTTTTTAACCCTCATTGGCACTTCCCACTGCGCCACCAATGTATATTATACTGGGGGGGTCCGCACTGAATGTATATTATACTGGGGGGGGGGTGGCCGCACTGAATGTATATTATACTGGGGGGGGTGGCCGCACTGAATGTATATTATACTGGGGGGGGGGGGGTGGCCGCACTGAATGTATATTATACTGGGGGGGGGGGGGGGGTGGCCGCACTGAATGTATATTATACTGGGGGGGGGGGGGGCGCACTGCGCCACCAATGTTAATACAAATGCAGGAGGTGGGTGCCGGAGTGAAATAGCCGGCACCCGACCTCTATGATAGGGGGCTGCGATCAGCGGCAGTTAACCCCTAAGGTCCCGCTCCCTGTCATAGAGGTCGGGTGCCGGCTATTTGATTCCGGCACCCGCCTGCTGTATTTGCGCATGCGCGGGCGTGCGCGTACTTGTAGGAATGGAGAGGCGGCCCGAGTACTTGTTCAGCCGTTGTGCGCAGGCGCGGCACAGCGATGCGGCCGGACGAAAGAGGCCGTATCCATGGGATACAGAAAACAACAAAGGAATCGCTTTACATGATTTTTTGAATGAAAGGTAGCTTTTGGATAATAACATGGATAGGAAGATATGTTGTGTGGGGGTAAATAGATTAGATAAAACCTATTTTATGAAGTGGGACAACCCCTTTAATAATATTAACTAAGGGCTGCTGTAGGGCGGTTATTTGTGCATCTTTTCCTAGCGTCTTATTCAGTGCTTGTTTTAGTTGAAAATAAAAAAAAAACTCAACTCTGTATTTTTCAGTTGCCAATTATCTTTAAGTTTTTCATAGGGAATTATATCCCCTTCTACCCATACCTGGCCTATTTTATATATTCCATGTTTCCACCAAATTGTTTGTTCAATCAACTTTAATTCTGTAAGATAAATATTATCCCACAGTATAGTGTTAGCATGGAAGCCACTCTGGGGCCGCAAGTCTCTTGCCACCTTCCAAATTTTAGCCATCAACACAATTAGAGGTGTCTTATTGCATTCCTGTTGCATCAGAGTGCCTGCTTCCAGTATTTGAAAAATATTACATTTTTCCAATCTTGTATTAATCCCTGCTATTATATTCTTGTATCTTTGAGTGTTACTCCATGTTATCATATTTTTTATATAACCAGAAATTAAATAGAGTTCCAAGTCCGGGACTGATAATCCACCCTCCTTCTCCGGAATGCACAATATTTGTGCCTTTATCCTCAGTTTTTTCCCATGCCATATTAAATCCGTTAATAAACTAGTTATTATTTAAAAAAAAATATTTTAGGGATCATCACCAGTGTATTCCACAAAATATAGTTCAGAGCGGGTAATAAACACATTATCACCAGAGAGATACAACCAGCCATCGAGACATTCAATCTTTTCCAAACCTCTATTTTCTTCCTCATTTCTTGTATTTTTGGGACCACATTCAGCTTTACATAGTCCCTGGGATTTAGGGGGATCTGGATACCCAAATATTTAACAGGTTCATTAATCATATTAATTTCCAGCATCCCTGGTCTAAAATTGTTCAGAGGATCAATCAGGACACAAGCTGATTTAGAGCAGTTTATTCTGAGACCGGCATATTTGCCAAACTGATCAAACACTTGAAAATCCATGTGAACCTACAAACAGCATAATGTCATTTGCATACAGGGCGATTTTTTCCTCGTAAGTACCATGCCTAAACCCCTCAATATCTTTGTCTTGTCTAATCATATCGGCCAGCGGCTGCATAACTATAGCAAATAGCAGAGGAGAAAGAGGGCATCCCTGTCTAACCCCTCTACCAATATATATGTTATCAGAATATTCTCCATTTACTATCACCCTTGTGGAAATTTCCATAAATAATAACTTTATCCAAGAAACAAAGCCATCACCAAATCCCATTTTCCGCAGTGTACCAAAAAGGGCCATTCTATAGTATCGAAAGCCTTTGAGGCATCTATGGTTACAATCATCCGTTCTCTACAGTTTGTGGGTGTTTATAAAATATCTTATAATGTTATCAGTTGTAGTTTTCCCTGACATGAACCCCGATTGATCCTCATGAACAAGAACCAAAACTACACTCCTAAGTCTAGTTGCCAAAATGCTAGCCAATATTTTATTATCAGTATTAATTAATGAAATTGGATGGTATGAGTCTGGAAAAGCTGCATCCTTCCCAGGTTTTAAAATAAGTGTGATTAAAGCTTCTCGCAGGGTATCTGGCAATTTCCCTATCTGCTTCGAGGTCTCCCACATCGTAAGCATTTTCAGTATTAATATTTCTTTGTATTGGACATAAACCTCAAACGGAATGCCATCTATTCCTGGGGCCTTGTTCTTTGTTATCCTAGAAAATGTATTATTCACTTCTAAAGTAGTTAAAGGAGCTTCTAGGGTCTTGCATTGATCTATTGTTAGCCTAGAAATATTAATTTCATCCCAAAAATGTTGTATCTGTCCCGAACTTTAATTTATTTTGCTACTATAAATGTCTGCAAAATATTCTTTAAGCAGTTGTATTTTAGTCAATTGTTCAGTGAATTTATTTTCCGATTCATCGACTAAACAATGGATGTAATTATTATTTTTTGTTTGAGCTGCTACCAATGCCGCTAACTTTTTTCCTGGTATATATGCAAAAATTTAATTGTCCCTTACATAGTTTTGTTTTTGATGTACTGCCAGGAATAGTTTGTCTTTTAATTTAGAAGCTTTCTCTGTCCACGCGGTATAATCTTGCTCTGTAGGGTTCTCAACTTACTTTTTTTCTTTTTTTTTTTTAGTCTCTTTTTCCAAATTATTTATTTTCCCTCTTAGTCCTTTCTTATATATTACTGTATTTTTTTTAATAATCCCTCTAATAAAGGCCTTTGCGGTCTCCCATACCGTATTAACTGACGCTGAACCTTCATTTATATCAAAGAACTCTATTATCTCCTTTAAGATCTTACTGTGTGTACCCATCATATTTATCCATCCTATATTTATTCCTCTTTTTTTTTATTGTTTTTATATTTATGTTGATTGCATTGTGATCCAAAATCCCACGTTGTCCATATTTAACCCCATCAATGTCTAGTGATCCTTTATTAGGCTACTTTCACACTAGCGTTCGGGGCTCCGCTTGTGAGCTCAGTTTGAAGGGGCTCACAAGCGGCCCCGAACGCATCCGTCCAGCCCTAATGCATTCTGAGTTGACGCGGATCCGCTCAGAATACATCAGTCTGGCAGCGTTCAGCCTCCGCTCCGCTCAGCAGGCGGACACCTGAAAGCTGCTTGCAGCGTTCGGGTGTCCGTCTGGCCGTGCGGAGGCAAACAGATCCGTCCAGACTTACAATGTAAGTCAATGGGGACGGATCCGTTTGAATATAACACACTATGGCTCAATTTTCAAACTGATCCGTCCCCCATTGACTTTCAATGTAAAGTCTGGACGGATCCGTCTGAGGCTACTTTGACACTTAGAATTTTTTTTACAATATAATGCAGACGGATCCGTTCTGAACGGAGCCACCGTCTGCATTATATGAGCGGATCCGTCTCAGACGGATCTGCTCTGAACGCAAGTGTGAAAGTAGCCTTACTTGTGAAAACCAAATCAATTCGTGATAAGCTCCTGTGGGTCTTTGAGAAACACAAATATTTTCTTAGTTTTGGATGCATAACCCTCCAAATATCAATTCATCCCATCTCCTCTGTATTATTTTTTAATTTTGATCCCATACAAAAAACCTGTGTGTTGCCTATTTTACATCTGTCTAATCTTACATCCATTACATTGTTAAAATCCCCCACCACTAAAATTTATCCCCCGCCTTAAGTGCAATGTCGTGTATTTTTAATAGGACGTCAATTTTAAAGGGTGGTGGTATATACACACTTGCTATTATCCAAGCTCTACCTTCCAGTATGCAATCAAGCAAGACATAGCACCCCTCCCTATCTACAACTACTTTCACTATTTTTATATCTATATCCCGATGTATTAATATGCTCACCCCTCTCGCATATGAGGAATATACTGAGTGGAAGGAGTGCTGCATCCACAGCCTCAAGACCACAGCCAGCGTCTCGCCCATCAGGTGTGTTTCTTGCAGGCAAACTATAGCAGGGACAGACCTATGTATTGCATCAAAAACCGCAACTCTCTTTATGCCCCTGCTCAAGCCCCTAATGTTCCACGAGATAATTCTCATGTAATTTTTTCCTTGAATCTAGCCATTATCTGGATAATTTGCGCCCCAAAGCACAGGAGGGAGAGAGGAGCACAGAGTGAGAGAGAAGAGAAAAAGAGAGAGAGGAAGAGAAGAAGAGAGAGAAAAAAATAAACACAACCCACACAAACGGCACACCTAACCCCACCTTCCATCCCTTCTGAATGAGCCAGGATAGCCTCAGCCCTGGTTCTCTAACATAGCATCCCCCCCCCCCCCCCCAGCCCGCCCCCAGCCCAAATACTGCTCAGCTCTTTATCTTTTCTCTAGCCCATTCTCTAACCACTTCTACTGTATCAAAAAAAACACGTTTTATTTTCCCATTCAATCCTCAGCTTAGCCGGAAACATCATTGAGTATTTGACATTAGTTAAACGCAGCATTTTTTTAACGTCAGTAATCAGACTTCTTTCATTTACTGTTTCCTTTGCATAGTCAGAGAATAACATTACTGCTGTACCTGAGTATTCTAGCCTCCCTCTCTTCCTTGACCTACGTAATATCTCCTTCTTATCCCTAACTGATAATAAGCTAAGGATAATTACTCTCGGTCTAGTGCTTGGGGAAGGTATCTTTACTGACAGTCTATATGCTTGCTCCACAAAGTTTTTATAGTCCGAGATATCCTGGCCCAATTTCTCCCTCAACCACGTTTGCATAAAGGCGTGGAGGTCTTGCCCCTCCGCGCCCTCTGGAATTCCCAGACATCTCAGGTTGACCATCCTAGACCTATTTTCTAGATGTACTAATTTGTTTTTCAGTTCCCTGTTTTCTTCCTTTAAACATTATTTTTCTTTAACCATTACATGTTGTAGGTCCTCCACTTCTGATGTTCTTTTCTCTACCTCTATCAACCTGTCTTTGTATTTTTGCAGATCAACTCTAAGGAGCCCCACCGACTCCCTAATGTTTACAGTCTGGAGAGAGAGGTCCTGTATCGCCAAATTGCATTTTTTTATTTTTTGAAATATATCCTGCAGGCTAGGCTCCTGCTCCTCTTTTTTAGAGGCATTTTCCTCTATCTCCTTTAATTGTCTATTACCTCTCTCCCCAGACTGAAAACCCTTCCCATGCACCACCAGGCCAGGGTCCACCTCCAGAAAAGATTCACCTTCTTGACCTGGAGTTGCATCCTCTCTTTTCCTTTCTCTGGGGCTGATCTAGCACGCATATTGGTCAGGAGCAATTGCTTGGATCTCTCTACTTTTTTTTTGCTTTGTGGAAACTGAAGTATTGAGCTCCAGTTTCCCCTTGGCCCTCTTCCCTATTCCCTGTCTCGCCATCCTTTCACCACGTCGCTGTCTTCCCCCCTCCCCCTCTACTTCCTCTCTCCCCCCTGGGGTCCCAGAAAAGTTTAAAGCATGTTTTCCTTGCTCTTCCTCTGCCCTGGAACCATCCTCCTCTTATGACTCCTCTTCAGACACCTGTTGACTTGTCTCAGATGGAGTAGCCACCCCTGGGAATTTATCCAGCATTGCGACTTCCTTATCTTCCTGCTCCTTGATGGCTTGATCAATAACACGACGCAATGCACGCTCCAGAAAGAAGGCGTAAGGTACAATGTCACTGATGGCACACTGTCTGCGACTGACCAGTTTGGTGATCTCATAAAATGGTTGCAGAAGTTTGCATGTGTCGTGCATGAGCAGCCACTGTCGCAATGAAAACAAATACAAGCTCCCCAGAACCTCTACTGCCGCAGAGTATGTACAGGTAGTTAACTGCACGTTTCTGCTGGAGCAGCCTATCAAGCATATACAAGGTGGAGTTCCAGCGCGTCGGGCAGTCGCAAATCAGATGTCCGACAGGCAGTTGGTGTCGCCACTAAACATCAGTAAGGCGAGCCATGGCCGTGTAAAATCTTCTAAAATGGCCATAGATCTTTCTGGCCTGCCGCAAGACGTCCTGGGGTATTTGGCAATGAATCGCTGCAAGACTAAGTTCAGGATGTTTGCCATTTTTGCCCTGTATCAGCCTCCTCATCAGATTGGCACTGTTGTCGCACACCACTTTACCAACTGTCAAATTGAGCGGGGTTAGCCACTGATCGACCTGTGAACGCAAAGCTGAAAGTAGTGCAGGACTGTTGTGGCTCTTGGCTTCCAGGCACAAGAGCCGCAGCACAGTATGGCAACGTCTCACCTGGCACGTCAAATAAGTTCTGGGGAGCTTGGGGTGCCACAGGTTGCATGCTTGACAGCCGTCAGAGGGTTCACCCAGTGGACAGTAAAAGTTATGTACCTTCTCAGCCCGTGTTTGCTAGACCACGTGTCTGTGATCAGGTGTATCTTGGCACCGACACTGTGTGCCAGATATACATTCACTTGCCGCTGAACGTGGCTATATAGCTCCAGGATGCCCTTCTAAGAGAAATATTTCCTTCCGTGAACCTTCCATTGCGGTGTGCCAATGGCCACAAATTTTAATTTTATATGGCAGTAGTTGTCAAGCTACCAGTTCCGACAAGCCATCAGTCAACTGTTGGGCAATAGGGTTATCCGTCGCCATCACCTTTTTACGCTCGAACATTTGGGCCATGGAAGCCTGCCTTTTTCCAGATGAAAGCGACGATGGCACGGTGGAAGGTGGAGTGGAGGACACATGGGAGGAGAGAGGAGAAGGAGAAGAGGCAGGATATGGAGCACCAGGAGTGTGGCTTTGTGAGTTCTGAAGGTGTTTCTCCCACTGGGCTCGGTGATGGGAGGCCAGGTGCCTTCTTAATGCGGTCATCCCTAGGTGAGTGTTGGGCTTACCGTGACTTATGCGTTAACAGCACAGGCTGCAGATGGCGACACTATTGTCAGCAGTGGACGCGTTAAAAAAAGTCCACACTGTGGAGCCATGTGCCGGCACCTGGGAGCGCCAGATGTAACCGTGAATGGATGTAACCGTGCATGGTGGATGGCTCATTCTAGATACATTAGCAGTCTGCTTTTTCCTCCTGTGCACTGTGAGTTCTGCCTGCTTCTCATCCTTCTCCTCCCTATCTGCTGCTCTGTCTCTACCTCTGAACTCCCCTCCTCTTCCTCTCTTGTGGGCACCCACGTGACGTCCATCAACACGTCATCAGCATCACCTTCACCACCACTGACATTAAAGATCTCGGAGTAGGTAGCAAGAGCGGGGACCACCCTTCTTGGGCTGATATAGGTACTGTCACCAGACTGCTGGGTGGTAACCGTTGATACCTCTTCTTCCTGATCTGATGCAAGAATGGCTGTGCATCAGTAAGTTCTTGGAATGGATGGGAAAATAATTTCTCTGACTCGAGCAGAGTGCATATGGTATTGGTGGTGGTGGTGTCTTTGGGGGTGCACACAGCAGAGGGCGAAGAGGGTGCAGATAGAGAGGAGAAGGAGGGTGCAGAAGGCTGAGTGAGCCACTCAACCAACTCTGGTGCTTCCTTTGATGTAATTGCACGCACCTTCTGCAACTTCCCACTTAGGCTCCGGCCTGGGGCACCTGCCGAACCCCTACCACCCCTGTGTAATGACCTGCCTCTTCCTCTGCCTGTCATTTTCAAAATAACTCTGTGACAAAAGTCCTTATAGAAGAGCAGTATTTGTGGAAGAAGGTATATCACACCCCTGTCTCAATCAGTTTTTTTTTTGGGGGGGGAACTGGTATATAACACCAGTAGAAATTATTTGTTCCAATAGCGTTTGTCACTCTGTGTAGCTGCGGTAACGCAGCAGAACCACAAACAAATGCTGCACTATCTAAATGCACTGTATAAAAAGTATATTATCGGTAAATGACACCCCTGCTTCAATCATTTTTTTGGGGGGGCAACTGGTATATCACACCAGTTGAAACTATTTGTTCCAATTGCGGTCACGCAACAGAACCGCAAACAAATGCACAATATAATAAGTATATTATTGGTATATAATACCCCTGCCTCAATCACTTTTTTGTGGGGGGAGTGGCAACTGGTATATCACACCAGTTGAAATGATTTGTTCCAAGAGTGTTTGTCCCTCAGTATAGCTGCAGTATCGCAGCAGAAACAAACACAACTGCTGCACAATACTAATGCACTATAATATACTTTCTATGTAAGTCACACCTATCGATAGCACACCTATACCAGTTCTTAAAAGGACTTTTGTGGCCCTATTAGCTAGCGTTTGGTGTCCCTAACAGTTTGCCCCTGCTCCACACAGCAACCTCTCCCTACACTGAAATCTGAATATAAAATGGCGGTCAGATTGGGTTTATTTATAAGGTAGGGGGTAAGTCCATGTGCTGAAATGTCTCAATTGGCTGTCCTGTACCACCTGATGGATGTGTCATGGGTCAAATTTCTTCACAATGTAAAAAAATATGTCGCCGGCGGACATCACCATTTGTTCGCCCATTCGGTGAACCGCGAACGAGCAAAGTTCGCCTTGAAACGACCACTGGGAGAACAGCAAGGCCATCTCTACTGATGACACACTCTCATTGAAATGTTGTGGAAAAGGAGGAAAATCAGTTGGCAGAAGAAGGGATCCCACTTGTAGGGCAGGAGAGTGCTGGGGTTGGAGAAGAGGGTATGCCAGAGGTGATTAATATCCTGTGTTTCTGTGTGAATTTGATCCAAAGTTTAGGAAAAATTCTAATTGCCAAAGAGAAAGTTACAAAGTGCAAGTAAGAATCTTGAAAAACCGATATGGCCCATAACACCGTTCAGCCACCCAACCCACAGGTAGCCATTCCCTGTGATGTCACAGCCCTATAAAACCCTCTTCCCGAGTGGTCTCTGCTAGTCTGCTGTGAGCTGAGCTTAGGGAGAGACGTGTCAAGTGCTTATGTGCTATGGAACATGCTGCATAAAGCTATTAGAAGAATATTGGATAGAGAGTGCACAGACAGTGTAGGGAGAAAATAGCGAGAGATTTTAAAGGGTTTCTGTCACCCCACTAAAGTGATTTTTTTTTTTTTGGGCTAGTGAAATTAGTTATATTGCGATATATGACAATATAATTGTGTTACTTACTTTGATCCAGCAGTTTCTGCAAAAAACGAAGTTTTAATATATGTAAATTCGGTCTCTACCAGCAAGTAGGGCAGCTACTGCAGAAATCCGCCCCCTCGTCGTGTTCATTGACAGGGCCAGCCGGGATCTCCTCCTCCGGCCAGCCCTGTCGGCATTTCAGAAATCGCGCGCCTGTGTTGATTCGGCGCAGGCGCTCTGAGATGAGGAGGCTCGTCTCCTCAGAACTCCCTCAGTGCGCCTGCGCCGATGAAATCACCGAAATAGAAGACGTCATCGGCGCAGGTACACTGAGGGAGTGCTGAGGAGACGAGCCTCCTCATCTCAGAGCGCCTGCGCCGAATCAACACAGGCGCACGATTTTTGAAATGCCGACAGGGCTGGCCGGAGGAGGAGATCCCGGCTGGCCCTGTCAATCAACACGACGAGGGGGCGGATTTCTGCAGCAGCTACCAGCAAGTAGCCGCCCTACTTGCTGGTAGAGACCGAATTTACATATATTAAAACTTCGTTTTTTGCAGAAACTGCTGGATCAAAGTAAGTAACACAATTATATTGTCATATATCGCAATATAACTAATTTCACTAGCCCAAAAAAAAAAAATCACTTTAGTGGGGTGACAGAAGACTGTAGCGAGAGCAAATGGAGACAGCAGGAACAGTGCAGGTTAAGTGTAAGTGCTGTGTGCGGCTTGTTAAACTGCTGCCACATTCCGAGTTAATTTGTTAGTGTATACTGTAAGGGATCACTCACTATCTCAGGGGTTGGCAATGACAGACTTCTCATCAAACGGGGTTTTCAAGCTCAAACAGTGTTTTATTTGTCACATAGCCCATCACACTTTCAAGTTTGGCATCACTTGGCACAATGAAATCACAGCTTCACCTCACAATGTGTCACATGAACACAAAACAATAAACCCTTGCCTGGCTAGGCACTCACTATAAAGAGGTTGACTTAACTCACTTCTGCCTCTGTGTTTACAGTAGCTATACCAGTGCAACCCACCAGTCCTCCATGGTGGAAGCAGCAAAATACCTTGGGGGGATATGGTCCAGCAGTCCTTCTGACTCTGACTGTGTGACACCTCTCTTCTTTAGGCATCGCTGGGTTCTCCCAAACTCAGGCTTCCTCAGCCTTGTGGCTGTCCAGCCCTCCTGGCTGGAACCACACAGAGCATCTGCAGGCTTCCTTCTCAATTTCCTCTGTCAGGCTTCCTCGGCCTTGTGGCTCCCTCACATTACAATCAGAATTACAGTGTCTTAGTATTTTGTGGGCGGTCTAATATATTGCCATGTGCATCTTCTTGAACTGTTGTCACATTCCCAGTTAATCTGTTACTTTATAAATAGAATTACTATGCCTCAGTATAAGGGCTCATGCACACAACCATATGTATTTTGTGGTCCGCAAAAAACGGATCCGAAAAAGAATACTGATGACAACCGTGTGCATTCCATATATTGCGGAACGGAATAGCTGGCCCTTCATAGAACAGTACTATCATTGTCCATAATGCAGACAATAATAGGAAATGTTCTATTTTTTGGTGGAACAGAAATACGGACATACGGAAACAGAATGCACACAAAGAAACTTCCCTTTTTTTTGCGGACTCATTGAAGTGGTTCTGCATATGATCTGCAAAAAAAACTGAATGGACACGGAAAGAAAATACGTTCATGTGCATGAGCCCTTAAAGGGTGGTCTAATATATTGCCGTGTGCATTTTATTGAACTGCTGCCAAATTCCCAGATAATTTGTTAGTTATACATTTCTGATTACAGTGTACTGTGCCTCAGTATTTTATCTTTTTTTTCTTTTTCTTTTTAAAATCTTTTTACTGTGCCTCAGTATTTTAGGGTGGTCTAATACAATATATTGCCTTGTTTATCTTGTTCAACTGCTGCCACATTCTTAGTTAAATTGTTACATTACTGATACAGTTACTGGACAAGGGGCAGTGGCAAAAATAGTCTTGTAGCAGGCACAAGTAGCAGCTAACGAGGAACACACTATCACACTGATAGGTTCAAAAAAGCTACGGCAAGCAGACATCACCCAGAAGTGGAGGAAAAATACCACACTCGCCAGTGTGGGAATTGTTCACCAAGACACTGGGGGAAATTAGTGTGGCAGTATGCATTATGTATGGGCAGAAGGTGAGGCGTGGCCAGGGTGCTAATGTTGGCACGACAGCCCTTTGCAACACATGCAGCATTACCATAAATTGACTTGGGAAAAACGTGCCACTCGTTTAGTGTCACAGCCTGATGCAGCAACCGCTGTATCTCTCATTGCCCCGCGCCCCGTCTACAGCAGTCAGAGCTCAAAAACATCAATAGATGTAATTTGTTGTTCTTTCCCATCTACAAACTGGATTCCAAAAAAGTTGGGACACTATACAAATCGTGAATAAAAACTGAATGCAATGATGTGGAGATGGCAAATGTCAATATTTTATTTGTAATATAACGTACATGACAGATCAAACGTTTAATCCGAGTAAATGTATCATTTTAAAGGAAAAATACGTTGATTCAAAATTTCACGGTGTCAACAAATCCCCAAAAAGTTGGGACAAGTAGCAATAAGAGGCTGAAAAAAGTAAATTTGAGCATAACGAAGAGCTGGAAGACCAATTGACACTAATTAGGTCAATTGGCAACATGATTGGGTGTAAAAAGAGCTTCTCAGAGTGGCAGTGTCTCTCAGAAGCCAAGATGGGTAGAGGATCACCAATTCCCACAATGTTGCGCAGAAAGATAGTGGAGCAATATCAGAAAGGTGTTACCCAGTGATGCGCGTGATTTCCGGGCCCTTAAATGACACTGCACCACAAACAGGAATGCTACTGTAAAGGAAATCACAGAATGGGCTCAGGAATACTTCCAGAAACCATTGTCAGTGAACACAATCCACTGTGCCATCCGCCGTTGCCAGCTGAAACTCTACAGTGCAAAGAAGAAGCCATTCTAAGCAAGATCCACAAGCCCAGGCATTTTCACTGGGCCAGGGATCATTTAAAATGGAGTGTGGCAAAATGGAAGACTGTTCTGTGGTCAGACGAGTCACGATTCGAAGTTCTTTTTGGAAATCTGGGACGCCATGTCATCCGGACCAAAGAGGACAAGGACAACCCAAGTTGTTATCAACGCTCAGTTCAGAAGCCTGCATCTCTGATGGTATGGAGTGTTATAGACAGCATTGTATGTGGCAGACAATAGATGTCTAACCCCCCTGCCTCTATTCAAGCTTGGCTTCTCCATTTTTACATAGATGGCCTCTTTCACGCCTCGTTTGTACCAATCGACCTCCTTATCCAAAACACGTACTTGACTGTCTTCAAAGGTGTGACCTGTTCCTTTTAGATGTAAGTACGTCCAGTTGCCTTGATTTATTCTTTACAGATATACCATGACGTGGATAAATGAGAACCTTTACAGACACACCCTCCTTAAGCTGCAAAGGTAAAATGCACTTACCCAATATCGCCTGATATGTAATGTTTCCACCCATTGGAACTCCATGCTCCATATATTAGACTGCCTATACAAGCAGAGGAATGTTGTCAACAATGCCGTTTGCGGAGGCCACTTTATTTGTTAGTCTACAGAACAACGTGATAAATTAAGTAAATTCCACTCCTTCACATCCTGGAAGGGATGCTGATGAATCTCACTGGTGAGGGGACAGAAGGGGAACCTCCATTTCATGGCCACCTGAGCCCCTAGGACGATAGACTGGCAGTGGAGGAGGATGACATACCGTATTTTTTGCCCTATTAGACGCACCTGCTCATAAGATGCACCTAGGTTTTAGAGGAGGAAAATAAGAAAAAATATTTTGAAACAAAGGTGCGTTAAAATAATATTGACACATTATGGGGGGGGGTCTGCTGCTGACACAATATTATGGGGAGATCTGCTGATGACACCCTGTTATTAGGAGTGAGGTCATTTTATTAGGATTAGGGTCATTTTATTAGGGGGCTCACTTTATTTAGGGGTCACTTTGCCCTGGCTGGGAATGCAGACAGACAGACAGAAGGCCATAGTCAAAAGGAGGACAAGTTTTCAGGCTCTGAATGTCAATTCACTGACAAGCAGAGTTATTGGCATACCTAAAACTGAAAATCATACCTAAAACACTATAGGCACAGGCAGTGAGACGGAGACGAGAGGTAGAGCAGGCATGTGTGAAATGGAAGTCTGCTCCGCCCCCTATTTCTGCCTGCTCCTGCGCTAAGCGCTCCAACTTTCCTGCTCCTCCCTCCTCCATAGCAGCGCTTCAGGATGGCCGGTCCCTACACCCAGCACATGCTGAGGCCGGCCGGTCCCCGCCACGAACAGCCCAAAGAGCCGACCAGCCCCTGCATCACCATATGGAAGAAAAGTGATGTTGCGTCAAAACACTGAAAAGGACCAAGGAGGAGGCGCCAAAATCCCCAGGATCTAGGACTTGGATCGTAAAAAAATAAAATAAAAATCATTTGGCCCCGCCCCTACCATTCTTTGATAGGGATACTTTTAATAAAAATCCTTATTTGGGCTACTTGGCACTTTATTCTTTAGGGACCACTACTTCTTAGGTGTACTATACAAAAGAAAAAAGGATTGGTCCATTTTCAAGCACCCTTCCGTTTTGTGTGCGTTCCACGGTGGAGTGCACCGGAAGTCCGGGATGCATTCCACAGAGAACGCACCAAACTCTATGATGAGACCAATAGAGACACCCGAGGACTGCGACGACCGGTAACTCAGACACCATGCATCATCCTCGCATCTTTTTAGAATCGATTATGTTGAACTTACATGTATACTAGCTTTTATGATAATCTTGTTACCTGACGGCTCGTGGGACATCACTTCCGGTGTGTTCCACAGCGGAACACATGCGGACACCGGAAGTGACATCACTGGAAGCATTTTGGCGTTTTCTTTCTGTTATTTAAACACCATTGTTTTTTACTGTGACTATATCTGCTCCTGATGAAGGGGACCCATTAAGAGGCCCCGAAACGCGTTGAGCTGCTCACTCCCCTACCCTGGCTTTGGAATAAAAGAAAAGAAAAAAGACTCTTGAGTGGTCATTGTTCGTTTCTGACATCTCTACGGGCGACCCAGGCGCAGGAGGTGTGATGTGGGTGTCTTGAGCTTTATCCCACATTAGCCTCCTGGGTGAAGTGAGTCATTAATATTTTGATTTTATATGTCACTCCTTGATTTTTTGCCTTATTTTCTATACCATTGTTTGACTATATGTGATCTGATCCTGAGAGTATATACATCCTGAGAGAGTGTAAGTATTGCTACTCCACTTGTTTATACAAACCCCATAGATTCTATTTTAGTTTTTTTTTACAATCCAAATCCTAGATCCTAGGGATTTTGGCACCTCCTCCTTGGTCCTTTTCAGCGTTTCGACGCAACATCACTTTTCTTCCCTATCACCTACCCTGAGGGCATCAGGGTTAGGTTGAGACCATTGGCAGCCTGCCCTCCTTTGCTCTATCAATAATTTTGTCCAATATATATTTTTGTCCAATCGAGTTGAACCTTCCTTTTTACACTGTCTGCCTTCCCTTTGGCGCCCTGCAAAGTTTTTCCTGGACCCTCGTCTTGAAGGCCCAGCGACTAACCCTCTTTTTTTTCTCCCGTCTCTGAGTCACCATATGTAGCCCAGCCAGTCCCAGTCTAGGAACACCTGCAGCGCGTCCCGCCCCTACCAAGAACCAGAAGCGTGGCTGGATCGCAGCGGCTGTTTGATCACATCACAACACAGTGACTTCACAAGTGCCGGACATGCTTTTTTTCCCTTATATTTACCCTATAAGATGCACTAACTCCCCCCCACCATTTTTTTTGGGGGAAGGTGCGTCTTATAGGGTGAAAAATACAGTAAATGCCCAGGAATTTTATACACAACAAGGTGGTTTATCTGCCCAAGTGAAAGGAAAGGAGCAGGAGGAACATGAGGAGCTGGAGGGCGACGACCAAAAGGATGCAGATGACCCTGGCAGATAGTGACAGCATGCAGTGGAAATGGAGGCAGGGAGGCCCTTCAAGTCCATTGCACAAATGGCCAGATGCATGCTATCATATTTGTGTAGTGACATTGTCAGGATTCAACAGAAAAATTACTACTGGCTATCCACATTATTAGACCCTCGCTACCAGTCAAAAATGTGGATATTTTTTAGACTTTCTAAGAGGGATTCAAAAAATAAACTACTGTAGAGACATGCTGTGCAGTCAGTTGGGAGCCAGCGTTTTTTTTTTTAACCATCTCCCCGTTCGAAAAATCAATTTAATAAATGGACCCCAGATTGGGGACGTCACGTAACAGGGATTAAACTGATGAGAATAGTACTACAGAAAATACCACTCATATCGGGTGTGACAGTAAATTGCACGGCGCAGACGCAGTGACCGTGGTGTGGATTCAAACAAAGGGGAGGGAGCCAGCGTATTTTTAACCATCTCCCCTTTCAAAAAATCAATTCAATTCACCTTTCGGGGACCCTTGGTGTTGTACGTGGCTGGGTGGAGGAAGAAACCTTCAATGACATCAACGGGACATGGCTAGCTTGGTATCCAACCTTGTGCAAATGGGAAGTTTGCGGTTGGGCAAATGGACTGTTTGCGGTGCATTAAAAGGGGAGTTTGGTCTGTCAATGTCAGTGAAGCGGGTGTAACCCTTACACTACCTGATCGAATACCTGATCGTATACACACACTGGATGTTTTAAACCACGTTGTTCAAAATAAATTTGGATTGTTAGGTGATTGATGCCCTTTATGGATTAAAATCCAACTCTGCGTCAACTATGTAAATTTCCATGGGAGTTTTGCCATGGATCACCCTCCGGCATGCAACAGTCCAGGTGTTAGTCCCCTTGAAACAACTTTTCCATCACTACTGTGGCTAGAAAGAGTCCCTGTGGGTTTTAAAATTCGCCTGCCTATTGAAGTCAATGGCGGTTCGCGAACATTTGCAGAAATTTGCGTTCGCCGTTCACGAACGGAAAATTTTATGTTCGCGACATCTCTATATGGGACATAATTGTAAAATTTATTCCTGTGCAGTGACATCACTGTGTGTATTTTCACAGGTTGGAAGTATATACCATGCAGAGGTTGCTGCTGCATTTAAAGAATAGTGCTGACTATACACAAGCTTTGATCCTACTAGTGAAGCTTGCGCTCCCTCTTCTCCACATGTGTCTTTTTCACCGATTTAGGTGAATTGCAAGCAACTGATGTACCACTGTTTCCGGCTGAAATAATATGAAATAAATTACCACTTATTATCATCATTATCACGGAGTGCTGTCTTAAAATGTGTCTGATAAAGAATAGTGCCTGAGGCAGCTCAGTGTTTCCTCTGCAAAATAAAAGGCTGTGACTTGTGTGTGACATCTTAGTAAGAAATGACAGAGGTTGTCCAAGTTATTCAATAATGAGCCCAAAGCCAGTAATTGTACTCAAGAAAAAAAATATATATATATATCGATACTCACCAGTTTAACCCCCCTTCACTTAAAGCTCTACCACTTCAGTCCTGTCATTTGTTGACTAGCAGCATTGATGTGCCCATATACCACACATGACCACTGCAGCCAATCACTTGCATAAGCAGTATATGGCATAAGACAACTGAGACCAGTGATTGGCTGCAGTGATCATGTGGGGTATATGGGCACATCATCATTACAGCTAATAAAATAAAGCCTTGTAGGAAGGAATGATGGTGGACCTTGAAGTGGATGGGGACTAACCTGGTGAATATAGCTTTTTTTATTTTAACACAATTCCTGGATTTGGGCTTGTTTTTGAATAATTCAGACAACCCATTTAAGCAAGAATATATACTGTAAAATCTAATGCCAGGAAAAGTTAATGGTTTTGAATTGAAATATGAAAACTTCAAAAAAAACAGACGGGCTCATCCTCAGTCATTGTGAAAGAGAGTTACTGTGTCTAGTGTATATTATACTCTTGGTAGCAACCACAAATGAGTATGATATTAGAAGCCATATGATTTAAAGACCAGTTTTCTTGCAGGACAATATAATTCATTTGAAGCACACTCAGGGACGTCACATTAAATACTGTTCTAAATATCTCACTCTGTAGAGCATTAGTATAAATCAGGTGAATACAGCAATGATTAAATAAAAAGTCTACAACAAATCACAGTTCTATTGTTTTCTAATTTCTCACATACAAAAGTGTTGGACATTTATGGAAATATTTTGAATCACATTTTTTGGGTTTTCCTTGCACAAATTACTGTGTTATTAATTTACGTAATAATAAAGATGGTATTTATTACAGAATTAACCTATACAAGAGCACTGTGTACTGCAGATTGTAACACTGTTTGGCCTTAATAGAATAAAACAGTTAAATATAACCAACAGTGCTTATCTTTGTTGTCTTGGCATATTGTTTAGACGTCACTTCAGTGATTAATTTATTTTTACATTTAAAGGTAATGCGCGATAAGAAGATGGCCTATTGTTTAAATCACACAAGAATATTTGTAGATGTTTTAATCAGGGGCCATTTTCATGTGTCTTAAAGGGAAATTCTCAAAAATGTCCCCTGCTAGAGGCTAGAAATTTTTTATTTTACACCACAGGACTACAGGCCCCAAACATTAGGCATTCACCGGACAGAAAACATCAAGTGATTATGTGGCTGGAAGTATATTAGACTGTCAATAGATATACATTTTACTGCAGGCCAGCAGACTACAGGCCCAAAAAATTATTCATTCACCGTACAGAAAAGAACAATTGATATTGTGGCTGGAGGTACATTAGGCAGTCACTGTCTAACAATTTTACTGTTGGACAGTTAGATTATAGGCCCCAAAAATTATGCATTCACCGTACATAAAAGATCAAGTGATTATGTGGCTGGAGGTATATTAGATACTTTTTTTTTTTACTGCTTGCCAGTACAAATACATGTCAAATACATATGTTTAAAAGAACTAAAAATATAAAATTGGATTAAAAACATGGCTAACGAAATCCCCCCTCTTGATAAAAACCTCAATGGTAATAGGTGAAATTCAATTAAACGTGGACGACACAGGTGTTGAATTCCTCCGAGATCCATGCTTCATTCCTTTTTAGAAATGTAAGTCCACACTGTGGTTAGCTAGGCGAGTGAGCTTTATTTTCACGATCCCCCCTGCTGTGCTGTACGTCCTTTTGGACAGGACACTTGACGAGGGGCAAGCTAAGAGTTCCATGGCAAATTGTGCCATCTCTGGCCACAGGTCAAGCCTGCACACCCAATAGTCCAGGGGTTCCTCGCTTCCCAGAGAGTCCACATCGCCGTTAATCCGATATTGTCGGACACCTGTTGGTTTAGGCGTTCCCTGAGGCCGGATCCAAACGGCGGCTGTTGATGGTTGGCTGCAAGAATGATCTCATATCCGAAGTGACCAACACAACTTCAAACCATCTTCTTGCATGCGCGGTAGGATTGGTACCTGCAACCGTTTCTCTGTGGGTAGAAATTCCTCTGCCAGCTCCCGCAACAGCAGAATGCAGCATCTCTCACAGCAAGGCCTGGAAATGCTACATTCTGACTGCCCTCTGTGATGCTGGTAACATGTCATGCCATTTTGTGTTTGCACCAGGGGTCTAAGTACATTGCCACCCAGTACTGGTCCTTGCCCTTTATGATTTTATACGAGGGTCCCTCTTCAAACACTGGAGCATGAAGGCCCCTATTTGCACTAAATTGGAAGCGGTGGAGCGGCCTGGCTCCTGCTCATTGCCCATGAGAATGTCGTCCTCGGACTCCTCCCCCCATCCACAGACAACACCAAGGATCCCAGAAAAGTCCAATGCTTGCTCTTCTTGCTCCTCCTCTTCCTCCTCCCCCCAGGCACCATCCACCTCTGACTCCTCTTCAGACTTCTGCTGACTTGTCTCAGATGGATCAGCCCCCCCATGAAATGCATTCATCACCGCAACTTCCTCATCTTCCTGCTCCCGCTCCTAGGCGGCTTGATCAATGACACTCCAGAAAGATGACATAAGGTACGATGTCACTGATGGCAACCCTGGCTGCGACTGACCAGTTTGGTTATCTCATCAAATGGCCACAGAAGTCTGCATGCATCGCGCATGAGCAGCCACTGCAGCGGTGAAAAAAAAAAACAAGCTCCCCAGAACCAGTGATGGCCAGTTCGCAGTGTTCGCAGACGAACACATGCGATCTGCCATCTTTATTCCCAAGTCTGGCGATGTAGAGCTAAGTCCTTACCTGTGCCTGCGCCGCGAGCCACTCTGAAACACATGCGGTCACCGGGAGCAGGCAGTCGGTGACCGCATCTGTTTCAGAGCAGCTTGCGGCGCAGGCACAGGTAAGGACTTACCTCTGCATCGCTGGACTTGGGAATAAAGATGGCAGATCACATGTGTTCATCGGCGAACACTGCGAACTGGCCATCACTACCCAGAACCTGTACTGCCGCAAAGGTCATACAGGTAGTCGTTAATGGCACGTTTCTTCTGGAGTAGCCTATCAAGCATATACAAGGTGGAGTTTCAGCATGACGGGCTGTCACAAATCAGAGTCTGTGGCTTTGTGGGTTCTGACCGCATTGCTCCCACTTGGCTCGGTGATGGAAGGCCAGGTGCCTTCTTAAGGCGGTCGTCCTTAGGTGAGTGTTGGGCCTACTGTGACTTATGCTTTGACAGAACAGGCTGCAGATTGGCAACAGCAGCTGACACGTTAAAAAAAGCCCACACTGCGGAGCCATATGCCAGCGTCCTGGGAGCGCCAATAGTGACCGTGCATGGTTGAATGCCAGCGTCCTGGGAGCGCCAGTAGTGACCATGCATGGTTGATGGCTTGCTCCAGATACATTTGCAGTTAGATTTTTGCATACTGTGCCCTACGAGCTCTGCCTTCTTCTCCTCCCTCTCTGCTGCTCCGTCTCTCCCTCTGAACTCCCCTCCTCTTCCTCTCTTGTGGGCACCCATGTGACATCCATCAATACGTCATCATCGTCACCTTCACCACCACAGACTTTTGAGATCCCGGAGTAGGCAGCAACAGAGGGGACCTCCCTCTTTGGGGTTATCTGGGTGCTGTCGTCAGACCGCTTAGTGACGGCCGTTGCTACATCCTCTTCCTCGATGTTAAGAATGGCTGCGCATCGGTAAGGTCTGAGAATCCATGGAAAAATAATTCTTCTGACTCGAGTGGAGGGGCTATGGTGGTGGTAGTGGTGTATTTGGGGGTGCACACAGCACAGAGTGAGGAGGGTGCAGATAGAGAGGATTAGAAGGGAGCAGAATCGGAAGGCTTAGTGAGCCACTCAACCAACTCTGGTGCGCCCTTTGAAGTAATCGCACATGCCTTCCAACTTCACACATAGGCTCCGACCTGGTGCACCTGCCCGGCCTCTATCCCTCCTACGGAACGGCCTGTCTCTTCCTCTGCCTGTCATTTTTAAAATCACCCTGTGCCTAAGTTCCTAGAGAAGAGCAGTATTTGTGGAAGCAGGTATATTGCAGGCCTCAATCAATATTTGGTGGAAACAGATATATCAAACCCTTTGATCAGTATTTAGTGGAAGCAGGTATATTGCAGGCCTTAATCAATATTTGGTGGAAACAGGTATATCAAACCCCTTAATAAGTATTTTGTGGAAGCAGGTATATTGCAGGCCTCAATTAATATTTGGTAAAAACAGGTATATTGAACCCCTTAATCAGCATTTTGTGGAAGCAGGTATAACTCAGGCCTCAATCAATAATTGGTGGAAGCAGAAATATTGCAGGCCTTAATCAATATTTGGTGGAAACAGGTATATCAAACCCATTAATCAGTATTTTGTGGGAGCAGGTATATTGTAGGCCTCAATCAATATTTGGTGGAAGCAGGTATATCAAACCCCTTAATCAGTATTTTGTGGAATCAGATATATCGCACCCCTCAATCAATATGTGGTGGAAACAGGTATATATTGAACCCCTTAATCTGTATTTGTGGAAGTAGGTATATTACAGGCCTCAATCAATATTTTTCCTAACAGGTATATCCCTTAATCAGTATTTTGTTGAAGCAGGTGTATCGCAGCCCTCAATCAGTATTTTGTGGAAGCAGGTATATCGCAGGTCTCAATCAGTATTTTGTGGAAGCAGGTATATCAAACCCCTTAATCAGAATTTTGTGGAAATAAATATATATAAATATATGGATCTTTTCGATCAATATTTGATGGAAACAGGTATATCGAATCCCTAAATCAGTATATTGTGGAAGCAGGTATATCACACCACTCAATTATATTTTTTGCCAAAACAGTTCACACCACCCTGTTTATTTGGGACAACAGGTATATTAGTAGTTCTAATAGCATTTGTCCCTCTATATAGCTGCGGTATCGCAGCCAAACCGCACACAACTACTGCACAATACAAATGCACTATAATATACTTTCTATGTTAAAAAGTATATTATAAGTATAAGTATTTCACACCCCTTAGTATATCACACCTATACCAGTCCTTAAAAGGACTTTTGCGGCCCTATTGCTAGCATTTGTGTTCCCTAACAGCCTCTGCCTGTTCCACAAAGCAACCTCTCTCTACACTGGCAAAACGCAGAATGTAAAATGGCTGCCAGATCGGGTTATTTTATATTGTGGGGGTGTGTCCATGTGCTGAAACATCTCGATAGGCTGTCCTGTCCCACCTGATGGATGTGTCATGGGTTGAAGTTCGGCGCAGTGCAAAAGAATATGGCGCCAGCGGACAACGACAAAGGAGTATGTGACAGAGAAAGGTAGGACAGAACCTGGTTGTTTAGGTGGTATGTCTCTATTAGCTGATTTATGTCAGCCTGGCACGGCACATGAAAAGATTGCTCCATGATGTTCATGAGACTAGTTGCTGTAGCTTCTGCTACTGTTACGGATGGTGTTGCAGAAAACAAGAAGTAACAAATAAAGATCCAACTGACTTGATCCCAAAACTAAGGAACTAAAGGGTGAGCCCTATTAAAGCCCTATAGCTCTCCCTGACTGCTCAGCCCATGCAAAGATCTCTGTGATAGAAAGTTTCATGTCCACGTACCTAGACTGAGTGACACCTGAAACCCCTATAATAGTGAGGGTATATGACCACCGGCTCCCTGCATTAATACAGAGGGAGTCAGGGTCACCTAGGATCAAGCCAACAGGAAAACACAAATAAAGGAACAGACTTAACTGAAAAGCCAGCAGTAGCAACATCTAGCAGTGAGCACCATCCAGAAAGTTGTATAAACTGCAAAGTGAGGCAGTATGGGAGGGGATATAAAGGGAGGCAATCACTGCTAATAGATGACAGCTGGGAGAGGGAGAAGAGATGTCAAAGTGAAACCAAAAGAAAAGAACATCATGCAGGAGGTACTGAAGAACGTCTGTCAGAACTTCTCAGATCTGGCGGTGACAGCTACTTGCGGTAGAAGAGACAATGGAAAGTGAATGACTTGATGGGGGCTGAGAAGTGGTCAGACACATAGGTGGCAAGCATCAACTCACCAAAAGCTGCAGTAAGCTACCTACACAGTGTATCCTAGTAACGCAGCAATTTGACCTCTTTTTCGGCAACAGAATAAACATTGCCCCATTTTGCTTTGATAGCGATGATCCAATATCATGCTTATCCAATGATCATCACGTTGCTTGATGCAAGCAATACAACTCTATGTGCTTAAGCAAGAATACAAGCATACAGCTTGCCATGCTCTCCAGAGGACTCAGTTCTTTCTGGCTACGCCTCCCATTGTGATGATTGGTCAACACAGCTAATGTCTTGTTTATCATTATCATGGACCTTACCCTCATCCACCACGACTCCTTCTCCTCCACCTCCAGTGGTAGCTCCTCATTTTTATTCTTCTCCGCCTCCATGTGACTTTGTACATGTGGGTGCCCAACAGCTACAGGGTGGCCAGAAAGATGTATAAGCTTTTCACCTTCTGATCTCACTTGTTGCATCAGTGTGAGCATCTGCTCTAAGATAAATATCAGGGAGGAGACATTATTCGTGCCACATGTATCCTTATTCAGGAATCTGTTGGCCTCTTTTAAAAGCTTGAGTGTGCGACACATGTCTGTGATGAGCTGCCACTGCCTGACCTCAACACAACATATGCTCCCTGCTGAGGTGGTCTGGCTCCTGCCAAAATCATCCAAATGGTTTAATTTGCCCCTACAGATGTTCTGTCATTTTCAAGGTAGAAGTCCAGCGAGTTGCTACGGCAAACCATTCTGTCACTGCAAGCCCAGGAGGATGTTCCTTGTCATAAAAATAATTGCTGAAATGTGAGGACAGTCTCCTGGACATGGCCAGTACCCTCTGCAAGCCACAGTACCTTTTCAAAAAGCACTGCACCAGTTAATTTATTACATGTACCATTCAGGGAACATGGTTTAATTCCCACAAATACGTACATCATGACCACCGTGTTTCTGCCATTTTCGCTGACCACCTTGCCCAGTTGGAGTTGGCAGAGAGACAGCTAATAGCCAGTTCAGCTCTAACTCAGTGTGGCAACGCTTCAGTTTACACATACTGTATGATAGGAGGGGGGCAATGTTCTGCCCTGCTTCTCTTGGGGACAGGAGGATGTCCATGAAGGAGGATATGGAGGAAGCAGATGAGCACCTTCTGTGGGAACCAGACCAACAAACGTGGAGGTGTCAATAGGAACTGACCTTCTTCCTGCAGTGCTAGCTTGTCACAGCCATGAAAGACCTGTACTGTGCCTGCCTATAACAACTGCTCCAGGTGTCCACCTTGCCGCACAGCGAGAATTGCAAGGAGTTGCCCACATTCTCTGCCACATGTCAGTACAAGGCAGTGATGGCTTTTTTAGATAAATAATTTTGGCAAAGTATCTTCCAGCAAGGTTGAGCGCATGCCAGTTTCCTAAGTAGTACAGCAGTGAATGCACCACCAACAACTTAGCCAGGTGGGAGTTAAACTTGCTGATCAGTGGATTTCTGGATATATAAAGTTGTTTCCTGGCCACATATTCAGTTATAGATGACTAATGAGGGAGCAGAGGAGGAGGATTAACGGCAAGGACATTGTACTGTACATGGATGCGGCCTTGCTGCTGCAAATGAGAGTGAGAGAAGGTTGACACACTTGTTGTACTAGCTGGCAGCCACATATTTTTCTCAGAAACTGGTGATGCTTCTTCTTAATGTGCAGTAAAAAAGTCTTATGTTGTGCTTATGTTTGCGTTGGAAAGCCCATGGCTTATTTTAATCCTGCAGATCTTGTACATGGCAACACTTTTGTTTTCCAGCAAAATGGAGAAAAACGGACAAACAAGAGCTATTTGCTTACTCCGCACAGAATTAGTGGAAGCCAAGCTCGGCTTTGCTAGGGCACATTTTGAGCCTGTGTCCACAGTATCAGTGGCATCACCAGTTCCCAAGCTGGCTATAATAGAAGCAGATTTGACCCTGGCAGTTTTTTGTGAGGCCTCACCATAAGTTGTCTCTGCTCTTTATTGTTGCCATTGCCCTCCCCTCTGAACACACAATCATCATCATCATCCTCATCCTTTGCACCACTTTTATCAGACTGTGATATGTCATTGTGGGCTCTTTGGCCCCATTCCTGAATCCCTGACAGTCCACATGCTGACTGTTTACACACAAGTCATCAACAGGGAGACAATCTTGAGACTATTCCATAGAACATGTGGTTTAGTTTCCTCTTAATAGGAGTAAGATGCCCCACTATGCCCCAGAAAATGACCCACTATGAGGAGGTGATGAGAGACAGAGGTTGCAACTGAAAGGCTTCTCTGGGGTTAAAAGGAGGAGGAGCATGAGGAACCATGATGGTAGACTTATAGGTGACATCCACATCATCCTGCTGTAACTGAGAAGAGGATTTAGTCACCCAGTCCACAATCTCAGCATTTTTGTGCTTAATAATGATGTGTCACCTATCAGAAGTCAGGGAGAACTATGGCCTACTACTACTAGCCAGATGGCTTATGTTGCTACTGCACACATGCTAACTTATTCAGACCTTGGTTTCTCATTTTGCAGTCTTCCATTTTCCAGACATTTTATAAATGAAAAGTATCGGTTTTGGTTCACAGATTAATAAACGGTACTATAAAAATTGAAAGTGCAAATACACAATTAAATGTCCTATTACATCACACAATTCTCGTTAATTTTCGCTCACATGCACAAGAATCTGTACGATAGTCACTCCATGTAATAGGGCCTTTAAGGAAACACTAGTGTGCCATAATTACTGCACAGCCAGCCCAGGAGTCCTTCATAGGTTCTCAGGATTTATTGCGGAATGCTCCCTTACTCTCTGATCAGGCCACGGGGAAACCCAGAGACCTGATCGTGGGTGGGGGAGTCTTCTTTAATCATGCCATGATTTGTACCATGACATTATGAAAAGGTTAACTGCCAGGATCCGAGCTTCCTACAACCCCAGCTGTGAAGCAGGAGCATTCGTTATAAACCCAAGCTGTTAAGTACAGGCAGTTCTTAGGGCAGAAGCACTTCGGCAGCCTTTAACCCCCGAAACACATTGCTGCAGATTGAGAACCTACACCACCCACACTCAAAAGAAAGTGGGACACATGACTACGTAGGTTGCATGAGATCTGATTTACAAATATTTCTTAAATCCCTTTGAGTTTATGTAGGCTGTATGGGATAGGCACACACGTTATATAATTCACAAATATTCCTTAGCAAAACTGCCTGTGAAACTTTAGGGGATAAAATAACAAAGCTTTTTGTTAACTCAGTACACAAATGCTGTGTAACAAATCTAAGATACAAATTTTAATTTATGGTATTCATTCACATGTATCCAAACAGTGAATTCTTTGTGTTCCGAAAAAATGGTCATTGCCACATTTTTATTACTCTTTTTGATTTAAAGCCAAGTACATTGTTGCCAGTGTATGTTATGAGGTCTGTGCTGCCAGAGTCAACACAGGGAAGCCCAAAATAGAAAATTAAGCCATTTCTGCTATATAATAAAAGTCTATTTTTATCCAGCAAGTTTTTTTTTCTGTCAGAGACTGTCCTTGTCAATGATTCTGTAATATTTTGTTTGACTTTGTATTGCACGTTCTGTTTCTATGGAAAAATGAATAGAGATTTATTGATTTTAGATATCTAGGGAATCTGCTCTACAATATGAAAATTAAACTTAAATCATTTTCTAAAGTTAAAATTCATTACAGAATTTTATAGTTATTGAGATTAAAAGGTCCACAATTTTCATATTGATGGTCTACCCCCCAATATAGTTTGCTAAAGTTTAAAAAAAATATATATTATTTTGAATGTTCTTTGTACAGTTACCATATTATGTTTTCTACGTCCATATGATTTAAAAGCAGTGACACACTATGGTAAAGAATAGCAACTGTGGATTTGAGGTAAAAAATGACTGCTTCATTTTTGCTGGCCACTACTGTGATGTCCCTTATATTAAAATACAAATCACAGAGATTTACTAAGTAAGATTCACCAGAATTCAGTGCACATGCCTATGATTCTAGTAACATAGTAACATAGTTTATAAGGCTGTCCATCCAGGTTGATCCAGAGGAAGGCAAAAAACAAACAAACTGTGAGGTAGTAGCCCATTTTCCCCTCTGTAAAGAATTCTCTTCTATGTTTGTGTACAAACCTTTTTTCCTCCAGACACAGAAGATGTCCCCTCGTCAAAGTCACAGTCCTGGGGATAAATAGATGATGGGAGAGATCTCGGTACTGACCCCTGATATATTTATACATAGTTATTAGATCTCCCCTCAGTCATCTTTTTTCTAGGTACTGGGTACTGTAGTCCATCCATTACAGTTAATACTTTAGTTGCCCTCCTCTGAACTCTCTCTAGCTCTGCTATGTCTGTCTTCTTCATAGGAGCCCAGAACTGTACACAGTACTCCGTGTGTGGTCTGACTAGTGATTTGTAAAGTGATAGGTTTCTACAACTTAGTTTGCTGTTCACCAAAATTTCTAGGTCCTTTTCCAAGTCGGTGTTACCGAGTGTTTTACCATTTAGTATGTACGGGAGACTTGCATTATTCCTTCCCATGTGCATAACCTTACATTTGTCAATGTTAAACCTCATCTGCCACTTCTCTGCCCACGCCTCCAATCTATCCAGATCCCTCTATAGCAGTATCCTGTCCTCTTCCATGTCAATTACTTTACACAGTTTAGTTTCATCTGTAAAAACTTATTTTACTGTGCAAGCCTTCTACAAGATCAATAATAAATATATTGAAGAGGATAGGGCCCAATACTGACCCCTGAGGTACCCCACTAGTGAAAGTGACCCTATCGAAGTGTGTACCTTAATAACCACCCTCTGTTTTCTATTACTGAGCCAGTTAGTTACCCATATACAGACATTTTCTCCCAGTCCAAGTGTTCTCATTTTATATACTAACCTTTTATGCAGTACAGTGTCAAATGCTTTAGAGAAGTCCAGATATACGACATCCATTGATTTGCCACTGTCAAATCTAAAACTTAACTCCTCATAGAACCTGATTAAATTAGTTTGACATGACCGATCCCTCATGCTTATATTATTTGATTATTTTCATTAAGGTACTCCAAGATAACATCTCTTAGAAAACCTTCAAACTGTTACCCTACGACAGATTTTAAAATTACCGACCTATAGTTTCCGGGCTCTGTTTTTGTGACCCCTTTGAATATTTGCACCAAATGTGCTATGCGCCAATCCTGTGGAACACTCCCTGTCAGTATAGAGTCCTTAAATATCAGAAACAAGGGTATGGCTATGACATTATTTAATTCTCTTAGGATACAGGGGTATATGCCATCTGGTCCTGGCGATTTGTCTATTTTAATCTTTTTAAGATGCCTCTGTACTTCTTCCTGGGTCAGACAGGGCACTTTTAAAGGAAAATTTACTTTAATATTCTGTATTTCATCTGACGGTTTATTTTCCTTAGGGAATATAGTGGAGAAAAAAAATATTTAATAGCTTTGCTTTCTCCACATCGCTCTCTGCAACTTCCTCCTCATTACTCTGTAAAGGGCCAACAACTTCAGATTTATGCTTTTTACCATTTATATAATTGAAGAACATTTTAGTTTAGTTTTGGCAATTAATCTCTCGGGCTCTAGTTTGGCTGCTTTTATTTGATTTTTTACATATTCAATTTTTCTCCTTGTAGTTTTTCAGCGCTACCCTCCTGTTTTAGTAATTTAAATGCATTCTTTTTGTCATTTATTGCTTTCCTTATAGTTCTATTTATCCACATTGTTTTTTTCTTGTTCCTTAACCTTTTATTCCCATAAGGTATGTACCTCTCACAATTAGATTTTAAGATGCTTTTAATATCCCATTTTGTGGCTGTATTTTTATTTTTGAAGACTTTGTCCCAGTTAGTTAGGTCTATGGCCTCTCTTAGTTGGCTAAATTTCGCATTTTTGAAGTTTGGCATTTTTGGTCCTCCATGAAGAAACGCTCTTTTTAATGACAATTGGAAAGCTATCACTTTATCGTCACTATTTCCCAGGTGTCCCCCAACCTGCACATCTGTTGTTCTGTCAGGTCTATTGGTTAATACTAAGTCCAGTATAGCCATCCCTCTAGTCGGGTCCTGAACCAGTTGGGAAAGTTAATTGTCTTTGGTTATTGCCAAGAACCTGTTTCCTTTATGAGATATACAGGTTTCAGTTTCCCAGTCTATATCTGGGTAGTTGAAGTCCCCCATAATAACGACCTAATTATGATCTGCCACCTCATCTATCTTGTTTAGTAGATTTTCTGTGCACTCTGGTATATTAGGTGGTTTATAATAAACTCCTATTAGTATTTTATTATTGTTTTTGCCTCCATGTATTTCTACCCACAGTGACTCCACGTGTTCATGTCCCTCACTTATATCTTTTTGGACTGTGAGCTTTAGACATGACTTTACATAAAGGCAGACCCCTCCCCTTCTCCGGGTTTGGTGATCCATTTCAAACAGACTGTAGCCCTGTAGATTAACTGCCCAGTCATAGTTATCATCCAGCCATGTCTCAGTTATTCCCACTATATCATAGTCCTCCTCAAACATCACTAATTCCAGTTCCCTAGCTTTATTAGTCATGCTTCTGGCATTAGTATAAATACAAGTAAGAGGTTTATGTATATTTTTTACCCTACACCTTTCCTTCTGAACTGTTCTCGTCCCTCCTTCCATTCCTCCCCCAGACCCATTACCTTTCCCCCGGTCTCTATCTGCACTATCTTCCCATCCTATAACATAATTACCCTCCCCCAGTCCCTAGTTTAAACACTTCAAACTTCTAGCCATATTCTCCCCCAACACAGCTGCCCCTTCCCCATTTAGATGCGGGCTATCTCTACGATAGAGCCTGTAGCTAACAGAGAAATCAGCGCAGTTCTTCAGGAGCCCAAACCCCTCCTTCCTACACCAGTTCTTGAGCCACTTGTTAAACTCCCTAATCTCTCGCTGCCTTTCTCGTGAGGCTCGCAGTACAGGTAGTATTTAGGAAAACACTACTTTTGAGGTCCTTGCCCTAAGCTTTTGACCTAAATCACTAAAATAATTTTTAAGGATGCTCCACCCACCTCTAACTTTGTCATTGGTTCCGATATGGACCATGACTGTTGGACTTTCTCCAGCCCCTCCCAGTATTCTGTCAAACCAATCTGCGATGTGTCGAAGTCGAGCGCCAGGAAGACAACATACCGTTCGACGATCCCGGTCTTTGTGACAGATCGCCCTATTTGTACCCCTAATAATTGAGTCTCTCACTACCAGCACCTGTCTGGCCTGTCCTGCTCTCCTAGTTCCCTGCTTACTGGAGCTGACATTTCCTGACTAGCAGAGGAAGTGTCCGGCTGCAGCAGTGCTCTCCATGAACTGACATCCCCCTCATCTGCCAACCTTGAAAACTTGTTGGGCTGTATCAGATCAGGGCTAGCTTTTCCCTCTACCCCGCTTTCTAACTGCTACCCAGCTACCTACCTCACTTTCCTGAGTCTCCTTGCTACCACCCTTATCCACCCTTCTATGAACATTACACTTAATAAGAGGGGGTGTAACTTAACAGAACTCAGGTGTTCCGTAAGATGCAACACTGAATCAAAATCCAGCTGCAAATTTCTGATCAAAAGTAAGCCAGAAGCCAAAGGCTTTGCCCACTGTGTAGTGGCCATGATGGCATAATGCATCTTATTTCCCATTCAAGCGAACAGCACAACTTGCCATCTTTAAACTTCCACCAATCTGATATCAATGATATATCTGAGGGTAGGTCATCGGCACCTTCAGCCAAAAAAATTCGAAACGCTAACCTTAACCCCTTCAGGACACAGGCATTTTTCACCTTCCTGACAGAGCCTATTTTTACAAATCTGATGTGTCACTTTATGTGGCAATAACTTTGAAATTCTTTTACTTAACCAAGTGATTCTAAGACATTTTTCTTGTGACACAATATACTTTATGTTAAAGATAAATTTAAGTTGATATGTTTTGCATTTATAAAAAAATCCTAAATTTATGGAAAATGTTAGAAAAATTCTATTTTCAAAATTTTTATTTCTCTGCTTTTAAGACATATAGTGATAAAATAGCTATTTACAATCACCACATGTCGACTTTATATTTGTATCATTTTTTGCATGTCATTTTATTTTTTCAGGATGTTAGAAGGCTTAATTCTTTTTTAAGGAACGGTTCAGTTTTGAAGTCATTTTGTAGGGCTACCCATAAATGACCCCATTTTAGAAACTATACTCTTCCAGTTCCAAGAATTAAAGGAACATAGAGGTGATATTTCAAAATGTAACAATTTTTTATTTTTTTTTTAAGATTTTACATATGAATCCATTTTTCCTGTAAGACAGCAAGGTTTAACAGCCAAACAAAACTTAATATTTATTTCCCTGATTCTGCAATTTACAGAAACACCCATTATGTGGTCAGGAACTGCTATATGGGCATACAACAGGCCTCAGAAAGAAAGGAGAGCTATATGGATTTTGGAGGGCTGATTTTGCTGGAATGTTTTGGGGGCATTATGTTACATTTGAAGGAAAATTAAGGTACCCCTACAGTAGGATCCCTCAAAAGAAATGTACCCTATTTTGGAAACTACACCCCTCAAGGAATTTTACCCCACAAGTGTCTTATAAAATGTAGAAACACTTGGCTGTGAAAATGAAAATTTTCATTTCTCCCCAAAAAATCTTGCATAAGCTCCCATTTTTAATTTTCACAAGGATAGCAATAGAAAAAGCACTACAAATTGTGTTAAGCATTTTCTCCTAAACATGGTAGCACCGCATATGAAGTCTTAAATTGCTGTTTGGGAAAATGTCAGGGATCAGAAAAGAAGGCACACAGATTTTTGTGGAATTGTTTACAGGTGCCATGTTACTATTGATCAGTCTCTGGAGACCACTACAGACATTTTCTGGCATCCATAGATTTTATTTTCCTATCAACTGAGCTTTATCATTGGTTCTCTTTTGGAGTACATACAACTTTTTGATTGTTGTTTATTTAGCTTGGGAGCAGGATAAAGGAAAGGTGACAAATATGCCGTTGCTTTTTGGGGGTTTTGTTATTGTCTGACCCATAGGCTGATTTAAGTTAGCGCAAGTATAAAGCTGTAGCCTACTCTTCCTGATTTTAATGGAGGCTATTTGGCACCAAAAGAGGTATATTACAGTCCGAGCTCAGCACGCATGTGGGAACTTGTATTCTCTGAATTTAATAGAGGCAATTGTGCCACAGAAAGAGATAATACAGTGTGGGCTCAGCATGCATGTATAACCTGCATTTCCTGAATTTAATGGAGGCCAGTATGGCACCAGAGGAGGTAGTATTTAATGTAGCTTCCTGTCCTAAAGAGATCTCCTTGTCCTTGTGCCTTCAGAAGTTCTGAATGGGGAAACAGGGACTTCATATTTGCGGCGCTATCTCAACAGTACATTTAGAATGCAGTGTAAATGTACAGTATAATTTTATTAGTTAAATTGCAAAGCATTTTGGGTCCAAACTGACCCTGTCAGGCATTAACAATATTATATATATATATATATATATATATATATATACACACATACACACAGTATATATACATAACATTAACATGTTAACGCCTGATGAAAGATTTAATCCAGACCCAAAATGCATTGCAATTTAACACACACAAGTACGCAGTACATATATACTGCATCCTGAATGTACTTTTGAGGTAGTGCTGAAGTCCCAATAGTTCTGTTCGGGACTTCTGCAGCTACCCAGCTTCCAGTCTGGTGGGGATCGTAAGCAGCACCTCTCTAGAAGTCATAACTTTCAGTTGAATGTCAGGTGGGGTTGGTCTCTCTTTTAGACTCATGCTCATCTTAGGAGACTTTAAGACTGGGAAGTGTTATATACAAATATTTAATTGAGCATATTTGATTAGTCCAGAATCGATTTGGGTCTGAATTGAGCTTTTCAAAAAGTTTGACAAATTAATCCAGAAACAAATTTAAAGTTGGCTCATCTAGTTAAAATCCAAATATTTTTGAAAGCTCTGGATGAATTCTGAATTGATTTGCTTATCTTTTGTATGTTTATTTATCTTGCTTTTGATAAATCAATTTCCCCAAAAAAATTTCCACAAAGTTTTTGAAGGCAGCCTCAAACTAATTGATTGTTTTTCATAATAAGATTTTACCTTGGTGATAACGTCAAAAAGTTCAATCAGCACTTTTTCATTATAAGATTTTTATCTGTTAGGCCTCATTTACATGTTAGAATTTTGGTCAGTGATTTCCATATAATGTGGCACTGGATTTATACTGACCTGTATAATGAAAGTAACTGGTCAGCTTTATTGCACTTTCTTTCTAATTTGATCCCATTTGGAATTTTTTTCCTGCTTCCCACTACATCAGATGCAATATTAAATGGTGGCGTTGGAAAGTAAAAGCCCTCATACTGCTATGTGAACAGAAAAAAAAAAAAGTTATGGCTATGGGAAGGCAGGGAACTCAAAACAAAAACAAAAACAAAAAACACATTAGTGATCGCTCGTCCCTATACTGAGGAGGAGATTGATACAATCGTCTGCTTTATAACCCTTAGAATATAAAAACAAATAGAAGCGTTAGTTTACTTTTATCAATTAATAAAATGCGAAGTAAATGAATAAAAGAGAAATATTAATCAAATCAATATTTGTGTTCAAAACAGCCTCAATTCTTCTATGGTCACATAGTTTTTGAAAGAACTTGGCAGGGAGGTTGTTCCAAACATCTTGAAGAACTAACCACAGATCTTCTGTGGATGCAGACTTGCTTAAATCCTTATGTCTCTTCATGTAATCCCAGACAGTTTGTTGTGCAGGTGAGCTGCAGCACAACTCATTTCCAGTAAACAGCTGCAGGTCCATGCCCAACCAGGTGTCAAGATGGGGAGTGGGGGGACTCTCCACCGTACAATGTGGAGCAGATGAGATAGCATCTAGGCCAGGGAGATAGGATAAGGGAGCAGGTCACCTCTTAGAGATTCCCTAATCCTTGCCCTGACTTCTAACCATATGAGCGGACCAAGAGTAGGATGGCTCATACCCAGGAACCTCGGACCCTGAGTCGCCCTGATAACCCCTCAAATAGAGAAAGGGCTGTGACAACCTGTTCATTCCAGACACGGAATAACAGGAGTCTCACCAGCCTAGCTGCAAGGAAAGGGACAGGCAGTACACAGCTACAGAATCGGCAGGTAAGAGCCCAGAAACAAAACTCACTTACCTGCTGTGGCAGAGACAACCGGAGCAACCATGCAGACAGGATGCATGGCGGCCCCAGGCAGAGTTTCACACTGACTTGTGGTTCCCCTAAGACCCCCTTTCCAGAGGCACAATACACGGGAACATGTCTAGCAAACATACTGGACTACAGATAGACGAGACATATAACAACCACTAGACAAGACAACAACCACCCATACATAAACATAACCAAACACGCAAGGGTAGCGAATGGAAGGTAGACAACGGCATGACATAGATGACATTGGAGATACATCGGTGTCCCACTAGGTGGCCCTCAAGGACTGGGCAGATAAAACACCCAGGACAGGAGCAAAGCTCCAGCACCAACAAAGGCTGGAGTACAACTGACTCCAGCCTAAAAACCATAGGTGATAAAACCTAAGTGGCCACACCTAGCCAGGAAGTTAACCCCTCCAGCACTAGACAGGGCAGGAACCAGGAAAATGGGAGACAAGCCCATATATTCTGCAACAACAACGTGTTGCCCCTGGCAATCAGCATGTATGACTAATTTGTCACGGCGCACAACAAAGACTGTGACACCAGGTAGCACTGCTATTGATGATATTTTTAATGCCACAGTTGTTTCTACTGACAAATGTGGTGGCCTCTATGAATGGCCTGAGTACGAGACACATGTCTTTGATGAATTGCCACTGCCTGACCTGAAAATAACACATTCTTCCTGCTGAGGTGGTCTTGTGTATGATTAAATTATTCAACTCCCACTCTTGTCATAAAACTCCCACCCATTCAATAATTATGCCCCCTTAGTTCTCCCACACAGTATTTATTCCCCAATAATGCCCCCACACAGTAGCATACCCCAATAGTGGCCCCACACAGTAGAATGGCCCGGTAGTGTCCCCCAAAGTAGTTATGGCTCTTGGGTCCCCAGCACAATATTTATGTCCCCATACTGCCCCCAAACAATAGTTATGCCATTTTAGTTCCCCACTCAGTAGTTATGCCACCTTAGTGCCCCCACAGAGTAGAATTCCCTGATGGTGTCTCCACACAATAGTTATGCCCCATTACTGGCCCCACACAGTAGTTATGCCCTCTTATTTCCCCAGCACAGTAGTTCTGTCCTCATAACAGTAGTTAAGTTCCATTACTGCCGTGACACTGTTGTTATGCCCCCATAGTGGCCCCACAGTAGAATGCCCTGTTAATACCCCACAGTAATTAAGCCCTCCTAAGTTCCCCTACACAGAAGTTATGCCCCCTTAGTCTACCCTCACAGTAGTTTTCCCCCTTAATACCTCCACATAGTAGCGCTCCCCCTTATATAAGTGTAGGAGTTCAGTGGTGTAAATAAAATTTAAAAAATCTGTAATACTCATCTAGTCCTGATGAATGGTGCACATTCCACTCTCCACAGCAGGCGTGATGCAGTTTTGTCATTGCATCTGTGGGAATGAGTATATAAGAACAGGCCCAAGTGCTCTTTTACTCATTCCAGCAGGCATAATAAAGTAATTGCATTCCGCCTGCTGGAGAGAGCATGGCCAGGGAATGAGGTCCAGGCTGCAATGAATGACAGACTTCCATTACGATCTGGGCCTCATTAGGCAGTGTGGTGGCTATTTCCCTAACCCCAAAATGAGGACATATACTTGGGTGACAATACTTACACACATAATAGAAACCATAATCTATATATTGGGGTCAGCCTAATTAAACTAGAAATCTACAGCATAAATCATTGCTCTACTCCCTTAATGTGGCCTCTACGATATCTAAAAGGGATATTCCTATCATAGGCATTGTGGAAATATTGCTAATACATGCCCCTAATATCTGATAGGTGCAGGTCCCACCTCTGGGACCATTATCTACACTTAGAACAGAACCAGAAATGTCCCAGAGGGTGCACCATGCATGTGTGGCTGCTCTCCATTTATTCCTAATTTATTTATTTATTTATTATTATGTAAACAGTGCATTGGGGAAGTAAACGGGGATACATGGGATAAAAAGATAGGATATAACTAACTGATCGGTGGGGATCAAACCTCTTGGAACCTCACTAATCCTGAGAACGGTCCATAAAAAGCTAAGCATTGTACTCTGTCATCTCTTGCAGTCCCATAGAGAATAAATTGAGCCACAGGCCAAGGGAACAAGATCTCTATTCTCTGGATCATTGAGGATCCCAGTGGGTCTGTACCAATCAGTTAGTTATTGTCTGTCCTAAGAAAAGGGATAAATTTAAAACTTGACACAACCCCTTTAATTGCACAACTAAAGAATGAAGTGCCAAAAAAGGAATTAAAAATAAACTATAGTTATACATTTTTCGATTCTACAGTTGTTTCGTTACCCTGAACTATTGGCTTCACAGAAGTATAAAAAAAACTTCAGTAATAATGTATCAGCAGTCTTACAGCATTAGTGAAAGATTAGCAAAATGTGCCATAATGTCATCCAACATGCCAAGAGAAATGGTACCACTGAGACACAGGAGAACTTGGCATGTGCTTGAGGATGTTTAGACATAAAAATGTTCTTTAACCCAGACATTGAAAAGTGTCATTTCTGTCTCGAGAGGAATGTAATCTGCATAATCACTGAAACTGATGAAGGATAAGTAAATACAGTTGGCAAAATATGTAAACCATTGGTTAGATGGATACCACAGTGGTCAAACTGTTTATTTATAGCTTTCTCTCTAATCCATTCGCTAACTATATTCCAGAATTTTATTCACAGATTTTACAGAAGGTCGGATTTTGTTTTCAATAAGTGCTGCACATAGACATTCAATGGTACTAAAATGGAAGCCCTTGGCAGCTTCCAAAAGTGTTAATTAATTAGAACATCTTTTGCAGCAATATTTCAGATCCACATGACAGATGTATCTCTGATAGTCTTTTGGCAGGCTCGGCTATAGGCAAATAATGTGACAGGTGCATCTCTGGGCTTCATGTCTTGAAAGACCAGGCAAAAAAAACAAAAAAAAAAAACAAGCGTATATCCTGAAGATTACATTCCCATAAAGTCCTTAAACATGTCACAATTTTATGCTCAAGGAAAGTATATACCTAAATACCGAATGAACTATAATGTATGTTTTACTTGCATGTTAAAGGAAATTAAATTGGACTTTTAGCATTTTTACATTGCTAATGCTTTGAAAAGTGTGTGGTAAGTGGTTTAATTAACTATGGTAATATCACTCCAGGTTTATGTTATCTAAAAAAGAGTAGCTTTTCTATACACTTTTCAAAGCGTTAGCGATGTAAATATTTTAAGTCAAAACATTTTAGCTCAAGTCAGCCCAAAAAAATCACAAATGCCCTATTTAGTTGAAACCAGTATTCTAGAGTGTTGGGTATAATTAATCCCTCTCTTTAATTTCCTTTAACATGCAAGTAATGATTTAACAACATAATGCTACAGCTAACAGGATGGATTAGCTATGAATGTCAGCACAGTACACGGATGCACATGGCAATATATGACATCTACCTTCCATACTAAGGCACATTAACTGTATCACTAAAATGACGGATTTACTCAGAGTCAGCGCAGTGCGCTGTGATGCACACGGTGATGCATTCTGCCTGCTCTCTCCAATATTGTGCTATTAACACTTTGCAACACTGTGCCGAGTGCATGAGCGCTTGTCACAACTCTTCCTAAGCTCAGCTCACAGGACAATGGTGGAGACCGGGCGGGATTAGGTTTTCATAGGGCTGTAACATCTCAGGGGATGGCAACCTGTGGATTGGATCATGCTTCTAATGATCTTTTTGTGTCCACAGTGAAAAAAAAAAAACATTTAATTTATTTCCTGTTTCTTGTTTTTTTTTTTTTCTTCAGTCCCTGTCCCCAATGGGGATTGCACTTGACTTTTCAATTGTATAGACCTTAGTATGGAAGATCTCAGGCCAAGACAATAAACCTATCAGTAGATTTTTGGGGTAGTGGGAGGACACGGAAGTACCCTGTAGAAACTCATGCAAAAACAAGGAAAACATAGAAATTTTAAGTAGATATTTCTCTTAGTTTGAGTCAAGCCTACAATTGCAGTACTAACCACGGAGTTACCATTCTCACAAAATCGTTTTACTTCCAAGTTCCAACCTGTCCCATGTGTTGCTAAGTATGTCTGTGCTGTTGCTTAGAGAGGGTGGATTTTTTTGCTGTGGTATTTAAGGGAGACTAAATGGATAGGTCGGATGAATGGGGAAATTCTAAGGATATAATTGTAGAACATAGATCATATGCAGAATAATCTTATCAATAAGGAATATTAATTGTAATTGTAGAATATCTTATGCAGAATAATCTTACATACTTACTGATATTTTGTGTCACTTTATTTCTTTACTACTTAGTATAGTTTATGTGTTTGACATAAAACCATTGAGGTTCCCTTAGGAACGTTGATGAATGGACAATGTCCTACTGATGGCACAGAAAATGAAAAATAAATTACAGGGCAGGCTATGATCTCTGAACAAATTAGTCTCACGGACTATAGTATATATCAACTAGCTTTGTCAGTATTAATATACAATCCTGTCAGTTGCATTTCTCCAATGATGAACACACACATAGAGAGGCTATAAAATAGTAAGGGAGGTTTTCAAAATTGTAAGTAATAAACCAAAGAAAAATGTAATGAAAAGCTGGACAGAAAATGCAAAGTCAAAATAGTAGACTCATTTTACAGTGTATACCATACTTATTATGTAATATAAAATATGGATATTTTTATAACAGTTCAGATTTATATAAACATATTCATATTTAAAGAGCAACTGTCAACGGGATTGGACCCATTAAACCACGCATAATGCATGGTAAGGTTGGTCCTAATGAGTAAAATGACACTTTATGTGTATTTGTTGTACTGTTCCCAGACATCATTTTTAGTGATTAAGTAAATTTGGTATTTGATGCACAGTTGGGATGCCAGAGTCCCTTAGAGTACCAGAGCTCCTCCTAAAGCATCTCTTGCCAATCTCTCATCTTCTTGATTTACAGGGCCAGGAATCTTGCCTGGCCCTGTAAACTTGCCCCTACAGTATAGTTCTACAATATCGGTGCATGTTTGCATCCTCCACTAGGAAGAGGCTTTGTTTTGATGGAGGATGACTGCATCGGCACATGTGCAGTATTCATCTACACTGCTGGTGAAGCAGAGCCAAATGCACTACACATGTACCATCAGTATAGACTATGGTGCAAATGTCAGTTTACATGGCAAGGCTAGATATCTGGCACTGTCAATGAAGGGTATGGGCGGTGGCCAGAAGTCAAGGCAGAGGAACTCTGGTAATATGAATATGCTTGAAAATTTGATCAACTGCAGATCTTAGCAAAACCTGGTACTTCCTCAATTTACATAACATTATGGCTTGTCCTGTTTGATGTGGTAATTTCAATTTAGAGGAGTGTATAGTGGTGATTAAAGGTTAGCAAACCCTTCAGAATGTTATTTACTTCTTCATACATTTGACCTAAAACTAGATCCCAAAAGTAGATAAAGACCAACCAAATCAAACAAATGGGTCAAAAAGTTTAAACTTGGTGATTTATTTATTGAGGAAAATGATCCAATATCACATGTCTGTGAGACTTAAAGTATGTCATCCTTTGCTTTCAGTATCTGTTGTGAACCCTTTGTGCAGCTAAACTTTTCCAGTAATTGTTGATTAGTCCTGCATATTGGTTTGGAGGAATTTTGCCTTCCATATAAAACAGCTTTAACTCTGCTATGTTGGTGGGTTTCCTTCTATTAACTGCTCACTTCAGGTCCTTCCACATTTCTGTTGGATTGAGATCAGGTCTATGACTTGGCCATTTAGATAGTTTGACTTTATTGTTCTTTAACCATTCTTTGGTAGAACGTCTTGTGTACTTTGGGTCATTGTAGTAGGGGATGATGTTTTTATGCTGCAATTGAGTTTTTACCTTTCTCCAAACAGAATGCTTCTAATTTCAACCAAAAAGTTCTATTGTGGTCTCATCTGTCTACAGATCTTTGTTCCAATAAACTTCTGGCTTGTTGATCTTTAGCAAACTGCAGGCAGGAAGAAATATTCATTTTGGAGGGTATTAGCTTTATCCTTGCAATCCTGTCATGCACACCATTGTTGTGCAGTGTCGTACAGATAGTTGACTTATGAATATTAACATTAGTTAATGTGAGATTGGCCTCTAGTGGCTTAGTGGCTACCCTGGGTTCCTTGGTGACCTCGTGGACTATTACACCTCTTGGGTCTTTACATGTTCTTTGTTGGTTGATCACTGCTGGGGTGTTTAATAATTGTCTTGAATTTCCTCTATTGCCACACAATCTGTCTGACTGTGAATTTAGTCTAAACTCTTTAGAGATGGTTTCTCAAACTTTTCCAACTCTTCTTCTGAGTGCCTCAAAAATTTCCTTTATTTATTTCATGATACACTTCCACAAATGTGCTGTGGAGATCAGAATGATAGATCCCTGTTCTGCAAATAAAACAGGTTGGCCACTCACACCTGATTGTCACCCCACTGATTGAAAACACCTGATTCAAATTTCACCTTCAAATTATCTGATCACGGATCTTTATCTACTTTTAGGACATGTGGGAAAGTCTGATATTGTTTTAGGTCAAATGTATGCAGAAATATGGAAAATTCTCAAAGGTTCATAAAAACTTTCAAGCACCACAGTATACTGTATATATACACAGTATATACACAATAATTATTTGTGGGAAAAGACTGAATCTAACTTGGAACTAATTGATATGCAGTAGATTTTTGTTCTTCCTGTGCTCTTGGGCCCCCTGGATGGTTTGCAGTGTAGTATGGAAAGATGCTATAAAATGTGACTTATTGCATTTAGAAATTCACCTACTGTCTTCACCATTAGCTATTTTGTAATGCAAATGCATACATGGAACAATGAACAGCAACTGCACCACACTTTGAAATTATACTTTTAGAAAAAAAAAGACAAAGCATAACAATTTTAAAGTGACAAAAAAAAAAATGTGCAGCTACGGCAACCAATATGCAAACTACAGCTACTGATAAAGAACTTTGTGTGGTGTATACTGTCATTTCTATTCCTGATATTGGAATATATAAGTGACTAAGTGACTGTCTATTGTCAAACCATGAGTTCATGGTGTGATGGCAATGGCTATTATCACATTGTAACTAGAGTTGAGCGAACACCTGGATGTTCGGGTTCGAGAAGTTCGGCCGAACTTCCCGAAAATGTTCGGGTTCGGGATCCGAACCGATCCAAACTTCGTCCCGAACCCGAACCCCATTGAAGTCAATGGGGACCCGAACTTTTCAGCACTAAAATGGCTGTAAAACAGCCCAGGAAAGGGCTAGAGGGCTGCAAAAGGCAGCAACATGTAGGTAAATCCCCTGCAAACAAATGTGGATAGGGAAATGAATTAAAATAAAAATTAAATAAATAAAAATTAACCAAAATCAATTGGAGAGAGGTCCCATAGCAGAGAATCTGGCTTCCCGTCACCCACCACTGGAACAGTCCATTCTCAGATATTTAGGCCCTGGCACCCAGGCAGAGGAGAGAGGTCCCGTAACAGACAATCTGGCTTCATGTCAGCAGAGAATCAGTCTTCATGTCATAGCAGAGAATCAGGCTTCACGTCACCCACCACTGCAACAGTCCATTTTCATAAATTTAGGCCCAGCACCCAGGCAGAGGAGAGAGGTCCCGTAACAGACAATCTGGCTTCATGTCAGCAGAGAATTAGTCTGCATATCATAGCAGAGAATCAGGCTTCACGTCAGCCACCAATGCAACAGTCCATTGTCAGATATTTAGGCCCAGCACCCAGGCAGAGGAGAGAGGTCCCGTAACAGAGGATCTGGCTTCATGTCAGCAGAGAATCAGTCTTCATATCATAGCAGAGAATCATGCTTCACATCACCCACCACTGCAACAGTCCATTTTCATAAATTTAGGCCCAGCACCCAGGCAGAGGAGAGAGGTCCCGTAACAGACAATCTGGCTTCATGTCAGCAGAGAATCAGTCTTCATGTCATAGCAGAGAATCAGGCTTCACGTCACCCAACATTGGAACAGTCACGTCACCCAACATTGGAACAGTCCATTGGCATATATTTAGGCCCTGGCACCCAGACAGAGGAGAGGTTCATTCAACTTTGGGTAGCCTCGCAATATAATGGTAAAATGAAAATAAAAATAGGATTGAATGAGGAAGTGCCCTGGAGTCCAATAATATATGGTTAAGGGGAGGTAGTTAATGTCTAATCTGGACAAGGGACGGACAGGCCCTGTGGGATCCATGCCTGGTTCATTTTTATGAACGTCAGCTTGTCCACATTGGCTGTAGACAGGCGGCTGCGTTTGTCTGTAATGACGCCCCCTGCCGTGCTGAATACACGTTCTGACAAAACGCTGGCCGTCGGGCAGGCCAGCACCTCCAAGGCATAAAAGGCTAGCTCTGGCCACGTGGACAATTTAGAGACCCAGAAGTTGAATGGGGCCGAACCATCAGTCAGTACGTGGAGGGGTGTGCACATGTACTGTTCCACCATGTTAGTGAAATGTTGCCTCCTGCTAACACGTTGCGTATCAGGTGGTGGTGCAGTTAGCTGTGGCGTTTTGACAAAAGTTTTCCACATCTCTGCCATGCTAACCCTGCCCTCAGAGGAGCTGGCCGTGACACAGCTGCCTTGGCGACCTCTTGCTCCTCCTCTGCCTTGGCCTTGGGCTTCCACTTGTTCCCCTGTGACATTTGGGAATGCTCTCAGTAGCGCGTCTACCAACGTGCGCTTGTACTCGCGCATCTTCCTATCATGCTCCAGTGCAGGAAGTAAGGTGGGCACATTGTCTTTGTAGCGTGGATCCAGCAGGGTGGCAACCCAGTAGTCCGCACAGGTTAAAATGTGGGCAACTCTGCTGTCGTTGCGCAGGCACTGCAGCATGTAGTCGCTCATGTGTGCCAGGCTGCCCAGGGGTAAGGACAAGCTGTCCTCTGTGGGAGGCGTATCGTCATCGTCCTGCCTTTCCCCCCAGCCACGCACCAGTGATGGACCCGAGCTGCATTGGGTGCCACCCCGCTGTGACCATGCTTCATCCTCATCCTCCTCCACCTCCTCCTCCTCCTCCTCCTCCTCATCCTCATCCTCGTCCTCCTCGTCCTCCAGTAGTGGGCCCTGGCTGGCCACATTTGTACCTGGCCTCTGCTGTTGCCAAAAACCTCCCTCTGAGTCACTTCGAAGAGACTGGCCTGAAAGTGCTAAAAATGACCCCTCTTCCTCCTCCTCCTCCTCCTGGGCCACCTCCTCTTCCATCATCGCCCTAAGTGTTTTCTCAAGGAGACATAGAAGTGGTATTGTAACGCTGATAACGGCGTCATCGCCACTGGCCATGTTGGTGGAGTACTCGAAACAGCGCAACAGGGCACACAGGTCTCGCATGGAGGCCCAGTCATTGGTGGTGAAGTGGTGCTGTTCTGTAGTGCGACTGACCCGTGCGTGCTGCAGCTGAAACTCCACTATGGCCTGCTGCTGCTCGCACAGTCTGTCCAGCATGTGCAAGGTGGAGTTCCACCTGGTGGGCACGTCGCATATGAGGTGGTGAGCGGGAAGGCCGAAGTTACGCTGTAGCGCAGACAGGCGAGCAGCAGCAGGATGTCAACGCCGGAAGCGCGAACAGACGGACCGCACTTTATGCAGCAGCTCTGAAATGTCGGGGTAGTTGTGAATGAACTTCTGCACCACCAAATTCAGCACATGCGCCAAGCAAGGGATGTGCGTCAAATTGGCTAGTCCCAGAGCTGCAACGAGATTTCGCCCATTATCACACACCACCAGGCCGGGCTTGAGGCTCACCAGCAGCAACCACTCGTCGGTCTGTTGTTCTATACCCCACCAAAACTCCTGTGCGGTGTGGGGCCTGTCCCCCAAACATATGAGTTTCAGAATGGCCTGCTGACGTTTACCCCGGGCTGTGCTGAAGTTGGTGGTGAAGGTGTGTGGCTGACTGGATGAGCAGGTGGAAGAAGAGGAGGAGGAAGCCGAGAAGGAGGAGGTGGCAACAGGAGGCAAAGAATGTTGCCCTGCGATCCTTGGCGGCGGAAGGACGTGCGCCAAACAGCTCTCCACCTGGGGCCCAGCTGCCACTACATTTACCCAGTGTGCAGTTAGGGAGATATAGCGTCCCTGGCCGTGCTTACTGGTCCACGTATCTGTGGTTAGGTGGACCTTGCTACAGATGGCGTTGCGCAGTGCACACTTGATTTTATCGGATACTTGGTTGTGCAGGGAAGGCACGGCTCTCTTGGAGAAGTAGTGGCGGCTGGGAACAACATACTGTGGGACAGCAAGCAACATGAGCTGTTTGAAGCTGTCTGTGTCCACCAGCCTAAATGACAGCATTTCATAGGCCAGTAGTTTAGAAATGCTGGCATTCAGGGCCAGGGATCGAGGGTGGCTAGGTGGGAATTTACGCTTTCTCTCAAATGTTTGTGAGATGGAGAGCTGAACGCTGCCGTGTGACATGGTTGAGACGCTTGGTGACAGAGGTGGTGGTGGTGTTGGTGGTACATCCCCTGTTTGCTGGGCGGCAGGTGCCAACGTTCCTCCAGAGGCGGAGGAAGAGGCCGAGGCGGCAGCAGCAGAAGAGGCCGAGGCGGCAGCAGCAGAAGAGGTAGCAGGGGGAGCCTGAGTGACTTCCTTGGTTTTAAGGTGTTTACTCCACTGCAGTTCATGCTTTGCATGCAGGTGCCTGGTCATGCAGGTTGTGCTCAGGTTCAGAACGTTAATGCCTCGCTTCAGGCTCTGATGGCACAGCGTGCAAACCACTCGGGTCTTGTCGTCAGCACATTGTTTGAAGAAGTGCCATGCCAGGGAACTCCTTGAAGCTGCCTTTGGGGTGCTCGGTCCCAGATGGCGGCGGTCAGTAGCAGGCGGAGTCTCTTGGCGGCGGGTGTTCTGCTTTTGCCCACTGCTCCCTCTTTTGCTACGCTGTTGGCTCGGTCTCACCACTGCCTCTTCCTCCGAACTGTGAAAGTCAGTGGCACGACCTTCATTCCATGTGGGGTCTAGGACCTCATCGTCCCCTGCATCGTCTTCCACCCAGTCTTGATCCCTGACCTCCTGTTCAGTCTGCACACTGCAGAAAGACGCAGCAGTTGGCACCTGTGTTTCGTCATCATCAGAGACATGCTGAGGTGGTATTCCCATGTCCTCATCATCAGGAAACATAAGTGGTTGTGCGTCAGTGCAGTCTATGTCTTCCACCGCTGGGGAAGGGCTAGGTGGATGTCCTTGGGAAACCCTGCCAGCAGAGTCTTCAAACAGCATAAGAGACTGCTGCATAACTTGAGGTTCAGACAGTTTCCCTGATATGCATGGGGGTGATGTGACAGACTGATGGGGTTGGTTTTCAGGCGCCATCTGTGCGCTTTCTGCAGAAGACTTGGTGGGAGATAATGTGAACGTGCTGGATCCACTGTCGGCCACCCAATTGACTAATGCCTGTACCTGCTCAGGCCTTACCATCCTTAGAACGGCATTGGGCCTCACCATATATCGCTGTAAATTCTGGCGGCTACTGGGACCTGAGGTAGTTGGTACACTAGGACGTGTGGATGTGGCAGAACGCCCACGTCCTCTCCCAGCACCAGAGGGTCCACTAACACCACCACGACCATGTCCACGTCCGCGTCCCTTACTAGATGTTTTCCTCATTGTTATGGTTCACCACAACAACAAAAATATTATTTGGCCCAATGTATTGTATTCAAATTCAGCGGGATATAAATTTGAGGCCTAGTATTTAGGCGCTGGGTGACCGGTATGGATTTAGTGACAGAATTAGACTTGAAAATGCACAGTAGCGTGTGTGTGAAGTTATTCTGAATGACCCTATGTGCACCTTGAATATTATATACCCTTTTAGGGATAGATTTCAAATAGCTCTGATATAGCAGAAACCACTAAATTATGAAATTGCTAAATTGGGAATTGTATTTCAACCCAGAACAAAAAATGTGCTTTGACGGACACTAAATAACTTGCCCATCCACAACAGGACAGCGGTAATGACAGATTTAGCGGGATATAAATTTGAGGCCTAGTATTTAGGCGCTGGGTGACCGGTATGGATTTAGTGACAGAATTAGACTTGGAAATGCACAGTAGCGTGTTTGTGAAGTTATTCTGAATAACCCTATGTGCACCTTGAATATTATATACCCTTTTAGGGATAGATTTCAAATAGCTCTGATATAGCAGAAACCACTAAATTATGAAATTGCTAAATTGGGAATTGTATTTCAACTTTGAACAAAAAATGTGCTTTAACGGACACTAAATAACTTGCCCAGCCACAACAGTACAGCGGTAACGACAGATTTAGCGGGATATAAATTTGAGGCCTAGTATTTAGGCGCTGGGTGACCGGTATGGATTTACTAACAGAATTAGACTTGGAAATGCACAGTAGCGTGTGTGTGAAGTTATTCTGAATGACCCTATGTGCACCTTGAATATTATATACCCTTTTAGGGATAGATTTCAAATAGCTCTGATATAGCAGAAACCACTTAATTATGAAATTGCTAAATTGGGAATTGTATTTCAACCCTGAACAAAAAATGTGCTTTGACGGACACTAAATAACTTGCCCAGCCACAACAGTACAGCGGTAACGACAGATTTAGCGGGATATAAATTTGAGGCCTAGTATTTAGGCGCTGGGTGACCGGTATGGATTTAGTGACAGAATTAGACTGGGATATGGCCAAAAAATAACCATACTATTGCTGGTTAAATGCACTTGGTGTGACAGCTTGACCAACCACACTACTGAGGGTTAAATGCACTTGGTGACGGGCGCAGCTTGCCCCTGATGTAGTATATGGCCAAAAAATAAACAGACTATTGCTGGTTAAATGCACTTGGTGTGACAGCTTCACCCTGATGTAGGCTTTAGCTAAAAAATAACCACACCATTGAGGGTTAAATGCACTTGGTGACAGGCGCAGCTTGCCCCTGATGTAGTATATGGCCAAAAAATGAACAGACTATTGCTGGTTAAATGCACTTGGTGTGACAGCTTGACCAACCACACTACTGAGGGTTAAATGCACTTGGTGACGGGCGCAGCTTGCCCCTGATGTAGTATATGGCCAAAAAATGAACAGACTATTGCTGATTAAATGCACTTGGTGTGACAGCTTGACCAACCACACTACTGAGGGTTAAATGAACTTGGTGACGGGCGCAGCTTGCCCCTGATTTAGTATATGGCCAAAAAATTAACAGACTATTGCTGGTTAAATGCACTTGGTGTGACAGCTTCACCCTGATGTATGCTTTAGCCAAAAAACAACCACACCATTGAGGGTTAAATGCACTTGGTGACAGGCGCAGCTTGCCCCTGATGTAGTATATGGCCAAAAAATAAACAGACTATTGCTGGTTAAATGCACTTGGTGTGACAGCTTCACCCTGATGTAGGCTTTAGCTAAAAAATAACCACACCATTGAGGGTTAAATGCACTTGGTCGCAGCTTGGATGCACTTGGTCGCAGCACCGCACAAGACACAAAATGGCCGCCGATCACCCCAGAAAAAAGTGACTGACAAACGGTCTGGGCAGCCTAAAAACAGTGAGCAATTGAATTTCAGCAGCTCAATGATGCACAGCTGCAGATCGATCGATTAATCAAGTCCTTTGGAGGAGTTAATCTGCCTAATCTCGCCCTACTGTCGCAGCCGCAACCTCTCCCTACGCTAATCAGAGCAGAGTGACGGGCGGCGCTATGTGACTCCAGCTTAAATAGAGGCTGGGTCACATGGTGCTCTGGCCAATCACAGCCATGCCAATAGTAGGCATGGCTGTGATGGCCTCTTGGGGCAAGTAGTATGACGCTTGTTGATTGGCTGCTTTGCAGCCTTACAAAAAGCGCCAAGAAAGCGTCACAAAAGCGCGAAGAAAGCGACGAACACCGAACCCGAACCCGGACTTTTACGAAAATGTCCGGGTTCGGGTCCGTGTCACGGACACCCCAAAATTCGGTACGAACCCGAACTATACAGTTCGAGTTCGCTCATCCCTAATTGTAACCTAAAAAAAAAAGAATTCTCATATATTAATCTAATTATTAAATTCACACATTGGATCTTTTGGATCACAACTTCAATCTCATACTGTCAATTAATATTATCTTTAAAATCTTTAAAACATTTTGACTCATGTCCAAATCAATTCAAAAGTATTTCAACTGGCATAAAAATTGGTTTATGACACTATAAGGTCTCCTAACACTTTTTTTTTTAATCTCGTCTCTTTTCTTGGATTTTTGCTTTCTGTCACCTCATCATTCTTTTAAACTTTTACTGCAATGACCTCAATAGTATATAATGTAAGAGTGACAAGGCCTTGAACAAGGCTTGAAAAATTCTCCCTTAATTTAGGGAACAACAGAAGTACCATGTGGTATTATGAGAAGAAACAGTAGCTTGTTATGAGCAAGCCTGAAAATTATTTCTTATTTTTGGGAGTAGCAGCAGTACAATGTGGAAGTTGAAATGGTAAGGTCTAAAGTTTTTCCATCAAACAATACATCAACTGTAACACCACTCATGTGTTGTATTGTATTTCATGTACTCTTTGTTCCCTCCAGTATATTGGTTGCACCACTAACGGCCTTAAAGTTAGACTGTGCAGGCACATCTCTGACATTCCTCATTCACATGCCAGGAATGTGTCTGCAGTTAGCCTGCATTTTTCAGTGGTGCATGGTGGCAACACAGAGGGTTTAACAGTGCAAGGCCTGGAAAGGGTTCCTCCACCACCTAGGGGTGGTAATTACAAGAAGAAGCTCTTGAATCGTGAGTCCTTTTGGATTTTTAAAATGGGGTCCACTACACCAAGTGGACTCAATCGGAAACATGACCTGATATTACATTATTTAATTTTTGATCCATGACTTTTGTGTGTTCTTTTGTTTTAATCAACCATGCTTTTTAGCACATGTTGTCAATTTCATTTGAAGGAGGGGCTTGTAGTTAGTGTGTCCACCTGCTTTCAAGTGGAGGCGCTATATATATAACCCCCTCCTCAGTATGTGTATGTCATGAGTAAGGATCACTACTGTCTCTGATACGAAACATTTAGACTGGACTGTAACTGGATTTTATCTGCACTGAAAAATAAAGGTAACATTTTAACTCAGCTAGACCTTTTTCTCTTTTTACTCAAGTAACGCTGTGGTTCTTGGCATGGTCCATGCTTGGTGTAATAGGGTCTGAGCACGCCTATACTCTCTCTTTGCCTACCTGATATTGTCCCTGTGTGCCGCTGTATACCATACATAGTGTAAATCATTATTATACAGTATATACATTGATCTAATTATCCTAGAATGCATTATACATGAACCCATCATATAATTCACAGTATATCTATCTATATATACTAATAAAAGCCCTGTGTGTGTGCCGAGTGTCCGTGTGTGCCCATAATTGAAGTGCGCGGCACACTGGCCAATCAACGCATGGTGCTCCACACGCCACCCGCCACCCCCACACCAGCGCACCGTCCAATCACAGCCGTCCAACATGCAACTGTCACACGGCGCTCCACATGCTGTCCGCACTGCCCACACCTGTGTGCCGGCCAATCACCGCCTCCTATGGTGTGCTCTCCACGTCGGAGCGCCGCCATTACGTGCATCACAGAGCTGCACAGTCCCAGTACTGTCAGCCACAGACAGCAGCTTCTGCCAGCAGTATTAGCCACCAGTCGTTGCCAGCAATCTCAGCACCAGCAGTCAGTGCCAGCAGTCTCAGCCACCAGTCAGTGCTAGCCGTCTCAACCATCGGTCAGTGCCATCCGCCACGGCCACCAATCACAGTGCCAGAAGTCTCAGCCACCAGTGCCTGCCATCTTAGCCATAAGTCATTGCAACCTGCCACAGACAGCAGCTTCTGCCAGCAGTATTAGCCACCAGTCGCTGCCAGCAATCTCAGCACCAGCAGTCAGTGCCAGCAGTCTCAGCCACCAGTCAGTGCTAGCCGTCTCAACCATCGGTCAGTGCCATCCGCCACGGCCACCAATCACAGTGCCAGAAGTCTCAGCCACCAGTGCCTGCCATCTTAGCCATAAGTCATTGCCACCTGCCACCAGTCACAGTGCCAGCAGTCTCAGCCACCAGTCAGTGCTATCTGTCTCCGCCAGTCACCGCTACCAGTCACAGTGCCAGCATTCTCAGCCACCAGTCAGTGCCAGCCATCTCAGTCATCAGTGCCACCAGTCACAGCGCCACCAGTCAGTTCAAGCAGTCAGTGCCAGCCATCTCAGCCATCAGTCAGTGCCACCAGCCACAGTGCCAGCAGTCTCAGCCACTATTCAGTTCAAGCCATCTCAGCCATCTGTCAATGCCACCAGCCCCAGCTACCAGTAACAGTGCCAGCAGTCTTGGCCACCAGTCAGTGCCAGCCATCTCAGCCATCAATCAGTGCCACCAGCCACAGCCACCAGTCACAGTGCCAGAGCAGTCTCAGCCACAGTCAACACTCAGTGCCAGCAGTCTCAGCCACAGACACCAGTCAGTGCCTGCAATCTCAGCCTCCTGCCACAGCAAGCAGTCTCAGCCATAGCCAGCACTCAGTGCCAGCAGTCTCAGCCATAGCCAGCACTCAGTGCCAGCAGTCTCAGCACCAGCTGCAGCCAGCACTCTCAGCTACAGCCACCAGTCTGGGCCACCAGCCACATCCTCTAGTCTCAGCCACCAGTCAGTGCCAACTCTTTTTAGCCACAGCCAGCACTCAGTTCCAGCATTCTCAGCCACAAGCCGCAGCCATCAGTCTCAGCCACAGCCACCAGTCAGTGCCAGCAGCCTCGGCCAATGTGGTCAAGTTCCCTTGCCGCTTAATATAGACTGCTCCTATTAATATTATGCACTACTGGGCTAGCGCCCGTTATTGTAACAGCCTTAATGTCTAGTAGGTAGTAATAATAGTGGTGGTGGCTTGGTAGGGGTAATAGTAGTGGCAGTAAAGGGATTAGCAGCTGCAGCAGTGGCAGCAGAAGCAGCAGCCATGCAGTATGGAACATGATGGTTGGCAAGCAGACAGCAGCACCGTCAGCACCAGCATATCTATTCATTGGCCTCAGCCGGAGCTATGTGAAAATCCTCATGGATCCTTGCCTCATTCAATTTGAGAGAAGGTAGGTTTTGTACACTGGAGGAGGACAATTTTGTCAGTTTGGGTGTGACTATGCCACCTGCCATGCTGAAAGCTCTCTCTAAGGTAACACTCGAAGCTAGAAAAGACAGTACAAAGAGACCATACTGGGTGAGTACTACCGACTGTTCTAGTCTGGCAGCCCAGAAGTCCATGGGGTCAGGGAACAATGTATGTGCCAGAGAACGGCCACAGTCCAGTTATGACTGAACCTGGTTGTTTTAGCAGTATATCTTCATTTGTCATTTTGTGTTAGCTTGGTACAGCACCTGAAAAAACCTCTCCATCATGTTCATAATACAGAAGTCCCCGATTTTGCTTTGGGTTATTCTACTTGTGGTAGCAGAGATGTCAGGAGATGGGTGACTTGGAGTGGGGCAGAGAGGGGTCTCCTTGTTAAACATGCGGATGGCAGGCATCTGCTTGCTGAAAACTATGGTAAGCTGCGTACAGAGTGTATCCTGATAATACAGCAATTTTGCCTCATTTTTGGAAACAGGAAAACATTCCCCCATTTTGCTTTGATCGCAAGGGTCTAAAAGCATGCTTGTAAAGTAGTCATCAGATTGCTTGATGGTAAGGATGCATCTTTCAGAACGTAAGCAAGCAAGCATACACCTTGTCTTGCTCGGCAGCATGCCCGAGGACCAGGTTTTTTCAACCCCCCCTTGCTATCATTGGTTGTCATGGCTAGTGTCATTATCAGCCTTTTGCTCCTCCACCACGTCTCCTGCTCCTCCTTTTGTAACTGCTCCTCCTCCACTTCCTCCTCAGTGGGACTTTGTGTGTGTCCCAACAACCACAGCGATCTACAGGGTGACCAGCAAGATGCAGAAGCTATTCTTTCTCCGTCCCTTGTTGCATTAGAATGAGTATCTCCTCTATGATAAAAAGCAGTTGGGGGAAATTACATAATTGATGCCGCAGTTGTCTCAAATTACAAAAATAAAAAAATAAAAATAAATTATCCACGATAATTGGGATCTGTTAAAGAATGAGAGTAGTCTAGGTAAATTCACGGATAAAAAAAAAAAAAAAACGTATTGCTTTTCGAAAAACACATACCCTGAGAGATCATTTAGTTAGTAGCCGCATGAAGTGTGAACAGAACCCAAGTCAGTGGCTAGGAGTGAAAAAACCCTCAGGAAACCATCGATGTGGCAATTGCTCCTTCTGTGGATACATCCTCCGGGACAAGGTCCTTTCTATAGGGAGTGTATCACACAGAATGAGACAATTCTGCACATGCAAAACCGCATACGTTGTACTGTATATGTGGTTAAATGTGAGTGTGGAGCTTTTTATATAGGTAAGACAATTAGGCCCATGTTAGAAAGGTTCCGTGAGCACCTCAACTCCATCATAACAAGGAAAGGCTGCCCCCATCTTATAGACCATGTATGGCAGAAACACGGGGGAGATAAAAAATGCCTGGGCTTTGCTGGAGTTGAAGTGATCCCATTCATGACACAAGGAGGTGACAGGCATCGCCTCTTATTACAAAAAGAAGCATAATTTGCACGGATGCCATGGGACCACTAGGTCTTAATGATCGAAATGATCTTCGTGTATTTATCTGAGATTTTAATGATTGCTGTGAATGATGTTCATTGTAACACACACACACACACACACACAGGTGATGCCCTTTTGCATTTAAGAACTACACACCCCTCACGGGGTTAATCTCACGCTCCTCCTTAAATAGGCCGGCACACCTGTCTGCGTCACACAGGTAGCTGGAAGAAGCACAATCGTGCGAAACGGCCGTCACTGCCTTACACCGCTTAGGCGGTTTTTGTTCTAAGTAAAGTTTTGTCCGCCTCAGCCCTGTGATGCTCTTATGCATGTCTTGCAAATCGCAATAAAAAACGGAATGATGACATCCTGCAAGTGGTGAGTGCCACTGATTTCTTTACTTCTTCGTGTTGGATCTGATGATAGCTTCTTCAAAAAAGCTGAGAAGCTTTCTGTCAGCTCCACAGAGATTGCATGGAGTAGCAGTGTGCATGTAGTTATGCAATGAGGAGGAACAGGGGGTTCTAGATCCCCATTCTAGTGTTCATGGGGGTCCAAGTATTGAGGTTACCTGACAACAAATATGACATCAGATATACATAATTAGCAATGATCCTCTCTGAATCACTTTATGAGGAGTATCTTACAGATTATCACTTTATAAAGTGATGGCATAATCACTTTAAAGGGGTTCTCTGAGACAGGGAAACCATTTTGATATGTGCAGGCTGGGTACAAGGGTTAAAAATAAAACCACTTACCTCTCACAGGTATTGTGGTTCCAGTGCCTAGCTTCCCTTCTACCTTGCTTCCAGTCCCTACTGGACCAGAAACCTGATGTGGCATCTGCATGCTTGTCATTGTTGGCAGTGACACACAAGTGTCAATTAGTGGCCTCCCTGATGGCACTGGTTACATGAGGGCACTGATTGGCTGGCAGTGTTGATGTGCTTGTAAATAGCATGTCACAGCTCTGGTCCAGTAGAGCTTGCACTAGAACTGAAATGTAGGCAACAACTCTTTTGCTTTTAATCCTAGTCTCGGAAAACCCTGTTGTTATACATTTAGCTACTCTATAGCTGTTTAATGTTATATAGTCCAAGTTTACTTACTATCAAGGATAGTATTAGGAAAATATGTAAGCTTACAGTTGCTAAGAACTTCTAAAATCCTTTACATCAAATGTCCACCCCCTACCACAACCTTTAACTGAGTAAAGCACTTTTTTATAGTACTTTAACGGGAGTATTTACTGGCGGACAGCCATTTAGATAATGGTATAACAGAAATAGAAGTCAATTGAGTTTTCTTATTCATACCATTAAGCCTCCATTCATCCATTTACCCACAGTATCTTGTAGTTTGAACCACAAAGTTAGCATTCTTTTGAAAGAGAATGCATTTTAATCATTTTTATGATAGATGAATAACAAGAAAAAAAAATTAAGTAATGACAAATAATTAGATCTCAAATAATTGTAAGATTTCAAAGGGAAATCATGTTATGAAGAGATCATCTGTTTTTGAGCATTTCTGCATTTTATTTAGCATTCATCTCTTCTTATTTCAGCTAACAAAACTATGATTGATCCTGAGCACATATAATCAGGGAATGAGGATTTCTATCAAGTTAGATACAGCTGACAATTGTTTTATTGGCCACATAAACAAATATGCAATGCAATAGCTTGGCTGACAAGCAAATAAAAACAATGGAATAAAACTCTATGTCTTCATTGTCCAATACAATTTTATGACAGTGGACAACTACTCTCTATGGAGCCAAATGTTTCACTTTGAGAAAATGGCTTTGTTTTCTTTTTTTGCCTTCAAAACTATACATTGACATGAAACGGAAAGTTACCACCACCATTCAATTAGCGGAAAGATAATTCCATGGCGCTAGAAATCATTTGTGTAAAGTCTTTAATTTAGAAAACAGTACACAGTTAAAATTCTGAGGTTGTCGGGCTAGAAAACAAAAAGAATAGTGGTAAGATTATTTGTGTATTTTCTCTCTTTTTCTCCCCAAAAAGTATCAAGTCAAAACAAGTAATCACAACATAGAATAAAACTTTGCTTGTTCTTTCTTTGCATTTCATAAGTACAGGAAATAAGGATTGATTATAGTGGCTTTAAATAAAAAATAATTTTAATCTTTATTTCTTCCCCATGTGCATTTTTGCTGTGATTTGTATTCCTTCTCATCAGGTCCTTTCCATTTCTACATCACTTCCGGCAGCTGTAATTGTGATGGGGGGCAGATAAACAGTGAAGAGAACACAACTTTCATACGAGCACTGTGATCTTCAAACAGCTGTTTGCCTCTTAACAGTGGAAACATGACCACATGTTAAAACCTAAAACTGCCCCCCGACATGTTTCGCCAGTATCTCTGGCTTCTTCAGGGGTAACGAGCAGCAAAGAATGACCTCAGATAATTGAGGTTGAAATAGGGCGTCCGCTGATTGACAGATGCTACCGCCCTATCAGTCAGAGGGCAGGAGACTCCGCCAGCCAATTACCATCATGAACTCCCATCTGTTTCTTACGTCACCTTCCGCCGTCGCCTCCCAAGTGCAGTCATCACTATCGCACTGCCCTAAGAGTGCATGCGCAGATACTTAGACATCCGTGACTCTTGTATGCCTCACTGCGCATGCGCTGCGTCGTACAGGGCTGCGCACTGACTCTGAGCCGCACGGACAAAAGGAAACAGAGGCGCAGAGCCAAATTACACCAGAACTTAAAGGTGGGTTATTATCATTAGAGGCGCAGAACTATTGAGCCATGAGGTAGAATACCGTAAAAATGCCCAGTACTGACACCGGGCCATACCCTACTGGGCATGAAAATGCGATTAGATACTGATGGGGTGAGCCTGTCTATCAGTTATATATTCAGACAGGTGCTATGCATATGGAATAATGCATCAGATCAAAATTTGCAGTGTATAAATTCATACGTGCATATTTGTGTTCCTCATGTGACATCATGCATCTATGATTGTAAGATAAAAATATCTGATCGTTCCTGAGGCTGGTAATTCTAGAGCAATACCTTGACTAGATAGTAAAGGATTAGAAATATGACATGGCGGTGCCTATATCAACTGCCCTTAAAATGTAATCAAAGTCACTATTGTTTTTATTTGGACATTCATATTCTTTTTATTATATTGATTGTTCAATCCAGTAACGAGGATCTAAAGACAGTTCTGACTCTATGTCTGTATTTGAATAAATGTGTCCCACTGACACTCCAACTACTATATAAGTAGGTGGATGAAATAATGAAATTCCCAAAGTAGATTCCAACACCCTCCCTAATCATAAAAAAGCAGTGAAGGCAAAACCTTTGTTTAGCTCCTTTGATTTAAGACTGTCTAGGCGATAGATCCACCTGGTTTCTTATTGTAAAATAATAGCATCCAGGTCGCCTTTTATTGCCCCTAGAGTTTTTTTTTTGCAAATTCCCCAGAATTTAAGTACCCTATGGTCTCCCCCATGGTAAGTTCTGACATGTCTGGAGATGGAGGTATCTGCAAGAGTGTTTATACTACTAATGTGTTGACAGATCCTTCTACTGAATTCTTGGGATGTATTTCCAACGTAGATCTTAAAACACGGACATTGGATAGCATATATAATGCCTTTAGTCTTGCAGTTGATATATTGCCTAATCTGGTATTCTCTTTTATCCACAGGGTTGACAAATGACCGACATCTCTTCACAAGAGGGCAGAGAAACACAGTTACCACACGGGTAAGTGCCAACTAAATTTGATTTCAACCAAGTGGTTTTAGGTGGTACTGGACGGAAAAAAACTGTGGACTAATGCGTCTTTTAAATTCTTACCTCGACGGTAGGTCACGCTAGGATTAGATGTAATAATCAGATCATTATCAGCCCACAGAACATGCCAATGCTTCTTAAGGATTCCGAATACCTTATTATTTTGAGCATCAAAGGTGCCAATGCACCTGACTGTGTGTGTCCTGGGGTCCTTAGGTGGAGTTGTTAAATGGTCCTACTTGCCCTAGTGTAGGCCTGGTGTAGAACCTTTTTAGGGTAGCCCCTAGCTCGGAATTCAAACAGCTGTCCCCAGGATAGCACTTACAAACTATGTGACACTGGCGCTTGTACTAAGAACTACATCTATCGGTCGCTGCGCTATTGCTGTAAATAGTCTTAAACATAAAAAAAATACAAATAGGCCCCATGCGACTCTAATCCCACACCAATTAAGACACCAAGACACCTCAGACAGAGGTATACATGCGTACACAGCATGAAACCAAGTATATAACTTACTGAGTTCCGCTGTCACTTGCTGCCCGTGTTTCTCTTCTCTTGTATACTGGTGCTTCTTATCGAGGTGGGATAAGGGGTCCTATCAACTAATATAAAATAAAGTGTGCCCCGGCCAGTGGCACCACTCTAGATCCTATCCGCTTACTCGCGCTCAGAGCGCCTAGTGACATCACTTACTGAGTACAGATGCCTGAGAGTGTCAAAAAATCCAACGCATTGCGATTTCCTTCATCAGGGATGTACACTGACTCTCCTGCTGTTCCTTATATAGGCTCCTCTTCCCACCCCGTTTTACCCCTAATACACCTTTGCACTATCTGATACTTAGAACAGCTCAATTCCCTCATTCAAATGCAAATAGTTCAATTTCTGAATTTAACCCTGCTGGACATTAGTGTATTTATGTGGAAAATCCAATGTGTTTCTGCTTTTGACATCCTTTTTATATAATATCCCCCTATTTTATCTCCCTTTACTATTTCACGTCCATTAAACAATATTCATTTTGTCCCCATGTTTCTCTTTATAGTGACAGAATAATGGATGACCATCATATTTTCTATGAATATTATACAAACCGGATTCCAAAAAAGTTGAGGGCACTAAACAAATTGTGAATAAAAACTGAATGCAATGATGTGGAGATGGCAAATGTCAATATTTTATTTGTAATAGAACGTAGATGACAGATCAAACGTTTAATCCGAGTAAATGTATCATTTTAAAGGAAAAATACGTTGATTCAAATTTTCAGTGTCAACAAATCCCCAAAAAGTTGGGACAAGTAGCAATAAGAGGCTGGAAAAAGTAAATTTGAGCATAACGAAGAGCTGGAAGACCAATTAACACTAATTAGGTCAATTGGCAAGATGATTGGGTATAAAAAGAGCTTCTCAGAGTGGCAGTGTCTCTCAGAAGCCAAGATGGGTAGAGGATCACCAATTCCCACAATGTTGCGCAGAAAGATAGTTGAGCAATATCAGAAAGGTGTTACCCAGCGAAAAATTGCAAAGACTTTGCATCTATCATCATCAACTGTGCATAACATCATCCAAAGATTCAGAGAATCTGGAACAATCTCTGTGCGTAAGGGTCAAGGCCGTAAAACCATACTGGATGCCCGTGATCTCCGGGCCCTTAAACAACACTGCACCACAAACAGGAATGCTACTGTAAAGGAAATCACAGAATGGGCTCAGGAATACTTCCAGAAACCATTGTCAGTGAACACAATCCACCGTGCCATCCGCCGTTGCCAGCTGAAACTCTACAGTGCAAAGAAGAAGCCATTTCTAAGCAAGATCCACAAGCTCAGGCGTTTTCACTGGGCCAGGGATCATTTAAAATGGAGCATGGTAAAATGGAAAAATCTGGGACGCCAGCCCAAGTTGTTATCAACGCTCAGTTCAGAAGCCTGCATCTCTGATGGTATGGGGTTGCATGAGTGTGTGTGGCATGGGCAGCTTGCATGTCTGGAAAGGCACCATCAATGCAGAAAAATATATTCAAGTTCTAGAACAACATATGCTCCCATCCAGACGTCATCTCTTTCAGGGAAGACCCTGCATTTTTCAACAAGATAATGCCAGACCACATTCTGAATCAATCACAACACTTGTGTGTCACTGCAGTCCAGATCTTTCACCTATAGAGAACATTTGGCGCATCATAAAGAGGAAGGTGCAACAAAGAAGGCCCAAGACGATTGAACAGTTAGAGCCTGTATTAGACAAGAATGGGAGAGCATTCCTATTTCTAAACTTGAGACACTGGTCTCCTCGGTCCCCAGACGTCTGTTGAGTGTTGTAAGAAGAAGGGGAGATGCCACACAGTGGTGAAAATGGCCTTGTCCCAACCTTTTTGGGATTACACCATGAAATTCTGATTCAACATATTTTTCCCTTAAAATGGTACATTTTCTCAGTTTAAACTTTTGTTCCGTGATTTATGATCTATTCTAAATAAAATATTAGAAGTTGGCACCTCCACATCATTGCATTCAGTTTTTATTCACAATTTGTATAGTGTCCCAACTTTTTTGGAATCCGGTTTGTAGATGCGCTCCCCCACTCTTCTACTCAATGTCCTTTTCGTACGCCCTAGGTCAATCTATACCAAAAAACAAAGGCAAAATATCGCAAAAAGGTGACTGTCATTGTGACACGACCAATCTCGCCACATTGCATTGGAGAAGCCTGGTTGCCCGCCTGCTTCCTTTAGACTATGGCCCCATGTTGAAATGGTTGATTTTCCCCTGCAAAGACTGCATGTGAATTTGGCTCCATAGCAATTTAACTGTATTTGTGTAGTCTGAGTGCCATTCACCTAATAATTGAATGCACTCAGACCTGAGCTATCGGGGGATATGTTAAATGTCTGTTTTTACTGTAATGGTTGTGACATTGTATATTTGAAAAGTGATTTGTCCTGAGATATAATTGAATTACTCCTCGGTTGTCTCCAGGGCATAGAGGAGGAAACCAGGATGCATTGTGGGGATGTATTGTGTCTGTGTATCCTGAATTGCTGCCTCTGTCCTTGGAGATAAATTGGGATACTTCCCAATTGTCTCCAGGACAGAAGACATTGTGTAAAACTGTGTATTCTCCTGCCTGTGATAATTACATTAACCCATTGTGTAAGGTAATTGTATCATAGGCAGAGGGGAGGATTTTGTGTGGGAGTGTCTGAGTGTATTGTACGGGGTTACAGGTTGTTTTACAAAACTCTGTGGGTGGTACTAATGTGTAAGAATGTGTAAGAATTTATTGTGTGTCCTGCAGTGATGATGCCACCCCCAGACGAAGGTTCACCAAAATGCCATCTCGGAGGAGGCACACTATGGGTTCCCAATGTTTTTTAACAATATTTTTAAATGCTCTAGATCAATAAACACACAGCTCTGGCTGACCACTGCTTGACCCTCAACACAAAGCCTTTTCTCGTTCTTGGGGGGATTCACTGTATGCTGTTAGAGACTGATTGCTAGGAGTGTAAGCCGCTTGGGTACGTTTCCTATTAGTCTGCTAGCAGCTATTCGCGAGGTTCCATTCGGGAGTTTGGAGTGCTATGCTGTATTCCGTTCGTGAGTTTGGAGCATTCCCTTGTATGCCGTTCGGGAGTTTGGTGTTCTGTAAGTAGCTGTGCCTGTAGCTCTGGAAGGGGGATATCTTATAAATGGCTTTTACCTCCATTTATGCCCGGGGTGCTGTTACAGTCATATGTAATCAATTGCACACATGCCAAGATCAAATACAAACGCCTTCAAAACACTACCAGACCGCACAATATGCAATTGTGTTGTTTTGATAAACACATGGTTTAATTCACTATGATATGGTTGTTTAATCATGTAATTGCACTGTATATTCACCCTCTATAATCATGTACATCGCATATATATGTATCGCAATATGGAAAAAGAGTCCATTCTGTATGTTATGTGTTAGGCTTGCGCATGCACTATTGCCAATTGATGCCACTGACGTTGTCCCGGAATTATCGCGGGACTTGCCAGCAGCATCATGTGAGCGGACGATAGATCATGTGACTGATGACGCGCCATGTCACACATAGGTGGCAAGCATTATGATCATCAGTATATCCCTATGTCCAGGTGTGTATCATCGGCATCAGTCCCCAATGCACAGTTTGATTGGATCATATGAGTATTTATTGTGTGTCCTGCAGTGATGATGCCACCCCCAGACGAAGGTTCACCGAAATGCCATCTCGGAGGAGGCATACTATGGGTTCCCAATGCTTTTTAACAATATTTTTAAATGTTCTAGTTTGACAATTATATTGTGTGATAATTGGCAGCATTGTTATTTTCACTCGCTCATTCCTTCCCTCCACTTTTTTACCGGTTGTCTTATTATTAATCATGACATGTCTATCTAATTCACCTATCAATGTTTTTGTTCTATCAACCTGTCACTATTATATATAGCCTTTTGGCTAAAACTTTTGTTGTAATGCCTCCTTCTCATAATCCTCCATTTTGTTGCAATTTCTTTTAATCCACATAAATTGGCTTTTAGGTATGGGACAACTTTCACGTGAGACAAAACTATTGGCATCAATAGGTTTATTGTATGTCCTAGTGCATATTTTATTATTCTCTATATAAATTGTTAAATCTAAAATTGTAATCTCTTTTGTACTAAAAGTAGGTCTAAACTCAAGATAAAAGATTTAATTCATGAAAAAATATATTCAATTCATCTACCCCCCTCCCCCCCAAACGGTTTATAGACAACATTGGTTTTTTTGGAGGGGAGGGGAGGGTAGATAAATTGGATTTATTTTTTTTATTAAAATGAATAAAATTAAAATGTGCATCTAAGTATCAGATAGCGCAAAGGTGTATTTAAGGTAAAAAATGGTGTGGAAAGAGGAGCCTAGATAAGGAACAGCAGGAGAGTCAGTGTACATCCCTGACTAAGGATATCGCAGTATCCGAAACGCGTTTGATTTTCACTCTCATGCATCCGTACTCAGTAAGTGACGTTTCTAGGCTCTCTGTTTGAGCACATGTAAATGGATAGGATCTAGAGTGGTGCCACCGGCCATGGCACACTCTATTTGATATTAGCTGGTAGGACCCTTTATCCCACCCCGATAAGAAGCACCAGTATACAAGAGAGGAGCAACACGGGCAGCGAGTGACAGCTATATACTTGGTTTTATGCTGTGTACCTATGTCTAAGGTGACTTAATTGGTGTTGGGTTAGAGTCGCAAGGGACCTATTTGTATTTTTTTATGTTTTAGACTATTTGAAGCAATAGCAGTATTGAAGTGGTACCGCAGCGACAGATAGATGTAGTTATTAGTACAAGCACCAGTGTCACATCATTTTTAAGTGCTATCCTAGGGACAGTTGTTTGAAAAGACCACAGTGCTCATATGAAAGTTGTGTTCTCTTCACTGTTTATCTGCCCCCCATTGCAATTGCAGTAGGGAGCAGGGATAATTACAACTACTATGTCCCTATTCACTGCAATGGGATGGCTCTGTCCTATTCACTTGAACAGGAAGGAGCTATCTTATTGAAGTGAAAGGGATTGCAGAATTGTAATCACACCTGCTCACTGTTGCAGTTGTCACAGCAAGTAGGTAAATAGTGAAGAGAAGACAGTGCTCATATGAGTGCTGCGGTCTCTTTGAACAGCTGATCGGCTGGAGTGCCAGAAGTCAGATCCAGGCCAATCTGATATTGATGAACTACCGCATACTGAGGATAGGTCATCAATATAAAAAAAGCTGAAAACCCCTTTAATGTCCCTGGCCCCCAAAGCAAAATAAGTAAAGTTCTCCCACATTGCATGTGATTTTTATATTACAAATGACATATTTGTGACATATTGCCCTTTGCACCCTTCATAGACTAGTATGGGTGCAGCATTTATCTCTGAACTCCTAATAGCACATATGTCAAACTACAGCCATCAGTACATGCTGGAAGTTATAGTTTTGGAACAGCTGGAGGCTCATGAGTTTGACACCCCTGCCCTATAGCTATTGCTGTTTATTGACCCTTAACTCCATGGTTTCTTTATTGGAAGATGTGCAAGCTCAAGCTGATTTGCTTTCCAGTCTGGTCCTTATTCCACAACACATATCTAGGTACATATTTTACCTGTAATAACCTGTACTTTTGCATGCTTTTCTTCTGCATGGCACTTATTCAAGATAGTTTATTTTAATTAAAGACTATATGGCAGTAGGTGTTTGTAAATGCCAAAAGATTGCCGCATTATAAAATCATAAATACAGAATGTGGAATGCAATAGAAATCTTTCATTTCACATCCAAGTTTATGAAAGCATTCACTTTGATTTAAAGTTAGCAAATTATTTACAAATCACTCTGCATAATTTATAAAATAATAATGTGAGATTTAGTTTTTTCATTTTTAATTTGAATACAATAAAAGTTGAAGAGATCATTTTCTCTCTCTCTACCCCATTAGGTATAGTGATCGACGAACATTGGCCGGGATGGTTTGAAAAACAAATGTTTTGGCGGGCTCCATTCACTTTAATGGCAGGCAAACCTGGAAAACCTTCAGGTCATATTTGCAGTCACCAAATACTTACAAGAAGTGCACAAATAGTCCCACAACATGGACAGTGACATACTAGAGGTGGGTCAATGACAAAAATTCCCACAAAAATATGTATTTTAACCACTTCAACCCTGCTAGCTGAAACCCCCTTCATGACCAGGCCACTTTTTACACTTCTGCACTACACTACTTTCACCGTTTATCGCTCGGTCATACAACTTACCACCCAAATGAATTTTACCTCCTTTTCTTCTCACTAATAGAGCTTTCATTTGGTGGTATTTTATTGCTGCTGACATTTTTACATTTTTTGTTATTAATCAAAATGTAGCGATTTTTTTGCAAAAAAAAAATGACATTTTTCGCTTTCAGCTGTAAAATTTTGCAAAAAAAACGACATCCATATATAAATTTTTCACCAAATTTATTGTTCTACATGTCTTTGATAAAAAAAAAATGTTTGGGCAAAAAAAAAAAAAAATTGTTTGTGTAAAAGTTATAGCGTTTACATGGTACAAAAATGTGAATTTCCGCTTTTTGAAGCAGCTCTGACTTTCTGAGCATCTGTCATGATTCCTGAGGTTCTACAATGCCCAAACAGTAGAAAAACCCCAAAATGACCCCATTTCGGAAAGTAGACACCCTAAGGCACGGGTGTCAAACACAAGGCCCGCCAGACCTCGTCATGTGGCCCACGTAGCCGGCGCCGGCTGCCAGCCTTCATTTTTTATTCTCGCTTTTTTTTTTTTACACAAGAAAGCCGCCTCTTCAGCGCATGCGCGGCAGCCTACAAGCCAGAGAACGTCTGCCCTCTAGCGGCGCCGGCCGTTCTACAAGGAAACCTCCACTTTACATGCATTCAGGAAACCTCCACTTGTTTTTATATTGAGCGCATGCCATCCTGTGATGTGACAGATCCAACGGCTGCCTGAACCCTTCTCTCCTGACTTGCATCATCTGCTACTGAAATGTGAGTGGGCTCTGCGTTGGTCTGCACCTGCCCTTCACAGCACTGCAATGGTTACATACCATGGCAGGTGGAGCGGTAAACTTTGGATATACTGACCACTTCCATGTCACTTTACAGTGGTATAGGGACCATAAACTACAATCAAATAACCCAAAAATGTCCAAGAAAAGAAAGGTTGATGCAGAGGGAAGGCAATTTCAGGAGAGATGGGAAAGTGAATACATGTTCGTGATTAATGGAGACAAGCCGGTATGTCTTATTTGCTATGAGGCAGTGGCAGTGATGAAGGAATACAATTTACGCCGGCACTTTGAGACCAAACATGGAGCCAAATTTGCTAACCTTAGCCACCAGGAAAAGCAACAAAAGGTCCAAGAATTAAAAGGTAGCCTGCATTCTCAACGGAATATTTTTGCAAAAATGACAGCAAAAAATAATGCAGCAGTGAAAGCCAGCTATCTTGTGGCTGAAGAAATTGCGCGAGCTTCAAAGTGCTTTTCAGAAGGTGCATTTGTAAAGCAGTCCTACAGATACAACCGGCCCTTTGAGGGTGACCATACTGCTGATGCGGCCCCCGATGAATTTGAGTTTGACACCCCTGCCCTAAGGTATTCGCTGATGGGCATAGTGAGTTCATAGAACTTTTTATTTTTGTCACAAGTTAGCGGAAAATGATGATTTTTTATATTTTATTTTTTTTCCCTACAAAGTCTCATATTCCACTAACTTGCGACAAAAAATAAAAAATTCTAGGAACTCGCCATGCCCCTCACGGAATACCTTGGGGTGTCTTCTTTCCAAAATGGGGTCACTTGTGGCGTAGTTATACTGCCCTGGCAATTTAGGGGCCCAAATGTGTGAGAAGTACTTTGCAATCAAAATGTGTAAAAAATGGCCTGCAAAATCCGAAAGGTGCACTTTGGAATGTGGGTCCCTTTGCCCACCTAGGCTGCAAAAAAGTGTCACACATCTGGTATCGCCGTACTCAGGAGAAGTTGGGGAATGTGTTTTGGGGTGTCATTTTACATATAACCATGCTGGGTGAGAGAAATATCTTGGCAAAAGACAACTTTTCTCATTTATTTATACAAAGTTGGCATTTGACCAAGATATTTATCTCACCCAGCATGGGTATATGTAAAATTACACCCCAAAACACATTCCCCAGCTTCTCCTGAGTACGGCGATACCAGATGTGTGACACTTTTGCGCATCTAGGCTGCAAAAGTGCCCAAATTCCTTTTAGGAGGGCATTTTTAGACATTTGGATCCCAGACGACTTCTCACGCTTTAGGGCCCCTAAAAAGCCAGGGCAGTATAAATACCCCACATGTGACCCCACTTTGGAAAGAAGACACCCCAAGGTATTCAATGATTTGCATGGCGAGTCATAGAAATGTATTTTTTTGGCATAAGTTAGCGGAAATAGATTTTTTTTTGTTTTTTCTCACAAAGTCTCACTTTCTGCTAACTTAGGACAACAATTTAAATCTTTCATGGACTCAATATGCCCCTCAGGGAATACCTTGGGGTGTCTTCTTTCCAAAATGGGGTCAGTTGTGGGGTGTTTGTACTGCCCTGGCATTTGAGGGTCTCCGCAATCATTACATGTATGGCCAGCATTAGGAGTTTCTGCTATTCTCCTTATATTGAGCATACAGGTAATGAGATTTTTTTTTTTCCGTTCAGCCTCTGGGCTGAAAGAAAAAAATGAACGGCACAGATTTCTTCATTCGCATCGATCAATGTGGATGAAAAAATCTCTGCCCCCCAAAAAAAAGGAGGGGAAAGGCGTCTGCCAGGACATAGGAGCTCCGCCCAACATCCATACCCACTTAGCTCGTATGCCCTGGCAAACCAGATTTCTCCATTCACATCAATCGATGTGGATGAATAAATCATTGCCGGGATTTTATTTTATTTTTTTACATACAAAGTGTTTGCCAAAGCATAGGAACGCCGCCTCCTCCTCAGCTCGTATGCCTCGGCAAACGTATCTGTTACTGCAGAGTAGAAATCTCGTCTTGCAGCGCCGCATACACCGACTTGCGTGTAATCTGACAGCAGCGCAATGCTTCTGTCAGAAAGCACATCAGTGCTGCAGCTAGTCGATCGGTTGGTCCACCTGGAAGGTAAAAAAAGAAAAAAAAAAAAAAGAAAAAACCAGACGGCAACGCAATAATTTTATTAACTTTGGAACAGAACATATAAACTTTAACTTTTTGAACTAAACATTAACCTTTTTGCTTACTGGTGGTTTTTTTTTTTGTTTTTTTTACCATTATAGAACAAACCTCTCCTTCCCCATGGGTCAATGTGCAAAGCGCAAATCGCCCAAAGATGTGGCGAAGTGCGTTATGCACTTTGTCCCAGGTGAAAGGAGACGTTTGCAGCAGCTGTGTGAGTGAATGGGCCCTAATAGCCCTGTGTGCCTGTCCTGGTGAGATGATCCCTATGCTAGGTGTACCTGTGTGTGGTACTTCCAGAAACACTCCCCTAAGCATAGGGCAGGGTGGTCAGGACAGAAATAGCGGGTGTCACGCCTTATTCCACTCCTGCTACAGACACAACATTTTTTTCGGGGTGGCGGTCGGTTTGAGGTACCAGGAACGACACTGGGGAAATGTCGCTCGTGTAGACGGCTAACTACACTGGTGGATGGGGCCACGGAACCTCCTGGGTACAGGAGGTTCGCGATGATCTCTTCCTGAAATTTGAGGAAGGATCCAGTTCTCCCAGCCTTACTGTAGAGAACAAAACTATTATACAGAGCCAATTGAATTAAATATACAGACACCTTCTTATACCAGCGTCTGGTTCTGCGGGAAACTAAATACGGAGACAACATCTGGTCATTGAAGTCCACCCCTCCCATGTGAAGGTTATAGTCGTGGACTGAGAGGGGCTTTTCAATGACACGGGTTGCTCGCTCAATTTGTATTGTCGTGTCTGCGTGAATGGAGGAGAGCATGTAAATGTCACGCTTGTCTCTCCATTTCACCGCGAGCAGTTCTTCGTTACACAGTGCGGCCCTCTGCCCCCTTGCAAGATGGGTGCTAACGAGCCGCTGGGGGAAGCCCGCGCGACTAGTTTGCGCGGTACCACAGGCGCCAATCCGTTCTAGAAACAAATGCCTAAAGAGGGCCACACTTGTGTAGAAATTGTCCACATAAAGATGGTACCCCTTGCCGAATAAGGGTGACACCAAGTCCCAGACTATCTTCCCACTGCTCCCCAGGTAGTCAGGGCAACCGACCGGCTCCAGGGTCTGATCTTTTCCCTCATAGACACGAAATTTGTGGGTATAGCCTGTGGCCCTTTCACAGAGCTTATACAATTTGACCCCATACCGGGCGCGCTTGCTTGGGATGTATTGTTTGAAGCCAAGGCGCCCGGTAAAAGGTATCAGGGACTCGTCTACGCAGATGTTTTGCTCTGGGGTATACAAATCTGCAAATTTCAGGTTGAAATGGTCTATGAGGGGCCGAATTTTGTGGAGCCGGTCAAAAGCAGGGTGGCCTCTGGGACGGGGAGTGCTGTTATCACTAAAGTGCAGGAAACGCAGGATGGTCTGAAATCGTGTCCTGGACATAGCAGCAGAGAACATGGGCATGTGATGAATTGGGTTCGTGGACCAATATGACCGCAATTCATGCTTTTTAGTTAGACCCATGTTGAGGAGAAGGCCCAAAAAAAATTTAATTTCGGAAACTTGGACTGGTTTCCACCGGAAAGGCTGGGCATAAAAGCTTCCCGGGTTAGCGGTTATAAATTGTGTGGCATACCGGTTTGTCTCTGCCACAACTAAGTCTAAGAGCTCCGCAGTCAAGAACAGCTCAAAAAATCCCAGGGCCGAACCGATCTGAGCTGTCTCAACCCGAACTCCAGACTGGGCGGTGAAAGGGGGAACTACAGGTGTGGCTGAAGTTGGGGACTGCCAGCACCTCAGGGATTCTAGGGGCTCTACGGGCATGTCTTTGCGGTGGCTGCGACGGGGTCACTACTGCACATGCCACCGTACCAGCTTCAACTGCCCTTCTGGTGCTCACTACTTCACCATGTTCTACGGCAGTGCTGGTACTAGGTCCAGGAAGGGCTGCGCTGCTGGTGTATGCCTCACCACGTAATCCGACAGCACCAGCCCCACTCTGCTGCTCTTGAAGCGGATCCTGCGCAACCTGCGGTCTAGCGACACGGGGCCGGGTACGCCTGGTGCTATCAGGGACCTCAGCCTCCTCGTCCGAACTTTGGGTCAGAGAGCCACTGCTTTCTACAGGTTCGTATTCTGACCCGCTAGATTCATCGGATGAGGGTTCCCATTCCTCATCCGACTGGGTCAGAAGCCTGTAGGCCTCTTCAGAAGAATACCCCCTGTTTGACATGTGGGCAACTAAATTTAGGGGTATTCCCTGAGACTACCCAAGAAAAAAAAGCAAGCCTGTCTTACAAATGGGAGGCTAGCGAAGTACCGGAGGCCGCTGCAGTTGATAAAAAATATCAAAACTGATTTTTTTATCGCCGCAGCGCGTGTAAAGTGAATGTGCAGAGATCAAAAAAAAATATTTTTGGGTGAACGCACGTGTGGGCGACCGATCAGGCCTGATCGGGCAAACACTGCGTTTTGGGTGGAGGGCGAACCTAAAGTGACACTAATACAATTATAGATCTGACCGTGATCAGTTTTGATCACTTCCAGATACTATAAAAGTACAAATGCTGATTAGCGATACGCTAATCAGCGAATCAGTGACTGCGGTGTGGTGGGCTGGGCGCTAACTGATCCCTAAACTACCTAACCAAGGGGCCTAAACTATACCTAAAACCTAACGGTCAATACCAGTGAAAAAAAAAAAGTGACAGTTTGCACTGATCACTTCTTTCCTTTCACTAGTGATTGATAGGGGCGATCAAAGGGGTGATCAAAGGGTTAATTGGGGTTCAGGGGGGTAATCTGGACCTATGTGTAGTGTTGGTGGGTACTCACTGTGTAGCCTGCTCCTCTGCTGGATCCAACCGACGAAAAGGACCAGCAGAGGTATAGGCCAGCCATATAACAGATCATATTTACAAATATGATCTGCTATCTGGCACTCTGATTGTTTTTTTAAAAAATCAGCAACCTGCCAGCCGCGATCATTGGCAGGCAGGTTGCTGACGAAATACTCCTTGACGAAATGCCGGCCCGCGATGCGCCTGCGCGGGCCGGCTGTGACCGAAATCTCGCGTCTCGCGAGATGACGTGCCGATGCATCCAGGAGAAGTAAATCAACCACCTCCCGGACGCATCGGTGCGCACAGCGGTCGGGAGGTGGTTAATCAGGGGCCTTTTTTATCTTAAAGGGAAATTCTCGAAAATGTTCCCTGCTGGAGCTTAGGAAAAATGTATTTTATACCACGGTAGTACGGGCCCTAAACATTAGGCATTCACCTGACATAAAAGAACAAGTGATTATGTGGCTCGAGGTACATTATGCGGTCAATGGATAAAAATGTTACTGCAGCCCACTGGAGTACAGGCTCCAAACAGTAGGTATTCATTGTACAGAAAATATCAAGTGATTAGGTGGCTGGAGGTATATTAGACAGTCAGTGGATATCAATTTTACTGCAGGCCAGTGGAGTACAGGACCCAAACATTAGGCATTCAAGTGATTATGTGGCTGGAGGTATATTAGACGGTCAGTGGATATCAATTTTACTGCAGGCCAGTGTAGTACAGGACCCAAACAATAGGCATTCGCCTGACATAAAAGAACAAGTGATTATGTGGCTCAAGGTACATTATGCGGTCAATGGATAAAATTTTGCTGTAGCCCACTGGAGTACTGTCACCGCCAGTTCTGTGAGAAGGTCTGACTGATGTCCTTCTCTACCTCTTGCATGATGTTCTTTGTTTTGGTTTTACTTTCTCATCTCATTTCCTTCTCCCAGGTGTCACCTATTTAGACTAATCCTCTTTCCTTTATATTCCTTCCCATACTGCCTCACTTTGCGGTTTATACTACTTCCTGGATGAAGTGTTGATTGCTGGAGGCTTCTGCTGCTGCTTGTTCAGATAAGTCCTTTCATATATTGTGTTTCCTTGCTGGCTTGATTCTAGGTGACCCTGACTCCCTCCGTATGAAGTGCAGGGAGCCGGTGGTCGTGTTCCCTCACTATTATAGGGTTTTCAGGTGTCACACAGTCTTGGGTAAGTGGGCATACAATCGTCTACCTTGTATGTGCTTAGCAGTCAGGGTGAGCTCTTAGGGTTTTATAGGGGTCACCTATATGCTCTTTAGTTTGGGATCAAGCCAGTCGGACGTTTATTCATAACTTCCAGCTATCTGCAACATCATTCGCGACAAGTACAGGCTCCAAACATTAGGCATTCACTGTAGAGCAAAGATCAAGTGATTATGTGGCTGGATGTATATTAGACAGTCAGTGGACATCAATTTTACTGCAGGCCAGAGGAGTACATGTCCCAAACATTAGGCATTTAATGTACAGAAAAGAACAAGTGATTATGTGGCTGAAGGTACATTAGGCGGTCACCGTATAACAATTTTACTGCAGGCCAGTGGAGTACAGGACCCAAAAATTAGGCATTGACTGGACAGAAAAGATTAAGTGATTATGTGGCTGGAGGTATATTAGACGGTCATTGGATAACGATTTTACTGTAGTCCTGTACAAATACATGTCAAATACATATATTTAAAAGAACTAAAAATATTAAATTGGATTAAAAACATGGCAACATGGTCATCATATATGTTGAATTCCTCCGAGGCCCCAACAATTAGGCATTCACCGTACACAAAAGAACAAGTGACTATGTGGGTGGAGGTATATTAGACGGTCATTAGATATCAATTTTACTGCAGACCAGTGGAGTACAGGGCCCAAACATTAGGCATTCACCGGACAGAAAAGGCCTTTTATGCCGCTGCATTTACATAAGACAGGAACCATTCATTGTTCTGGGTGGTGGTGGATATGTGTGGGCTGGCATGAGGAAATTCAATTAAACGTGGTCGTCATAGGTGTTGAATTCCTCTGAGATCCATGCCTCATTCATTTTTAGAAATGTGAGATAGTCCTCACTTTCGTGAGCTAGGCGAGTGCGCCTATCGGTCACGTCCCCCCCCCTGCTGCGCTGAAGGTCCTTTCAGGCAGGACACTCGACAATGGGCAAGCCAAGAGTTCCATGGCAAATTGTACTAGCTCTGGCCACAGGTCAAGCCTGCACACCCAGTAGTCCAGGGGTTTCTCGCTTTTCAGAGCGTCCACATCGGCCGCTAATCCGATGTAGTTGAACACCTGTCGGTCTAGGTGTTCCCTGAGGCTGGATCCAGAGTCCGGCTCTCGATGGGTTGGCTGCAAGAATGATCTCATATCCAAAGTGACCAACACATCTTCAAACCGCCCTCTACTTGCAGGCATGGTAGGATTGGTACTCTCATCTGTTTCTCTGTTGGTGTAAATACCTCTGCCAGCACTGGCACAGCAGAATGCAGCATCTCCCAAAGAAAGGCCTGGAAATTCTGCATTCTTCCAGCCCTCTGTGATGCTGGTAACATGTCTGCCATTTTGTGTTTCTACCAGGGGTCTAAGTATGTTGCCACCCAGTACTGGTCCTTGCCCTTTATGCTTTTTATACGGGGGTCCCTCTTCAAACACTGGTGCATGAAGGCCCCCATTTGCACTAAATTGGAAGTGGTGGAGCGTCCTGGCTCCTGCTTATCGCCCAGGAGAATGCAGTCCTTGGTCTCCTCCCCCCAGCCACGGGCAACACCATTGATCCCCGAAAAGTTTAAAGCCTGCTCTTCTTGCTTCTTCTCCTCCTTCCCCCAGCCACCATCCTCCTCTGACTCCTCTTCAGACTCCTGCTGACTTGTCTCAGATGGATTATTTCTCCCTGGGAATTCATTCATCATTGCGACTTCCTCATCTTCCAGCTCTTGCTCCTCGACGGCTTGATCAATGACACAACGCAATGCACGCTCCAGAAAGAAGGCATAAGGTAAGATGTCACTGATGGCGCCCTGACTGTGACTGACCAGTTTAGTGATCTCATCCAATTGCCGCAGAAGTCTGCATGTGTCGCTCATGAGCAGCCACTGTCGCAGTGAAAAAAAACAAGCTTCCCAGAACCTGCCCTGCTGGGGAGTTCATACAGGTAGTCGATAACGGCACATTGCTGCTGGAGCAGCCTATCAAGCATATACAAGTTGGAGTTCCAGCACGTTGCGCTATCACAAATCAGACATTTAACGGCCATGGCCGTGTAAGATCTTCTAAAATGGCCAGAGATTTTCCTGGTCTGCTGCAAGACCCCAGAGTATTTGGCAAAGGATGGCTGCACGACTAAGTTCAGGATGTATGCCACGCATGGCACGTGTGTCATTTTGCCCTGTTTCATCGCGCTCAGCAGATTGGCACTGTTGTCGCACGCCACTTTGCCAACTGTCAAATTGAGCGGGGTTAGCCACTGATCGGCCTGTGACTGCAGATCGGCTTTGTGGGTTCCGACGGTGTTGCTCCCATTGTGCTCATTGATGGGAGGCCAGGTGCCTTCTTCGTCCATAGGTGAGTGTTGGGCTTTCTGCGACTTATGTGTTGACAGCACAGGCTGCAGATGTCAACACTATTGTCAGCAGCTGACACGTTAAAAAAAGCCCACACTGCGGAGCCATGTGCCGTCCTGGGAGCGCCAGATGTGACCGTGCATGGTGGATGGCTTGCTCCAGATATATTTGCAGTCTGCTTTTTTTCTCCTGTGCACTGCGAGTTCTACCTGCTTCTCCTCCTTCTACCATCTATTTGCTGCTCTGTCTCTCCCTCTGAACTCCCCTCCATTTCCTTTCTTGTGGGCACCCACGTGACATCCATCGACACGTCATCATAGTCACCTTCACAAACACTGACATGAGAGAGCTCAGAGTAGGCAGTAACAGCGGGGACCTCCGTTCTTGGGCTGATTTGGGTACTGTTGTCAGACCGCTGCGTGGCGTCCGTTGCTACCTCCTCTTCCTGATCCGATGCCAAGAATGGCTGCGCATCGGTAAGGTCTTTGGGGGTGCACACAGCAGTGAGTGAGGAGGGTGCAGATACAGAGGATGAGGAGGATTCAGGAGCGGAAGGCTGAGTGAGCCTCTCAATTAACTCTGGTGCGTCCTTTGAAGTAATTGCATGCACCTCCTCCAACTTCCCACTTACACTCCGGACTGTTGCACCTGCCTGACCCTACCACCACTGCGGAATGGCCTGCCTCTCCTCTGTCATTTTCAAAATAACCCGTGTTCCAAAGTCCCTATAGAAGAGCAGTATTTGTGGAAGCTGGTATATCTCATGCCTCAATCTATATTTGGTTGAAGCTGGGATATCAATCCCCTCTATCAGTATTTTGTGGAAACAGTTATATAGAACCCCTTAATGATTATTTGCTGGAAGCTGGTATATCAAACCCCTTAATTAATATTTGGTGGAAGCTGGTGTATCGCAGGCCTCAAATAGTGGATGCTGGTATATCAATAGCCTCTATCAGTATTTTTTGGAAAAAGGTATATAGAACCCCTTAATGAGTATTTGCTAAAAGCCGTTATATCAAACCCCTTAATCAATATTTGGTGGAAGCTGGTGTATCACACCTCTCAATCAATATTTGGTGGAAGCTGGTATATTAATCCCCTCTATCAGTATTTTGTGGAAGCAGGTATATCACACCCCTTAATCAGTTTATTTCGGGGCAACAGTTACAATTAGTTATTCCAATAGCGTTTGTCCCTCTATTTAGCTGCAGTATCTCAGCAGAAACATACAAACTGCTGCACAATACAAATGCACTATAATTTACTTTCTATGTTAGAAAGGCTATTATAAGTATATCACACCCCTCAGTATATCAAACCTATTGATAGCACACCTATACCATTCCTTAAAAGGATTGGCTTGGTATCCCTAACAGTCTGTCCCTGCTCCACACAGTAACCTCTCCCCACACTGGCAAAAAAATGAATGTAAAATAGCTGCCAGATCAGGTTGATTTATAAGGTAGGGGTTATGTCAATTGGCTGTCCTGTCCCACCAGATGAATGTGTCATGGGTCAAAGTTCTGCAGAATGCAAAAGAATATGGCCCCGGTTGACATCGCCATATGTTCGGCAAACGAGCAAAGTTCGCCGCAAAACGACCGCCGGGGAACTGCAAAGCCATCACTATTTAGGTATATGCTTATTTACTACTATAAACAATCACCCTTAAATACACTAGTTCCACTACTGCTAATATTCCTAATGTTAATAGTGTATTCACACGTGGATTTTTTTTTCTTTTTTAGTTGCTTTTTGTCAAATATGCTGAATTTGTGAAAAAATAGCACATGTGAACGCACCATAAAAATGTGGGGAGAGTAACAATAGAGAGTCTCACACAATAAACCAGCCAACCAAACGCCGCTCCTGCTAACCTCTCCATGTAGTCAAATAAAGATTTAATGGAATATAAATGGACCTGCATGTTTCCAGTCTCATTTTAAGTTTATATAACCATTTAGCCTACAAGTAATATGTTCACTCAACTTTAAAATACCAATTACATAAAATCTTCTAGGAGATATTGCATAATTTAAATCAAAGTAGTCACCAAAAGTCAAGAGTTTAATTTGAAATGCATTTTCTTTCACATAAGTGGCTTTAAAAAGCTTGTTTTTAGGGCAATGTTAATCTGATGGTGCACTTGGCCTTAAAAATGTATTTTAAATACAGAGAGATTACTTTAATAATACTATATTGGGAGGAGGTCTCTGCTATGGGACTTCTTTATCATTAAAAAAGATGTAAATATTCATAGCTTTTCTTTATCTTCAATTTAGCATTTTTGAACTGGGTACGTAGAGTAGTTCCAAACCTCTGATCAGGAACAAATATTTATGCAGATTTTTGTACCTTAGATCTGCAAGTTTGCCTTAAAATCCAATGTTTAATGGTAATGAAATTTAAATCACTGTTTTCATATTTTTTTTATAGTATACTGAAATAAATCAGTACTCCAGTTTACAAACCACCAACCAGGATCAATGTAAATATCAGTAGAACTACTTTCACATCTCCGTTTTTGCTGCATCCATCAGCAAACACGCTTCCGTTAGGATAATACAACCGGCTGCATCCGTTATGAACGAATCCGGTAGTATTATCCCTAAAAAAAAGCCTTGATGGATCTGGCACTAAAACCATTGTAAGTCAATGAGCGCTGGATCCATTTTCTTTTGTGTCCGAGAAAACTGATCTGGTACTATTGACTTACACTGTTTCATGCCGGATCCGTCTTGCTCCGCATCCTATGATGCACTCAAAAATGCTGCTTGCAGTTTTTTTTCTGCTTGGCATGGGAATGCAACCAAATGGTATGTAATTCATTCTGGTGCATTTCGTTCAGTTCAGTTTTGTCCCCATTTATTGTCAACTGAAGCATTTTCCTCCGGTATTGAGATTCTATGATGGATCTCAATGCCGGAAAGGAAAAAAAAAGCTGATGTGAAAGTAGACTTTACTGTATAGGCGTGAGCAGGTTGTGTTATATCTGTAGACAAGTATGAGTAAGAAGGGTTAAATTCTGAATTTGTAAGGAATAAAAAAGTTGAGTTAGAAAGGACTTTAGAAGACAGAAAGATCTAGGTGGGGAGAAAATTATAATTCAAATAGATAATTATGTCAGATAAGTGTTACATACCATGCTTCTCATAACATTGCTGAACAAAAGTAATAAATCCAATAAATTGGCAAGGGTCTTAAGAGTGTTCTATCAGGACCAAGTCCCTTTTTAAGATGTAATCACACAGCAATCAGATAATCAACTTCTGGCCCAGCTTCTTAAACCACTAGTGATCTGAGACTGCGGGGGTAAGTTGGTGATCACTGTAGTTGCTACATGGCAAATGATGTTTATGGCTCTCTGCATCGACTAAAAGAGAGGTGTCCAAATAAGCATAGGTGTTATTTTCATCAGGCAACTCCTTTCATGATGTTTACATGCTCAATGTAATAACCAATTACCTATACAAAGCAGAATGCAAGGCAGTAATGAAAAAAATCTTTCACATTCACATACAGTACCTAAAATTTATTTAGTTGCTCTTCTAGTATCTTGCTTAATTTGTACACACTTTGAATACACACATTGTAAATTGGTACAGTACACTAGCTTTTTTTAAAATGTATCTGTGATATAATGCAAATACATTGGCAAATGCAGCAGTTATTCCAATACAGTTTTACCCCTATAGCCATATATTCACATACAATGATTGAGTGCAAACTGAATGCGTTTGACACCTACAAATCACTTGGAGGAAAGAGTTAACCACACGAAGACAGTCCAGCTCTTAAATACAGGTCAAATTAAGAAATGATATCTATAAACAGATTGTCATTAGCACTCCCTTTAGAGTGAACAGCTTGTTCATCTTTATGAAGTCAGGATATTATGATCACAGCTGTCCAGCAGCAAGCAATACAGAAATCAAAATAGTAACTCTCTCAGCAAATAAACTGAGCATTAATGGGCTCATCCATGAATTTCTCATTTGCACCTAAGGTTTTCCCAGCAGTTCTTGTGAACCTTTATATTTTTTATCCATAAACAATGAAAATCCAGCATTCTGCCATTTTCAAATTTCAACCATTTGGTAGCTGAAATTTTAATTGGCAGAGTGCAGGATTTCCCTTATTAATGGATCACGTTTTCCTCAAAAGTCAATGAGGTTTCTATGCAAATGCATGGATGACAGGTCAGAGCTATTGATGAATCGGGTGAGTGGATAAACAGCAGCTTTCCTAACCTAAATCACTGGGATAGCTTGGTAGTATAAGTGTATTCATTTTATAAACAGAAAAGACAGGTTAAATAATCCTAAGAAGTGCATCAATCTCTAAATCTCCCAAACATGATGCCTTTTTCTAAATAAAAGTGTTTTTTTGGGAATTTAAAATGGCTGCACTACCTGTCCTAGAATAAGAACAGTCCTGTTGCCATAACTTGCAGAGATGCCTAGAGGAGTAAATGGATGGGGACAAAAAAAAAATGTACTATGCTCTGACACTTGCATGTACTACACATTTTGGGAGTATTCCTGCCAGACTTCTCAGCCATGATGGCAAATCATAGGCAGAATAACAACTGCATCATTACTATTTTGTTATGAAAGGGTAGGAAACAGTGGAGCCCTGCGCACCACAGACCCCACCTACTTTCCCAATCCGCCCTAACTGAGGGCCCACAACAGGAAGCAGTTCCTTCTAAGCTAAGTGCAGGGGCCTAACCCAAATGGGAAAAGAGTAATGAGACAGAAAGAGATGGAAACCAGACAAGCAAAACCAGGACCAGATCAGGTTCCAAAATCAGATCAAAGCAAAGTGGAACCAGGAGAACATTTCAGACACAAAGTCAGCAGGCAAAGGTGAAGTCACAAAAGGTAAGGTAAAATCTCAGGAGGTCATGTCAGAGGCAAAATCAGTAATCAGAAGCAATGTCAAAGTCAGCAGGCAAAGGTCAGTGATCAAGAGTAGCAAACACACAGCTAGCTCGTGAGGCTTAGAAAACCAGTCATAGGCATGTATGGCCAGCAGCCGCCTGTCTAAATAGTCACCTAAGGAGGCATGTGATGCTGGCACAGAGCCTGATTGGCAGCTCCCTGATAGATCGATCAGCCCCATTGCAACAGAGCGATGTCTTCCCCATTGCCATATATTAGTATAGTATATATTTTTATGTATGTATTATATATGATATTCACACGTGGCCATTACATTGATCTAACATTGGAGTGCATTTAGTCAGACAGTAATCATAGTTACAGTCAGAAGCTATTTACAACTCCAAAGAGATGTCTTTCCAATCTAACCTCTAGACAACGATCCTTTTGTTTAAATCAAATGCAAAAATGTAGACCTCAGGGTTTTCTAAGCCAGAGGATACGCTCTAGATGTTAAAGCAATGAATAACATTTTCTGTCCATTGTATTTATTATGCAAAAGTGACTATGATGTGTCACCTAGGTCTACAGAGAAGCGCCTGGACAAGAATTTTCCCTCCGCATTTTAAGTTATACAACTGACCACTAAAACAGTATTAGGCTACTTTCAAATTAGCGTTTTTTATTTTTTTTGCGGATCAGTCATGACTCTGCAAATATGCTTCCGTTACAATAATACAACCACATGCATCGGTCATGAGTGGATCCAGTTGTATTATGTCTTCTATAGCCATGACGGATCCGTCTTAAACACCATTGAAAAACAATGGGGCGGATCAGTTTTCTATTGTGTCAGAGAGAACGGATCCGTCCCCATCGACTTACATTGTGTGCCAGGACGGATCTGTCTTGCTCCGCACCACATCGCAGACAGAAAAACGCTGCATGCAGCGTTTTAATGTCCGCCTGCAGAGCGGAATGGTGACTGAATGGAGGCAAACCGATGCACAATGAGCGAGTCCTTTTCTATTCAGAATGCATTAGGGCAAAACTGATCCATTTTGGATCTCAAAAACGGAAAGCCAAAACGCTAGTGTGAAAGTAGCCTTAGATAATCATCCTATCAGAATATCAGTTTAGTTTTAAAACGACCAATAGATGAACGTTTAGGTTTGAAATTTTGTATTAGCCAATTAGATGTCCTCTACATGTTAGTCAATGGGTAAATATGGTATAAGAAGGAAAGCTGAGGGAAGGCTAGGAATAAATGAACTCAGTTGAATTCAATCATCTTAACAACACCGTATTGCACCCAGACTGGCCGCAGGAGTGCATTCACCCCCTCACCTTCCTAGGCAGTCCTTATAAGACTGCATGCTTGCAGACATTTTAAAGAGCTCCGAGATAACACCTTTAAATCTTGCAAATGTAGTCTTTACTAATGAGAAGTTAACAGTGGTAATCTAACTAAACCGTGCTGTGCCATGACTTCTTATTTTCTTGCATTTCTTATTCTTTCTGATGATCAGCCGTGTAAAGGTGTCGCCGATCACCCAATGGGGGAATGAACAATCAATGAATTGGGTGAAAGCATTATTGATGTGGACACCAAAATCCCCAAAAAGCAGATAGTGCTGTGAAAAAGTGATCTGCTGCCCGGGAACAATGAATCTATGTCAACAGATTGGCCAGTTCATTCCTGTTAATTGCCTACTCTGCCCGCCCCGTAAATGGGCCTTTACATTTATAAGATTTTTGTAACAGGCAACCTGAGTAAACATAAACACAGAAGAAAAAAGTATCCAACACCAACTGGCCCTGTGGGGGGAGTAAAGGCCCACTTAAACTTGATATTGGTTGTGCCATTATTAGCAGCAAATGCAACTAAACAGTAACTGAGATCAGTTGTCCGAATTGCTATTAAATTGGTTGTTCCAATTAAAATATCCTGACTTTTTGAAAGAAGCATCTGGATCTGAATACTTTAGTAATTGCATGTACGTAAACATTTAGTACAGCCAATGAGTTATTCAATGAAATCAATCTGTATATTGCCACATCCTGTTTGTTATTTTATTATTTTTCTGTCCACTTGAAGAACATATCTGAGGTGGATGCTCAGTTCCATCTTACAACTGCTGACAGTTACTGGGAAAGACCTGCAGGTGGAAGACCCACCTTCAAGCTGGCAGTTTTTTTACATTAATCCTTGGATAACCCGCATTAGGAATTTTGTAGAATTAAGTTAAAGGCAATCTGTCACTTCCTTTCCACTTTGCATAGCAAAACAGCATTCTAATTAGCATTTATATGAGTTGCTTGCAGCAAAAGTGATGACGTCACTGCAAGTGGTGACGTGCGCAAAAATAAGCGTGTTTTCTTCAAACAAGATGGCCACGATCAAATGTATGAGGTATGTATTTTTTTAGCTTTAATCCCTGATTAACCCCCTGATAGTTACAAAGTAATTCATAAAGAATCAAATTTCTTGTCTAAGTTCGGCAAAGCAGCTGAATTTTTGAAAACTTTGCTCATTACTAGTCAATACTCTCAAACCACGAGCAGGGTAAGCAGAGTTCTCTGCTGGTCACCTCTGTGTATGAAGAATTAGAATTCATGGTGTATGAAGTTATTAGAATAACATAACAAGAAGATGATGGGGGGTTTAGTGGCTGAAATCTTCAGCCCAGAGAAGGGTATATTAGGCGTTTATATTTCTGGGTGATCTTGCAGAACAGAGCCCTATGGAAAACGTTGCGACTGCTGCTCATCTATGCTAACAACCTGGAAGTTTAGGTTGTAATCAATGGAGTGCAGGAGGAGCATGAAGATTGAATTAAAGAGAAGAAAAAATGACAGGTACATTACTATGCTGCATAGGAGACTAGATAAGGATTAAAGAATTAAATGATTCCCGATTCCTCTGCATTCCTTTCGAGGGAAACAGCAGAGGGATCGGGCCTGTGTGGCCACCATTCCATTTAAAACATGATAGATGCACTATGAATGGGAAAAAAGAGATGCCAAGGGGGCATTATGATAAGGATGTAAGTACTACAATTCTATAATGATTTTTTTGTTTTTGTTTTGTAGGGTTTTAAATTCAATGAAAATATGCTTAAAATTAGATGTTTCCTCAGGTTTATTATAGAATTACTTTTGAAATGACCCAATAAAGAGGCCATTTTGATCTTGAGCTTGGAATCCTTGCCTTACTGTTTATACCAATTGAGCTTGAATTCCGATCAAATTGATGAAATTGCATTCTCAGTATTTTGTAGTATAGGAATTAATCTATGATACTATTAATTATGATTCAACATTCCTCATAGTACAACTAATATTGACTGTTGCCATTATTGTCCTATTTTGGAATTCTGTATTTTGACTTTACACCAAGTTCATTCTTCTAAAAAGTTCCATCTTGACTTGTCAGTCCACAAAACATTTTCCTACAAAGGACTGGGGGTGAAGAGGTCATCAATACAGGTTTTAAAAAAGCTCAGAATTAAAAAAAGGACCATAAACTTGGTTAGGAGTGGTTTAAACCATGCAAATTGCCCATGGGTACCATGATGCTCTGTAAATGTTTATTTTGATACTTCCTTTATGTGCTTGATTAGTAGTTAATAAGCTTTTGGAGTACTTTTGGCAAGCTAATTACTTGTGTGCGTTTTACACTGTCTTTATTTGAAGTTCATGGATCTCATTGTCGAAAACTTGAATACCACACATTAGATAGTGCTTTGAGTCCTATATTTCAGTTAATTTTGTATCATCTGTTGTAATCATACCTATTAAGTGAGTTATAGGGTAAAAATTATTCACCAAAAGATTTCTTAGACCTTAGGCTAGTATTACACTACCAGATTTTGCAGGAGATTGTCGGGAAGGAAGCTTTCCTTCTCGGCAATTGCTTGCTCATTAGTGGAAGAGAATACTGCTTTTACATGTAGCGATCTCCTCAACAGTATGGGGACTAGGGATCGCTATTGCCATTGATCGTCCCCCACGCTGACTAGTTTTTTGCCAGCAAGCAATGATTTTTAAGCATGCTCGTTCATAGGGTAATCAGTGGCATAATAACACTGAGATCATAGCCAATGAGCATTGTTACAAATGCTCGTTGGCAGACTAATGATGATCTGCCAGTCTAATAGTAGCTCAAATTTAGCGAGTAACAAACTGCAGTTTAAGGATCCGCTTCTCTAACGATAACAGAAATACAAGGTCTATGAATACTCAAAGTAGGCTTGGTAATGGCTACATGATATTACCGAGTGATAAATTTTGCATATTGGAAACTAAATTGAGTTATATGTTTTTGTTTTTTTTTTGTTTTTTTTTTATGCAGAATCACACAATATATGTCCACTGCTCTAAAGGTTTTTCTTACCTTTGCAATATACTCGTGAAGATAGAAGTAAGTATCAGTGAGCTGGTTTGAAGTTTCCTTATTATTGAACAATACTTCTGGGAAGATGTGCGAGATCTGAAACCAAAATAATATTAATATTCCATAATCACAGTAATGCTCATAGTAGTATTGATATTATCGTAAAAATAAAAAAAGAAAGATGGGGGGCACTCTTCTATCTGACATTATACAGACACGCTAAATGGTTTAAAATTGTTGAAATGTATTGATCAAATTTATGTACAATAGAAGCATACCAATGTGGTCATCTGGACCCCGCAGAAGCCTGATCAACAAGCAATATAGTGACTTGACACACACTAAAAATGCATACTATTATACTCTTACATAGTAAAATATAAAAAATATAAAATGAAAATGGAATAAAAATAGAATTAAACAATGCAGTATATATATAAACTTGCTGGGATTCAACTAACAGAGCTACAAGTTGTTATTGCGACTTGTCACGTGTTTTGTATATGTAGCAATTATTTAGCAATGTTTTCCTCTGCGATGGTTATACAAGCAAAACAGTGTTGACTTGATGAAATGGCTACTCGACATGCAGCATTATCTCTATATTCTTGTCTCTATTTGGAATGGGCAAACCAGAAACTCTCAAAATGCATATCCACGCGATAACACTCAAGTTAGAATGTTCGGATGCAGTGTTAGTATTAATATTTTTCAGTTATGCAAAGTCATTAGTAATGTTAGACTGTAAGTAGACTTTTATGATGTACTTTACCGATCCAGTGATCACCGTCAGTAAAGCACTGTGCGGCTGTATGGTTATTCTGTGCCCACAGAGTGCTTTACAGGCAGTATACATTTTTAGCGTGTCAAGTGACTATATTGCTTGTTGAGCAGGCATCTGTGGGGTCCGGATGACCACATTGGTATGCTTCTACTGTACATAAATTTGATCAATAAATGTCAACAATTTTAAACTATTTAGTGTGTCTATATAACACCAGATAGAAGAGTGCCCCCCATCTTTCTATTTTTACTACAATTTTAACGATGGTGGGTGTCTCGTGGGGGAGGGCACCGAACCATTGTCAGGCCAATTGGTTGAGCCACTATACTTTTTATATTCTTTAGTATTGATATTAGTAATACCTATAAAAGTAGTTGTACTAATCTTAATATACAAAATAGTAATACAGGTCAATTATTAGATTAGAATTGCACAACCTTTCTGTAATCATTGTACTTTAAAATGTATTTTATGCTAACACCTTGCTATCTTCACGTTCAACACTTAGTAACACTAATAAAAAGGGAAAAACAGGTATACACACACACAGTATCTCACAAACATGAGTACACCCCTCACATTTTTGTTAATATTTTATTATATCTTTTCATGGGACAACACTGAAGATCTGACACTTTGATAGAATGTAAAGTAGTCAGTGTACAGCTTGTATAACAGTGTACATTTGATGTGTCCTCAAAATAACACAACCCGTAGCAATTAATGTCTAAGTGAAAATGGCCAAATTTTGCCCGATTAGTCCATTTTCCCTCCCTAGTGTCATGTGACTCAATTATGGTACAAGGTCTCAGGTGTGAATGGGGAGCAGGTGTGCTAAATTTTGTGTTATCGCTCTCACAGTCTCAAACAGGTCATTGGAAGTTCAACATGGCACCTCATGGCAAAGAGCTCTCTGAGGATCTGGAAAAAAAAACAATTGTTGCTCTACATAAAGATGTTGCCGCAATGTTATCGATGGTGGAGTTGAAAATGATTCCAATGGCAACTTGTGAAGCTCTAGTAAAATCTATGCCCAAGAGAGTAAAGGCAGTGCTGGAAAATAATGGTGGTCACACAAAATATACACAGTTTGTCCCTTTTCACTTAGGGGTGTACTCACTTTTGTTGCCAGTGGTCTAGATATTAATGGCTGTGTGCTGAGTTATTTTGAGGACACATCAAATGTACACTGTTATACAAGCTGCACACTGACTACTTTACATTGTATCAAAGTGTGATATCTTCAGTGTTGTCCAGAAAAGATATGATAAAATATTTACAAAAATATGAGGGATGTATTCACTTTTGTGAGATAATGCATATACACACATACATTTATACATGCCTATAAATATTTTTTATGGTAATACAAATTGATTTGAACCATATGGTTCAATCATTAAAATATACATCATAATCATTAAATACTGTAGAATCTATGATAACGTGCAATCGATCAAAGGTTTTGTTCTTTCACATAAAATTTGTGTGAAATAGCAATCCATCACATTACTGCAGAGGCAAATGTCATATGATTACATGATTGATGCTGACAGACCCTGAGATGGAGAAAATCAGACTGTGATCCTAATGAGGAAGCAGCTTGAGATGGAAATGAAAAATCTATTTATGTTTATTGCTAATTATTTTATCTTAAAGAAACAATAACCTTTTCAAGCCATATGGAGTAGATTTCTGTTTGTAGTGCATGGACAGGCCAAGATGGGACACTTATTAAAAGTTATGCATCTCTTAATAAACTTGATACATCTTAATCCACTGATTGTTTTACTGAGAATGACATATGATACAACAGTCTTACTAAATCTGTTTTATGTTTTTTTCCAGACTAGATGCTGCATTGGTTGTTTTTGCCTACCACCATCTCCCTCGTTGTGGTGGGCACAGCTACTAGACAGCTTACCTGTCCTCCTGGTTTGTATCCTTGGTGGTCCATGCCCATCTGTATTCCTCTGCTCCTTCTCGGTATTACTCCTCTATCCAGTTCCTCACAAATCGAGGCCTACTTCTCTACTGCTCTGACTCTCACTGCCCACAGCTCTTAAAGGGCCAGCATATGCACCGTCCCCAACCGAAATTTGCCAACCTTTGGTATTTGAAGCACCTTCCCTTTTGAGAAGTGACTGAACAATAGGAGTTTTACCTCACTAAAACCAGAAAAAAGATAAAGCATACTCTATCTTCTCTAACTACTGGATTTTGATCCTCTGCTGCCTGACCTGACTTCTGACTGATTCCTGAATTTGATGATATGCTGTCTGCCATGACATTTACATGTACTTTTCCTGCTCAACCTCAGCTTGTCCCTGACTACAGTTTTGTCTGATCCATCGGTGCCTCGCACCAATATCTCTTGACCCCTTAGGTCAGCAGGAACTGAAAAAAGACACTAGTCCAGGAGGAAACAGACTGGTGGTTCACGTGCAGCAGAGTCTAGATCCCTGTATTGGAGTGAAAGGGTAAGGACCAGGGGGACACCAGGACAACGCACTTAGGAGTAGCCCCAAGTCAAATCAGTTTAGTGGCACAGCAGACTCACATCCACTTCTCCAACATCAGATATCTATTTGGATATAAAAGGTGGACAATGAAAAAGTGGGACTGTGTCTTAGTGACCACCCTTATACTGCAATTTGATAGTACTTGATCATTAGTGTTTATGCAAAAATGCAGATTTATTTTCTGAGGATATACACCCAATGGATTAAAAAAAAAAAAACATCTTAACTTAAATGATCAGATGATGTGAGCCTCAAAATCTGTACCAGGTAACCCAACTTTTACATATTTTTAGTTTTGCTGCATTCTCAAACTCAAGGTTTTTAGGTCGCTTCAGACATCAAGACTATCTGCAACCTCACTATAATCTATAGCTATGTTCCTGGCAACTTATGACCTCAGCTTAAAAAAAAATAAAAAAAATGAAGCCACCTATAATGTTTACACATTTGGGCTACACACACAAGTACAGTTACTAAGTTACGGTAAATGTATAGAAATTATGTAACTATTCTTTACAGTTATATTTATCTTGTAGAAACATACTGAATCTTAATCTAACTAGAAATACATAGTAATAAAAAAATTAATTGGTATGTAGCACGGCGATAACATTTTCAGTATGCTCCCTCAGAGGAACTATTTCTCTAGAGAGCAATTGGAAAGGCACACTATGCAATTTATTATCAGTTCATGTAAAACTATTGTTATGAGTTATTCATTAAAACTGAGGTTAATTTCTCCTCTCTTAATTATGCGGTTTTTCAGTTATACATAATTCTTAAACGAAAACCTAATGTTCAGATAGGTTACATTTCAAATATTTCCTATTTCACTGAACCTTCAGCCCAATGGTTTGTAATTCAGTTTAAAGACAACATTAAAAAGTCAAAACACACCATTATATTCCTGCATGCCTGAAACAATATAATAAAGGAGATTCTAATACTGCAGTGCAGAATAGGCAGGCTCGATTTTGTTAGTTGACAGCCAATAAATGTGAGTTAGTGATCCATAACAATATTTTTTTCATATTCTGTATATCAGGCTACACCAGAATTCTATAAGCAAATGCAATTTCCCAGTTTTTAAATAGATATAATAATATATGCAGTTCTAATATCACCCCAGAATGCATCACTACAGTGTATATATCTTCATTTGCATTGTAAAATTAATAGAAATACAAATGTAATATTTACTTGTTTTTATCTCTTTTGAATCACAGTGGACTATACACTTATTCCTAGTAATTGTCTATAATATTAAAGACAGTAATTACATTATATCTATTGTTGTGAAAATTAGCAATGTTTTATATACCTTCTGTGGACTGAATGTGAAAAGATTATGCTAAATTGTTTATATGACTCATTCAAGTTTTTAGTGTTTAAAATGTCTTCTCTGCATAAATAAAAATTTTATTATGTTTTATGTAAAGGAGCTCAGTATTATAAAAATATTCTTCATTTACAAGCACTGCTTTCCCTCTAGCACATCAACAATAACAAAAAATCTTACATAAAAATATTATATATTATATATGCAATAATTTCAATAACCATATATGGCTCATGAAAGATGTTGCACAATTCATTTCAAATAATTTCAATGTAGATATATAAATAATAAACCAGAGTGCCATGGAGCAGGTAACTAGCAGAAACAGGCTGTGGGCATCAGTTAAAACTATGGCACTCCATTGAGCGCTTTGGCCTTTTTCTAGGCCATTGCTCTCATGTTCATTGTTCAAATGACCTATGTGCAGCTCAGTCTCAAGGGAATAGACCTGAGCAGCAATATCAAGCTCAGCTGCTATACAATGTATGGTTCTGTACTTGGTATGCCGTGAGGAGACAACTCTCACCGAAGCTTAACAACCTTCTACTCCCCCAAAAAACCTTTTAAAATAGATCATGCTACAGGAAATTAAAATACAAATTGGTTTAAGATAGCAGAGAATGAGTGAGCCAAGTTCACTTAATCGAGCATGCTAGAAGATTCTTTGCATGAATTGCACAGTTAACTAATTCATCTCTAATGTGAGCCACCTTTCATTTTAACAATATGAGTACTTAAAACCATAATACATCCTTAGACCTAAAGCTTTTATGGGGTTCATGCTTTCTGAATCTGATAAAGTTGAAGATTAAACCTATTGCTGACTTTAAGACAAGCGTAGAGTAAAAAAAAAAATTTAAGCTACTGGACTATACATTTATTCCAATTTTGTTTGGATTATTAAATTACTGAGGTCATTTTTCTCAATACAAGCTGGCCTAAACATACTGTCTTACTCAAATCTATTGTATTTTTACTAAATCTGTAGCTGAATCTGGAATTTGTTTCAGGAGCCACTAAGCTTTTACTTTTACTTAAGAGACACCAGTGCACAGCACCAAGGGGATAGTCAGTGGGCAAACTGGGATTAGGAGGGGCAGAATTTGTGGATTTGTTTAGTGTAATAGTTGGGTAAAAGGTCAGGGCAGGTGGCATAGGGTCAATATGGAGATCAGGCAGTGTTAAGGACAGGCAGCACAAGCAAACAGGCATAGTTTTGGCATGGGAAGACAGGAAAATATAATAGCTCATCTTTGCAGGACTGGTCAAGCTAGTAACATAAAGATCAAGCACCTTCCCACGAGGGACGACACTCTAATCCATCCCCTTCCAATGGCAGGGTTCTCTTGGGTATATATCCAGCTCATGATGGCACTTTAAGACCACAACAGAATAGAGCGTGGAGCAGTAAGCATAGAAAGTGCTTTGGTAGCTCAGGGGATGGAGGGGAGATGCCAATGGCATGGAATGTAGACATTACACATACAAAATTTACAGCATAATAAACTCTATTACAATTCGAACAAGGGGTGTCGGGGGTCTTCTTACAGTATCTTACACCCAAATAAATAGGGGTGAGACAAGACAATAAAGTGCTTGATTTGTACTATGGTCTAGTCACCCTATGTGCAAAATTAGGATACACACACACACACACACACACACAAAGCTGCATGACTCAGTCAACCAGCCAGTATCTGTGAAGACAGAGTCATGAAGTGCAAAACTTTACACCAGTATAAAAATATACCAAATGTATCCTGCAGTATGCACTGTAAGTGTCTTCCTAGATTACATTTTTGTCTAAATAACTTGCACAACCCTTACTTTGTGGCAGAAATATGTACCAACATTTTGCCACATTTTTACATTAAACCAAGACTCTTTCATATTGAGCATTCATCCTTATCTAGTGTAGTGTTAAAAGTGTCTAAAATAAATAAATGTGATACAAGGCATGTACACCAGTTCTTTAGTGTAAACATTGTCAGAATGATGGCAGATGTGTTAGTAAATCACTCCTAACATGCTGGAGATTTAAAGGGAATGTGTCGCCAAAAATTATATCTGCCAATTAAAACCAACATATAGCCTTTTTTATAATCTGTTTTTATTTTCTGATTACAGATTTTTTTATTCTATTTTCTGAACATGAGTATAGAGCCGGCCATCTTGCCTAAGCGGTTCTCAACAACATTTAGAAAGCATAAAAAAAATTGCTTAACTACAGCCATATGGGCCATAGACACAATGGTCAGGAGGGGACCTCATTGACGTCCATGGGAGAGTTTTCTAGGCATGCTCTGTGACCTGTGCAGAAGTCATTTCTATGGATGAAAGTGACTATGTACAAATCTGTCACTGATGTTCCAGCCTTTTCTAAACATAATTGCTGGATAATCTGGTATCTTATCACGCAAGTCAGAAGTCAGATTTAAGTTACAACCAATACTAGTTGAGGATTCATCTGACCTCATCTGTCATAGGTGCCGATAATCCAAATGTTATAGTCCCCACTTCAGTTTTTTTGGGGGTCAATAACAATGAGTAATCGCATTGGTGGGCATTTTTCCTTTTTTTTTTTTTTTTTTTTTGGGGGGGGGGGGATAACACCACTCTCTGATCCAACTGAATAATTTCAACGTCTCTTACTCAAAATTCTGATCTGAAGAGCAATTCCTGCAAATTCGCAGGAACTGACCCCTCAGAATACCCTTTTTAAGAGGATCTGGGTGAAAGCTCCCCACCTTAAGAGACTGTTTGTAACTGTCTCCTTCCAGTGTAGAGTCGTCTGGATGGTGTTACCATCATGTAAGAAATTGATTGCTGAGTGATCAATTTAATGATTGAAGAACAGACCAATATGGCTGGTATTCAGATGACCCACAAAGAAGGTATACTCTATTTGTGTGCCTGCCCAGATAACCATCACTGTACAAGAAAATAATAAATAAGCTTAGACAAACACCTATTGTGAATGGTGGCTTCTGTCTTAGGCTACTTACACACTCACATTTGGAGCGGATCCGTCATGAATCTGCACAGACGGATCCATTCAGACAATACAAACATCTGCATCCATTCAGAATGGATCAGTTTGTATTGTCTTTAACATAGCCAAGACGGATCCGTCTTGAACACCATTAAAAGTCAATGGAGGACGGATCCATTTTCTATAGCGAGGACGTTCATATTGACTTGCATTGTCTGTCAGAATGGATCCATTTGGCTCATTTTCATCAGACGGACACCAAAACGCTGCTTGGAGACAGAACGGAGACAAACTGAGGCAAACTGATGCATTCTGAGTGGGTCCTTTTCCATTCAGAATGCATTAAGGCCAAACTGATCCATTTTGGACCGCTTGTGAGATCCCTGAACGGATCTCACAAATGGAGAGCCAAAACACCAGTGTGAAAATAGCCTTATCTATACACAGAGGTGATAGAATTATAGGCAGGATTAGGAGGACAGATAAGTAGGTAAAAAAAGTAATCTGTACAAACCAAGAAGTGGTGCCTATTATTAGGCTTAGTGGTAAGTGCAAAAACTGTAGGATCTTAGGATTTTTTGCTTAAAAATAGATATTGACATGGAAAAAATAAATAAAAAATCTACAATTTATTTTAAATATCAAACATCAAAATGTGATTTAAACAATAGGACATTTTCCAAAGGCACATTCCCTTTAACCAACTTCATCAGGTATTGCACATATACAAGGCCAAACAGATTGATTTGATGACTGTATTTCACCCAAATAATTTGTGTTTACCTCTTCTAACTGTAATGTGTTCTAAAATATTTTTGAGCTATATAAATGTATGTCCTAATTATGAATAACCTTTGGTATATGTGTTGAACTTTGTTTTTCCATATAACCAATCATATTATTAGATCCCACGTTCATGAAAAAAATGGCTTTTACAATTAGACCATATTAGGGAATTGCAGTTTGTACAAATTTTCTGGGCTGGGAGATCATTTCCCTTGCGTGATAGGAGAGCCTGCAAAATACTCCCTAAAGCCTGTGAAAATTAAATTTTTATTTTTATGCAAATTAGTAGCTAAACTGTTCTGTATGTCTAAAAATAATGTATCCAAAATCTGTACATGTGAAATAAATAAAATATGGCAAGAAAATATATATTCTACTTTCATTTTATACTCGCATAGATGTTTCAGTGGAACTTACATACAAAAAATGGAAATTAACTAAGCTGAGAACTGTCACTTTCATGTCACATTTACAAAAGAAACCTCCCATTACTTTCTTTCAGATCTTTCTGCTTCATTTTAAAGTGATTTGTTTCAGAAATGCAACAATAAAACCCAAGAGTGCAACAGAGAATAATAAAAGGTGGACAAATTCCCTATAGGATGAAAGAAAAACCTGAAATTCTTTTATGACTTAAGAGTCTTAGACGCCTAGTGCATTTTATTTATTTTTGAAACAAAAGCTTTTTGAGCTCAACAATGAAACTTAAAAGTAACCTTCAAAAAGTTATGCAGATTTCAAGAGAAATAAAAATCACACTGCATGTGCTTTAAAGACGATACAATGTCAAACTGTCAAAATCCAAACTACCTGATATATATCACTTATGGTACACCTTTATTTTAAAAATAAACTTAATCATCTTCTTTGTGGATTAGCTTCATGGTCCATGTAATTATGCAATGCTATTCAAGACAAGCCATTATATGGTGGGTGGAATTTACAGTTCTCTTTATATTGGTAACTTTTTTGAATATACACTAAACAACTTTTATAGTTTAGATGGTAAAATCTAATGTTCTGTAAGTGAGACTTAGTCAAACAGATAGAAAAGCAATAAAGCTAGTAAATTGATGCTAGTATAAAATATTATGATTTATACTGATGAATAACAAAATCCACAAAGGTAAAACAGAACAACAAGAAAGCCACAAAGGTTTGGTGAGACTCTTTTTTGTGTTACTGTACTAGAAGTCAGTAAGAATATATTCAGGAGAAGCCATGGGAACCAGTTTTTTTTACATACAAATTTATCAATATGTGTTGTCTAACTTAGGGCAATGCTGTCAAAACTATTATATACTGACAAGATTTACGTCCCCATGAGTTCAGTAAACACCAGTGTGTATATTGCATTGCTAACTTGCTCAGGTAATAAATAGGGCTAATTAAACTTGCCTATATTTTATATAGGCAAGATGATGCAGAAGATGTACAGTATGCCAAACTAATTGTTCTATCAGCACTCAGTTCTTGCCAGGGTCTTGTCTCTCCAAATTGACAGGGTAGCTGGAACACTCACCCCTTCCAGTAAGGAGGAAGGGTAGTCCCGCTGGCCACTCTCTCCTCGCAGCAATTACGACCACTGTAATGCTTGCTCCTGCATCTGTTGGGCCTCCTCCAGCCTCTTTTCTTCTGCTGTCTCTCAGCCAATGGCTGCTCTTCCTGGATGGTTTAAGACACCTTCTGCTATGGGAAGGTGTCTGAGCAATAGGTTTTCTAGCTATTCACTGCGAAAGTGTACTGTTATTATTATTATTATTATTTTTATTTCCTTTGCTTGACCTCTGCCTGTTACCAGATTTGACCCTCTGTTGCCTGTCGTTCTTCAGTATAGAGTCTATGCTACCTGCCCTGAACTTTGGACTGTTAAATGGCTTGAGCATACTATGCCTGCTTTGAGCTCAGCTAGTCCACTGACTATAATTTTACCTGTTCCCTTGGTGCCACTTACCAGTGTCTCTTGACCTGCCTGGATCAGCTGTCACTGAAAACTGACTACTTCAAGAGGTAGTGGCCTGGCGGTTCAAATGCAGTGGGTCCAAATTCCTGTAGTGAGGTTAAAGGGTGTAGACTGAAGGGCGCTTAGATAATGCCCTTGAAAGTAGCCCCAAGACAAGTGTGTTCATTGACACAGTGGATCCACCCTGCATTATATAAATACAACTAGTATTGTTTCAGTGGAGTTTTCCAATATTTCATCTGTGACATAAGTAGAGAACTGATTATTAGTATATTATTTCTGTGCCTCAGTTGATGGATGCAGAGTTGCAGAGCTATAGTTACCCAGTATACCCAGTATGCACATTTTATAAAAATTTGAGGACCTCAATGTGATCTTCTACAGAGGTGTTATGCTGAAAATAAGCAGAGAAACACCAGCACCGACTATGATCAAGTACTTCTATAATCCTTCTATATTTTGTGATCCCCATGGATTAGAAACATCATAGCCCACTTATACATTTCGATCCACTTGTGATCTTAATCAGGTCATACTCTGTTTAAGATCACAGGTTCATCAAAACACATACTGTAAGCGGGCTTTATGAAGCTATTTCTAATACATGCTGATCATGAAATAAAGATGGATTATTGACATTGTGGTCAGTGCTGGCGTTTCTTTGCTTATTGTGTTGATCGATTTGCGCCGTCCTAATCCCAAACACAGACAGTCAAGCTGTCTGAGGAGCATTTAAAGCTGTTGACAATCACACCAGATCCAGGTGGTGATAGTGGGCTGCCTGATATATTGGTGTGAATCATAGTTACCAACTGTATATTTTAGTGGACCCTGTCCAACTGACCTTTAAAAAAAAAAAATCAAAGTTTATTACAAAAATAATCTGTTGATCACAGAGTAGTGTTTTTGAGATGTGTCTCAATTACTGACAGATAGCCAGATGCATTGCTGTCACTTTGATATTACCAATTCTGTCCTGGCATTAAGGGGATAGGGGTTTGAAACAGTCCTAGTGAAGCCAACATGTCTTTTCAGGGCAATTGAGGCACTTTTGATTAGGGTTATATTTGTACCGAATCAATTATAACGGCAGAATCACTTAAATCGGAACTGAAATGAATTTCAGAAAATCTGCTCGTCTCACACAGTTATTAACAGTGTATTGAAGAAAATTAAAACAGTTGCTCAATCAGTAAAATAGTAAAGGAAAATGATGCAGCGACAGGAAATAGATCATTGTGACATTTTGTTATTCAGAAAACTCTAATTCTACTTTGCTCTTTCAAACAGTGAGAACCAGAGAATCGATGAATTATAAAATTATTAATTAATAAAGGTGATACCTTCAAACTGTGAGCACACCTTGGAAATTTTGCAGAGCCTTATTATAATTAGACACAGGGTGCCAATAATTGCATCCCACTGCTCCATATTCAAACAAGAATCCATGGATACAGAGTGTTTTATTCTATTCTTGCATCAGCCTCAACTGATCTCCATCTATTTAACCCACCCAAGCAAATGATGTAGAAAAAGCAAATACAACATATAAATAAACCAATGTATCAGCTAACTCACAAAGAAGTCCATTCATTTCTATTATAGACTGGGTGGTACATCTGAAGATCTGGAGCACAAACTGTTGAACAGCTGTTATGTGACAGAATAAAATGTGCATTCAACCAAACACTTGTCTTAAACATTGCACTCTTAATCAGCAAGCATCTGCTTTATCCTCTCTTCAGGATAGCCTCAGCATTATATTTAATTTAATATAAATATTTTTTTTCCCCAAACAGGTGCAGCAGTATATACAAATTAAAAACCTTCTCATTAACTTAACGCCTGCACGCATAGACATTTCAATTAACAATGCAGTATCTTTGAAGAAAGAATGCTTTGGCAAAGGATTATCTTGCTATTCATTTGTGAGAATCAATTATTGTAAAATTAGCAGTACCGATGCAAAAATTATAGTTAGTGTTCCAGCTATACTCTCTAAGGTTCAGTTAGTTCAAGCACTAGATACTTTTAGTAGAAGATACTAATACACATACGGTAGCTGAAAGGCTTTATTACATTAAAGGAGCTGTCCCATTAACCTTATACTCTATCCACAGGATAGGGGATAAGTGTCTGATCAGCAGGGATCAGATTGCTGGAGCCAGGGGTGTTGCTAAGGTCTGAAAACATCCGGGGCACAAGCCCACTGTGTTGAAATTACACATTAACCACCTCCCGACCGCCGTACGCGTATATGCGTCCGGGAGGTGGTTGCTTTATTCCTCCTGGACGCATATACGCGTCTTCTCGCGAGACGCGAGATTTCCTGTGAACGCGCGCGCACCGGCGCGCGCGCTCACAGGAACAGAAGGTAAGCGAGTGGATCTCCAGCCTGCCAGCGGCGATCGCTCGCTGGCAGGCTGGAGATCCGAATTTTTTAACCCCTAACAGGTATATTAGACGCTGTTTTCATAACAGCGTCTAATATACCTCCTACCTGGTCCTCTGGTGGTCCCTTTTGTTAGGATCGACCACCAGAGGACTCAGGTAGGTCAGTACAGTCCCACCAAACACCACACTACACTACACTACACTACACCCCCCGTCACTTATTAACCCCTTATAAACCCCTGATCACCCCATATAAACTCCCTGATCACCGCCCTGTCATTGATCACCCCCCTGTCAGGCTCCGTTCAGACGTCCGCATGATTTTTACGGATCCGATCCATGTATCCATGGATCCGTAAAAATCATGCGGACGTCTGAATGGAGCCTTACAGGGGGGTGATCAATGACAGGCGGGTGATCACCCATATACACTCCCTGATCACCCCCTGTCATTGATCACCGCCCTGTCAGGCTCCATTCAGACGTCCGCATGATTTTTACGGATCCGATCCATGTATCCATGGATCCGTAAAAATCATGCGGACGTCTGAATGGAGCCTTACAGGGGGGTGATCAATGACAGGCGGGTGATCACCCATATACACTCCCTGATCACCCCCTGTCATTGATCACCGCCCTGTAAGGCTCCATTCAGACGTCCGCATGATTTTTACAGATCCGATCCATGTATCCATGGATCCGTAAAAATCATGCGGACGTCTGAATGGAGCCTTACAGGGGGGGGTGATCAGTGACAGGGGGGTGATCACCCTGATTACCCTGATCACCCCCTGTCATTGATAACCCCCCTGTAAGGCTCCATTCAGACGTCCGCATGCGTTCTGTAGGATCCGATCCATGTATCCATGGATCCGTAAAAATCATGCGGATGTCTGAATGGAGCCTTACAGGGGGGGTGATCAGTGACAGGGGGGTGATCACCCTGATTACCCTGATCACCCCCTGTCATTGATAACCCCCCTGTAAGGCTCCATTCAGACGTCCGCATGCGTTCTGTGGATCCGATCCATGGATCCATGGATCCGTAAAAAATCATGCGGATGTCTGAATGGAGCCTTACAGGGGGGGTGATCAGTGACAGGGGGGTGATCACCCTGATTACCCTGATCACCCCCTGTCATTGATAACCCCCCTGTAAGGCTCCATTCAGACGTCCGCATGCGTTTTGTGGATCCGATCCATGTATCCATGGATCCGTAAAAAATCATGCGGATGTCTGAATGGAGCCTTACAGGGGGGGTGATCAGTGACAGGGGGGTGATCACCCTGATTACCCTGATCACCCCCTGTCATTGATAACCCCCCTGTAAGGCTCCATTCAGACGTCCGCATGCGTTCTGTGGATCCGATCCATGTATCCATGGATCCGTAAAAAATCATGCGGATGTCTGAATGGAGCCTTACAGGGGGGGTGATCAGTGACAGGGGGGTGATCACCCTGATTACCCTGATCACCCCCTGTCATTGATAACCCCCCTGTAAGGCTCCATTCAGACGTCCGCATGCGTTTTGTGGATCCGATCCATGTATCCATGGATCCGTAAAAAATCATGCGGATGTCTGAATGGAGCCTTACAGGGGGGGTGATCAGTGACAGGGGGGTGATCACCCTGATTACCCTGATCACCCCCTGTCATTGATAACCCCCCTGTAAGGCTCCATTCAGACGTCCGCATGCGTTTTGTGGATCCGATCCATGTATCCATGGATCCGTAAAAAATCATGCGGATGTCTGAATGGAGCCTTACAGGGGGGGTGATCAGTGACAGGGGGGTGATCACCCTGATTACCCTGATCACCCCCTGTCATTGATAACCCCCCTGTAAGGCTCCATTCAGACGTCCGCATGCGTTCTGTGGATCCGATCCATGTATCCATGGATCCGTAAAAAATCATGCGGATGTCTGAATGGAGCCTTACAGGGGGGGTGATCAGTGACAGGGGGGTGATCACCCTGATTACCCTGATCACCCCCTGTCATTGATAACCCCCCTGTAAGGCTCCATTCAGACGTCCGCATGCGTTTTGTGGATCCGATCCATGTATCCATGGATCCGTAAAAAATCATGCGGATGTCTGAATGGAGCCTTACAGGGGGGGTGATCAGTGACAGGGGGGTGATCACCCTGATTACCCTGATCACCCCCTGTCATTGATAACCCCCCTGTAAGGCTCCATTCAGACGTCCGCATGCGTTCTGTGGATCCGATCCATGGATCCATGGATCCGTAAAAAATCATGCGGATGTCTGAATGGAGCCTTACAGGGGGGGTGATCAGTGACAGGGGGGTGATCACCCTGATTACCCTGATCACCCCCTGTCATTGATAACCCCCCTGTAAGGCTCCATTCAGACGTCCGCATGCGTTTTGTGGATCCGATCCATGTATCCATGGATCCGTAAAAAATCATGCGGATGTCTGAATGGAGCCTTACAGGGGGGGTGATCAGTGACAGGGGGGTGATCACCCTGATTACCCTGATCACCCCCTGTCATTGATAACCCCCCTGTAAGGCTCCATTCAGACGTCCGCATGCGTTCTGTGGATCCGATCCATGGATCCATGGATCCGTAAAAAAATCATGCGGATGTCTGAATGGAGCCTTACAGGGGGGGTGATCAGTGACAGGGGGGTGATCACCCTGATTACCCTGATCACCCCCTGTCATTGATAACCCCCCTGTAAGGCTCCATTCAGACGTCCGCATGCGTTTTGTGGATCCGATCCATGTATCCATGGATCCGTAAAAAATCATGCGGATGTCTGAATGGAGCCTTACAGGGGGGGTGATCAGTGACAGGGGGGTGATCACCCTGATTACCCTGATCACCCCCTGTCATTGATAACCCCCCTGTAAGGCTCCATTCAGACGTCCGCATGCGTTTTGTGGATCCGATCCATGTATCCATGGATCCGTAAAAAATCATGCGGATGTCTGAATGGAGCCTTACAGGGGGGGTGATCAGTGACAGGGGGGTGATCACCCTGATTACCCTGATCACCCCCTGTCATTGATAACCCCCCTGTAAGGCTCCATTCAGACGTCCGCATGCGTTCTGTGGATCCGATCCATGTATCCATGGATCCGTAAAAATCATGCGGACGTCTGAATGGAGCCTTACAGGGGGGGTGATCAGTGACAGGGGGGTGATCACCCTGATTAACCTGATCACCCCCTGTCATTGATAACCCCCCTGTAAGGCTCCATTCAGACGTCCGCATGCGTTCTGTGGATCTGATCCATGTATCCATGGATCCGTAAAAATCATGCGGACGTCTGAATGGAGCCTTACAGGGGGGGTGATCAATGACAGGGGGGTGATCAGGGAGTCTATATGGGTGATCACCCCCCTGTCATTGATCACCCCCCTGTCATTGATCACTCCCCCCCTGGTAAGGCTCCATTCAGCCATTTTTTTTGGCACAAGTTAGTGGACATTTTTTGTTTGTTTTTGTTTTTTCTTACTAAGTCTCATATTCCACTAACTTGTGTCAAAAAATAAAATCTCACATGGACGCACCATACCCCTCACGGAATCCAAATGCGTAAACATTTTTAGACATTTATATTCCAGACTTCTCACGCTTTAGGGCCCCTAAAAAGCCAGGGCAGTATAAATACCCCACATGTGACCCCATTTCGGAAAGAAGACACCCCAAGGTATTCCGTGAGGGGCATATTGAGTCCATGAAAGATTGAAATTTTTGTCCTAAGTTAGCGGAAAGTGAGACTTTGTGAGAAAAAAAACAAAAAAAATCAATATCCGCTAACTTATGCAAAAAAAAAAAAAATTCTAGGAACTCGCCATGCCCCTCATTGAATACCTCGGGGTGTCTTCTTTCCAAAGTGGGGTCACATGTGGGGTATTTATACTGCCCTGGCTTTTTAGGGGCCCGAAAGTGTGAGAAGAAGTCTGGGATCCAAATGTCTAAAAATGCCCTCCTAAAAGGAATTTGGGCCCCTTTGCGCATCTAGGCTGCAAAAAAGTGTCACACATGTGGTATCGCCGTACTCAGGAGAAGTTGGGGAATGTGTTTTGGGGTGTCATTTTACATATACCCATGCTGGGTGAGAAAAATATCTTGGTCAAATGCCAACTTTGTATAAAAAAATGGGAAAAGTTGTCTTTTGCCAAGATATTTCTCTCACCCAGCATGGGTATATGTAAAATGACCCCCCAAAACACATTGCCCAACTTCTCCTGAGTACGGAGATACCAGATGTGTCACACTTTTTTGCAGCCAAGGTGGGCAAAGGGGCACCTTTCGGATTTCGCAGGCCATTTTTTACACATTTTGATTTCAAGGTACTTCTTACACATTTGGGCCCCTAAATTGCCAGGGCAGTATAACTACGCCACAAGTGACCCCATTTTGGAAAGAAGACACCCCAAGGTATTCCGTGGGGGGCACGGCGAGTTCCTAGAATTTTTTATTTTTTGTCACAATTTAGCGGAAAATGATGATTTTTCTTTTTTTTTTCTTTTTTCCTTACAAAGTCTCATATTCCACTAACTTGCGACAAAAAATAAAAAATTCTAGGAACTCGCCATGCCCCTCACGGAATACCTTGGGGTGTCTTCTTTCCAAAATGGGGTCACTTGTGGGGTAGTTATACTGCCCTGGCAATTTAGGGGCCCAAATGTGTGAGAAGAACTTTGCAATCAAAATGTGTAAAAAATGCCCTGCAAAATCCGAAAGGTGCACTTTGGAATATGTGCCCCTTTGCCCACCTTGGCAGCAAAAAAGTGTGACACATCTGGTATCGCCGTACTCAGGAGAAGTTGGGCAATGTGTTTTGGGGTGTCATTTTACATATACCCATGCTGGGTGAGAAAAATATCTTGGTCAAATGCCAACTTTGTATAAAAAAATTGGAAAAGTTGTCTTTTGCCAAGATATTTCTCTCACCCAGCATGGGTATATGTAAAATGACAGCCCAAAACACATTCCCCAACTTCTCCTGAGTACGGCGATACCAGATGTGTGACACTTTTTTGATGCCAAGGTGGGCAAAGGGGCACATATTCCAAAGTGCACCTTTCGGATTTCACCGGTCATTTTTTACAGATTTTGATTGCAAAGTACTTCTCACACATTTGGGCCCCTAAATTGCCAGGGCAGTATAACTAAGCCACAAGTGACCCCAATTTGGAAAGAAGACACCCCAAGGTATTCCGTGAGGGGCATGGCGAGTTCCTAGAATTTTTTATTTTTTGTCGCAAGTTAGTGGAATATGAGACTTTGTAAGGAAAAAAGAGAAAAAAAAAAAATCATCATTTTCCGCTAACTTGTGACAAAAAATAAAAATTCTAGGAACTCGCAGTGCCCCTCACGGAATACCTTAGGGTGTCTTCTTTCCAAAATGGGGTCACTTGTGGCGTAGTTATACTGCCCTGGCAATTTAGGGGCCCAAATGTGTGAGAAGAACTTTGCAATCAAAATGTGTAAAAAATGCCCTGCAAAATCCGAAAGGTGCACTTTGGAATATGTGCCCCTTTGCCCACCTTGGCAGCAAAAAAGTGTGACACATCTGGTATCGCCGTACTCAGGAGAAGTTGGGGAATGTGTTTTGGGGTGTCATTTTACATATACCCATGCTGGGTGAGAAAAATATCTTGGTCAAATGCCAACTTTGTATAAAAAAATGGGAAAAGTTGTCTTTTGCCAAGATATTTCTCTCACCCTGCATGGGTATATGTAAAATGACACCCCAAAACACATTCCCCAACTTCTCCTGAGTACGGCGATACCACATGTGTGACACTTTTTTGCTGCCAAGGTGGGCAAAGGGGCGCATATTCCAAAGTGCACCTTTTGGATTTCACCGGTCATTTCTTACACATTTTGATTGCAAAGTTCTTCTCACACATTTGGGCCCCTAAATTGCCAGGGCAGTATAACTACCCCACAAGTGACCCCATTTTGGAAAGAAGACACCCCAAGGTATTCTGTGAGGGGCATGGTGAGTTCCTAGAATTTTTTATTTTTTGTCGCAAGTTAGTGGAATATGAGACTTTGTAAGAAAAATAAAAAAATAAAAAATCATCATCATTTTCCGCTAACTTGTGACAAAAAATAAAAAGTTCTATGAACTCACTATGCCCATCAGCGAATACCTTAGGGTGTCTACTTTCCGAAATGGGGTCATTTGTGGGGTTTTTCTACTGTTTGGGCATTGTAGAACCTCAGGAAACATGACAGGTGCTCAGAAAATCAGAGCCGTTTCAAAAAGCGGAAATTCACATTTTTGTACCATAGTTTGTAAATGCTATAACTTTTACCCAAACCATTTTTTTTTTTGCCCAAACATTTTTTTTTTATCAAAGACATGTAGAACTATAAATTTAGCGAAAAATTTATATATGGATGTCGTTTTTTTTTGCAAAATTTCACAGCTGAAAGTGAAAAATGTCATTTTTTTGCAAAAAAATCGTTACATTTTGATTAATAACAAAAAAAGTAAAAATGTCAGCAGCAATAAAATACCACCAAATGAAAGCTCCATTAGTGAGAAGAAAAGGAGGTAAAATTCATTTGGGTGGTAAGTTGCATGACCGAGCGATAAACGGTGAAAGTAGTGTAGTGCCGAAGTGTAAAAAGTGGCCTGGTCATGAAGGGGGTTTCACCTAGCGGGGCTGAAGTGGTTAAAGGCATGCTTAAAGGGGTGTTCTGGTTTACGCAAATTAAGTGCAGAACTGCAGACTGCAGTCATTATATAATACAATATTCGGTAACTTTCCAGAATCTGTTATGCTTCATTTCCTCACCACTGCAGAAATTTTTGCTTGGGACCTTTAATATTGATGGGAGTGGACCCTGGGCAACCCCACATATCATCCCGCCACCCCCCTTGTACTTTTTGCACTGATCCGCTACTTGTGGGCTGCATGGGCATGATTTCAGTCACTTTGGAGCACAATCCCATCCTGCAGTGCGTGATCCCGTGAGACCTGTGACCTCCCGCGTCGGGTCTTGTAGGATCACGGGCCGAAGGACGGGATTGCGCACCGAAGTGACTGAACTCATGCCTGCAAGTAGCAGATCAGCGGAACAAGTAAAAGGGGGTGGGGGGATGATCCGTGGTGGGTTGCCCAGGTCCAATCATTATTAAAGGGCCCTGGAATAGCCAAATAAAAAAAAATGCTACCAGCATAACATTTGGGGGACTGGACAAACCATTCGGGGCTTAAGGGACAACTCTGTGAATGTCCTTGAGTGCCCTAATCAGAACCCTGGCTTGAAACCAATCAAACATCTCTGGGAAAACCTGAATGCTGTCCCCCAACTGTCTCGATCCAAATTGACAGAGCTTGAGAGGATCTGCAGATAAGAGTGGTAGAAAATCCTCAAATCCACATGTGCAAAACTTGTGGCATCATACCCAAGTAGACTGGAGTCTGTAATCACAACTAAGTACTCAGGGCCTTGGGGAAACTTGGTTACAATAATGTGAAGCTGTGAAATAGAATGCAGAATACTAAATCTACCAAGATAAATGTCTATTCCCACTACTAAATTATGCCATAGTAAGGCAGATTTGCCATTCAGGATACTGGGAAAGCTGGGTTACAACCATGGTGGAACCGTAATCAACTGCAGAATACTAAATCTATCAAGATAACCAAATATGTACAAACATAACCCAAATAGCAGTGAGTGAGAGAAAATGCCTGTTCTGATGTAAACCGCCTCCGTCTGTCAGACATCTTCCTTTCTAGTGGTAGTCGTCATTACTGAAACGTGTAAGCTGTGTTCAAGTCACTTTTGTCCTTCATTTAACATATAAATATGATGTATAGGTTAAACGTTGCCCCAAACAGATGTCATAATGCATTTGTTAGTGTATAGGTTTTTTGTTGGACTCCACATGATTGGAAGCTGTACAATGCTTTTGATTCCTTTTTCCCCCAACATACCTGTAGATGTTAAATGTGGTAAAAAACCTGATGAGAACAGCCTCTAAGGGTAGTGGCGTACATAGAGAAGTAAGGGCCCCATAGCAAGAATCAAACCAGGCCCCCACACAGGACAGAAGGTTTTCTGCCTAAACTCCTTTCAATGACCCTTGGACCATTTTTTCCACTGCCTCGTTTGCTAAAAGTTGTTCCTTTAGAGGGTGGAGTCTTGACCAAGTTTTCACCCCCAGTAGAAAAGGAGATAATTCCAACTGAAACTGGGCCCCATGGCAGGCACATGGTCTGCCGCTATGGTAGTTACACCCCTGCCTAAGGGGTATCACTAGAGAAGCACTCTGCAGTTTTACGCTAAAAATCCAGTATGTACAGAAAGATGGTATAACATGGAGACTTCACTGATGTCTTTGTATTTGGCGACACTACTCTGAGATTTTGATCGGGATGCTGGTAAATATCTTGGACATGGTGTAGATAAAATGGTCTAATTAGGCACAGAAAGGATTAATTGGTGAGTTATCGCATTCTCAATATTTTTCTGGAAAAAGAGAACCATATGTGACAAAGAGTAGGCATGCTGTGACTGATGGGCGACCGATTATATGCACATAAATCCATGTTAAAAAGCCTCTGTCAGCATGATCAACCCTATTAAACCAGACACATTGCCTGATGGGGTTGATCATGCTGATTAAAACCATACCTTATTTATCTTTGTAGGTTGCAGCGTTGTGTAGATATGAGGAGTTTCTTTATACAAACCAAGCAGTTGGAGCAGCAAGGGACGGCCTGTAATGTGCAGGGTTAATATGTTATATGGAGGCATGGTGTCAGTGTGTTTTTTATCAAAATCATGCATCTGCCTAGGAATGCATGATTTTAATAATGTGCTGTGGCTTATATGTATGAACCATGCAACCCCAAGGGGGGAGTGACAATTAATTAAAACATAACTTTTACTGATAAATATTAAAAAGAAAACAAAACCACTATGTGATGCATCAATGATAAAAACTAAGGGTCCAATACAGGTACATCAGCACTGGTAGAGAAGTAGAATAAATATATCCTGCTCCACCTAGGTATAGGTGCGATCAGTCTTATCAGAACTAATACAAGTGGGGGGACCAAATTCTCCTGGAGGTATCAGTGATGGCAATTCCAGATGGAGATGTGGTATCGGTCCGATGGAACAAGCCGGGGGTATAGGAGGGGGTCAGTGCAGGTGGAGGAGCTCTGTACCCTATTGGGCCCTACTTGAGGGGAAGGGGTCGTGCCTATCTATACAGAGCAACCTGTCCCAATTGGGGCGACCCCGTCTGGATACCTGTCCCTGCCCGGGCCTAGTCCCTGGTTCTAGAAGCTAATAAACACCTGATTGAGCTCCTAATAACATCCCGACATGGCACGTTTCTGTCCGTGTTGACTTTTCAGGGATATAATGTACAAAGGAGCCACCACAGCCTAAGATTTCTAGACTGCAGTGAATAAATTCTATAAGTCAGAAGGTCTGCCTCTCAGGTGAGAGGAGGGACCAGCAGAAGGAGTTGATAATCCTAGGCTATTTACTTGGCTTCTGATATCCCCTATGGTTGGGGGAACCTACACACAATCCTAATGATTACCCCCAGGTTACATACAGACACGGTCAAAGTCTGTGTGATAGTTTGGTCAACAGCCATTTCACTTCTACCAGCATGCATTTCACTTGGCTGCATTCCAATGTCATTGGATGCTACAGATGTGGTAACTGCATTGCCTGTAAAAATATACAGGTCACAAAAATCTTTACTAGTGCTGTTACAGGCAAGACTTACTCCATTTTACACTTTATCAATTGTAAATCTAGGGGAGTTATTCATCGCATCTCGTGTGAATGTGGCATTGAGTACATTGGAAAAACAATATGGGAATTCCGGAGTAGGGTAGGGGAGCACCTCAATTGTATCTTACACAAAAGAGACACCCCTGTGGCTAAACATGTGCATCTTGTCTATGATGGCAGGGGGGTCCAACTGCGTTTCATGGGCATTGACCTTGTCAAACCACCAGCCAGAGGGGGTGATTGGGACAAGATCCTTCTCCAGCAGGAAGCACGCTGGATCTTCTATCTAAAAACATTGGCCCCTCTGGGTCTGAATGAGAGGCTTAACTACGGCTGCTTTGTTGGGTACTTAGATCATGGCCACATATGGTAGCTGGATACTCTATATTGCTGTATTCATTATATTGGTCCATAGTCAATCTATATTTTGGTCTAATCGCCATTTTTATGTAATGTTTTGTGCATTAAATGAATAGTTGAGAGAGAAGGTGCATCTTCATCTAACCATTGTCCCGTTGCCACTTCTCCTGCTTTGAAATGCTGGTTATTTACATTACTGGTTAAAGCTTAGTTTCCAGGTTACTATGGACAGAAACATACCACGTCGGGATATTATTAGGAGCTCAATCAGGTGTTTATTAGCTTTTAGAACCAGGGACTAGGCCCAAGCAGGGACAGGTATCCAGACGGGGTCGCCCCTATTGGGGTGGGTTGCTCTTTATAGAAAGGTAGGACTGTAATAGGGAATAATAGGGCCCAATAGGGTACAGAGTTCCTCCACCTGCACTGACCCCCTCCTATACCCCTGGCTTGTTCCATCGGACCGATACCACATCTCCATCCGGAATTGCAATCACTGATACCTCCAGGAGAATTTGGTCCCACCACTTGTATTGTTTCTGGTAAGACTGCTCGCACCTACCTTAATTATACCTTAACTACCTCCTGTCTTCCCGTTGACTATAAACATCCGGGAAGTGGATCTCTATCTCTGAATGGATGTTTCTGAACGTCCATTCAGAGATGGCAGCTGCACGCTAATCATGCAGCTGAAGAGCGGGTTGCCCGCTGTTAGTGACAGCAGGGCAACCCAGAGAGAAGGCAGAGACAGTTCTCAGGTGTCCCTGCCTTCTAGATCTCTGTATACACACGCTATGCGCTTTCTGTCCCGGGAGAGTGCAGGAGCTGTCGGGTATTCTACAGACCTCGATCAGCCCTGCACTGGGGGGTGTATTTCCCCTGTAACTGGGGCTACTATGTCAGCCCCAGTTACAGGAGAAATCAATATTGGGAGAAAAAAAAGTGAAGTTAAATGTCCCCCAGAGGTCTTGTATGACCTTATGGGGGAAACAAAGTGTAAAATAAAATAAAAATTAAGTGTTAAAATAAAAAAAATAGAAAAGGTTTCACATGTAAAAAAAAAAAATATAATCCCTAAGTAAGGAATAAAAAAATAAATTAAATTGAAAATAAAAATAAAAAATAGACATATTTGGTATTGCCACATCCGTGACAGTCAGCTCCATAAATATATCATATGATCCAACCAGTCTAATAAACACCATAACAAAAATAATTATAAACTGTGTCAGAAAAAGCAATTTGTCACTTTTTTTTTTATTTATTTTTTTTATTTTCCAAAAGATAGAGATCTACAATCTTCCAATTAGATATCAAAAACAGTATAATATGACATAGTCTCACATCTAATACTAAGTCTCCCTCTTATTTTTTATATATTTTTTTATATGTTGTTTTCTTCTCAATGGGGTCAGTTTCGAGGATGCAAAAGAGATCCTCCCAAGGTCTACAGTACTCCCCAAAAATAAGCCTAATACATTTATTTTTTCAATTCCTCACACACCATCTCAACTGTGCAGCCACGTAATATCCTTTTAGGAAAGGGACAGAGATTCCACCCTCTTCTTTATACAGATATTGTATTTTAATTCTAACTCGTTTGCTCCCCCATATTAATTCATTGAAAAGGGTCTCTAGTTTATTAAAAACATATCTTCTATCGTTATTGGGCTTGCATTAAGTACATATAATAGCATTGGTAGTAATGTCATTTTTATAAGGGCTATATGGTTAATTTGTGACAGGAGAAGTTTTAACCATATTCAAATTTTTTCCTTAACTTTATCTATTATTGGGAGTATATTCAGCTTCGTATAATATTCCAATTTGGTCCCTATAAGGATGCCCAGATATAGTAAAGAGTCTGATGGAGTCAATATACTGACCCGGAAATTGTGACCCGGTAGAACTGGGCGTCTTAATGGGAGAAATTTTGATTTTTCCCAGTTAATCTCATATCCAGATAAACATCCAAATTCGTCCACGCTTTCCATAACCCTAGGCAAGTTCATATACCCTCTCCCCTAAAAGAGTAGAGTATCATCCGTATATAAACTTATTTTGTCAACGTCTTCCTCGCACCCGAAGCCCTGTATTTCCTCATCTGCTCTAATTTTACATGCCATTGGCTCCAGAAACAACAAAAAGAGCAAGGGGGAGAGGGGGCATCCCTGACGCGTTCCTCGAGTCAGGGGAAAGGGGGCGGAATATTTCCCATTAACTCGAACTCTGGATACCGGGTTTTGATACAGAATACGAACCCATCTGGAGAAATATTCACCTATCTTTACCCGTGACATCACTCTCCAAAGGAAGGGCCACTCCACCCTGTCAAAAGCCTCAGCCGCATCCAAAGACAGGATGGAGCAGTCCTCCCCATCCCCCATCTGGATATTCAGGAAGGCCCGCATTTTTGTCACCTTACATCACAAAAAGTGCAACACCAAGTGATCAAAAAGGAGTTTGTCCCAAAAATTGGTACTAATAAAACCATCACCTCATCCTGCAAAAAATTAATCCTTACACAAGAAAATCGCAAAAAAATAAATATTATAGGTCTCATAACATGGACATATTTAAACATCATGTTTTGTTTCAAAAATGCTGTTATTGTGTTATAGAGAAACAAATAAAATAAAAAGTATACATATTGGGTATCGCCCTGCCCATAACAACCAGCTCTATAAAAAATATATGACCTAACTCCTCAGGTGAACACCGTAAAAAACATCAAAAAGGTGTATGCCCCCAAAATAGTACCAATCAAACCTCATCGCGCAAAAAATGAGAATCGGTCAAAAAAATAAATAAAAAATGTGGCTCTCAGACTATGGACTATAGAGACACTAAAACATAATTTTTTTTGTTTTAAAAAATTATATTATTGTGCAAAACTTAATTAAATAAGAAAAAGTATACATATTAGGTAATGCCACATCTGTAACTATCTACTCTATAAAAATGTTGCATGACCTTACCCCTTAGGTGAACGCAGTAAAAATGAATAAATAAAAAAACAGTGCCAAAACAGCCATGGTTTTGGTTACCTTGCCTCACAGAAAACGTAATATAGAGCAATTAAAATTATATCTACCCCAAAATAGTACCAATAAAACTGGCACCTTATCCCCTAGTTTCCAAAATGGGGTCACATTTTGTGAGTTTCTACTGTAAGGGTGCATAAGGGGGCTTCAAATGGGACATGGCATCTAAAAACCAGTTCCTCAAAATCTGCCTTCCAAAAACCATATGGCGCTCCTTTTCTTGTGCGCCCTGTCATGTGTTCTTACATCAGTTTACGACCACATGTGGCGTGTTTCTGCAAACCGCAGAATCAGGGTAATAAATGTTGAGTTTTGTTTGGCTGTTAACACTCCATGTGTTAAAAGAAAAAATGGATTAAAATGGAAAAACTGCCAAAAAAGTGAAATTTAAAAATTGTATCTCCAAAGTTTGTAAAATCAGTTTTAAGTAACTTAAGGGTTATAGTTTCTACAATGGGGTCATTCATGGGGGGTTTCCACTATGTAAGCCTCACAAGGTGACTTCAGACCTGAACTGGTCCTTAAAAAGTTGGTTTTGGAAATTTTCTTATACATTTTTAAGAATTGCTTCTAAAATTCTAAGTCTTCTAACGTCCTAAACAAATAAAATGACATTTACAAAATTATGCCAACATAAAGGAGACATATGGGGAATGTTAAGTAATAAATATTTTATGAGGAATCACTTTCTGTTTTAAAAGCTGAGATTTTTTTTTTTAAATTGGTAAATTTGGGATTTTTTTATAAAGGTCAACTATATTAACTCAAATTTATGACCATCATGAAGTCACGAGAAAGCAATCTCTGAATGGCTTTGATAAGTAAAAGCGTTCCAAAGCTATTACCACAAATTTGCAAAATTAGACCTGGTCAGGAAGGGGGCAAATGGCCCGGATGTGAAGTGGTTAAAAGACATATGTCAATAGATTAGTACCAATGAAGCTGGCTGACTAGCTGCCAAATGCACATGTAACAAAAGGCATTTTCAGCAATGCGGGTGCATGTGAACAAGGAACCAATAGAGATGCCTTCAGCTGCCAAACCCACATACAACAAGTCAGACAGATTCATAAGTAGTGTTGAGCGCGGATATTCAAAAGGCAAATTTTTATCGGGAATATCAGTACTTCGAGAATTCACGAATATTTAGAATATAGTGCTATATATTCGTAATGACCAATATTCCTTTTTTTTTTTTTTTTTTTTTTTAACACAGTACACATCAGGTGATCATCCCTCCCTTCTCTAGCTTGTGGGCCAATGAGACAGCTTTGTCACATCTTAGCAACCAATTGAAAATTTCCCTACCCCTTACTATAAGAGAACCTTCCCAGCAGCTATTTTCTAAAGTTTATTGCAGTTATGAAAGAAACATCAGTGTCATTGCTGTGCTCTGTTTTATTACATTAGACAGTTAACTTACGGTATATATAATTCAGATAGTTAGGGGGAGATAGTCAGTGTAGGATAGATTGATCTGTAGTGCAGCTGATAGGTTCTGCTGTCCTGTCCATACATACATGCTACAGACATAGTGCTGTGATGTCACAAGTTGCACGTATTGCGAAAAAATATGCGCATCATTAATTGCCAAAAAATCGCAAGTGCAAATATATTGGAGCACTCTATCACTCTATAAAGCTATTCTAATGTTCTGCCGTGCCAACCATTTTCTCCAGTCACAGGAAACATAACAGCTTGAAAAATGTAGCATAAGTGACCCACGCCGATATTTCGTGCTCATTACGCGAATAATACATTGCTGATTTTCGTAATTAGAATTAGAAATATAATCTTGAGTTCTTGAATTCGCAAATACAGTCAGGTCCATAAATATTGGGACATTGACACAATTCTAACATTTTTGGCTCTATACATCACCACAATGGATTTGAAATGAAACGAGGACAAGATGTGCTTTTACTGCAGACTGTCAGCTTTAATTTAAAGGTATTTACATCCAAATCAGGTGAACGGTGTAGGAATTACAACAGTTTGCATATGTGCCTCCCACTTGTTAAGGGACCAAAAGTAATGGGACAGAATAATAATCTTAATGCAAACTTTCACTTTTTAATACTTGGTCGCAAATCCTTTGCAGTCAATTACAGTCTGAAGTCTGGAACGCATAGACATCACCAGATGCTGGGTTTCATCCCTGGTGATGCTCTGCCAGGCCTCTACTGCAACTGTCTTCAGTTCCTGCTTTTTCTTGGGGCATTTTTCCTTCAGTTTTGTCTTCAGCAAGTGAAATGCATGCTCAATCGGATTCAGGCTAGGTGATTGACTTGGCCATTGCATAACATTCCACTTCTTTTCCTTAAAAAAAAAACACTCTTTGGTTGCTTTTGCAGTATGTTTTGGGTCATTGTCCATCTGTACTGTGAAGCACCGTCCAATGAGTTCTGAAGCATTTGGCTGTATGAGCCGATAATATTGCCCAAAACACTTCAGAATTCATCCTGATGCGTTTGTCAGCAGTCACATCATCAATAAATACAAGAGAACCAGTTCCATTGGCAGCCATACATGCCCACACCATGACACTACCACCACAATGCTTCACTGATGACGTGGTATGCTTAGGATCATGAGCAGTTCCTTTCCTTCTCCATACTCTTCTCTTCACATCACTCTGGTACAAGTTGATCTTGGTCTCATCTGTCCATAGGATGTTGTTCCAGAACTGTGAAGGCTTTTTTAGATGTCGTTTGGCAAACTCTAATCTGGCCATCCTGTTTTTGAGGCTCACCAATGGTTTACATCTTGTGGTGAAAACTCTGTATTCTTTCTGGTGAAGTCTTCTCTTGATTGTTGACTTTGACACACATACACCTACCTCCTGGAGAGTGTTCTTGGTCTGGCCAACTGTTGAAGGGCGTTCTCTTCACCAGGGAAAGAATTCTTTGTTCATCCACCACAGTTGTTTTCCGTGCTCTTCCGAGTCTTTTGGTGCTTTAAGAATGTTCCAAACAGTTGTTTTGGCCGTGCCTAATATTTTTTCTATCTCTCTGATGTTTTTTTTTTTAGCCCAACGATGGCTTGCTTCACTGATAGTGATAGCTCTTTGGATCTCATCTTGAGAGTTGACAGCAACAGATTCCAAATGCAAATAGCACATTTGAAATTAATTCTTGATCTTGACCTTTTATCTGCTCATTGTAATTGGGATAATGAGGGAATAACACACACCTGGCCATGGAACAGCTCAAAAGCCAATTGTCCCATTACTTTTGGCCCCTTAACAAGTGGGAGGCACATATGCAAACTGTTGTAATTCCTACACCGTTCACCTGATTTGGATGTAAATACCCTCAAATTAAAGCTGCAGTTCAAGCACATCTTGTTAGTTTCATTTCAAATCCATTGTGGTGGTGTATAGAGCCAAAAATGTTAGAATTGTGTCGATGCCCCAATATTTATGGACCTGACTGTATATGGTGAATATTCTACAAAATATTTCCAAAATATCGCAAATTCGAATATTGCCCCTGCCACTCATGACTAGAGTTGAGCGAACACCTGGATGTTCGGGTTCGAGAAGTTCGGCCGAACTTCCCGAAAATGTTCGGGTTCGGGATCCGAACCCGATCCGAACTTCGTCCCGAACCCGAACCCCATTGAAGTCAATGGGGACCCGAACTTTTCGGCACTAAAAAGGCTGTAAAACAGCCCAGGAAAGGGCTAGAGGGCTGCAAAAGGCAGCAACATGTAGGTAAATCCCCTGCAAACAAATGTGGATAAGGAAATGAATTAAAATAAAAATTAAATAAATAAAAATTAACCAAAATCAATTGGAGAGAGGTCCCATAGCAGAGAATCTGGCTTCCCGTCACCCACCACTGGAACAGTCCATTCTCAGATATTTAGGCCCCGGAACCCAGGCAGAGGAGAGAGGTCCCGTAACAGAGAATCTGGCTTCATGTCAGCAGAGAATTAGTCTGCATGTCATAGCAGAGAATGAGGCTTCACGTCAGCCACCACTGCAACAGTCCATTGGCATATATTTAGGCCCAGCACACAGGCAGAGGAGAGAGGTCCCCTAACAGACAATCTGGCTTCATGTCAGCAGAGAATCAGTCTGCATGTCATAGCAGAGAATCAGGCTTCACGTCACCCACCACTGCAACAGTCCATTGTCATAAATTTAGGCCCAGCACCCAGGCAGAGGAGAGAGGTCCCGTAACAGACAATCTGGCTTCATGTCAGCAGAGAATTAGTCTGCATGTCATAGCAGAGAATGAGGCTTCAAGTCACCCACCACTGTAAGAGACCATTTTGATAAGTTTAGGCCCAGCACCCAGGCAGAGGAGAGAGGTCCCGTAACAGACAATATGGCTTCATGTCAGCAGAGAATCAGTCTTCATGTCATAGCAGAGAATCAGGCTTCACGTCAGCCACCACTGTAAGAGTCCATTTTCATAAGTTTAGGCCCAGCACCCAGGCAGAGGAGAGAGGTCCCGTAACAGACAATCTGGCTTCATGTCAGCAGAGAATTAGTCTGCATGTCATAGCAGAGAATGAGGCTTCACGTCAGCCACCACTGCAACAGTCCATTGGCATATATTTAGGCCCAGCACACAGGCAGAGGAGAGAGGTCCCGTAACAGACAATATGGCTTCATATCAGCAGAGAATCAGTCTTCATGTCATAGCAGAGAATCAGGCTTCACGTCACCCACCACTGTAAGAGTCCATTTTCATAAATTTAGGCCCAGCACCCAGGCAGAGGAGAGAGGTCCCGTAACAGAGGATCTGGCTTCATGTCAGCAGAGAATCATTCTGCATGTCATAGCAGAGAATCAGGCTTCACGTCACCCAACATTGGAACAGTCCATTGGCATATATTTAGGCCCCGGCACCCAGACAGAGGAGAGGTTCATTCAACTTTGGGTTGAATGAACTAAATAACTTTCCCAGCCACAACAGGACAGCGGTAACGAGAGATTTAGCGGGATATAAATTTGAGGCCTAGTATTTAGGCGCTGGGTGACCGGTATGGATTTACTGACAGAATTAGACTTGGAAATGCACAGTAGCGTGTGTGTGAAGTTATTCTGAATGACCCTATGTGCACCTTGAATATTATATACCCTTATAGGGATAGATTTCAAATAGCTCTGATATAGCAGAAACCACTAAATTATGAAATTGCTAAATTGGGAATTGTACTTCAACCCAGAACAAAAAATGTGCTTTGACGGACACTAAATAACTTTCCCAGCAACAACAGTACAGCGGTGGGTAACGAGAGATTTAGAGGGATTTAAATTTGAGGCCTAGTATTTAGGCGCTGGGTGACCGGTATGGATTTAGTGACAGAATTAGACTTGGAAATGCACAGTAGCGTGTGTGTGAAGTTATTCTGAATGACCCTATGTGCACCTTGAATATTATATACCCTTTTAGGGATAGATTTCAAATAGCTCTGATATAGCAGAAACCACTAAATTATGAAATTGCTAAATTGGAAATTGTATTTCAACCCTGAACAAAAAATGTGCTTTGACGGACACTAAATAACTTGCCCAGCCACAACAGTACAGCGGTAACGACAGATTTAGCGGGATATAAATTTGAGGCCTAGTATTTAGGCGCTGGGTGACCGGTATGGATTTAGTGACAGAATTAGACTGGGATATGGCCAAAAAATAACCACACTATTGCTGGTTAAATGCACTTGGTGACAGGGGCAGCTTGCCCCTGATGTAGTATATGGCCAAAAAATGAACAGACTATTGTTGGTTAAATGCACTTGGTGTCACATCTTGACCAACCACACTACTGAGGGTTAAATGCACTTGGTGACGGGCGCAGCTTGCCCCTGATGTAGTATATGGCCAAAAAATTAATAGACTATTGCTGGTTAAATGCACTTGGTGTCACAGCTTGACCAACCACACTACTGAGGGTTAAATGCACTTGGTGACGGGCGCAGCTTGCCCCTGATGTAGTATATGGCCAAAAAATGAACAGACTATTGCTGGTTAAATGCACTTGGTGTGATAGCTTGACCAACCACACTACTGAGGGTTAAATGCACTTGGTGACGGGCGCAGCTTGCCCCTGATGTAGTATATGGCCAAAAAATGAATAGACTATTGCTGGTTAAATGCACTTGGTGTCACAGCTTGACCAACCACACTACTGAGGGTTAAATGCACTTGGTGACGGGCGCAGCTTGCCCCTGATGTAGTATATGGCCAAAAAATGAACAGACTATTGCTGGTTAAATGCACTTGGTGTGATAGCTTGACCAACCACACTACTGAGGGTTAAATGCACTTGGTGACGGGCGCAGCTTGCCCCTGATTTAGTATATGGCCAAAAAATGAACAGACTATTGCTGGTTAAATGCACTTGGTGTCACAGCTTGACCAACCACACTACTGAGGGTTAAATGCACTTGGTGACGGGCGCAGCTTGCCCCTGATGTAGTATATGGCCAAAAAATGAACAGACTATTGCTGGTTAAATGCACTTGGTGTGATAGCTTGACCAACCACACTACTGAGGGTTAAATGCACTTGGTGACGGGCGCAGCTTGCCCCTGATGTAGTATATGGCCAAAAAATAAACAGACTATTGCTGGTTAAATGCACTTGGTGTGACAGCTTCACCCTGATGTAGGCTTTAGCCAAAAAACAACCACACCATTGAGGGTTAAATGCACTTGGTGACAGGCGCAGCTTGCCCCTGATGTAGTATATGGCCAAAAAATAAACAGACTATTGCTGGTTAAATGCACTTGGTGTGACAGCTTCACCCTGATGTAGGCTTTAGCCAAAAAACAACCACACCATTGAGGGTTAAATGCACTTGGTCGCAGCTTGTGCTGGCGCACCACAAGACACAAAATGGCCGCCGATCACCCCAGAAAAATGTGACTGACAAACGGTCTGGGCAGCCTAAAAACAGTGAGCAATTGAGTATCAGCAGCTCAATGACCCACAGCTGCAGATCGATCAATTGATCAAGTCCTTTGGAGGAGTTAATCTGCCTAATCTCGCCCTACTGTCGCAGCCGCAACCTCTCCCTACGCTAATCAGAGCAGAGTGACGGGCGGCGCTATGTGACTCCAGCTTAAATAGAGGCTGGGTCACATGGTGCTCTGGCCAATCACAGCCATGCCAATAGTAGGCATGGCTGTGATGGCCTCTTGGGGCAAGTAGTATGACACTTGTTGATTGGCTGCTTTGCAGCCGTTCAAAAAGCGCCAAGAAAGCGTCACAAAAGCAGCGAAGAAAGCGACGAACACCGAACCCGAACCCGGACTTTTACGAAAATGTCCGGGTTTGGGTCCGTGTCACGGACACCCCAAAATTCGGTACGAACCCGAACTATACAGTTCGAGTTCGCTCATCCCTACTCATGACTATTCATAAGTACAAATTTGCTGAAAGATGCCCTTTTCAGGGGCAGATGCATCCCCTGTTTATACATCTATTGTCAGAACAAACAATGACTTGAAAAATTGCCCCTTATTTTTGGGAGCAGCAGTTATTAAGTATGGTTAAATGTTTGTACAAACATCGGCTTCTGCTTAAAGTTGAACAAGCCTAAAAAACTTTCTTTCATTTGAGAACATCAGCAGTACAATGTGTATGTGTAAAGGATAAGGTGTGTAGCAGCAATAGTGGAGGCAATAATAGTACCAGCAGTAGCAGTAGCACAGCATTAAAAGCAGTAAGTAGATGTGTGTGTGTGTGTGTGGTTATGTTGAGGAAGTAGTGGTGACTGTGTAAGGGTAATGGTAGTGACAGTATCCATACAGTATGGAACATGATGGTAGGCGGGCAGACAGCACAGTGGTACTGTATGATGGGGCACTGTCAGCAAAGGCAGGTCTATTCATTGGCCTCAGCCAGAGGTGTGTGAAAATTCTGAAATGCCTCATTCATTTTGACAAAAGTAATGTTTTATACACTGGTAAAGGTCAACTTTGTCCATTTCTGTATGACAATACCACTGATTGTGCTGAAAACCCCCTGAGATGACTGGAGGCTGAAAAAGACTATACCGAAAAAGCAAACAGACAGTTCTGGTGAGTGTTAAAATCTACTTACTCAGAAGTCTATAGATTCAGTGAACATGGTATGCATTGGAGAAAGGCCACAGTCCAGGTAGGACTGAACATGATTTTCTTTAGCCTGGTGCAGCACATAGAAAAACTGTTTCATCATATTGATGCTGCTGCTTTGGGTTCTGCTGTGTTGGTAGCAGTGACTGTGAGAGGTGGATGACTTGACAGGGGGTGGAGATGGGTCTCTTGGCCAGACACCTAGGTGGCTGGTGTGTTCTCCCTAAAAGCTGCTCACACAGTGTATATCCTATTAATAAAGCAAATTTGCTTTCCTTTTGGTAACAGGAAAACACTCCCTCCCAATTTCACTTTGTTAGCAAGGGTATTTCGCTTTGATAGCAAGGGTCTAAAAGCATGGCTATCAAGTAATCATCATATTTATTGATGGTAAGAATATGTCTGTCATTATGTTAGTAAGCAAGTAAGCATGCAGCTTTCCTCGCTTGCCAGCATGCCCAAGTACCTCTGTCTCTTTCTGGCTCTGCCCCCTCAATGAGTTGATTGGTCATCATAGCAGGTGTCTGCATCATCAATCATAATCATCAGCAAGAGCCACATTCTCCTACACAAGTAACTCCTACTTGAGTAATAGCTACTCATCTTAATCATCCACCTCTTTCTCCATGGGATTTGTGGCCAGTTACAGGGCAGCCAGCAAGATGCGTAAACTGTTCATTTGCCACCCCTTAATCTATCGGTATGAGCGTCTGCTCTAAGATAAATCTTACAGGTATGACATTGTACATGCCACAGATGTCCCTAGTAACAAATCCTATTGGAAGAGTCTGAGCATGTTGTGTTATGAGCATGTTTGTGTCTTCTGACATCAAAACAAATAGCCTCCCTCAGTGTTGGACTGGCCTACCAGAGTAACAGAGGATCCTCCAGTTGGCCCAAGCTCTGACAATAATGGATCCCTAATAAAACAGAGCCTTTAGAGTTCTACATACAAAGAGGGTGGGCCCTCCAAATGATTTCCTCTGATAGGCCCAAGGGACTTCAGTCTGATGTTTTGCTCCCTGCTGAGGTGGTCTGGTGCATGACAATCATTCACTGGTTTACACTTGTCATACAGACACTTTAGCATATGTAAGTGAAATTGCAATGAGCTGGAATGTGGTGGATCAAACGGTGCAATCACAGACCATTCTGTTGCTACAAGTGAAGGAGGGAGCTCCTTGCCACATAAGTTGGCGGGTAGATGGCCATTGGGATGTTTGCTGCTTGATGCACTACATCAACTGATCAGCTGTGTAGCTACTCTTGCCCGAGCTGATCAGCAATAACATTGCATGACAACACTTGACTTATTATAGGAGGGTGGTGGAATCAGAGCAATGTTCTGCCATGCTTATGCTGGGGAAGGGAGGATATCCATGGAGGACATAGTGTAGGAAGCAGATAAATTCCTGTAGTGGGAACCAGACAGACAAAAAAGGAGGAGGTGTCAAGACCTGGTCTAGCTGCTGCAGTGCTGGGTTACCGCTGCCACAGAAAACATTGACCCAGTGGGCTGTGAAAGACATGCCAGTAACAGCTACTCCAGGTGTCTATGGTGGCATGTACGTTGGAAGGATTGGCCCCCGTTCTGGAGAAATAATGGCAGCTATGTTTCTTTCAATGAGGCAGAGCACAAACCATCGTTTCCCTAAAGTTAGCAGAATCCACTATGTGGTATGGCAGGGACTGCACTGCTAGACACAGAATTTTATGATTTTGCAATATCACAATAGTTTCTATACTAACAAATGTTGTTCATGTATTTAAGAATATTATACAATGGTTTGTACTTTTCCACACCCAAACATGAATTAACAATGATTTGTTTATGGTGCCAACTGCTATTGTCAATGGCAAAAATTATTTTAAAAAGGACTTATCCCCTCTCATTTAACATGGAATACAATAATTAACAAAAACATAACTGGTGACAGGTACCCTTTAAGCTGGAGATGACTTACAGTAGGTAGGACAGTCCAGAAAATATTTAGAGGGTCTGTTATGTTCATAGAAGGGGAAAAGAGCATATTGTGAAGGGGGTGGGCAGCCTGTTTATATTGATGACATCCTAAGGACAGGTAATCAATATGTGATCATAGGGGTCCGAAAACCCGGCACCCCTGCCAATCAGCTGTTTGAACTGGAGGTGGCACTCCATGCAAGCGCTGCTTCCTCAGCTTTACAGTACACGTTGCCTCCCCTGTACCGGTGGTGTAGTGTAATTCAAAGTACTCGCTCCATTCAAGTGAATGGAGCGAGTACTTGTAATTGCACTGCATTTCCAATATGATAGCAGTGTAATGAAGAGGAAGTAGTGCTCACACAGAGCGCCGCCTTCTCTTCAAACAGCTGATTGGCTGGTGTGCTGGGTGTTGGACTCCTGCCGATCAGATATTGATGACCTACAGGTCATCAATACAAACAGGCTGCACAACCCCTTTAACCGCATTCCGTAACTCCACATTGTAGACACTTTGGGGGACATATCCTCTCTATGGCAGAAAACTGGTGCCAAAATGTCACAAGGCTGGTCCAAAATGTGGATGGAGCAGGGAGTGGGCATTGCAGAGCCATAAAGTGGCATAGATAATAGCAGAAATATAAACCATTTTGACACTTGGACCTCTACAGATGCACCACAATTATTAAGAGGTTTTTAAATAACTGATGCGAGAGGAGAACATACTTAAACTGGCATGTAATAGGCCTCATGCACATGACCGTTCCATTTTTTGTGGTCAACATGGAAGCAGCCCGTGTGCCTTCCACAATTTGCGGAACGGAACAGGCGGCCCATTGTAGAAATGCCTATTCTTGTCCGCAAAACGGACAAGAATAAGACAGGTTATATTTTTATTTTTTTGCAGGGCCACGGAACGGAGCAACAGATGAGGACAGCACACGGAGTGCTGTCCGCATCTTTTTCTGCCCCATTGAAGTGAATGGGTCCACACCCGAGCCGTAAAAACTCTGGCTCAGATGCAGACCAGAACAACGGTCGTGTGCATGAGGCTTTAGAAAGTCTTCTCATTTGTACTCTCTGTATTCACTGTCACAATGGCCAATGTATCCAGTACCATATGACTAATTTTATATGGGTGTTATCAATGTGAAATCATGTAGTGGGTGAAATTTCCTCTACATATGTATTGCTTATAACAATGCATCAGCGTGTTGTCATGGGTATGGAACTTCTATCACGGATCTTTAAGTTACACTATTACAATATGCGTTACTCCAGATATAATACAAATAATATGATATAAATTTTGTAGTACCTTGGCTCTTTTATCTTCAAAAGCAAACTGTGCACCTGGGATTCCAAGTTGGTTGATAAAAAAATCTGCATTTCCTTGTGTTTGTATAGAGCTGACATTGGCCTTGTAGCAGCCTTCCTTTTGAGTACAGTTTTTTTGCATCTAAAATTAAAAATGGAAGATGTTATATGAAACACTAACCATGTTGATACAAACTTTCTGTCTGACTATCTATAAGAAAATAATGCTGCTGTACAGTCAATACATAAAAATTGGGTGCAATCCATTCAAGACTGTAGGTAACGGGTCTTAGGATATGCATATAAAAAACGTGGCAGCACTTTAGAAAAGTTGAAAGGATACAATATCCATCATTATCTAATTTTGCAATATATTCAGTATCTGTCTATGAGGGTCTTTGCCAAATCCAGGGATGTTATTTCTTGAAGCCCCTCGGTCAAAAGTTTTGGAACAGAGAAGCCAAATGTTTATGCATAAATTGTTTACATCATATAAACTGAAAGCCAACAGCGCTAAATTACAGTAATGGCCCTTTATTATCTAGATATGCTGTAAAAAAGAATTTGAAATGGCGTTATAAAGAAATTCTGTATTTGTAACCAGTGATGGACTGGAGTTCCATGGAGCCATCAGAGTAAATGAATGAAAATCCACCCACCGTTTATACAGAACAGGTATAGACTTACTTATAATTACCACCGGAATTTTAAATTTAGTTTACTCAAACTTTGTTATTATCACACAAAAGATCATCCCTGTGCTGCCTGTATCCATATGTCTGTTCTGCAAATTGTAGAACACTAGCAGAAGGACCCGGCTTCGCTCGAGTATATTTAATCGATTTCATTTTGGCTAGGTCTACACGACAACTTTTTGTTGCACCAATGTTGCACGGCAGTCTATGGTGTCGCACTGCAACATGCATATCAAATGGATTTTCTGCGACTGTCGCATCGCAGTATGTTGCATGTTGCAGTGCGACACCATAGACTGCCATTAAAAAAATCCATGCGACATTGATGCAACAAAATGTCACGCAAAAAATATTGTTTAGACCTAGCCTTAATGTTTGTGTGTGTCGTTAAAAGATTTCAACACTATCCACTATAACAGTGACATCTACAGCACCACACCTTTTAATACTGACCCCCACAGTGCTCAGAGGAGCATGTTTGGCCTATAAGCTTCCTTACGCTGATAAAATTTTGTGAAAGTCACAGAAAAACACTAGCATGTCGCCTCCTTGTGTGATAGTAGTACTGTACTACTGCCTCTTACTAACTCATGGAGATCAATTGCCTTGATGGACAGTGTGATAACTGGAGCGCCTGCTGAGCTCAGGCTGTTGCTGCCATCTGCTACCTGTCTTTCTGAGTCTTCATTTGGATCTCACCCAGCATTATTGCTCAGCAGGCAGCACTGGCGGCCATGTTTCTATCCATCTTCTCTTGTTTAATAAGAGATGGGAGGAGATAGGCAGGCACATAGTAAAGAATGTAGTCATACTCATCTTCTCTGCGACAAGACTGGATGGAATGTTGTCCACCTTCTTCCTTTTTCTGCTGCTGACAGGGCCAAATACAGAAAATAGGAAGAAATGGTACTACACTCTGGAAGTCCACTCAATCCTTTCTCTGCAGCTGGCCTCTGCAACTGATACACAGAGAGCAGTAATGAAGGAATGTACAGTAGAAAAAAGGGTACTGTAAAAAATAAATAAAAAAATTGTTAAAGCATGTGGGCAGAAGGCCCATACCATTGGATCCCTGCCAGTAGTGGAGATGATCAATAAAGGGAATCTGTCACTGCACTTCTGAACTATCATCTGTAGTAATCCATGAGTCCAGATTGACACTTTTTATTCACTTACGACTGCTGAAATACATAGTCTGGACTAGTGTGCCAAAACAATAGAGAGGACCCCTGAGTGTATGCATGGTAGTTTGTACAATGGATTTCAGAGGGGGAACGGGAAAGTAGAGAAATAAAAAATAAAAAAATATATATAGTGATCTGGATTCCTTCATTGCAGTTCTAGTCATGTATTATAGCAAATAAAAGTCCAAGATCCTAGCTACAGATTGCTTTTATAAGATGTATTTTCCAGTTGTTACTAATTCTCATTGCTTTAGCTATAAACGGCTGGGTTATTAATTGAATTATTGTAAAATTTAAAAATAAAATAGAAGTTGCAACTTCAGTTAACTTTAACTTTTTCTATTGATTTTCTTTTAACTCTTTTCAATTTTTTTACTCCCAGCCTTCCAGGAACCATAACTTTTCTATTTTTCCATTCACATAACTGCATAAGGGCTTGTTTCTTGCAGGACAAGTTTGACTTTCTATTGGCACAATTTAATATTGCCTTTGAAGTAGCGGGAAGCTGGAAAAACATTCAAATGAGGTAGAATTAAAAGCAAAAATTTAAATCTGCCTTAGCTTTATGGGTTTTGTTTTTACAATGTTTCCTATACGGTAAAACTGACCTGTGAACTTCCTTCTCTGGGTCATTACAATTATAGCAATACCAACATACCAACGTTGTAGATTTTCTCTCTTTGTTTCTTGTGTTTTATTACTTTAAAAAAAAATTAGGAAACATTTTTTAATCACCATATTTTGACCCCCATAACTTTTTTTAAATTTACATCTATGCAGCTGTGTGAGGGCTCATCTTTTTGTGGAATGATCTGTAATTTTCAGTGATGCCATTTTAGGGTGTGTATGACTTTTTGATCACTTTAAAAAATAAATAAAATGGGGGAGACAAAGCGACAGAAATGTCAAATAAGCCATTTTGATTTTCTCTCTTGTTATGGTGCTCAATGTGTGGGATAAATATAATAATATTTTAATAGTATGGGTGGGGTGCAGTTGATGTCTATGATTTTTATTTTTATTTTTTTACTTATTTTTATTATGAGGAGTGAATTGAATTTTAAACTGCCTCAGATGCCGTGGTCGCAAATGATCACGGTATCAGAGGCGTTAGGTGTCTTCAATTGCAATTATTGCAGATTGCAGACATTAGCCCTTGATCCCCACTGTTTAGAACAGCAGAAATCTGGTGGTTATGGCACACGCTATGCTTGCGAGCGGGTGCCTTAAATATTAATTCATTATAAATATTTTCCCAAATATCTTTCATTAGTTATAATGGCTTGTTTTGTCTAGGGAGCAATCATTAGGAAAAACAAAATTGCTGCTATCCTATTAGTACACACAAAACCTGTCCTAATCACACAGGAGGACAAGTTACTTTACAACACTGAGATAAAGAGCTGCCTCATCCTCCTCTCTGCTTTGCTTGTCAGGGATTATGATCCTGAATGCAGCTGATAAGATCTTCAGCTGAATCTCTGTAGGCGTGGGGTTCACGAGGAGACGTGAAGTTCAGAGATGACAGACAGGACAGACTGTGGTAATAGAGACTGCATACAAGTGCAGCTGCTCATTAGCCACATCTGCTCATGAACTCCATTCCTACAGAGAAGTTCTTATCATCTGTGTTCAAGATCACAATCCCTAACCAGGAGAGCAGAGAGGAGGATGAGGCAGCTCTTTATCTCAGTGACGTGAAATAACTTGTCCTCCTGTGTAATTAGGACAGGTTTTGTGTGCACTAATAAGATAGCGGCCATTTTATTTATCCTAATGATTGCTCCCTAGACAAAACAAGCCATTATAACTAATGAAAGGTATTTGGGAATATATTTTTTAAATGTAGTAATATTTAAGTATTTTAATTTTCCTAATTCCCGGAGAACCCCTTTAACATTTGTCAATATGTTAAGCTTTTTTTTTTCTGTAATGTTCAATATAAAGCAACTAAATCTTTCAAATCAGTGACACATCATTGCATTACTGTATATATTCTGTATATGTAGGGCATTACAAGTAAAAGGTCAGTGGCATTTGTTACAGAGTTATTATGAACATGCTCTTAATTATCATGCTAGTTAATAATGCTCTTGCATCTTCGAACAAGGTGAGACAAAATATTTATGTGGTTAGTTTTTGCATAATTCATGTTTCCTGTCTGCATTTAAATAGTGAGCTCATTGCAGCCATTCAATTCTTTCATTAGTCACCTTTCCCATGTTCTATGTGACATTTCTTTGAAACAATCCACGATCCCAGCAAGTTCCTACTAGCCCAAATTCACATAGGCCAATTATGTTTTTTTTTTCCTTTTAAAAAAGAACAAATGCTTAATATAGTGAGTAATAAATTAGGCATTGGCAGCTCAGCATGAACTGGACAATATGTTCTGTTGTCCATAAAAAAAAATCTAAACACTGACTAATTGCATGGCCATGGGATTACCTCTTTAAAATAATAAAACTGTGTCTGATTGAGCTCTGCCATTGTCGAAGGCTTTTTAGGTTGCTTATTTAGAAAGGTCAGCTCTAATAACTATCATAAGGTGCCAAAGTATTTCCAAATGCAAAAGCCTTTGGTGCTTAGTTTAAGCTAATAACCTTTTATTCAGGTTTAATTCACAGCGGATTTAAATTTTTAATTTTTTTTCAAAATACAAAATACTAATGTTGGTTGAATAGATTTTTTCCCTAAATTTTAAAAGGAGGAACAGCAAGATTTTTTACTTCTATTCTGTAGACATTAAAAGGGGTTCTCCGGGAATTTAGAAAATTAAAATACTTAAATATGAATATATTATAAATACCTTTCATTAGTTTTAATGGATCATTTTGTCTAGGGAGCAATCCTAAGGAGAAATAAAATGGCAGCCATCCTATTGGTACACACAAAACCTGTCCTAATCACCAAGGAGGACAAGTTACTACACAACACTGAGATAATAAGTTGCCTCATCTTCCACTCTGTTCTACATGTCAGGGATTATGATCCTGAATAGAGATGAGCAAATTTTTCAAAAATTCGATTCGGCCAGTTCATCAAACTTTCTAAAAAAAAGTTTGGTTCAATCTGAATTCATTTGCAGCGAATAGTATTTAAAAAAAAAACTGCTATTTCCTGGCTGCAAAGAGTACTTATAGTGGTGTAGAACACTGTGTCTTGCAGTAACACGCATAGGGAGTCTGCTGTAGTAGTGAAATAATACTGTTAGTCAGTATGACATGCAGATGACAGGTATCGCTCTTAGAATCACTGCACACTTATTTGGGCAGTCACAGGGCGAATCTGACCAAATAACTCAAATATGAACTCAGCCTTACAGGTCGATGTTAGAGTCAAGAATAAGCACACTCGTTTTACATCATCATCAGCTGATTCCACATAGATGTCTACAGAACCTGCTCTATTAAACGCTTATACAAGTAAAGCCCCTTCGTCACCCAGCTCCCAAGTGCCATCAGCTGCATAATCATAATCATCAAGAATTGTCTGCACGTCACTGATGTCCTCCTCAACTGTCTCTGGGTCAGGAGCCTGACCGCTCACAACACCAACTCCCACACCACTCTCCTCATCACTACTTGCCCGCCTAGTGGAGGTAGTGGTGGATTTCTCTTCTAAATTTTGGCTGGGCTGTAGCTGCTGTCTGTCTTCTAGTAGCTCGTCCTCACTGTATAGTGGAGCTGAACCCACAGCACACATTACTTCTCTGGTTGAGGGAGCAGAAAAGGACAGAGGCAGGTTGAGGACAGGTGAGCCCACAGGGCCTGGGCCATGCCAACTGAGGGTTGTGTCTGACAAACCCAAAGTCTGCAATTTTCTCACTTCACCACACAACGGCGAATAAGCCCTTTTTTCACACTAATACACAAAAAGGGCTATAGAACATATAACTGCACTGCTGATCGGCAAATATATTTTTCTTTTGCCACTAGTACATTCATAAAAGAGCTTTAGAACATATAACTGCACCACTGAAATGCAAATATATTTTACTTTTGCCACTAATATGGTACATGCCACAAAAGGCTTTAGAACAATTAACTACACCGCTGAATGGCAAATATATTTTACTTTTGCCACTATTACAAGCCACAAAAGGCTTTAGAACAATTAACTACACCGCTGAACGGCAAATATATATTTCTTTTTCCACTTATACCCGCCACAAAAGGCTTTAGAACTGATAACTGCACTGCTGAACTGCAAATATATTTTTCTTTTTCCACTTATACACGCCACAAAAGGCTTTACAACATAGAAGCCAAAAATGCTTTAGAACATATAACTTCCGCACACAAGGGCAAATAAGACATAGAAATATTTCTTTGTAATAAATCCTGTTAATGGCTGTAACACCCCAATAAGGGCTATTTCACACGAGCGGATGCCGTGCGTGACATCCGCTCCGTGATTGACAGCCAAGAACCGATGCGGACTGCAGAAGCACGGAGCATTAACATGATTGATAATGCTCCGTGCCTCTGCAGTCTGCATCGGGTCTTGGCTGTCATTCACGGAGCGGATGTCACACACAGCATCCGCTCGTGTGAAACAGCCCTAACAAGAACAGTTTGCTGGACTAACAGAGCTGTATAATGTCAATTTGGGTCCCCAGCCAGTGCAGCAAGGTGTAATAGGATTGTCCCTATTACCAAGGCTGTAACCTCCTCTACTGAACCCAGTTCAACATAAATGTTGTGGAATGATTACTCCCTATCCTTTTCCCACACCTTGAATAATCTATCCCTGCACTTGTAAATTATTTTTGTTTAGCACAATGAAGTTTTTTCTAGCACTGCCCCTAGCGCCTGCTGACGTCTCTCCCTGCACTAAATACACTGTAAAATGTCATAATCTAAGATGCCTGAGGCTTTTTATAGGGCTTTGACATTACAGGGATGGCTGGCTGCTGATTGTCTGCATGCATGGCATTATGGGTGATCGCTATTCAACAATTTAGACAGCACTCCAGATGTTGCTTAAGTAATTTTTATTTTCTTAGCCGGACATGGTGGTCCTTTTGGTGACAACTAGAGTTGAGCGAACACCTGGATGTTCGGGTTCGAGAAGTTCGGCCGAACATCCCGGAAATGTTCGGGTTCGGGATCCGAACCCGATCCGAACTTCGTCCCGAACCCGAACCCCATTGAAGTCAATGGGGACCCGAACTTTTCGGCACTAAAACGGCTGTAAAACAGCCCAGGAAAGGGCTAGAGGGCTGCAAAAGGCAGCAACATGTAGGCAAACAAATGTGGATAGGGAAATTAATTAAAATAAAAATTAAATAAATAAAAATTAACCAAAATCAATTGGAGAGAGGTTCCATAGCAGAGAATCTGGCTTCCCGTCACCCACCACTGGAACAGTCCATTCTCAGATATTTAGGCCCCGGCACCCAGGCAGAGGAGAGAGGTCCCGTAACAGACAATCTGGCTTCATGTCAGCAGAGAATCAGTCTTCATGTCATAGCAGAGAATCAGGCTTCACGTCACCCACCACTGTAATAGTCCATTTTCATAAATTTAGGCCCAGCACCCAGGCAGAGGAGAGAGGTCCCGTAACAGACAATCTGGCTTCATGTCAGCAGAGAATCAGTCTTCATATCATAGCAGAGAATCTGGCTTCCCGTTACCCACCACTGGAACAGTCCATTCTCAGATATTTAGGCCCCGGCACCCAGGCAGAGGAGAGAGGTCCCGTAACAGACAATCTGGCTTCATGTCAGCAGAGAATCAGTCTTCATATCATAGCAGAGAATCAGGCTTCACGTCAGCCACCACTGCAACAGTCCATTGTCATAAATTCAGGCCCAGCACCCAGGCAGAGGAGAGAGGTCCCGTAACAGACAATCTGGCTTCATGTCAGCAGAGAATCAGTCTGCATGTCATAGCAGAGAATGAGGCTTCACGTCACCCACCACTGCAACAGTCCATTTTCATAAATTTAGGCCCAGCACCCAGGCAGAGGAGAGAGGTCCCGTAACAGAGGATCTGGCTTCATGTCACCAGAGAATCAGTCTGCATGTCATAGCAGAGAATCAGGCTTCACGTCACCCACCACTGCAACAGTCCATTTTCATAAATTTAGGCCCAGCACCCAGGCAGAGGAGAGAGGTCCCGTAACAGAGGATCTGGCTTCATGTCACCAGAGAATCAGTCTGCATGTCATAGCAGAGAATGAGGCTTCACGTCAGCCACCACTGCAACAATCCATTGGCATATATTTAGGCCTAGCACACAGGCAGAGGAGAGGTTCATTCAACTTTGGGTAGCCTTGCAATATAATGGTAAAATGAAAATAAAAATAGGATTGAATGAGGAAGTGCCCTGGAGTCCAATAATATATGGTTATGGGGAGGTAGTTAATGTCTAATCTGGACAAGGGACGGACAGGTCCTGTGGGATCCATGCCTGGTTCATTTTTATGAACGTCAGCTTGTCCACATTGGCTGTAGACAGGCGGCTGCGTTTGTCTGTAATGACGCCCCCTGCCGTGCTGAATACACGTTCAGACAAAACGCTGGCTGCCGGGCAGGCCAGCACCTCCAAGGCATAAAAGGCTAGCTCTGGCCACGTGGACAATTTAGAGACCCAGAAGTTGAATGGGGCCGAACCATCAGTCAGTACGTGGAGGGGTGTGCACACTGTTCCACCATGTTAGTGAAATGTTGCCTCCTTCTAACACGTTGCGTATCAGGTGGTGGTGCAGTTAGCTGTGGCGTGTTGACAAAAGTTTTCCACATCTCTGCCATGCTAACCCTGCCCTCAGAGGAGCTGGCCGTGACACAGCTGCCTTGGCGACCTCTTGCTCCTCCTCTGCCTTGGCCTTGGGCTTCCACTTGTTCCCCTGTGACATTTGGGAATGCTCTCAGTAGCGCGTCTACCAACGTGCGCTTGTACTCGCGCATCTTCCTATCACGCTCCAGTGCAGGAAGTAAGGTGGGCACATTGTCTTTGTAGCGTGGATCCAGCAGGGTGGCAACCCAGTAGTCCGCACAGGTTAAAATGTGGGCAACTCTGCTGTCGTTGCGCAGGCACTGCAGCATGTAGTCGCTCATGTGTGCCAGGCTGCCCAGAAGTAAGGACAAGCTGTCCTCTGTGGGAGGCGTATCGTCATCGTCCTGCCTTTCCCCCCAGCCACGCACCAGTGATGGACCCGAGCTGCGTTGGGTGCCACCCCGCTGTGACCATGCTTCATCCTCATCCTCCTCCACCTCCTCCTCATCCTCGTCCTCCTCGTCCTCCAGTAGTGGGCCCTGGCTGGCCACATTTGTACCTGGCCTCTGCTGTTGCCAAAAACCTCCCTCTGAGTCACTTCGAAGAGACTGGCCTGAAAGTGCTAAAAATGACCCCTCTTCCTCCTCCTCCTCCTCCTCCTCCTGGGCCACCTCCTCTTCCATCATCGCCCTAAGTGTTTTCTCAAGGAGACATAGAAGTGGTATTGTAACGCTGATAACGGTGTCATCGCCACTGGCCATGTTGGTGGAGTACTCGAAACAGCGCAACAGGGCACACAGGTCTCGCATGGAGGCCCAGTCATTGGTGGTGAAGTGGTGCTGTTCTGTAGTGCGACTGACCCGTGCGTGCTGCAGCTGAAACTCCACTATGGCCTGCTGCTGCTCGCACAGTCTGTCCAGCATGTGCAAGGTGGAGTTCCACCTGGTGGGCACGTCGCATATGAGGCGGTGAGCGGGAAGGCCGAAGTTACGCTGTAGCGCAGACAGGCGAGCAGCGGCAGGATGTGAACGCCGGAAGCGCGAACAGACGGCCCGCACTTTATGCAGCAGCTCTGACATGTCGGGGTAGTTGTGAATGAACTTCTGCACCACCAAATTCAGCACATGCGCCAAGCAAGGGATGTGCGTCAAATTGGCTAGTCCCAGAGCTGCAACGAGATTTCGCCCATTATCACACACCACCAGGCCGGGCTTGAGGCTCACCGGCAGCAACCACTCGTCGGTCTGTTGTTCAATACCCCGCCACAACTCCTGTGCGGTGTGGGGCCTGTCCCCCAAACATATGAGTTTCAGAATGGCCTGCTGACGTTTACCCCGGGCTGTGCTGAAGTTGGTGGTGAAGGTGTGTGGCTGACTGGATGAGCAGGTGGAAGAAGAGGAGGAGGAAGCCGAGAAGGAGGAGGTGGCAACAGGAGGCAAAGAATGTTGCCCTGCGATCCTTGGCGGCGGCAGGACGTGCGCCAAACAGCTCTCCGCCTGGGGCCCAGCTGCCACTACATTTACCCAGTGTGCAGTTAGGGAGATATAGCGTCCCTGGCCGTGCTTACTGGTCCACGTATCTGTGGTTAGGTGGACCTTGCTACAGATGGCGTTGCGCAGTGCACACTTGATTTTATCGGATACTTGGTTGTGCAGGGAAGGCACGGCTCTCTTGGAGAAGTAGTGCCGGCTGGGAACAACATACTGTGGGACAGCAAGCGACATGAGCTGTTTGAAGCTGTCTGTGTCCACCAGCCTAAATGACAGCATTTCATAGGCCAGTAGTTTAGAAATGCTGGCATTCAGGGCCAGGGATCGAGGGTGGCTAGGTGGGAATTTACGCTTTCTATCAAATGTTTGTGAGATGGAGAGCTGAACGCTGGCGTGTGACATGGTTGAGACGCTTGGTGACGGAGGTGGTGGTGGTGGTGTTGGTGGTACATCCCCTGTTTGCTGGGCGGCAGGTGCCAACGTTCCTCCAGAGGCGGAGGAAGAGGCCGAGGCGGCAGCAGCAGAATAGGCCGAGGCGGCAGCAGCAGAAGAGGTAGCAGGGGGAGCCTGAGTGACTTCCTTGGTTTTAAGGTGTTTACTCCACTGCAGTTCATGCTTTGCATGCAGGTGCCTGGTCATGCAGGTTGTGCTCAGGTTCAGAACGTTAATGCCTCGCTTCAGGCTCTGATGGCACAGCGTGCAAACCACTCGGGTCTTGTCGTCAGCACATTGTTTGAAGAAGTGCCATGCCAGGGAACTCCTTGAAGCTGCCTTTGGGGTGCTCGGTCCCAGATGGCGGCGGTCAGTAGCAGGCGGAGTCTCTTGGCGGCGGGTGTTCTGCTTTTGCCCACTGCTCCCTCTTTTGCTACGCTGTTGGCTCGGTCTCACCACTGCCTCTTCCTCCGAACTGTGAAAGTCAGTGGCACGACCTTCATTCCATGTGGGGTCTAGGACCTCATCGTCCCCTGCATCGTCTTCCACCCAGTCTTGATCCCTGACCTCCTGTTCAGTCTGCACACTGCAGAAAGACGCAGCAGTTGGCACCTGTGTTTCGTCATCATCAGAGACATGCTGAGGTGGTATTCCCATGTCCTCATCATCAGGAAACATAAGTGGTTGTGCGTCAGTGCATTCTATGTCTTTCACCGCTGGGGAAGGGCTAGGTGGATGCCCTTGGGAAACCCTGCCAGCGGAGTCTTCAAACAGCATAAGAGACTGCTGCATAACTTGAGGCTGAGACAGTTTCCCTGGTATGCATGGGGGTGATGTGACAGACTGATGGGGTTGGTTTTCAGGCGCCATCTGTGCGCTTTCTGCAGAAGACTGGGTGGGAGATAATGTGAACGTGCTGGATCCACTGTCGGCCACCCAATTGACTAATGCCTGTACCTGCTCAGGCCTTACCATCCTTAGAACGGCATTGGGCCCCACCATATATCGCTGTAAATTCTGGCGGCTACTGGGACCTGAGGTAGTTGGTACACTAGGACGTGTGGATGTGGCAGAACGGCCACGTCCTCTCCCAGCACCAGAGGGTCCACTAACACCACCACGACCATGTCCACGTCCGCGTCCCTTACTAGATGTTTTTCTCATTGTTATGGTTCACCACAACAACAAATATATTATTTGGCCCAATGTATTGTATTCAAATTCAGCGGGATATAAATTTGAGGCCTAGTATTTAGGCGCTGGGTGACCGGTATGGATTTAGTGACAGAATTAGACTTGGAAATGCACAGAAGCGTGTGTGTGAAGTTATTCTGAATGACCCAATGTGCACCTTGAATATTATATACCCTTTTTGGGATAGATTTCAAATAGCTCTGATATAGCAGGAACCACTAAATTATGAAATTGCTAAATTGGGAATTGTACTTCAACCCAGAACAAAAAATGTGCTTTGACGGGCACTAAATAACTTTCCCAGCTACAACAGGACAGCGGTAACGAGAGATTTAGAGGGATTTAAATTTGAGGCCTAGTATTTAGGCGCTGGGTCACCGGTATGGATTTAGTGACAGAATTAGACTTGGAAATGCACAGAAGCGTGTGTGTGAAGTTATTCTGAATGACCCTATGTGCACCTTCAATATTATATACCCTTTTAGGGATAGATTTCAAATAGCTCTGATATAGCAGAAACCACTAAATTATGAAATTGCTAAATTGGGAATTGTACTTCAACCCAGAACAAAAAATGTGCTTTGACGGACACTAAATATCTTGCCCAGCAACAACAGTACAGCGGTGGGTAACGAGAGATTTAGAGGGATTTAAATTTGAGGCCTAGTATTTAGGCGCTGGGTGACCGGTATGGATTTAGTGACAGAATTAGACTTGGAAATGCACAGAAGCGTGTGTGTGAAGTTATTCTGAATGACCCAATGTGCACCTTGAATATTATATACCCTTTTTGGGATAGATTTCAAATAGCTCTGATATAGCAGGAACCACTAAATTATGAAATTGCTAAATTGGGAATTGTACTTCAACCCAGAACAAAAAATGTGCTTTGACGGGCACTAAATAACTTTCCCAGCTACAACAGGACAGCGGTAACGAGAGATTTAGAGGGATTTAAATTTGAGGCCTAGTATTTAGGCGCTGGGTCACCGGTATGGATTTAGTGACAGAATTAGACTTGGAAATGCACAGAAGCGTGTGTGTGAAGTTATTCTGAATGACCCTATGTGCACCTTCAATATTATATACCCTTTTAGGGATAGATTTCAAATAGCTCTGATATAGCAGAAACCACTAAATTATGAAATTGCTAAATTGGGAATTGTACTTCAACCCAGAACAAAAAATGTGCTTTGACGGACACTAAATATCTTGCCCAGCAACAACAGTACAGCGGTGGGTAACGAGAGATTTAGAGGGATTTAAATTTGAGGCCTAGTATTTAGGCGCTGGGTGACCGGTATGGATTTAGTGACAGAATTAGACTTGGAAATGCACAGAAGCGTGTGTGTGAAGTTATTCTGAATGACCCAATGTGCACCTTGAATATTATATACCCTTTTTGGGATAGATTTCAAATAGCTCTGATATAGCAGGAACCACTAAATTATGAAATTGCTAAATTGGGAATTGTACTTCAACCCAGAACAAAAAATGTGCTTTGACGGGCACTAAATAACTTTCCCAGCTACAACAGGACAGCGGTAACGAGAGATTTAGAGGGATTTAAATTTGAGGCCTAGTATTTAGGCGCTGGGTCACCGGTATGGATTTAGTGACAGAATTAGACTTGGAAATGCACAGAAGCGTGTGTGTGAAGTTATTCTGAATGACCCTATGTGCACCTTCAATATTATATACCCTTTTAGGGATAGATTTCAAATAGCTCTGATATAGCAGAAACCACTAAATTATGAAATTGCTAAATTGGGAATTGTACTTCAACCCAGAACAAAAAATGTGCTTTGACGGACACTAAATATCTTGCCCAGCAACAACAGTACAGCGGTGGGTAACGAGAGATTTAGAGGGATTTAAATTTGAGGCCTAGTATTTAGGCGCTGGGTCACCGGTATGGATTTAGTGACAGAATTAGACTTGGAAATGCACAGAAGCGTGTGTGTGAAGTTATTCTGAATGACCCAATGTGCACCTTCAATATTATATACCCTTTTAGGGATAGATTTCAAATAGCTCTGATATAGCAGAAACCACTAAATTATGAAATTGCTAAATTGGGAATTGTACTTCAACCCAGAACAAAAAATGTGCTTTGACGGACACTAAATATCTTGCCCAGCAACAACAGTACAGCGGTAACGAGAGATTTAGAGGGATTTAAATTTGAGGCCTAGTATTTAGGCGCTGGGTGACAGGTATGGGTTTAGTGACAGAATTAGACTTGGAAATGCACAGAAGCGTGTGTGTGAAGTTATTCTGAATGACCCAATGTGCACCTTCAATATTATATACCCTTTTAGGGATAGATTTCAAATAGCTCTGATATAGCAGAAACCACTAAATTATGAAATTGCTAAATTGGGAATTGTACTTCAACCCAGAACAAAAAATGTGCTTTGACGGACACTAAATATCTTGCCCAGCAACAACAGTACAGCGGTAACGAGAGATTTAGAGGGATTTAAATTTGAGGCCTAGTATTTAGGCGCTGGGTGACAGGTATGGGTTTAGTGACAGAATTAGACTTGGAAATACACAGTAGCGGGTGTGTGTGAAGTTATTCTGAATGACCCAATGTGCACCTTCAATATTATATACCCTTTTTGGGATAGATTTCAAATAGCTCTGATATAGCAGGAACCACTAAATTATGAAATTGCTAAATTGGGAATTGTACTTCAACCCAGAACAAAAAATGTGCTTTGACGGACACTAAATATCTTGCCCAGCAACAACAGTACAGCGGTAACGAGAGATTTAGCGGGATATAAATTTGAGGCCTAGTATTTAGGCGCTGGGTCACCGGTATGGATTTAGTGACAGAATTAGACTTGGAAATGCACAGAAGCGTGTGTGTGAAGTTATTCTGAATGACCCTATGTGCACCTTCAATATTATATACCCTTTTAGGGATAGATTTCAAATAGCTCTGATATAGCAGAAACCACTAAATTATGAAATTGCTAAATTGGGAATTGTACTTCAACCCAGAACAAAAAATGTGCTTTGACGGACACTAAATATCTTGCCCAGCAACAACAGTACAGCGGTGGGTAACGAGAGATTTAGAGGGATTTAAATTTGAGGCCTAGTATTTAGGCGCTGGGTCACCGGTATGGATTTAGTGACAGAATTAGACTTGGAAATGCACAGAAGCGTGTGTGTGAAGTTATTCTGAATGACCCTATGTGCACCTTCAATATTATATACCCTTTTAGGGATAGATTTCAAATAGCTCTGATATAGCAGAAACCACTAAATTATGAAATTGCTAAATTGGGAATTGTACTTCAACCCAGAACAAAAAATGTGCTTTGACGGACACTAAATATCTTGCCCAGCAACAACAGTACAGCGGTGGGTAACGAGAGATTTAGAGGGATTTAAATTTGAGGCCTAGTATTTAGGCGCTGGGTCACCGGTATGGATTTAGTGACAGAATTAGACTTGGAAATGCACAGAAGCGTGTGTGTGAAGTTATTCTGAATGACCCAATGTGCACCTTCAATATTATATACCCTTTTAGGGATAGATTTCAAATAGCTCTGATATAGCAGAAACCACTAAATTATGAAATTGCTAAATTGGGAATTGTACTTCAACCCAGAACAAAAAATGTGCTTTGACGGACACTAAATATCTTGCCCAGCAACAACAGTACAGCGGTAACGAGAGATTTAGAGGGATTTAAATTTGAGGCCTAGTATTTAGGCGCTGGGTGACAGGTATGGGTTTAGTGACAGAATTAGACTTGGAAATACACAGTAGCGGGTGTGTGTGAAGTTATTCTGAATGACCCAATGTGCACCTTCAATATTATATACCCTTTTAGGGATAGATTCCAAATAGCTCTGATATAGCAGGAACCACTAAATTATGAAATTGCTAAATTGGGAATTGTACTTCAACCCAGAACAAAAAATGTGCTTTGACGGACACTAAATATCTTGCCCAGCAACAACAGTACAGCGGTAACGAGAGATTTAGAGGGATTTAAATTTGAGGCCTAGTATTTAGGCGCTGGGTGACAGGTATGGGTTTAGTGACAGAATTAGACTTGGAAATACACAGTAGCGGGTGTGTGTGAAGTTATTCTGAATGACCCAATGTGCACCTTCAATATTATATACCCTTTTTGGGATAGATTTCAAATAGCTCTGATATAGCAGGAACCACTAAATTATGAAATTGCTAAATTGGGAATTGTATTTCAACCCAGAACAAGAAATGTGCTTGAACGGACACTAAATAACTCGCCCAGCTACAGCACTAGGGACAGATTTAGCTGGATATAAATTTGAGGCCTAGTATTTAGGCGCTGGGTGACCGGTATGGATTTAGTGACAGAATTAGACTGGGATATGGCCAAAAAATAAACAGACTATTGCTGGTTAAATGCACTTGGTGTGACAGCTTCACCCTGATGTAGGCTTTAGCCAAAAAACAACCACACCATTGAGGGTTAAATGCACTTGGTGACAGGCGCAGCTTGCCCCTGATTTTGTATATGGCCAAAAAATGAACAGACTATTGCTGGTTAAATGCACTTGGTGTGACAGCTTCACCCTGATGTAGGCTTTAGCCAAAAAACAACCACACCATTGAGGGTTAAATGCACTTGGTGACAGGCGCAGCTTGCCCCTGATTTTGTATATGGCCAAAAAATGAACAGACTATTGCTGGTTAAATGCACTTGGTGTCACAGCTTCACCCTGATGTAGGCTTTAGCCAAAAAACAACCACACCATTGAGGGTTAAATGCACTTGGTGACAGGCGCAGCTTGCCCCTGATTTTGTATATGGCCAAAAAATGAACAGACTATTGCTGGTTAAATGCACTTGGTGTGACAGCTTCACCCTGATGTAGGCTTTAGCCAAAAAACAACCACACCATTGAGGGTTAAATGCACTTGGTCGCAGCTTGTGCTGGCGCACCACAAGACACAAAATGGCCGCCGATCACCCCAGAAAAATGAGACTGACAAACGGTCTGTGCAGCCTAAAAACAGTGAGCAATTGAGGATCAGCAGCTCAATGATCCACAGCTGCAGATCGATCAGTTAATCAAGTCCTTTGGAGGAGTTAATCTGCCTAATCTCGCCCTACTGTCGCAGCCGCAACCTCTCCCTACGCTAATCAGAGCAGAGTGACGGGCGGCGCTATGTGACTCCAGCTTAAATAGAGGCTGGGTCACATGGTGCTCTGGCCAATCACAGCCATGCCAATAGTAGGCATGGCTGTGATGGCCTCTTGGGGCAAGTAGTATGACGCTTGTTGATTGGCTGCTTTGCAGCCTTTCAAAAAGCGCCAAGAAAGCGTCACAAAAGCGCCAAGAAAGCGACGAACACCGAACCCGAACCCGGACTTTTACGAAAATGTCCGGGTTCGGGTCCGTGTCACGGACACCCCAAAATTCGGTACGAACCCGAACTATACAGTTCGAGTTCGCTCATCCCTAGTGACAACGTTTCGGGCAGAAAGAATGCACTTCATCAGGCTGATGTAAAAAGTAATAAATAAAACATTTGTAAATCTACATAGGTTTTTTTTTGCTTTTCTTTTCTGTTGTAATCATGTATCACAAGAATCATGTATTACCATGTATTTACAAATGTTTTATTTATTACTTTTTACATCAGCCTGATGAAAGGCATTCTTTCTGCCCAAAACGTTGTCACCAAAATGACCACCATGTCCGGCTAAGAAAATAAAAATTACTTAAGCAAAATCTGGAGTGCTGTCTTAGGCTACTTTCACACTAGCGTTCGATCGGATCCGTTCTGAACGGATCCGATCATAATAATGCAGACGGAGGCTCCGTTCAGAACGGATCCGTCTGCATTATATTGGCATATAAAAGCTAAGTGTGAAAATAGCCTCGGACGGATCCGTCCAGACTTTCAATGTAAAGTCAATGGGGGACGGATCCGCTTGAAGATTGAGCCATATTGTGGCATCTTCAAACGGATCCGTCCCCATTGACTTACATTGTAAGTCTGGACGGATCCGCACGCCTCCGCACGGCCAGGCAGACACCCGAACGCTGCAAGCAGCGTTCAGCTGTCCGCCTGTCCGTGCAGAGGCGAGCGGAGGCTGAACGCCGCCAGACTGATGCAGTCTGAGCGGATCCGCATCCATTCAGACTGCATCAGGGCTGGACGGAAGCGTTCGGGTCCGCTCGTGAGCCCCTTCAAACGGAGCTCACGAGCGGACAGCCGAACGCTAGTGTGAAAGTAGCCTAAATTGTTGAATAATTATACGTTCCAAGCTAGGACCATACCACGACGTGCACCCAAACCAGTCAGAATAGATAGAGTGCTGTGGTCACTACAAGATTCTAATATTATGGGTTATCCTGTTTTCCCAGAGTTCCTTGCTCCATGTCCTCACCTGTGCAGCAGACATTTTGGGAAAAAATGTGATTTGTCACCACAAAGCATAAGGAAATTCGGATATGGTGCAAATAAATTTTTTCGCTCATCTGTAATCCTGAATATAGTTTAATATGATCTTCAGCTGAATCTTTGTAGGAGTGAAGTTCATGAGGAGACATGAAGTACAGAGAGGAGGGTAGTGATGTGGTAAAGAGCAGTAGCACTTGTATGCAGTCTCTATTGTTACAGTCTGTCCTCTAGGTCCTCTCTGTACTACATGTTTCCTCAAGAACTCCATTCCTACAGAGATTCAGCTAAATTCTTATTGGCTGTATTCAGAATTATAATCTCTGACAAGTATAGCAGAGAGTAGGATGAGGCAGCTCTTTACCTCAGTGTTGTGAAGTAACTTGTCCTGCTGTGTGATTAGGACAGGTTTTGTGTGTACTGATAAGACAGAGGCCATTTTATTTTTCCATGATTGCAACTTATACAAAATGAGACATTATAACTAATGGAAGGTATTTAGGAATATATTTATAATATATTAATATCTAAGTATTTTCATTTTCTTAATTCCTGGAGAATCCCTTTAACTGATTCATGGGACATTTTAAGATTTTTAAGATGCAATCCTATAAAAGCATTACTTAGATACTTAAACATGGTCATTCCAGTGCTTGTTGTATGCTGATAAATGCATCCCTCTAATCTGAATGACATCATGTTATTATTATTCCAATTTTTTTATTTATTTTTTGCAACTGAAGCTGCCAGTCCATCACCAAGAGTACAGCTTAATTGTTATCTGTCAATGGGTGAGGAGGTTGCTGGCATTTCAATAGGAAACAACTGAACAAGAAGTCTCAGAATATAAATTCTGTGATCTGACTCGGTCAATCAGCTGGTATGGATGTAATGTTTGGCATACTGTGCAGTTTTAAACACTTTGCTGAACAATGAGTTCAGGGGCAATTCAGTAGGTGTAATTGTCTATGGAACAGATGGAACCAAAAATGCTTGCTTATCTTTGGTTAACTCCTATCAACTATAAAGAAGAGAATCATTGTCATGCATAGCAACATCTCCTCTTCTCCACTTTTCAGCTACATTGCAGTTTCTACATTTAAAACTGTGTTATAGGACCACTATTCTCCAAGTAGGTGGCTCTACTCTACTTTTTCTTCTCAGAATACCCTTTTTTGTCTTTTTCATGGATTAAGATATTCTATTTTTGAAGTGTTACACTCTTTGCCATGTTTTCTCTCTTGTGAACTATATCAACACATGTAAGTTCTGTCATCAATTTATCAAATTTTCCCCATGCATGGATTCTGCCACCTATAAGAGGTCATAAAAGTAATAAATAGTGGATATAATCAGGGACTTATGCCTGGTTTATGTTATATTTGAATTCATAAGTATGCATGGCTAAACAACTGATCAAGGAAACAACAGTTTTTTATATTAGCAAAGTGACACTGTCATGATCTGTTAACTGCATCCTCTGCCAAAATTTGTAGTAGACAGTGGGAAGTGCAGACCTAGTCATGTAGGGGTTTGTATTTGCCAAGACCACCATATAATATCTGGGGATGTTCCTGCTGTGCTCTACATGAGCAGCTTCAGGTGGTATTATGTTGTCTCAGCACCTGAATAACCATGTCTGACAATGCATCTGATTATGCAGAGGAAGTAAAAATAAAACTAATTAGGTAGAAGCCAATTTTCCTCATTTTAGGGGAAAAAAAATCATTCCCAAGTTCAATAAGTCAATCATTATAATTCTCTGAATCAACAAACCTTCTCCAGTTTTCTAATAACTGTAATCTACAATATTATTACACTCAAGAAATACATCCAGGATCCTCTCGAATGCTTAGTGAGTTCACCAACATCACCTCCTCAGGCAGAGAGTTCCATAGTCTCACTGCTCTTACAGTAAAAGAATCCTGTTCTGTTTGTATAGAAACCTTCTTTTCTCTAGCCATAGAGGATGTCCCCTCATTAGGGTCACAGTCCTAGGTAAAATAGATTATGAGAGAGATCTCTGCACTGACCGGTGATATATTTATACAAGGTTATTAGATCTCCCTTCAGTTGTCTTTTTTTCTAAAGTAAATATACCTTATTCTGATTATTTTTCTGTGTACTGTAGTCCACTCCAATAGTGATGAGCGGCATAGGCAATATTTGTTTTCACAATATTTCACCAATTTTTCACATAATATTCACAATAAATTTGCAAATTCTACAATTCGTGATCTCATCATTATTTTCGCAATTGCACAAATCGGCACTAATGATGCGGATATTTTTTGTGCAATACATGCAACCTCACATTTCATCAGGTCTGAGTAGATATTACTGATTGGTGCACTACGTAGTGTTGTGACATCACAGCACTATGTCTGTAGCATGTATGTATGGACAGCAGAGAAACAGTAATTCCTATCACACCACCTAACACCCTGCACTGGAACCTATCAGATACACTATATCACGATCTAACCTACACTGACTATCTCCCACTATCTGTATTATATGTATGAGCTAACTAACTATCTAATGTAATTGGATAAGGAATAGGATCCAGATGAAAGCACAGAGCACAGCAATGACACTGCTCGCTCTCTCCGACCTGCAAAAAAAAATAAAAAAATTCTGAAATAGCTGTTTCTTATATAGTAAAGGGTTAGGCAACTTTCCTATTGGTTGCTACGGATGTTGCTAAGCTCTGGCAAGGATATTGCAGCCTTCTCATTGCCCCACAAGCAAGAAGGGAGGCTACTGACTAAAAAAAAAATATCTAGAATATTCGCGATTATGAATATATAGCATTATATTCTACATCTTTGTGAATTCTCAAAGTGCCAATATTCGCAATAACAATTTGCAATTAAAATATTCGAGATCAACACTACACTCCATCCAGTTATTACTTTAGTTGTTCTCCTCTGAGTTTTTTGTAGCTCTGCTACGTCTTTCTTGTACATAGGCGTCCAGAATTGTACACAATGCTCCATTTGTGGTCTAACTAGTGACAGGACTATGTTCTCATCTATGCCCCTTTTGATGCATGATAAACTTATTGGCCTTGGCAGCAGTTAAGTTGCTACAGTTAAGCTTTTGGTCAACTGTAATTCCCAAGTCCTTTTCCATGTCAGTGTTACCCAATGTTTTACTATTTAGTGTGTGTATATAACCTTATATTTATTAGTGTTAAGCCTCACCTGCCATTTCTCTGCCCAAGCCTCCAATCTACCATGAGCAAATTGTAGTAGCATACTATCCCTTTCTATGAATTACATGACACAGTTTGTATTGTGTGCAAAATATTACCGTATATTTTTCTATGCAACCTCTCTCCAAGATCATTAATATTTTGGAGATTAGGTGCCAATACTCACAGTATAAAATGCTTTAGAGAAGTCAAGAAATATGACAGTGACTCACCTAGGTCTAGTCTAGAACTTAAATCCTCAAAGAAACTGATTACATTAGTTTGACAGGATCAATCGCTCATAAAACCATGCTGAAACTGAGTTATGCATTTATATTCATTGAAATACTCCATAATATTGTAGCATCTCTTAGAAAACCTTCGAATGGTTTACCCACAAAAGATAGTAGACTTACCGGTCTTTCGTTACTGGGCCCTGTTTTTGAACACTTTTTGAATATTGGCACCACATTTACTAAGCTCCAATCAGTGGAACAGACCTTGTCATTAAAGAGTCCTTAAATATCAGAAATAAGGATATGTCTAATGTATTACTTAATTCTCTTAGGATAGGAGGAAGGGGGGGGGGTGTATGCCATCTGGACCCAGTAATTTGTCCATTTTAACCTTTTCAAAATATCACTTTACTTCTTCCTGGGTCAGACAGGCCACATTTAATGGGGAGTTTATTTTGACACTCTGAATTTCATCGGACATTTCATTTTCCTCAATGAATATAGTAGAGAAAAATACACCATAATGTCTGTTCTGCCCCCGCAAGGGGGAAAAAGAGAAGGAGGGAACTTGTGCTTCTGTGGCTGGCTGCCACCTCTGTTTTCCCAAGGGATAGGTGATGCTGTTTCATGTGGATCAATAGGGTAGTGCCTATGTTTGTGTATGCCTGCCCACATCTTATTTTGATCTTGCACAGCTTGCACAAGGCAATGCTTTTGTTTTATGGCAGCGTAAAGCAACAGCTATTTCCTAGCTACTAAGAACCTTTATAGTAGTGTAGAACACTGTCTTGCAGTAACACGCATAGGGAGTCTGCTTTGGTAGTGAAATAATACTGTGAGTTTGTATGACATGCAGATGACAGCCATCGCTCTTAGAATCACTGCACTCTTGACTTATTTGGGCAGTCACAAGGCCAAAACTGACCAAATAACTCAAGTATGAACTCAGCCTTACAGGTTGCTGTTAGCACCAAGAAGAAGTGCACTCCATTTGCACCATCACCAGCTGATTCCACATAGATGTATACAGAACCTGTTCTATTAAACGCGTATAGAAGGAGGGCCCCCCAGACAGAATGGAGAGGGTGTCGGCAGTAAGTTTGCGTTGACATCATCATAATTTGTCCTTCCTCTGATCAGTCAGAAAAATACCCACAAAAAATGGATCCTGTCTGTGGCGCATACGTCTTCAATCGGTCAGCATTTGCCCAATAATCTATTAGTATTGCTTATGCCCAAAAAAAACAGGAGTGGATTTAAAACAGATGACACGTGAATGGAATATTTGCATGTCTTCTGTGTTTTGTACCCACTCCTGCTTTTTCCTACCAAATCATAAGCCAATTCTGATGGGACCATACAGGCCTTACAGCTGCTACACAGACAGGATCCGTTGTGCGTCTCATTTTTCATTCCTTCTGACAAATCAGAAAAAGGGTCAAATTAATGATGATGTCAGCCAGGCCGAAAGGCAAAATAGTAGCCCAATCATGAAGTGGGGAGGGTGGGAACAGCATGAGAAGTCCACAGAGTGGACATATGATAGAGTGTGGAGGTGGCGGCAGCAGAAGCATTAGGAGGAGGCCACCGAGTGGCACAATGACAGAGTCTGGAGGTGGCGGCTGCATCAGGAGGCCACAGAGTGGCACGACAACAAAAGATTGTGGAGGTGGCAGCAGCATAAGGAGGCCACAAAGTAGTACGACGACAAGAGATTGTGGAGGTCAAAACAGCATAAGGAGGCCACAGAGTGGCACGACAACAGAGTGTGGAGGTGTCAGCAGCATGAGGAGGCCAGAGTAGCACGATGACGAGAGATTGTGGGGGTGGCAGCAGCATGAGAAGGCTACCGAGTGGCACAATGACCGAGTCTAGAGTTGGCAGCAGCATGAGGAGGCCACCAAGTGGCACATTGACCGATTCTGGAGGTGGCGGCAGCAGACCACAGAGTGGCCCAATTACAGAGTGTGGAGGTGGCGGCAGCAGCATCAGGAGGAGGCCACAGAGTGGCACAATGATCGAGTCTGGAGTTGGCAGCAGCATGAGAAGGCCACCGAGTGGCACAATGACAGAGTCTGGAGTTGGCAGCAGCATGAGGAGACCACAAAGTGGCCCAATAACAGAGTCTGGAGGTGGCAGCAGTATGAGGAGGCCACAGATTGGTACAATCACCAAGTCTGGCAAGGTGACATAGTGTAGAGATGGCAGCAGCATCAGGATACCATAGAGTGGCTGTCACGGTCTCTCCTGTGAAAGATGTCAGGAGATCAAGGAGACTGGCGGAGCGTGGAGGAATCTAACAGCCTCTTTTTTTAAGTGTTGTCGTTAATGACCATATCCCTTGCTTCAGGTGTAGCTTAGTAGTAATTACTTCTACCCTATTTAGTCTTACCCCACCCTTCTGACTGTGTGGTAAGATAGCTTCATTTGGTTTTGGAAGAGCTGGTGTGTGGTCCTCTCTGGAGTTCCTGCTCGTCCATCTCACTACAGAAGTAAAGTGTTGCGTTTGTTTGCGTTTTGTTTTCCCGTCCTTGTTGGTTGTTACTAGGCCTAAGGGAGACACTTTTTTTTCTTCATCTGGGAAGATATGGGTTGTCTAAGCCCTGCCAATATCTACAGGTATTTATAGGGTCTCCAGGGTCCCAGGTTCCAGGGGATGGTAATTCCTACCTTCAAGGGTGCCCATACGGTTAGGAGTCAGGGCGAGGAGTAGGGTTCTCTACGAGGTAACCTTCTCCTTTCCCTAGCATTGAGGCCTAGTGGCTTTCCCTCCTGGTTGTCAGTGTGGTGTTTACTCCTATACATCATCCGTGACAGTGGCAAGGAGGCATAGTGTGGAGATGGCAGTAGGAGCAGCAGCATCATGAGACCACACATCAGCAAGGTGACATAGTGTGGAGATGGCAGCAGCACCAGGATACTACAGAGTGGCAAGGTGACATAGTGTGGAGATGGCAGCAGCAGGATGCCACAAAGTGGCAAGGTGACATGGTGTGAAGATGGCAGTAGCAGAAGCAGCATCAGTATACCACATAGTGACAAGGTGACATAGTGTGTAGATGGCAGCAGCATCAGGATACCACAGAGTTGCAAGGTGGCAGTGTGGAGATGGCAGCAGAAGCATCGGGAGACCAGAGTGGCAAGGTGACATAGTGTGGAGATGGCAGCAGCAGCGGCATCAAGAGACCACAAAGTGACCCAGTGACAGAGTGGGGCAGTGGGTGGCAATACCAGTACCCGCTGACGAAGGTGTGAAAGAAGGAGCACTTGGCATCAGATGTGTGGCATTATGTGGGTACCAGCATCAGAGTAGTAGCTGAGGCAGGTAGCCAGAAGAAACCAGTCACTTTTTTCAAGGTTTGGGTGAGGCGGCATGGATGATCTAATCAGATGCATCAGGCATTGGTAAGTGGAAATCCTGGATTATCCATGCCTTATCCAGTTTGGCTGCCCAGTAGTCCAGCGGATCATTAATGTGGGTTGGCAGGGAGCTGTCCAAGTATGCCACCACCTGCTGGTTCAGGTCCTGTTCCAGGACAAGGTGAAAAAAGCTACTCATCAGCGACTAAACTCAGGCTGCTGCTGAAGGAGCTGGTACTGCTCCTGCCACACATGCCTCCCCAGCAGCCATTGCAGTGGAATGTGAGCGCAGAGGGCCCCCATGGTAAGACCTGTGAGAGGATCGACGATGGCTCAGGTAGGCAGCAGACATCTGACTACGTAGGATGTTGCTGTAGTAGTTCAGTTTGTCATCCCTCTCAGTAGGTGTAAAAAAGGCCCCAATTCTGGACCAGTAACAAAGGTCCAACAAGGTGGAGAGCCAGAAGTCATCCCTCTGCCGAATGGTGACAAGTCGGCTTCCGTTACGCAAGTGAGCATGCATTGGGCCGCTTGCGCAAGTGACTCAGAAGGACTCCCTGCCTATATCTCTACTGCATACTGCCACAGTGTGTCTGGGTCATCTGCCTCGTCTTTTTCATCGCCCTGTAGCTCCTCTGGCTGCTCTTGCTCCTCCTCTCCTGTCACCTGAGTAGAAAAACCACCAATTTCGCTACACATGTCATGTTCTCAAATGTCCTCCATCCCCTCCTCCTCCTCTTCCAGTTCAGCCCCCACAGGGCTCATGTGGCTGTGAGATATAGGCACCATGTTTCCAGTTCCCTGACCAGCCATTGTTACCACCATCTGTTCCAGGACATGAAGCAGTTGAATAATGTTGTCCATTCCGTAGTCCTGGCGACTGACAAATAATGTGGCGTCTTTAAAAGGTCTGAGCAAATGGCAGGCGTCACACATGAGCTGCCACTGGCTAACATCGAAGCTACACAGGGGAGTACTCCTTTACGCTTTCATCATCAAGAAATCGTTGATGGCTTTTCTCAGTTCGTATAGTCGGTCCAGCATATGGAGGGTGGAAACGTCGCATATCAACCTATGTTGGGGGATGCTGTTCTGCCGCTGCAGCTCAAGGAGGGTGTGATTTGCGGTGTACGAGTGGCTGAAGTGCATGCAAAGTTTCTGGCCCATTTTTAGGATGTCTTGCAGATGGGTGGAAGACTTCAGGAACCGATTGATTACAGATTGAACATGCGTGCCATGCAGGGCACATGGCTCAGCCCTCCTTGACGCAGCACCAACACTATGTTCTTCCCGTTGTCACCATGCTTCCGATTTTGAGTTGTTGGGGAGAAAGCCAGGATTACATTTTTTGATGAAGGACACAAAGTTCCTCCCCTGTGTGACTCATATCGTCCAGGGAAACGAGGTACAGAACAGCATGGTATGCTGGAGGGGCACTGTGACTTGGCCCTGTAATGAAGGTTGAGGGCATGGTGAGGGATGAGGAGGAAGAGGCGGACATTGTCGCAGGCCAACGGCATGACGACGTGGAGGCGGAAGCGCCATGACATGGCCAAGTTGCTGGTGTGGCTGTGCAGGAACCACATTGACCCAGTAGGCCATAAAGGACATGTACTGTCCTTAAATGTAGTTACAGCTCCACAAGACGGCGCTGCCGTGCACTTTGGCAGACACCGACAGGTTCAAGGACTGGCCCACCTTCTGTTCTACATATTTGTGCAGGGTTTGTACTGTCTTTCTCAATTAAGTGACTTCTTGGGACTCTCCACCTTGGCTAAGCACAAGCCATCAGTTCTCTGAAAGGTGCAGAGTCCACCACTTGGAAAGGGAGGGACTGCAGCACCAGCAACTTGGACAGGAGCACGTTCAGCTTCTGCGCCGTTGGATGCATGTACGCATACTGCTGTCTTTTGGCAATCGCTTCAGTGATCGATTGCTGACGGAATAACTGACAAGGAGTAGGAGGAGGAGCAGAAGCATCTGGACAAGCAGAAGATGGGAATGACAGACAGCTCCCTTCGGTGGAGGTGGTGGAGCCTGAAACAGGGTGCGTGCGACTAGATGATGCAGAGCTTACTGCGGCAGGCTGGACCACCACATCGGAGCCACGGTTCTACCAGGCGACTGTATGGCGACACTGCATAAGTTGATGCGGGGCCATAGTGCCAACATTGGCACCCTGGCCGCGCTTCACCTTCTGCCCACAGATTCTACATATGGCCACGTTCACCTCCTCCGGCGGCATAAAAAAAAACTGTCACACTGCCAAGTACGTGATTTTCCCCCCCAACAGTCTGCACTGACTCACTGCTACTGCCGCTGCCTCTGTGAATCCATGCACCACTACTTCCCGGGCAGGTAGGATGCTGTGAAGCAGGTGGTCTACCCTGGGCACGTTTTGCTCCTGACCTCCCACTGCTACCACCCTGTTGACTCCCGGCCACCCTATCGACTTGCTGGCTCCACCGCTAGCTCACAGGCAAGCTGCCAACCTCTTCTCCTGATGATGATGACGCCTCTTCTGCGCCCGGCTCCCAATTGTGATCGGCTTCATCATCATTGAGTAGTGTCTGCACATCACTGATGTCCTCCTAAACGGTCTCTGGGTCAAGAGCCTGACCGCTCACAACACCATCTCCTACGCCACTCTCTTCATCACTACTTGCCCACCTAGCGGAGGAAGCGGCGGATGTCTCCTCGAGATCTTGGCTGGGCAGCAGCTGCTGACTATCCTTTAAGTAGCTCATCCTCGCAGTATAGTGGAGATGAGCCCACAGCATACAATACTTCTGTAGCCAAGGGAACAGCAAAGGACAGATACAGGTTGAGGACAGGTGAGGGCACAGGGCCTGCTCCCGGGCCATGCCAACTAAAGGTTGTATCTTACAAACCCACTGACTGTTGGCTGGTGGTGTATGATGTCACTTGGGGTGCAGTGGATGACCGAGTTAACCAATCATGAACCACCGGGTTGCTGGTCAAGACACGACCGCTAGATGACACTGGGAGTTCAGGCCTCTCACTGCGACTCCTGCTGCCACGCCCCCTTACTCTGATGGGACCTCTGCCTGTGCCAGAAACATTTATGCCTCTGCCACTCCTTTGTGCATGGTCTGGCACTTCTGTTTCTGACATACTTTTAGCTGAACTAAATAAATTAAAAGTAAATTAAAACACCCCTAAGAGTGACAAATATTTTTCTTTCTGTACTGAAATAGGCCACTAAATGCTTTTGCCACAAATAACTGCACCAGTGAAGTGCATATATTTTTTTCTTTCTGGTAAAGTGTAGAGTGTATGGTCGGCACTGCTGTAGGTGTGGAATTTAATTTGGTTCTGCACTGGTCAAATGTGAGTAACGGTGGTGCTCAGCATGAAGACATGTGGTATTTGCAAAAAGAAAAAAAACAAGAATGCGGCACTCACCAGAAATACTCTTTGCAGCTTTATTCACATAAAAAAGATCAGCATCAGGCGGGTAAAGCACAGATAGAGAGCAACAGCAGTTTCGCACTTGTTACGCTTTGTCAAGCCAGTGACTGAATCGGCGTGGCTCATAAATACTCCCACACCTTCGTCACTGATTAAATGAAACCAATCAAAGAACATAGACAAGCAAAAGACACACACTTAAACTACTAACATTAGAAAATCACTGCTAAGTGAGGGCCCATGGCTCCACTTTTTATAATCCAGGCTGCTTCTTTCTGGAGTAAAATATAACCTCTGTCACCACCCCATACTGGAGGCTGGACAACTTCAATTCCTGCACATTTTAAAACATTACAATTTTCTCCATGTATTTAATGTACAGTGGATATAAAATGTCTGCAACCCCTGTTAAAATGTCAGGTTTCTGTGATGTAAAAAAATTAGACAAAGATAAATCATTTCTCAACTTTTTCCATCTTTAATGTGACCTATAAACTGTACCACTCAATTGAAAAACAAACTAAAATATTTTAGGTGGAGGGAAGAAAACAAAACTAAAAACTAAAATAATGTGGTTGCATAAGTGTGCACACCCTCTTATAACTGGCGATGTAGCTGTGTTCAGAATTAAACAATCACATTCAAAATCATGTTAAATAGGAGTCAGCATACACCTGCCATCATTTAAAGTGCCTCTGACTAACCCCAAATAAAGTTCAGCTGCATCAGTCGCATCCCACAGCAAAAGCCTTGGTCCACAGAGAGCTTCCAAAGCATCAGAGGGATCTCATTGTTAAAAAGATATCAGTCAGGAGAAGGGTACAAAAGAAATTCCAAGACATTAGATATGCCATGGAACACAGTGAAGATTGTCATCATCAAGTGGAGAAAATATGGCACAACAGTGACATTACCAAGAACTGGAAGTCCCTCCAAAATTGATGAAAAGACGAGAATAAAACTGGTCTGGGAGGCTACCAAGAGGCCTACAACAATATTAAAGGAGCTGCAGGAATATCTGGGAAGTACTGGCTATGTTGTACATGTGACAATAATCTCCAGTATTCTTCATATGACTTGGCTATAGGGTAGAGTGGCAAGACAAAAGTCTTTTCTTACCTAGAAAAACACCCAAGTCAGGCTACATTTTTCAAAAACACATCTGAAGCCTCCCAAAAGCCTCTGGGAAAAGGTGTTATAGTCTGATGAAACCAAGGTTGAACCTTTTGGCCAGAATTCCAAAATACATGTTTGGTGCAAAAACAACACTGCACATCACCAAAAGAATTCCATACCCAGAGTGAAGCAAAGTGGTGGCAGCATCATGCTTTGGGGTTGTTTTTCTTCAGCTGGAACTGGGGCCTTAGTAAAGCTAGAGGGAATTATGAACAGTTCCAAATACCAGTCAATATTGGCACAAAACCTTCAGGCTTCTGCTAGAAAGCTGAACATGAAGAGGAACTTCATCTTTCAGCATGACAAGGACCCAAAGCATACATCCAAATCAACAAAGGACTGGCTTTACCAGAAGAATATGAAAGTTTTTGGAATGGCCCAGCCAGAGCCCAGACCTGAATCCGATTGAAAATCTGTGGGGTGATCTGAAGAGGGCTGTGCACAGGAGATGCCCTCACAATCTGACAGATTTGGAGTGTTTTTGCAAAGAAGAGTGGGCAAATCTTGCCAAGTCAAAATGTGCCATGCTGATAGACTGATACCCAAAAAGACTGAGTGCTGTAATAAAATCAAAAGGTGCTCAATAAATTAGTTATTTTATTTTATATTTTTTCTTCCGTCTACCTAAAAGATTTCAGTTTGTTTTTCAATTGAGTTGTACAGTTTATAGGTAACATTAAAGGTGGAAACAGTTCTGAAATGATTTATTGTTGTCTAATTTTTTTTACAGCACAGAAAACTGACATTTTAACAGGGGTGTGTAGACTTGTTATATCCACTGTACGTGATCAATCAATCTGTTAGCCCCATTCCTTGTCACTATGGATCTCCTGTGTTCTCTGAATCTGATGTACAAACATCTGATGGTTTTACCAATGTAAAACCTCCCACAGGGGCAGCAAAATTGCATAGACTACATATTGCTGTTTGCAAGAAATAAATTGGTTGACCATGCACTCAGCACCTCCTAGCTTAAAAAATCTCTTTTTATGCATATGTTTACACATGGAGCAATGACCACATGCAAAATTACCTTTCAATGGGCAGTTCTCCAACCAATTTCGTTCTGGTGCTTGAAAATTACTCCTCACAATAAAATCTCTAATTGTTTTACTTCTCCAAAAGCTGACAATGGGGCTAAATTGTGTTTTTTCTTTCAAAACATTATCCTGTGCTAAAATATGCCAATTGTTGAGGATAGCACTCTTGATGGCTGCAGCCATGGGGGAGTAGTCAAATGTGAACACTGCCCTATTCCTGTTTGCTTCAGACCTAGGATTAAGCTCTTAAAGGCCTTATGCATTTCTATATGCCATATTAATTACCTTATCTAAATAGCCACGTTGCAGGGAGCGTTTTTATTTTTTATTTTTTTATTTGATCAGTGATGAAGGTGTGGGAGTATTTATGAGCAATGCCGATTCAGTCACTGATGGCTTGAAAAAGAGCAACAAGCGCAAAACGGCTGTTGCCCTCTAGATGCGCTTTACCCGCATGACGCTGATCTTTTAATGTGAATAAAGCTATAAAGAGTATTCCTGGTGAGTGCTGCATTCTTTTTTTTCTTTCTGTTTGCATATATTTTTCTTTCTGTACTGAAATTGGCCACTAAATGCTTTCAACAGATATAACTGCAGAAGTGAACTGAGAATATATATTTTTTGTAATGAAATAGGCCACTAAATGCTTTTACCACAAATAACTGCACAAGTGAAATGCATATATTTTTTTCCTCTCTCTACTGAAATAGGCCACTAAACGCTTTTACTAAAAATAAATGCAACAGTGAACTGCACATATATTTTTCTTTTTGCACTGAAATACGCCATTAAACTCTTTTACAAAAAAAAATGCAACAGTGAACTGCGTATGTTTTTCTTTCAGTACTGAAATGTGTCATTAACGCTTTCACTGCAAATAAATGCAACAGTGAACTGTGTATATATTTATCTTTTTTTACTGAAATACACCCTTTGACACTTTTACCACATATAACTGCAGAAGTGAATATAATATATTGTTTTCTTTTTCCACAGAAATAAGCCACCAAAGGCTTTTCAACGTAGCACTTGCACCCCAAGAACAAATTGCTGGAATGACAGAGCTGTATAATGGCTATTTGGATCCCCAATAAAAATTTTCCATGCACTTGTAAATCGCTTTTCTAGCACTATCCCTAGCACCTTGTGACATCTCTCCCTGCACTAAGATGCTAAATAATTCCTCCCTATCCTTTCCCTGCACTTATGAATCATTTTTTTAAGTTTCTTTGTTTGAAATGAGGTTTTTTCTATTGCTGTCCCTAGCGCCTTCTCACATCTATCCCTGTACTCAGAAAGCTGCAAAATGGCAGATTCTAAAATGGCTGCCGTATTTATAGGGCAGTGACATCGCAGGGCTGGCTGGCTGCTGATTGGCTGCATGCATGTCAATCTGGGTGATCCCGCCTTCCCAGATTTCCTTGCCCCATGTCCTCAGTCCTCACATGTGTAGCCGCCATTTTAGGAAAAATTGCGATTCAGTACAACAAAGCGCGAGGAAATTCACATTTGTTGCGAATCGAATATTTCCTGAAATTCGGACTGAATTCCACTTTGTCTGATTTGATTCGCTCATCTCTAAATATAATCAACTACCCCAATAAAAAAAATTGATTGGAAACATGTGAACAAAGAAATAAAGGTAGACAGATTTAGGCCTAAATTTTCTCACTCACAGATACTTTTCTGTGCTGGCTTGTGTATTGGTGAACTAATCACCTATATGCCCATTAAAGTCCCAAAAAAATATAAAATTCCGACCATGTGGAAACTGAATATACACAAATGTACGATTGAGGACTTAACCTTAATATTGCGTTAACACTGACAGGTAAATTGTTAAAAAATGTCACATATACAGCTCACCTTGTGTGGAAACTCTGTGTGCACGGAAGGAACAGGTTATCCAGGTAATGTGAAGAAAGGAAAAAAAATCCGGCACTGGACTGATATTCAATAAAAAAACGTCCTCTTTATTGAACGTAACATAAATCCAAGTACAAACAGATCCTCGCACAAAGTGGTTGTTGACGCATTTTGGACAGATGTCCTTAGTCGTAACAAAGGTTGATGTTGGAATGGGAGATTTTATGAATCCACCAAAAAATCCATTCCCCCAAAATGGGAGGGAAAAAAAGAGGAAAATCACCTCTCCAGCAACAACCACCTGATGTGAATTGCGTGCAGTTGTGGTGTTGGGAGCGTGCAGTTGCTCAACATGAAGCAAAAACACGCCCTCCTGAACACAAACAGATCTGCATGGTGTGAATGAAGACATCAAAAACATGTGGACATACATATAATAGCAATAAAATCTAAAATTAATTCACTAAATGGCATTTAAATCTGATTATACATGGATCACAACGGACGTTGTCTCCCTGCATCCTTCCATTCCCCACACTGTAGCTCTTTTAGCTCTAGAATACCACCTCCATAAATACAGCAAATACTCTCCAGAATTTATTGATTATGTGTTGGAGGTTACACTTTTTTTTTATTAACACACAATTTCACCGTGTGGAATTATGCGATTGAGGTCTTATAGGTAAATTGTTATCGTAGCCTATGTATTGGTGTACTGATCATCTATACGTAGGCGAAGGAGTGGAATGAGATAATTAATCTCATAGTCCAGGAGGCTGACTAATAAAGTGACCTTCTCAAAAGACCTGAGCAAATGGCAGGTGTTACGCTTGAGCTGTGTCAAAGTTACACAGGGTAGTACTCCTGTCTGCCTGCATCATCAAGAAAAATGTTGTGGCCCTCCTCTGCTGATACGGAAACATGATATATGAGGCGATGTTGGGTGATACCATTCTGCTGTTGCAGGTCAAGAAGGGATTGTTTTGCATGGTAAGAGTGGATTAAGTGCATGCACAGTTTCCTGGCCATTTTCAAGATGTCTTGCAGTTGGGTGTAAGACTTCAGGAACTGGGTTACAGCCAGATTAAAAATAAGTGCAATGCAGGGTGAATGAGTCAGCCCTCTCTGACGGGTTACTGACAAAATGTTCATCCTTTTATTAGTGACCATAGTTTCCGATCTTCAGTTGGCAAGGAGACAGCCAGGATTTGATTTCTTGGGTTAATGAAGTCGAGCAGTTCCTCCCCTATTCACTAATACTGGCCTGGTGCCAATGAGAACAGTTGACACTGTGTTATTATGAAAAGAGGATTCCCTTCTTCTCCATCATTTGTGTATCCATATATTTAGACAATGAACATCAGTCATTAGTGAGGTGGGTGGGAGAAGGTGGTGAGACGTAGAGGAGTGTTTCACTAATGAATATAGACAGTGGCTTGTTAACTATATGCTTTCTGTTTCTCTGCTGTGTACTGCCATCTAAATCCATTTCATTTTATCTGCTTTGTTAAGGGGAGTGGCAACCAGGCACTATAAATTAAACCACAACTCTCCCAGAGCTTGCTCTACATGAGGCTTGCTGTAACAAGTGGCTTCTGATTAAGACAAGTTAAGACAAGTAACAGTAAACTGTTGTCTTGTGTGTTGTTGGCTTAATTCTAGCTAGTCCTCCAACTGCAGCAGACAGGGTCTAATTCTAACTCATATTTACTCTTTTCCTACTTTGGACAATGCCAGTAAGTGTTTGTCTTGTGCAATGTATGTGTGCCTTGAAGAGCCTTTCGAGGGTGAATACATTTGCACTAGATGCAATCATGTTGCATATTTGGAAGCCTAGATCTTGGATCTAAATAATCAGCTTGAAATTCTTAGGGGCATTGCAAAACTGGAGAGAGGCTTAGACCTTACTGTGCAGGCACTGACTGGGGTCAGTAAAATGGAGGTGGGAGGAGGAGGGCAAGATCAGGAATATCAGGTGAGCATTTGGGTTAATGTAGGAAGAAGCAGTAGAGGGAAAAGTGCCAGGGAGGCTAGTCCTAAGCTGGCACTCCCTAGTAAATATGCCTGAAAGCCCAGGGCCAGCAACACTGCAGAACGACATTTCTCCTAGCAACCAGGAGGATGACCGCTGCAGGAAGGATGGGAAGGTGGTAGGGGACTCTATTATTAGGCGGACAGACCGTGAATGCCGAATAGTGTGTTGTCTTCCGGGTGCTCGGGTTCGGCATATTGTGGAATCAGATTGACAGGTTACTGGATGGGGATGGGGAAGACCCGGCGGTCATGGTACACATTGGCACCAATGACAAAGTCAAGGGAGATGGAAGGTCCTTAAAAACGATTTTAGGGAACTAAGTGAGAAGCTCAAGTCCAGAACCTCCAAGTTAGTGCCACGAGCATCACCAGAAAGACATCGGATGCTTAGGGAGTTAAAGTAATTTTAACATTAATGCTTATGAAAACGTCTTTTTTCAAACATATTAACTATGTAACTATGTAATAATGTGTGTGTATTGACAAAATGGTACAACATTGTTTTGCGCTGTTTTGGCATAAAATAGGTTGGCAACTATGTATAATTTATTACATTAGAATTTTAACTTATGTAATCTTACCTTTTTTGCTAACTCTGTTGCCAATTGCTGTAGAGATGGGGATGAGATTGAACGAAGACTGCCATTGCCACAAACTGGATTTTGCAGACCGATATATGCAACTGCATTGCCAGCAAGGATTCTCTGAAGATCCTTTACAAAAATAACATAATTTTATTTGTATGTAATGTGACCAAGATTCAGAAGTATATAGCTTTTTCAAAAACCTGCCCATTTACTTTTCAGGGGTTCTAAAGAGAATATAATTCACATTTACCTGTAAGAAGATCAACACATCCACTCAGCATTTACTTAAAAGCATGGAGTGCCAAACTATTACAATGCTCAGCCAGCTGAAAGGATTTTAAAATATCTTCTTGACACAAGGAACACATCAAGCATAGTCATTGCTAATGCATTATGTTCCTTGCTAGAAATCCACATTCACATTGTCACTGTAAGAGCATCCATACATTTATATTTTCAACAGAGACCTAAGTAATCAGTTGTTTGAATCATTTGATTTCACCAAAGCTAATCTCTTGATATAACAGTGAGAACTTGCTCGGAAATATCATAGTGTGGTGGAAGCTGTTCATCACAGTTGCATTTACCTTGCATAGGTGACACAATATGTAAATTTTCTTGAAGAAAGAAATTACAGTGGCATTTTTGTAATCTTATTCTTTCTTTTTTAAACAAAGAAGTAGAAATGAACAAAGCTAATTTCCAATTTGTATCAAAGTTAAAGGGGTTCTGCACTTTCATTTAACTGATGATCTATCCTCTGGATAGATCATCAGCTACTGATCGGCTGGGGTCCGACACCCAGGACCCCCACCAATCAGCTGTTTGAGAAGTTAGCGGCGCTCCAGCAGCGCCGCAGCCTTCTCACTGTTTACCGCCGGGCCGCCCACCCACTGACGTCACGACTAGTATCAACTAGCGCGGGCGCGGCTAAGCTCCATTCAAGTGAACAGAGCTTAGCCGTGCCCACGCTAGTTGATACTAGTCGTGACGTCAGTGGGCTGGCAGCCCGGCGTTAAACAGTGAGAAGGCCGCGGCACTGCTGCCTTCTCAAACAGCTGATCGGCGGGGGTCCCGGGTGTCGGACCCCCGCCAATCAGAAGCTGATGATGTATCCAGAGGATAGATCATCAGTTAAATGAAAGTGCAGAACCCCTTTAATCCTTCAATTCTTCTATAAATTTCAGATATGTAGAGTATTTCCCAAAGGATTTCTAAGGGGTTCTCTGCTTTACACAATCTCTATTTGGCAGCAGTCCTTTGACAATACGCAGTTCACAAAATGCACCCCCTCCTGTGATGCCCTACAATCAGCTCTTTGGGGAAACCTGACAGTAAGGGCTCTTCCACACGAGAGGATGCCATGTGTGGAATCTGCTGCATGAAATAGAGCCAAGCCCCGTTCCGGACAGAAGAGACACGGAGCATTAACATGATTAATAATGCTCTTTGCCTCTCTGTGACCTCTTTACTACTAAATCACAGTGACAACTTTATCTCACTGTGATTTTGTAGTAAAAAGATCACAGAGAGGTATGGAGCATTATTAATCATGTTAATGCTCCGTGTCTCTGCTGTCTGGGCGGGGCTTGACTCTATTTCGTGCAGCGGATTCCACACACAGCATCCGCTCATATGAAAGAGCCCTAAATGTCCCTTTACAAAGGTAAACAACCGAGGAAGTTATGGGGAAGGAGCATGCCTAGTAACTCTCATTCCCAATAATTGCCTTGTGTAAAAGTGCTACCAATCACCAGATAAATGAGCAAATGCTCATTCATTGGATAAAAGCATCACAATGCAGACAGCAAGATCACTACTTACTCAGAACAATCTGCTGCACAGAAAAAAAGTTTCTCTTTGGGGACAAGAAAGTGCTAATGATGAGCGGCATAGGCAATATTAGTTTTTGCAATATTTCTCAAATTTTTCACATATTATTCGCAATAAATTAGCAAATTCTAGAATTCATGATCTCCAGTCATTATTTTCGCGATTGGACAATTTGGCATGGATGATGAGCATATTTTTTGCGCAATACATGCAACTTATGTATTGTATATACATCTGTATTATATATATGAGCTAACTAACTAACTAATGCAGTTGGATAAGGAATAGGATCCAGATGAAAGCACAGAGCACAGCAATGACACTGCTCTCTCTGACTCAGAACTGCAAAAAAACTGCAGAAAATGGCTGCTCGGAAATTTCTTATATAGTAAGGGGTAGGCAACTTTCCCATTGATTGCTAGGAATGTTGCTAAGCTCTGACAAGGATATTGCAGCCTTCTCATTGGCCCACAAGCAAGAAGGGAGGTTACTGATGAAAAAAATATTGAATATTTGTGATTACGAATATATAGCACTATATTCTACATCTTTGCAAATTCACAAAGTGACGATATTTGCGATAAAAATTTGCGATTAGAATATTTCTCATCAACACTAGTAAGTGCAAGAACAACCACTAGTCCTCATATAAAGAATGTTTTTTCTGTATGTAAATGAAGCTTTCCCAATCTTGTTAGAGATACTAGCAGAAGGACCCGACTTCGCACGGGTATAGTTCATCTATTTCATTTAATGTTTGTGTGTGTCGTTAAAAGATATCAACAGTATCCGCTATAACAGTGACATCTACAGTACCCCACCCCTTTAAGAGTGACCTCCACACCGGGCTGCCCCTTAACAGTATCCTCTATAACAGTAACATCCACAGCACCCTCCACTTTAAAATGACCTCCACAGTGGCCACCTCTTTATTATTCACCTCCACAGTACCCCGTCTCTTTAACAGCGATTTCCACAACACCCCTCCCCCTTAACGGTGTCCTCTACAGCACCCAGCCCTTTACACTGACATCTATAATGGACCATCCCCTTCACTGTGACCTCCACCGTTCCCTGCCCCTTAACAGTGACCTCTACAGCATCCCACCCTCTTAACAGTGACCTCCACAGCATCGCAACCCCTTAACAGTGACCTCCACAGCATCCCAACCCCTTAACAGTGACCTCCACAGCATCCCAACCCCTTAACAGTGACCTGCACAGCATCCCAACCCCTTAACAGTGACCTCCACAGCATCCCACCCCCTTAACAGTGACCGCCACAGCATCCCGCTGGGTCTTTTGTGTATGTAGAAAATGTTTCAGATCTTTGAGTTCAGCTCATGCAAAATGGGAGAAAAAACCGACAGTGTTGCGTTTATTTTTTTGTTCAGTGTATATTAGGTGTACTATTTTAGTTACTGAATAAAGGTTCCATATTGACTTTTCGTCCAATGTAATATAATTATTTTACAGTAAGTGGAAGTAATGTAAGCTTTGTGAACTTTTCTATACTTTCATCTGAGTATCTATAATTGCTGGAAAGGCAAGGTTTTTGAATATTTTTATTAATGCAAAATTGTGAACAAGTCCCAATTTGTAAGCCTATGCAAGGCATCATAAATAGAAATAATATATAAAAAGCACATAATTTATGGCAGCATTGAAAACAAAGTATTTAATGTACTGTAGGAATTTATTGTGTGTTGACGAACAAGCAGTGAGGAAAAAAGTCAGGTGCAGCATATTGCATAGAGGAAGGTTTAGTTTATGGACATTCTAGTGCAAGGGGAAGAAAATTGCTTTGTTTCTTATGTATTTTGTTTGTACAACATGGAGCAATTTTATTGTAAACCATACAGGTATACCCAGCATGCTTTTTGTCCTGATCACAGTAATTGCACTCTATTGTTATTCTCTTTTTTTTATTTTATTACCTTTCCCCATTTGTAAGAACCAAAGTTTCCATATGGATTTCCTCCCCACGAGCAGAATACAATTGTTCTGTGGGGTCGCCATCCAGTCTTCACCTTTGATACTATGGAGCGGATAATAGAAGCCATAGTGGCTGCACCACTGACCCAATTCTGAGGGCTTCTTCCATTCACATCAGCGTGAGGACTACCGAGTATGACGTACCTGTCTGAAGAAATACACACATTTACTTCATCTTTTGTCCCTAACATTTTGACATGTAAATACAGTTGTAAAAGGTCAACAAGTAAATGCAGTAGTTGAATGAACTGTGTAATATGAAATTCTGCTTATGCAAGGAAACCCGATTACCATGTACACCTTCGGTTTAATTGATCTTAATAAATAAGAATATCATACATACAGTGGCGTATCTACCATATAGCCAGACCTCTCAGCTTCTATGGGGCCCGTGAGAAAGGGGGGCCCGCAGTGCAGGAGAGTCCCCCCTCCCGTCTGCTAGCCCCACCTCCTGCCTACTAGCATCGCCTCCCGCCTACTAGCTCCTCTGGCTTGCAACAACCCCACCAGTAATGAAGTGAGTGAGGACTTGTAGGTGAGGACAGTGCAGAGGTATGTGTGGAGGGCGGGGTCACTCAGCTTTCCCAGACTATTCCTCTGCACATATGCCATTCAGAACAGGAGGAAAGCTGGTTGTCACTACATTATGTAATGTGACTGCGCTTTCCTGATGTCCTACTTCACATTTAAGGCTATGTACAATTTTGGGTGCATTTTTTATTATTGCATTGTACTCATTTTGCTATTTAGCATTTTTTCAATTGGTCTTTATTGACATGCTCTACTAGCTGCCTGTCTTTTCCATCATCTGAGGAGCAGCCTGACTCCTTATCTCTGCTTCCTTACATTAAAAACACTCATTAAAGCTCTATCCTTGTCTTACTGATAAAAATGTGGCTTAAATAAGTTATTTTGACCTCTTACTGCTTTAGAGATAAGGGTTTTTAGATGACTGGAAAAAAGTAAATGTACCAGTCTCATAGTTGGAAAAACAGCAGACCCTTTTTGTGACAGAATGTCAATATTTTTAATAAAGACCAATTGAAAATATGATTTTTATCCAAAAACAAGTAAAATGCAATCATAACCAAAAATTGGCTCCAAAGGTGTAGCCTTTTAGTGATCTGTTCAGCGTTTAAACAATGTTTCCCATTAACAATTATGAGTAGGGATGAGCGAACTCGAACTGTATAGTTCGGGTTCGTACCGAATTTTGGGGTGTCCGTGACACGGACCCGAACCCGGACATTTTCGTAAAAGTCCGGGTTCGGGTTCGGTGTTCGTCGCTTTCTTCGCGCTTTTGTGACGCTTTCTTGGCGCTTTTTGAAAGGCTGCAAAGCAGCCAATCAACAAGCGTCATACTACTTGCCCCAAGAGGCCATCACAGCCATGCCTACTATTGGCATGGCTGTGATTGGCCAGAGCACCATGTGACCCAGCCTCTATTTAAGCTGGAGTCACATAGCGCCGCCCGTCACTCTGCTCTGATTAGCGTAGGGAGAGGTTGCGGCTGCGACAGTAGGGCGAGATTAGGCAGATTAACTCCTCCAAAGGACTTGATTAACTGATCGATCTGCAGCTGTGGATCATTGAGCTGCTGATCCTCAATTGCTCACTGTTTTTAGGCTGCACAGACCGTTTGTCAGTCTCATTTTTCTGGGGTGATCGGCGGCCATTTTGTGTCTTGTGGTGCGCCAGCACAAGCTGCGACCAAGTGCATTTAACCCTCAATGGTGTGGTTGTTTTTTGGCTAAAGCCTACATCAGGGTGAAGCTGTGACACCAAGTGCATTTAACCAGCAATAGTCTGTTCATTTTTTGGCCATATACAAAATCAGGGGCAAGCTGCGCCTGTCACCAAGTGCATTTAACCCTCAATGGTGTGGTTGTTTTTTGGCTAAAGCCTACATCAGGGTGAAGCTGTCACACCAAGTGCATTTAACCAGCAATAGTCTGTTCATTTTTTGGCCATATACAAAATCAGGGGCAAGCTGCGCCTGTCACCAAGTGCATTTAACCCTCAATGGTGTGGTTGTTTTTTGGCTAAAGCCTACATCAGGGTGAAGCTGTCACACCAAGTGCATTTAACCAGCAATAGTCTGTTCATTTTTTGGCCATATACAAAATCAGGGGCAAGCTGCGCCTGTCACCAAGTGCATTTAACCCTCAATGGTGTGGTTGTTTTTTGGCTAAAGCCTACATCAGGGTGAAGCTGTCACACCAAGTGCATTTAACCAGCAATAGTCTGTTCATTTTTTGGCCATATCCCAGTCTAATTCTGTCACTAAATCCATACCGGTCACCCAGCGCCTAAATACTAGGCCTCAAATTTATATCCAGCTAAATCTGTCCCTAGTGCTGTAGCTGGGCGAGTTATTTAGTGTCCGTTCAAGCACATTTCTTGTTCTGGGTTGAAATACAATTCCCAATTTAGCAATTTCATAATTTAGTGGTTCCTGCTATATCAGAGCTATTTGAAATCTATCCCAAAAAGGGTATATAATATTGAAGGTGCACATAGGGTCATTCAGAGTAACTTCACACACACCCGCTACTGTGTATTTCCAAGTCTAATTCTGTCACTAAATCCATACCGGTGACCCAGCGCCTAAATACTAGGCCTCAAATTTAATTCCCTCTAAATCTCTCGTTACCCACCGCTGTACTGTTGTTGCTGGGCAAGATATTTAGTGTCCGTCAAAGCACATTTTTTGTTCTGGGTTGAAGTACAATTCCCAATTTAGCAATTTCATAATTTAGTGGTTTCTGCTATATCAGAGCTATTTGAAATCTATCCCAAAAAGGGTATATAATATTGAAGGTGCACATAGGGTCATTCAGAATAACTTCACACACACCCGCTACTGTGTATTTCCAAGTCTAATTCTGTCACTAAACCCATACCTGTCACCCAGCGCCTAAATACTAGGCCTCAAATTTAAATCCCTCTAAATCTCTCGTTACCGTTGTCCTGTTGTAGCTGGGAAAGTTATTTAGTGCCCGTCAAAGCACATTTTTTGTTCTGGGTTGAAGTACAATTCCCAATTTAGCAATTTCATAATTTAGTGGTTCCTGCTATATCAGAGCTATTTGAAATCTATCCCAAAAAGGGTATATAATATTGAAGGTGCACATAGGGTCATTCAGAATAACTTCACACACACCCGCTACTGTGTATTTCCAAGTCTAATTCTGTCACTAAATCCATACCGGTGACCCAGCGCCTAAATACTAGGCCTCAAATTTAATTCCCTCTAAATCTCTCGTTACCCACCGGTGTACTGTTGTTGCTGGGCAAGATATTTAGTGTCCGTCAAAGCACATTTTTTGTTCTGGGTTGAAGTACAATTCCCAATTTAGCAATTTCATAATTTAGTGGTTTCTGCTATATCAGAGCTATTTGAAATCTATCCCAAAAAGGGTATATAATATTGAAGGTGCACATAGGGTCATTCAGAATAACTTCACACACACCCGCTACTGTGTATTTCCAAGTCTAATTCTGTCACTAAACCCATACCTGTCACCCAGCGCCTAAATACTAGGCCTCAAATTTAAATCCCTCTAAATCTCTCGTTACCGTTGTCCTGTTGTAGCTGGGAAAGTTATTTAGTGCCCGTCAAAGCACATTTTTTGTTCTGGGTTGAAGTACAATTCCCAATTTAGCAATTTCATAATTTAGTGGTTCCTGCTATATCAGAGCTATTTGAAATCTATCCCAAAAAGGGTATATAATATTGAAGGTGCACATAGGGTCATTCAGAATAACTTCACACACACCCGCTACTGTGTATTTCCAAGTCTAATTCTGTCACTAAATCCATACCGGTGACCCAGCGCCTAAATACTAGGCCTCAAATTTAATTCCCTCTAAATCTCTCGTTACCCACCGCTGTACTGTTGTTGCTGGGCAAGATATTTAGTGTCCGTCAAAGCACATTTTTTGTTCTGGGTTGAAGTACAATTCCCAATTTAGCAATTTCATAATTTAGTGGTTTCTGCTATATCAGAGCTATTTGAAATCTATCCCTAAAAGGGTATATAATATTGAAGGTGCACATAGGGTCATTCAGAATAACTTCACACACACCCGCTACTGTGTATTTCCAAGTCTAATTCTGTCACTAAACCCATACCTGTCACCCAGCGCCTAAATACTAGGCCTCAAATTTATATCCAGCTAAATCTGTCCCTAGTGCTGTAGCTGGGCGAGTTATTTAGTGTCCGTTCAAGCACATTTCTTGTTCTGGGTTGAAATACAATTCCCAATTTAGCAATTTCATAATTTAGTGGTTCCTGCTATATCAGAGCTCTTTGAAATCTATCCCAAAAAGGGTATATAATATTGAAGGTGCACATAGGGTCATTCAGAGTAACTTCACACACACCCGCTACTGTGTATTTCCAAGTCTAATTCTGTCACTAAATCCATACCGGTGACCCAGCGCCTAAATACTAGGCCTCAAATTTAATTCCCTCTAAATCTCTCGTTACCCACCGCTGTACTGTTGTTGCTGGGCAAGATATTTAGTGTCCGTCAAAGCACATTTTTTGTTCTGGGTTGAAGTACAATTCCCAATTTAGCAATTTCATAATTTAGTGGTTTCTGCTATATCAGAGCTATTTGAAATCTATCCCAAAAAGGGTATATAATATTGAAGGTGCACATAGGGTCATTCAGAATAACTTCACACACACCCGCTACTGTGTATTTCCAAGTCTAATTCTGTCACTAAACCCATACCTGTCACCCAGCGCCTAAATACTAGGCCTCAAATTTAAATCCCTCTAAATCTCTCGTTACCCGTTGTCCTGTTGTAGCTGGGAAAGTTATTTAGTGCCCGTCAAAGCACATTTTTTGTTCTGGGTTGAAGTACAATTCCCAATTTAGCAATTTCATAATTTAGTGGTTCCTGCTATATCAGAGCTATTTGAAATCTATCCCAAAAAGGGTATATAATATTGAAGGTGCACATAGGGTCATTCAGAATAACTTCACACACACCCGCTACTGTGTATTTCCAAGTCTAATTCTGTCACTAAATCCATACCGGTGACCCAGCGCCTAAATACTAGGCCTCAAATTTAATTCCCTCTAAATCTCTCGTTACCCACCGGTGTACTGTTGTTGCTGGGCAAGATATTTAGTGTCCGTCAAAGCACATTTTTGTTCTGGGTTGAAGTACAATTCCCAATTTAGCAATTTCATAATTTAGTGGTTTCTGCTATATCAGAGCTATTTGAAATCTATCCCAAAAGGGTATATAATATTGAAGGTGCACATAGGGTCATTCAGAATAACTTCACACACACCCGCTACTGTGTATTTCCAAGTCTAATTCTGTCACTAAACCCATACCTGTCACCCAGCGCCTAAATACTAGGCCTCAAATTTAATCCCTCTAAATCTCTCGTTACCGTTGTCCTGTTGTAGCTGGGAAAGTTATTAGTGCCCGTCAAAGCACATTTTTTGTTCTGGGTTGAAGTACAATTCCCAATTTAGCAATTTCATAATTTAGTGGTTCCTGCTATATCAGAGCTATTTGAAATCTATCCCAAAAAGGGTATATAATATTGAAGGTGCACATAGGGTCATTCAGAATAACTTCACACACACCCGCTACTGTGTATTTCCAAGTCTAATTCTGTCACTAAATCCATACCGGTGACCCAGCGCCTAAATACTAGGCCTCAAATTTAATTCCCTCTAAATCTCTCGTTACCCACCGCTGTACTGTTGTTGCTGGGCAAGATATTTAGTGTCCGTCAAAGCACATTTTTTGTTCTGGGTTGAAGTACAATTCCCAATTTAGCAATTTCATAATTTAGTGGTTTCTGCTATATCAGAGCTATTTGAAATCTATCCCTAAAAGGGTATATAATATTGAAGGTGCACATAGGGTCATTCAGAATAACTTCACACACACCCGCTACTGTGTATTTCCAAGTCTAATTCTGTCACTAAACCCATACCTGTCACCCAGCGCCTAAATACTAGGCCTCAAATTTATATCCAGCTAAATCTGTCCCTAGTGCTGTAGCTGGGCGAGTTATTTAGTGTCCGTTCAAGCACATTTCTTGTTCTGGGTTGAAATACAATTCCCAATTTAGCAATTTCATAATTTAGTGGTTCCTGCTATATCAGAGCTCTTTGAAATCTATCCCAAAAAGGGTATATAATATTGAAGGTGCACATAGGGTCATTCAGAGTAACTTCACACACACCCGCTACTGTGTATTTCCAAGTCTAATTCTGTCACTAAATCCATACCGGTGACCCAGCGCCTAAATACTAGGCCTCAAATTTAATTCCCTCTAAATCTCTCGTTACCCACCGCTGTACTGTTGTTGCTGGGCAAGATATTTAGTGTCCGTCAAAGCACATTTTTTGTTCTGGGTTGAAGTACAATTCCCAATTTAGCAATTTCATAATTTAGTGGTTTCTGCTATATCAGAGCTATTTGAAATCTATCCCAAAAAGGGTATATAATATTGAAGGTGCACATAGGGTCATTCAGAATAACTTCACACACACCCGCTACTGTGTATTTCCAAGTCTAATTCTGTCACTAAACCCATACCTGTCACCCAGCGCCTAAATACTAGGCCTCAAATTTAAATCCCTCTAAATCTCTCGTTACCGTTGTCCTGTTGTTGCTGGGCAAGATATTTAGTGTCCGTCAAAGCACATTTTTTGTTCTGGGTTGAAGTACAATTCCCAATTTAGCAATTTCATAATTTAGTGGTTTCTGCTATATCAGAGCTATTTGAAATCTATCCCTAAAAGGGTATATAATATTGAAGGTGCACATAGGGTCATTCAGAATAACTTCACACACACCCGCTACTGTGTATTTCCAAGTCTAATTCTGTCACTAAATCCATACCGGTGACCCAGCGCCTAAATACTAGGCCTCAAATTTAATTCCCTCTAAATCTCTCGTTACCCACCGTTGTACTGTTGTTGCTGGGCAAGATATTTAGTGTCCGTCAAAGCACATTTTTTGTTCTGGGTTGAAGTACAATTCCCAATTTAGCAATTTCATAATTTAGTGGTTTCTGCTATATCAGAGCTATTTGAAATCTATCCCTAAAAGGGTATATAATATTCAAGGTGCACATTGGGTCATTCAGAATAACTTCACACACACACGCTTCTGTGCATTTCCAAGTCTAATTCTGTCACTAAATCCATACCGGTCACCCAGCGCCTAAATACTAGGCCTCAAATTTATATCCCGCTGAATTTGAATACAATACATTGGGCCAAATAATATATTTGTTGTTGTGGTGAACCATAACAATGAGAAAAACATCTAGTAAGGGACGCGGACGTGGACATGGTCGTGGTGGTGTTAGTGGACCCTCTGGTGCTGGGAGAGGACGTGGCCGTTCTGCCACATCCACACGTCCTAGTGTACCAACTACTTCAGGTCCCAGTAGCCGCCAGAATTTACAGCGATATATGGTGGGGCCCAATGCCGTTCTAAGGATGGTAAGGCCTGAGCAGGTACAGGCATTAGTCAATTGGGTGGCCGACAGTGGATCCAGCACGTTCACATTATCTCCCACCCAGTCTTCTGCAGAAAGCGCACAGATGGCGCCTGAAAACCAACCCCATCAGTCTGTCACATCACCCCCATGCATACCAGGGAAACTGTCTCAGCCTCAAGTTATGCAGCAGTCTCTTATGCTGTTTGAAGACTCCGCTGGCAGGGTTTCCCAAGGGCATCCACCTAGCCCTTCCCCAGCGGTGAAAGACATAGAATGCACTGACGCACAACCACTTATGTTTCCTGATGATGAGGACATGGGAATACCACCTCAGCATGTCTCTGATGATGACGAAACACAGGTGCCAACTGCTGCGTCTTTCTGCAGTGTGCAGACTGAACAGGAGGTCAGGGATCAAGACTGGGTGGAAGACGATGCAGGGGACGATGAGGTCCTAGACCCCACATGGAATGAAGGTCGTGCCACTGACTTTCACAGTTCGGAGGAAGAGGCAGTGGTGAGACCGAGCCAACAGCGTAGCAAAAGAGGGAGCAGTGGGCAAAAGCAGAACACCCGCCGCCAAGAGACTCCGCCTGCTACTGACCGCCGCCATCTGGGACCGAGCACCCCAAAGGCAGCTTCAAGGAGTTCCCTGGCATGGCACTTCTTCAAACAATGTGCTGACGACAAGACCCGAGTGGTTTGCACGCTGTGCCATCAGAGCCTGAAGCGAGGCATTAACGTTCTGAACCTGAGCACAACCTGCATGACCAGGCACCTGCATGCAAAGCATGAACTGCAGTGGAGTAAACACCTTAAAACCAAGGAAGTCACTCAGGCTCCCCCTGCTACCTCTTCTGCTGCTGCCGCCTCGGCCTATTCTGCTGCTGCCGCCTCGGCCTCTTCCTCCGCCTCTGGAGGAACGTTGGCACCTGCCGCCCAGCAAACAGGGGATGTACCACCAACACCACCACCACCACCTCCGTCACCAAGCGTCTCAACCATGTCACACGCCAGCGTTCAGCTCTCCATCTCACAAACATTTGATAGAAAGCGTAAATTCCCACCTAGCCACCCTCGATCCCTGGCCCTGAATGCCAGCATTTCTAAACTACTGGCCTATGAAATGCTGTCATTTAGGCTGGTGGACACAGACAGCTTCAAACAGCTCATGTCGCTTGCTGTCCCACAGTATGTTGTTCCCAGCCGGCACTACTTCTCCAAGAGAGCCGTGCCTTCCCTGCACAACCAAGTATCCGATAAAATCAAGTGTGCACTGCGCAACGCCATCTGTGGCAAGGTCCACCTAACCACAGATACGTGGACCAGTAAGCACGGCCAGGGACGCTATATCTCCCTAACTGCACACTGGGTAAATGTAGTGGCAGCTGGGCCCCAGGCGGAGAGCTGTTTGGCGCACGTCCTTCCGCCGCCAAGGATCGCAGGGCAACATTCTTTGCCTCCTGTTGCCACCTCCTCCTTCTCGGCTTCCTCCTCCTCTTCTTCCACCTGCTCATCCAGTCAGCCACACACCTTCACCACCAACTTCAGCACAGCCCGGGGTAAACGTCAGCAGGCCATTCTGAAACTCATATGTTTGGGGGACAGGCCCCACACCGCACAGGAGTTGTGGCGGGGTATAGAACAACAGACCGACGAGTGGTTGCTGCCGGTGAGCCTCAAGCCCGGCCTGGTGGTGTGTGATAATGGGCGAAATCTCGTTGCAGCTCTGGGACTAGCCAATTTGACGCACATCCCTTGCTTGGCGCATGTGCTGAATTTGGTGGTGCAGAAGTTCATTCACAACTACCCCGACATGTCAGAGCTGCTGCATAAAGTGCGGGCCGTCTGTTCGCGCTTCCGGCGTTCACATCCTGCTGCTGCTCGCCTGTCTGCGCTACAGCGTAACTTCGGCCTTCCCGCTCACCGCCTCATATGCGACGTGCCCACCAGGTGGAACTCCACCTTGCACATGCTGGACAGACTGTGCGAGCAGCAGCAGGCCATAGTGGAGTTTCAGCTGCAGCACGCACGGGTCAGTCGCACTACAGAACAGCACCACTTCACCACCAATGACTGGGCCTCCATGCGAGACCTGTGTGCCCTGTTGCGCTGTTTCGAGTACTCCACCAACATGGCCAGTGGCGATGACACCGTTATCAGCGTTACAATACCACTTCTATGTCTCCTTGAGAAAACACTTAGGGCGATGATGGAACAGGAGGTGGCCCAGGAGGAGGAGGAGGAGGATGAGGAAGAGGGGTCATTTTTAGCACTTTCAGGCCAGTCTCTTCGAAGTGACTCAGAGGGAGGTTTTTTGCAACAGCAGAGGCCAGGTACAAATGTGGCCAGCCAGGGCCCACTACTGGAGGACGAGGAGGACGAGGATGAGGAGGAGGTGGAGGAGGATGAGGATGAAGCATGGTCACAGCGGGGTGGCACCCAACGCAGCTCGGGTCCATCACTGGTGCGTGGCTGGGGGGAAAGGCAGGACGATGACGATACGCCTCCCACAGAGGACAGCTTGTCCTTACCCCTGGGCAGCCTGGCACACATGAGCGACTACATGCTGCAGTGCCTGCGCAACGACAGCAGAGTTGCCCACATTTTAACCTGTGCGGACTACTGGGTTGCCACCCTGCTGGATCCACGCTACAAAGACAATGTGCCCACCTTACTTCCTGCACTGGAGCATGATAGGAAGATGCGCGAGTACAAGCGCACGTTGGTAGACGCGCTACTGAGAGCATTCCCAAATGTCACAGGGGAACAAGTGGAAGCCCAAGGCCAAGGCAGAGGAGGAGCAAGAGGTCGCCAAGGCAGCTGTGTCACGGCCAGCTCCTCTGAGGGCAGGGTTAGCATGGCAGAGATGTGGAAAACTTTTGTCAACACGCCACAGCTAACTGCACCACCACCTGATACGCAACGTGTTAGCAGGAGGCAACATTTTACTAACATGGTGGAACAGTACGTGTGCACACCCCTCCACGTACTGACTGATGGTTCGGCCCCATTCAACTTCTGGGTCTCTAAATTGTCCACGTGGCCAGAGCTAGCCTTTTATGCCTTGGAGGTGCTGGCCTGCCCGGCAGCCAGCGTTTTGTCTGAACGTGTATTCAGCACGGCAGGGGGCGTCATTACAGACAAACGCAGCCGCCTGTCTACAGCCAATGTGGACAAGCTGACGTTCATAAAAATGAACCAGGCATGGATCCCACAGGACCTGTCCGTCCCTTGTCCAGATTAGACATTAACTACCTCCCCATAACCATATATTATTGGACTCCAGGGCACTTCCTCATTCAATCCTATTTTTATTTTCATTTTACCATTATATTGCGATGCTACCCAAAGTTGAATGAACCTCTCCTCTGCCTGTGTGCTAGGCCTAAATATATGCCAATGGACTGTTGCAGTGGTGGCTGACATGAAGCCTGATTCTCTGCTATGACATGCAGACTAATTCTCTGCTGACATGAAGCCAGATTGTCTGTTACGGGACCTCTCTCCTCTGCCTGGGTGCTGGGCCTAAATTTATGACAATGGACTGTTGCAGTGGTGGCTGACGTGAAGCCTGATTCTCTGCTATGACATGCAGACTGATTCTCTGCTGTCATGAAGCCAGATTGTCTGTTACGGGACCTTTCTCCTCTACCTGGGTTCTGGGCCTAAATTTATGAAAATTGACTCTTACAGTGGTGGGTGACGTGAAGCCTGATTCTCTGCTATGATATGAAGACTGATTCTCTGCTGACATGAAGCCAGATTGTCTGTTACGGGACCTTTCTCCTCTGCCTGGGTTCTGGGCCTAAATTTATGAAAATTGACTCTTACAGTGGTGGGTGACGTGAAGCCTGATTCTCTGCTATGATATGAAGACTGATTCTCTGCTGACATGAAGCCAGATTGTCTGTTACGGGACCTTTCTCCTCTGCCTGGGTTCTGGGCCTAAATTTATGAAAATTGACTCTTACAGTGGTGGGTGACGTGAAGCCTGATTCTCTGCTATGATATGAAGACTGATTCTCTGCTGACATGAAGCCAGATTGTCTGTTACGGGACCTTTCTCCTCTGCCTGGGTTCTGGGCCTAAATTTATGAAAATTGACTCTTACAGTGGTGGGTGACGTGAAGCCTGATTCTCTGCTATGATATGAAGACTGATTCTCTGCTGACATGAAGCCAGATTGTCTGTTACGGGACCTTTCTCCTCTGCCTGGGTTCTGGGCCTAAATTTATGAAAATTGACTCTTACAGTGGTGGGTGACGTGAAGCCTGATTCTCTGCTATGATATGAAGACTGATTCTCTGCTGACATGAAGCCAGATTGTCTGTTACGGGACCTTTCTCCTCTGCCTGGGTTCTGGGCCTAAATTTATGAAAATTGACTCTTACAGTGGTGGGTGACGTGAAGCCTGATTCTCTGCTATGATATGAAGACTGATTCTCTGCTGACATGAAGCCAGATTGTCTGTTACGGGACCTCTCTCCTCTGCCTGGGTGCTGGGCCTAAATATATGCCAATGGACTGTTGCAGTGGTGGCTGACGTGAAGCCTCATTCTCTGCTATGACATGCAGACTAATTCTCTGCTGACATGAAGACAGATTCTCTGTTACGGGACCTCTCTCCTCTGGCTGGGTGCCGGGGCCTAAATATCTGAGAATGGACTGTTCCAGTGGTGGCTGACGTGAAGCCTCATTCTCTGCTATGACATGCAGACTAATTCTCTGCTGACATGAAGACAGATTCTCTGTTACGGGACCTCCCTCCTCTGCCTGGGTGCTGGGCCTAAATATATGCCAATGGACTGTTGCAGTGGTGGCTGACGTGAAGCCTCATTCTCTGCTATGACATGCAGACTAATTCTCTGCTGACATGAAGACAGATTCTCTGTTACGGGACCTCCCTCCTCTGCCTGGGTGCTGGGCCTAAATATATGCCAATGGACTGTTGCAGTGGTGGCTGACGTGAAGCCTCATTCTCTGCTATGACATGCAGACTGATTCTCTGCTGACATGAAGCCAGATTCTCTGTTACGGGACCTCTCTCCTCTGCCTGTGTGTGTGCTGGGCCTAAATATATGCCAATGGACTGTTGCAGTGGTGGCTGACGTGAAGCCTCATTCTCTGCTATGACATGCAGACTGATTCTCTGCTGACATGAAGCCAGATTCTCTGTTACGGGACCTCTCTCCTCTGCCTGTGTGTGTGCTGGGCCTAAATATATGCCAATGGACTGTTGCAGTGGTGGCTGACGTGAAGCCTCATTCTCTGCTATGACATGCAGACTAATTCTCTGCTGACATGAAGACAGATTCTCTGTTACGGGACCTCCCTCCTCTGCCTGGGTGCTGGGCCTAAATATATGCCAATGGACTGTTGCAGTGGTGGCTGACGTGAAGCCTCATTCTCTGCTATGACATGCAGACTGATTCTCTGCTGACATGAAGCCAGATTCTCTGTTACGGGACCTCTCTCCTCTGCCTGTGTGTGTGCTGGGCCTAAATATATGCCAATGGACTGTTGCAGTGGTGGCTGACGTGAAGCCTCATTCTCTGCTATGACATGCAGACTGATTCTCTGCTGACATGAAGCCAGATTCTCTGTTACGGGACCTCTCTCCTCTGCCTGTGTGTGTGCTGGGCCTAAATATATGCCAATGGACTGTTGCAGTGGTGGCTGACGTGAAGCCTCATTCTCTGCTATGACATGCAGACTAATTCTCTGCTGACATGAAGACAGATTCTCTGTTACGGGACCTCCCTCCTCTGCCTGGGTGCTGGGCCTAAATATATGCCAATGGACTGTTGCAGTGGTGGCTGACGTGAAGCCTCATTCTCTGCTATGACATGCAGACTAATTCTCTGCTGACATGAAGACAGATTCTCTGTTACGGGACCTCTCTCCTCTGCCTGGGTGCCGGGGCCTAAATATCTGAGAATGGACTGTTCCAGTGGTGGGTGACGGGAAGCCAGATTCTCTGCTATGGAACCTCTCTCCAATTGATTTTGGTTAATTTTTATTTATTTAATTTTTATTTTAATTCATTTCCCTATCCACATTTGTTTGCAGGGGATTTACCTACATGTTGCTGCCTTTTGCAGCCCTCTAGCTCTTTCCTGGGCTGTTTTACAGCCTTTTTAGTGCCGAAAAGTTCGGGTCCCCATTGACTTCAATGGGGTTCGGGTTCGGGACGAAGTTCGGATCGGGTTCGGATCCCGAACCCGAACATTTCCGGGATGTTCGGCCGAACTTCTCGAACCCGAACATCCAGGTGTTCGCTCAACTCTAATTATGAGGCAAAACCAGGTACATGTCAAAAACATAGAAACGGTGCAAGTCTTTCTATTATACCTTATTTCTGTGTAGGCTCCTACTTTCTGATAGAAGTTACTGAGCAAACACTGACCAAATGCCTCATTCACACGTCAGTGTTCAGCCAACGATTTCCATCAGCGATTTTGAGCCAAAACCAGGTGTGGCTGTCAACACAGAACAGGAGCAGATCTTTCCCTTATACCTTATGTCTGTGGAGGCTCCAATCCTGGTTTTGGCTCATAATCACTGATGGAAATAACTGACCAAAAGCACTGATGAAGGAATGAGGCTTAACTGTGAACCAGGCCTTGTAATTAACTAGTGATTTTAATTAATGCAATTCATTTGAATCTGATCAGCAAAAAATGCATATCGGATGCAGACCTAAAATACAGTCATGTGAAAGTCCTGTAAACCACACACAACTCATATGTATTTTGATACAGATTTGTGGAAGAATCTATAGATATTTTTAAATGTCAAGATTATTTCTTGTGTAGATGCATCCTTACGGTCTTCACAGGGGTGATCTCTTATAGTTAATGGGCATGTTTTACAGTCTCTGACTCACTAGTAAGCTGCATGACCCTAGCAACAACATTTGTCAATAATTCTCAGAAACATGAAAAGAGCCACTGGCGCTATATACTGGTCACAGCTGCAGTGTCACCGCACTCCCGTAAGGTGCTCAAAATCTATATGCACATACTAAAATAATACCAAGGACACCGCGCTTAACTCACTTCACACAAAGCCCTTTTCTAACTAAAATCAACTACGAAACACTGCGATTTTTCCTGTAACAAGCTAGCCTACCTTAACCTAGGCACTGAGATCGCTGCACTGGAAGTTCCGGTGGTCCGGCGTGCTATGGACACAGTTGTAGGTGCTGATGCATGGAGTGCCTTCTGCGCAGGGGATCTGTGTCTCAGGTGAGCTGTTAGTCCTGGAGTCTGCCCCGGCCAACGGCAGAACTTCCAAACAAAGTTCCTTCGCTCGTACTCACAGCTGAGCGGGTGACGTCACCACTTCAGAGCTATGGATTGCCGTTAGTCCCACAATACCAGCCAACGTGTTTCGAGTGAATTACGTCGCTCTTCGTCAGGGAATTCTCAGAAACAGTATCATACCTTCAATGGAGGCAGACCATGCTACGGGGCCCGAGGGGATTGGGACTTGGCACTGAATTACTTTTTCTCTTTCTAATGAGAAAACTTTTAATTTGATGCAATCACTAGGGAGCTCAGTGGAAGCAGATTATTACAGCCTCCATTTCAGTCAATGGTAACTTCATAAATTCCCATGCAATGAGTCCCTCCTATAGGTAGCTAGCTGTGTGAAAGATGGGTAGCAGGAGATTTATTTATGTAGCTATGCCAGTTATCCTTTTTAAATAGAATGGGCACCATACTCGTGAAGCACCAGTTCCACTTTACTGACATAGAAGTCACATAAAGAGGGTGAGGCAGAGGGGTATTTTTTTAATTATATTTTTTGTAATTGAAAATTTGTCCCCTTAATAAAACAAAGTTTATCCAAAATCTGAGGCATTGCTCTTTGCATTCTGCATTGCCTGGGAAGGATTAATGCACACATACTTGGAAACTGAGTGGGGCATGTTTTGTTATGGAGCTTTATAAAATACATGTATACCCCAGCCCAAAAAAATATATATAACCATGATTCCAAATATGACAAAGACTGATCACCCATGCAAAATACTAGTGACAGTAGAAGTGAATAACATTGATTATTCAAAAATGGTTATCTCATAATTAATGTAAACATAAAAAATTTAAATCATACATCATAGACTACAACCTCTTTATAAAACATCTAGCAACAGTTCTCTACCCCCAATGGGTCCAGAGATCTTCCCATTCATTGCTCCAATTGTTCTACTAGACATCGAGCTAGCAACCGAGGAGATGTATCCTTTCTCAGATGATGTGTCCTGTCCATGGCAGCTGGCGGCAATTTACGGACGGAACTGAGCATGTTGTGTCCATATCAGTGAAATGGACAGAGAAATTAGAAAAAGAGCAAACATCAGGTGGCACTATACAGATATTTATTTGCATAACTCTGTGGTTATACTGGATTTATAATTACATGCAAGTTTAATAAGCTCTGTTAAGGAAAATTCTTTTTACAGGATGATCTATATTTTTCATTAACACCATTGCAGGGTGTGCATGACATAATGATCACTTTTATAATCAATCTTTTGGAGGTGAAGCAATAAAAAAAATGGTGAATCAATTTAGATTTTTTCCCCATTACATCATTCTCCATATGGGATACATATGTTTATATTTTAATATTTCAGGCATTTTGCAACTTGGCCATACTATTGATCTTTATTTTTTTATAATTTATTTTTTAAATGGGGAAAATCTGCAATTTGAACTTTATTTTTTATCATTTTAGGCCCCTTTTACATGAGACAGTTTTCCTTGTGGGTGCAACACGTGAAATTAACGCACAGCACCCACACTGAATCCTGACCCATTAATTTCAATGGGTCTGTACATATGAGCATTGTTTTTCACGGTTCATTTTTTGCATATTCTATAGTCTGTGTTTTTCACAGAGCCCTGGTGCCATAGAAGTGAATGGGGCTTCAGTGAAAAACGCATTGCATCTGGATGCAATCACTGATGGTTGCTAGATGTTGTATGCAAACCTTGCAGACAAAACTGGCTGAACTTGCTTGAGAAATTGTGTGAGTTTCACTGAATGTATCTTGACACAATCCGTATCCTTAAGAAACCTTAAAAACTTTTTTGCATTTTTTTTTTAGATCCTCAAAGGGATTTTAACATACAAGTGTCTGATCACTAATCCCATAGACTGCAAAGATTTACCATTGCAGTGTATGGGAGAATCACTGCTTCCTAAGGAGGGAGATATAGTTGTGGAAACAAGACAGGGAACTGCCACCATAGCGATTTGTTTTACCGGGTGGTTGTCACTTTAACCATCATCAGGGCAGTGCAGCATAGTGTGCATAACATCACAACGTCACACTCTAGACATTGTGTGGGGTCTGCGCTGTTTCTGAAGAGGAGAAGGCAGGACTTTTACAGTGCTGGCTTGTGGACTATCAGAACTTCTGTATATATATATATGCTGGTGTCTATCAAAACTTCTGTATATATATATATGGTATATATATATATATATATATATATATATGGAATATGCATTGTTTCTTATAGTAATACATATTGACCAATTTTCTTATTTATGATGCCATGTATCGATCTCTTATATCCTGATTCAGAAGATGCCTAGGGTATAATGGCATTATCAATACATTATCATACTATATAAAGCTAAAATTGGTACATTTATCACTATACATAGTGTAAGAAAATGTATATACCAGCTTTACCCCTCTCTCTTCATAGATTGTAAGCTCTTGAGAGCAGAAGCCTCATTCCTCTTGTTCTAATTATTGACTGAGTGAGATTCTCCCACCTGAGCTGTGGATCTCTGCAGATTCCCCTAAGTGACCATGGACCTTTTGGCTGCTTCTCTAATTAGTGCTCCCCTTGCATGGGCTGTTAGTTTAGGTGAACGGCCATGTCTTGATAAGCTTGCATTAGTACCATTTTCGGATGATGGATTGAATAGTGCTCCGTGAGATGTTCAGAGTTTTGGATATTATTTTTTTATTTTTTTATAACCTAACCCTGCTTTACATTTCTCCAAAACTTTATCCCTGACCTATATGGTGTATGCCTTGGTTTTCATGATGCTGTTTGATCACTAATGTTCTCAAAAAAACCTCTGAGGTCGTCATAGTACAGCTGTAGTTATACTAATAATATTTTTTGTTCCCTCAGCATGAGAAGTATTATATGTCGCAGGTTCGGCTCCACTTTTCAGCGAGAATGAGCTACTAGAGGACAGTCAGCAGCTACTGCCCAGTCAAGATCTGGAGGAGAAATCTGCCGCTTCCTCTGGTAGGCGAGCAAGTAGTGCTGATGAGAGTCACGTGGGAGCAGGTGTTGCGAGTGGTCTGGCTCCTGTCCCTGAGACCATTGAGGGGGACATCAGTGTTGTGCAGACAGTAGTGGATAATGATGTAGCTGATAGCACTTGGGAGCCAGGTGAAGAAGAGGAGCGGCTGAGCCAGCAAGGTGTTAGCGTGGCCATGAGTCAGCAGGGTGGCAGCAGTAGTAGGTTGGTAGCCAAACAAGCTCAGGGTAGACCACCCGCTTTGCAGGAACCTACCTGCCCGGAAAGTAGTGGTGCAGGGGTTCACTGAGGAAGCGGCAGCAGGCAGTCAGTGTGGAGTGGGAGGGGGGGTAATGCCATACTTGGCACTGTGGCAATTTTATTGTTAGGCCACCGGAGGAGGTGAACATGGCCATTTGACAAATTTGTGGGCAGAAGGTGAAGCATGGCCAGGGTGACAATGTTGGCACACAGACCATGGGTCAACACATATAGTGTCACCTTAAAGTGGCCTGGGAGAACCATGGCTCCGATGTGTTGGTCCCGTCTGCCGCAGCAACCACTGCATCACCCAGTGGCACGCACCCAATTTCATGCAGTCAAGGCTCCACGACCTCAGCTGAAGGGAGCTGTCTGTCCTTCCCATCATCTATTGGTCCTAAAGCTCCTGCTCCTCCTACTCCTCGTCAGTAGTTTCATCAGCAATCGATCACAGAAGAGACAACAGTGCGCATGCACTTGGCACAGAATCTGAACATGCTCCTGGCCAAGGTGCTGGTGCTGCAGTCCCTCCCTTTTCAAGTAGTGTTCCTTTCAGAGAAACGAAGGCTTGTGCTGTGCCGAGGTAGAGAGTCCCAAGCAGTAATTTCTTTGAGAAAAAGGCAGTACCAGCCCTGCACACATATTGTGACACAGTGAGAGGTTTGGTCTGGGAAAACAGGTATTTTCCTGCAAGCATCTGCTACTGGGCTGTTTTACAGCCAGGTAAGGTGAAATACCGGATCGGATTTCAAATGCCGGTCCGGGTTTTGGCAGCACCTGGCTGTCCTTAAATAGGCAGCTGGGCTCAGAAGCCAGGTCTCTGTGTTGGGATCTGGTAGCCTTGTGTCTGGATGAAGGTTTGCTACCTGTTTGGCATAAAAACAGGTAGGTGCTGCTATCAGCAAGAACTCTTTGAGGCAGAATTGCTGCATAGTGTGAATTACCGCCAACACCTTAAGGTGACTTTTTGTTTGAATATGACTGTTTGTTTTGTCACTTGCCTAAAGTGTGAAAAAAACACTGAACGGTTTGATCCAAAGAGCTTGTTGTTGCCTCTATACTGCGTGCGCTAATCCTGTCTACCGGAGCGAGTCCCCACAATAAGTAGAACAGAAGGTGGGCCAGTCCTTGAGCCTGTCGGTGTCTGTCAAAGTGCCCAGCAGAGCCAACATATGGAGCTGTAACCACGGTTAAGGGCAATATATGTTATTTACAGCCCACTGGGTAAATGTGGTTTCTGCCCAGCCACACCAGCAACTTGGCCAGGTGACGCTGCTTCCTCCTACCCGTTCTCACGCCGTTTGTCGATATGGTGTGCCTCTGCCTCCTCATCTTCCACCGTGTCTTCAGCCTCCACTGCAGAGACAATTCACAGTCCTCCTCCAGCATATCACATGTCCAGTGTCCTGCAGCTCGTTTACCTGGGTGAATGGAGTTACACAGGGGAGGAACTGCTCTGCATCCTTCATCAAGAAATCGAATCCTGGCTTTCTCCTCGACAACAAAAAAATTGGAACCATGGTGACCGACAACAGGAAGAACATGGTGTCGGCACTGCACCAGTGAGGGCTGAGCCATGTGCCCTGCATGGTGCATGTGTACAATCTGGTTGTAAAGCAGTTCCTGAAGATTTCACCTCATCTGCAAGACATCCTGAAAATTCCCAGGAAACTTTGCATGCACTTCATCCACTCGTACACCGCAAAGCACACCCTCCTTGAGCCGCAGCAGTAGAATGGCATCTCCCAAAATAGGCTGATATGCAATGGTTCCACCCGTTGGAATTTCATCCTCCATAGGTTGCACCAATTTTATGAACAGATAAAGGCCATAAATGATTTCTTGATGATACAGGCAGACAGAGGTACTCCCCTGTGTAACTTTGATGTTAGCCAGTGGCAGCTTATGCGTGACATCTGCTGTTTGCTCGGACCCTTTGAGAAGTTGACTTTGTCAGTCACCAGGAATACGGAATGAACGTCATCCGCTGATTCATGTCCTGGAGCAGGAGCCGTGGCAACTATAGCTCAAGGCCACATGAGCCCTGTGGGGGCTGAACTAGAGGAGAAGGATAATATTCGAGCACAAGCAATGCGTAGAGAAATGGGTGATTTTTCTACACAGGTGACAGGAGAGGAGGTGCAGGAGCAGACAGAGGCGCTACAGAGCGATGAGGAAGATGAGGCAGATGACCCAGACACACCATGGCAGTATGCAGTGGAGATGGAGTCAGGGAGTCCCTTTGGGTCACTTGTGCAAATCGCCCGATGCATGTTCAGTTGCTTACGTAGTGACAGCCGAATTGTCACGATTTGGCAGAGTAATGACTACTGGCTCTCCACCATGTTAGACCCTCGCAAGGAGAACTCGCTTTTTCACCCAAAATGTGGAGAAACTGACGTTTGTCAAGATGAATCAGGCATGGATCAGCTAGGATTTCCACACACCAGCGCCTGATGCATCAAACTAGATCATTAATAGTGCCACACCTACACTTTGTTAAAAGAGACCTGTTTCATAAGGCTACCTGCTTCAGCTACTATTCAGATGCTGCCACCTGCCTGATGCCACATATCAGCTAAAAATGGTGGGTGGCCGTAGAAGCACCTGGTAGCAGGTATTAGTATTGCTTCCCACCTTACCACTATGTCACTGGGCCACTCTGTGGTTTCCTCATGCTGCTGCCAGCTCACCACTATGTCACTGGGCCACTCTGTTGTTTTCCTCATGCTGCTGCCACCTCACCAATCTGTGGTCTCCTCATCCTGCTGCCATCTCACAACTATGTCAATGGGCCACTTTGTGGTCTCCTCATGCTGCTGCCACCTCACCACTCTTCGGTCTCCTCGTGCTGCTGCTACCTCACCACTATGTCACTGGACCACTCTGTGGTCTCCTTATGCTGCTTTCACCTAACCACTCTGTCACTGGGACACTCTGTGGACTTCTCATGCTGTTCCCAGCCTCCCCACTCCATGACTGGGCCACATGCAAATATTCCATCCATGTGTCATCTCTGTTTTGGATCCACTCCTGTTTGTTTTTTGGTTTCAGCAAAACTGATTGATTACTGACCAAATGCTGACTGAGTAAAGGCGGATGCTCAACAGACAGGATCCCTTTTTTAGGGGTTATTGTTCTGAATGAGCAGAGGAAGGGCAAAATAATCAGCACAAACTTACTGCCGACACCCCCTCCACTCTGTCAGGGCTCTACTTGTATAAGTGTTTAATAGAACAGGTTCTGTAGAAATCTATGTGGAATCGGCTGACGACTGTGTAAAAGGAGTGCGCCTTTTCACGTTATAATAGGATCTTGGGCCTCTGCATGGTTCTTTATACCTGGCGCTAATATTAACCTGTAAGGCGGAGTTCATACTTGAGTTATTTGGTCAGTTTTGGCCCCATGAACTGGTCAGTGATTCTAAGAGTGACACCTGTCATCTGCGTGTTATACTAAATTATAGTATTGTTTCACTACCACAGCAGACTCCCCATGCGTGTTTCTGCAAGGCACAGTGTTCTGAACCACTATACAGGCTCTCTGTAGCCATGAAATGACAGTTTTTTTATGGGATTTGCAACAAATAAATTCAGATCAAATCAAATCTTTTCAGAGAATTCAGCGAACCGACCAAATAGAATTTTTGAGAAATTCGCTCCTCTCTAATTCTCATATTTTAAAAGTTCATGCTGCAGTTTTGTGCCCCTGCAAAGCAGAAGGTTTTTATTCCAGGTAAATACTCATAGAGGGATAACACCACTAGAGATTTGCAATAGCTTAATAGTAATAAACAAGCTTGATAGAATTCAACATTTTCCTGCCTTTTCTATATTATATCTTTGCAATAAGGCTTCTGACATGTGTTTACTGTTATGTCTCTCTGCTCTAGCATTTGGCTTTTTAATTAATTACCCCATTACCTCAACAAAGTGCAGTTTACTTAAAAAAAAAAAAAAAAAAAAAAAAAAAAGTTTTGCTTTTAACCTCGATTGCTTAATTTAGTTTTTATTCCTTCTTCTTTGGCAGTTAATTACAAGCACAACAACAACAAAAAAAAATGTGCACACCTTAGACTCTTTAGTTTGTTTTTAGCTACATAAACAAAACAAGACAAAAACAATGTTTTTTTATAGTCTATTTTGCTATATCTAATTTTAAATTAAAAAGGTCTTAATTATTAGAAAGTGGACTTTTATTGGTGACATGCTGTAGTGTTCAACATTCTGATCTACTAAAAAAGATAATATTTTTTAATGAGGTTTTAGAACCTTTGACCACGACCAGACTCCCAGGATTGGACTGACTTTCCCTAGTGACGAACGGTAAAGCCGTTCATTCCCTATGACAGACTCTGTCCCTCTAAAGGACCATAGGCTACCACAACTATGTTTAAAAACTGCAAAAAATAAAATAAAAAAAAACATTTTAAAAAATATAAAAATTCTAAAACACATCCATTTTACCATAATAACAATAAATAGAAAAATAAATAAATAGGGATTAGCTAATCGACTTTGGATGGGACATCTGAAGTTGATCTGAATAAAACTTTGTTAGAATACTGTACAGAGCGGGAGCTTCATACAGTATTAGAAGTTATTACTTTGTGAAGTCTTACGAGACTTCGGGTAATAACTTCAAAAAATAATATCTACTGTACTTTGAAAGCAAACCAGAGTTTGGTAAAAGTTTTTTTTTTTTTTTATAGTACAGCTCCGTACAGTATTTTAACAAAGTTTTATGCAAATCGACTTTGGATGTTTCATCTGAAGTTGATTTGCTTATACCTAAAAATAAACTTCAAATAACTAGCCACATCTAATACCACCTTTGCTATTAAAATGGCAAATGGATTAACGGGAAAAAAAAATCAAAATGGACAATTTTCCATTTTTTGGGTCACTTCACCTCCACAAAAATAAAAATAAAAAGTGAACAAAAAGTCATACACACCCCAAAATGCTATCAATGAAAAGTACAGCCCTCACATAGCTCCAAATATGTGAAAATAAAAAGGTTAAAGGGGCAATGAAAATAAGAAAAATACTTTTTTCCAAAGCTTTTATTTTTTTAAGACATGAGAAAGAAATACAAATGAGGCGTCTCTGTATTCGTACCGACCCAGAGAAACCTCTACTGACCCCTTCTGTATAGGGAATGCTGTAAAAAAAAAAAAGGAAAGTGTGTATATATTGTAGGAAGTTGCAAGGGGCCATCATTAATGGAAAGTATTTGTCAACGAGGTTCCTGGCCTCGGTGAGGTAAGAGCCGGCAGTTTTAAGCTCTTAAGGACACAGGACGTACCTGTACGCCTTGTGTATTTCCGATCACCGCCGTACGGCGGGCGGTGATCGGAACTAGGTGCCTGCTGAAATCAATCAGCAGGCACCTTGGGACAATGCCGAGGGCTGTCCTGTGATCCCCCGTATTGGCGATCACTGCAAACAGCAGGTCAATTCAGACCTGTGGTCTGCAGCGCTTTTGAAAGTTTCTGACCCCCGCGGTGCTGGGGGGGTGGGTGGTCGGGCACACCATCATCCTGCCCGCCCTCTCTCATTTCCAGGATGGCCGAGCGGTTAGCAAGCAGAGTGTCAGCACATTGATGACACTGCTTGAAACGGCTGACATCTGTGCTGTGATGTCAGCCGTTTAACCCCTTCCATGCCGTGGTCAGTAGGGACCGCTGTATGGAAGGAGTTAACAGAGAGAGAGCTCCCTCCCTCTCCCATCGGGGGCTGCTGTGCCTTTTCAGCCCCCGATTCTTGATGGGATCACAGAGGGAGGGGGCACCCCTCCCTCCCCATCACCTGCTGCTCTGTTGTGACAGCGAGTGATGGATACCATGGCAACCGGATGCCTTCACTGGCTTCCGGCTGTCCATGGTGCTAATCAGACTTCTGCTAAAGGCAGAAGTCTGATTAGACTAAATGTAAAGTGAAAATACAGCACAGTACACTATATAGTGTACTGTACTGTATTAAACAGACATCAGACCCACTGGGTCAGTGTAAAAAAAAGTGAAAAAAAAGAGTAAAAAAAAAAAAACATTTATCACAGATTAAAAAAATAAATAAAAATTATGCACTACACATATTAGGTATTGCCGTGTCTGTAATAACCTGCTCTATAAAAATATCACATGACCTAACGCCTCAGGTGAATACCGTAAAAAAAAAAAACGGTGTAAAGAAAGCCATTTTTTGTCACCTTACATCACAAAAAGTGTAATAGCAAGCAATCAAAAAGTCATACGCACCCCAAAATAGTGCCAATCAAACAGTCATCTCTTCCCGCAAAAATCATACCCTACCCAAGATAATAGCCCAAAAACTGAAAAAAACTATGGCTCTCGGACTATGGAGACACTAAGACATCATGAAATAATTGTGTAAAACCAAGATAAATTTAAAAAATGTAGACATATCAGGTATCACCGCATCCGTAAAAACCTGCTCTATAAAAATACCACATGATCTAACCTGTCAGATGAATATTGTAAATAACAAAAAATGAAAACGGTACCAAAATAGCTATTTCTTGTTACCTTGCCTCACAAAAAGTGTAATATAGAGCATCCAAAAATCATATGTACCATAAAATAGTACCAAAAAAACTGCCACCCTAGCCTGTAGTTTCCAAAATGGGTCACTTTTTTGGATTTTCTACTCTAGGGCTGCATCAAGGGAGCTTCAAATGGGACATGGTGTAAAAAAACCAGTCCAGCAAAATTTGCCTTCCAAAAAAGGTATATGTCATTCCTTTCCTTCTGTGCCCTGCCATGTGCCCATACAGCAGTTTACAACCACATATGGGGTGTTTCTGTAAGCTACAGAATCAGGGCCATAAATATTGAGTTTTGTTTGGCTGTTAACCCTTGCTTTGTAACTGGAAAAAAAATATTAAAATGGAAAATTTGCCAAACATTAGAAATTTAGAAATTGAATCTCTATTTTCCATTAATTCTTGTGGAACACCTAAAGGGTCAACAAAGTTTATAAAATCATTTTTTTATACCTTTAGAGCTGTAGTTTCTAAAATGGGGTCACTTCTTTTGGAGTTTCTACTCTAGGTAAGCATCAAGGGAGCTTCAATTGGGACATGGTGTCAACAAACCAGTCCAGCAAAATCTGCCTTCCAAAACCCTATGTCATTCCTTTCCTTCTGTGCCCTGCCATGTGCCCATACAGTAGTTTACGACCACATATTGGATGTTTCTGTAAACTACAGAATCAGGGACAAATATTGAGTTTTTACTGGAAAAAATGGATTGAAATTGAAAATTTGCCCCCAAAATATCAAAATTCTGAAATTTTATCTCCATTTGCATTAACTCTTGTGGAACACCTAAAGGGTTAACAACATTTGTAAAATCAGTTTTAAATACCTTGAGGGGTGTAGTTTCTTAGTTTCTAGAATGGGATCATTTTTGGGTGGTTTCTATTATGTAAGCCTCACAAGGTGACTTCAGACCTGAACTGGTCCTTAAATAGTGGGTTTTTGAAAATTTCTGAAAAATTTTAAGATTTGCTTCTATATTTCTAAGCCTTATAACATCCTCAAAAAATAAAATGGCATTCCCAAAATGATTCAAACATTAAGTAGACATATGGGGAATGTAAACTAAGAATTATTTTTGGGAGTTATTGCTATGTATTCTAGAAGTAGAGAAATTGAAACTTGTCAATTTGCTAATTTTTCCAAAATGTTGGTAAATTTGGATTTTTTTTTATAAATTTAAATATTTTTTTTACTCCATTTTACCAGTGTCATGAAGTACAATATGTGACAAAAAAACAATCTCAGAATGGCCTGGATAAGTAAAAGCGGTTTCAAGTTATTCACACATAAAGTAACATTGGTCAGATTTGCAAAAAATGGCCTGGTCCTTAAGGTGAAGATAAGCCTGGTCCTTAAGGGGTTAAGTGTCAGCGGCAGCTAGTGCTGATTGACACTGTTTGTTGTTAGTATGGCTGTAAAGCCGATCTGGGCTGGCTCTTACTGGTAGTAGCCAAAGTGCTGGGTGGGTGGCTTCTCCCCACGCTCCAGGCCGGGTCTTTAGTGGCCTATATAAAACCTTGCCAGCAGTCTCAGCTGGGGGTGGTTGATCCTCCATCTGGCAGGGAAGCTGTGGAGAGACTGTTTTGGGATCTGTGGATTGGTGCCGTGCTAATTGCTTAAAAGCCACATGCTGGAAAACAGACACCTAAGCATGCTGTGGACGTCTAACCAGGTGAAGATTTTGTTCTATGAACATTGCATGGTATGAACAAACACTACTGAACTGTGAATGGTCATTTTGTGTTTCCTTATGTGTGAATAAACACTGAACTGTTTAAGTTAAAGACTTTGCGATTGCCTCTATACTGCGTCCGCTAGCCTGTCTACCTGAGCAAAACCCCACAATTGTTGTCGGATGCTGGCAAACGCAGTGAGGCAGGCCTGAAGGCCGAAACTTTTTTGTTTTTCCTGGGCACAAGTGCATGTCCTATATTAAGCCAGCAAGTTTACGACCCGTGTCCCCTGACAAAATGTAGGCGGTCGTGAAAGCCCTTGTGAAGGCTAACTTGCAGCAGCGGGAGACTAACAAGCAGCAGCAGGAAACTAACCAGCTGCTATTACAACATGTAATGGTGCTGCAAGCGGCCGGAGCGTCTACGATGCCCGGAAAGCTGTCTGTGCAGCGATCCCTAAGATGTCCCCCTTGGGTGACGTCAAGACCTATCTGGCAATGTTCGAAAAGGTGGTCGTGAGGGAGAAGTTACCCCGAGATGAGTGGGCTGAGGTTGTCGCTCCGTTCCTGGCATCTGGGCCCCAGCAAGTGTTTTTTGATCTTCCCGATGATCAAGCGGATGACTTCCCGACCGTAAAAGGTGAGATCCTGGCGAGACTGGGGTGAATGTATTGGTCCGGGCTCAGCAGGTGCACCAGTGGGAATTAAACTCGGCTGAACCCGCCAGACCACAATATTAAGACCTGCTACACCGATTGCAGAAAAGGCTGAAGCCTGACATATTGACTCCCACTGCTATGCTGGACCATCTGTTGGCGGATGTGTTTTGGAGGCCTTTGCCGTACCCTCTCCATCCTTTGATCGGCCAGGTGTCTCCTGTTAATGCCTTAGAGATGGTTGACCTGGTGGAAGGCTACAAGGCCACCAGAAATCTGCAGGGGGGTTCTTGTGGGAGGGGGCCAGTCAAATCCCGGAAATCTCCACCCCAGACCCAGAGGCCGATGCCAGCCAAACCCACCAGGGATGTATCCCCTGCAGACCCAGCCCAGGTGGTTTGCTGGCAGTGTCACGAGCCTGGATACAAAGGCCGACTGTGGCTACTGCCACTCATAATATGCCAGGAAGCTGTGTGCCACAGGTACCTCCGAGACTGTACAGTCGTGGCCAAAAATTTTGAGAATTACATAAATATTGGAAATTGTTTTTATAATAGCAATTTGCATATACTCCAGAATGTTATGAAGAGTGATCAGATGAATTGCATAGTCCTTTTTTGCCATGAAAACTAACTTAATCCCAAAAAAAACCTTTCTACTGCATTTAATTGCTGTCATTAAAGGACCTGCTGAGATCATTTCAGTAATCTTCTTGTTAACTCAGGTGAGAATTTTGACGAGCACAAGGCTGGAGATCATTATGTCAGGCTGATTGGGTTAAAATGGCAGACTTGACCTGTTAAAAGGAGGGTGATGGTTGAAATCATTGTTCTTCCATTGTTAACCATGGTGACCTGCAAAGAAACGCGTGCAGCCATCATTGCATTGCATAAAAATGGCATCACAGGCAAGGATATTGTGGCTACTAAGATTGCACCTCAATCAACAATTTATAGGATCATCAAGAACTTCAAGAAAAGAGGTTCAAGTCTTGTTAAGAAGGCTTCAGGGCATCCAAGAAAGTCCAGCAAGCGCCAGGATCGTCTCCTAAAGAGGATTCAACTGCGGGATCGGAGTGCCACCAGTGCAGAGCTTGCTCAGGAATGGCAGCAGGCAGGTGTGAGCACATCTGCACGCACAGTGAGGTGAAGACTTTTGGAAGAGGGCCTGGTGTCAAGAAGGGCAGCAAAGAAGCCACTTCTCTTAAACAAAAAAAAACATCAGGGACAGATTGATCTTCTGCAGAAAATGTTGTGAATGGACTGCTGAGGACTGGGGCAAAGTCATATTCTCCGATGAAGCCTCTTTCCAATTGTTTGGGGCAATATGAAAAAGGCTTGTCCGGAGAAGAAAAGGTGAGCGCTACCATCAGTCCTGTGTCATGCCAACAGTAAAGCACCCTGAGACCATTCATGTGTGGGGTTGCTTCTCATCCAAGGGAGTGGGCTCACTCACAATTTTGCCCAAAAACTCAGGCATGAATAAAGAATGGTACCAAAACACCCTCAAACAGCAACTTCTTCCAACAATCCAACAACAGTTTGGTAAAGAACAATGCATTTTCCAGCACGATGGAGCACCGTGCCATACGGCAAAAGTGATAACCAAGTGGCTCGGGGACCAAAACTTTGACATTTTGGGTCCATGGCCTGAAAATCCCATTGAGAACTTGTGGTCAATCCTCAAGAGGCGGGTGGACAAACAAAAACCCACTAATTCTGACAAACTCCAAGAAGTGATTATTAAAGAATGGGTTGCTATCAGTCAGGAATTGACCCAGAAGTTGATTGAGAGCATGCCCAGTCGAATTGCAGAGGTCCTGAAAAAGAAGGGCCAACACTGCAAATACTGACTCTTTGCATAAATGTCATGTAATTGTCAATAAAAGCCTTTGAAATGTATGAAGTGTGTGTAATTATAGTTCACTACATCACAGAAACAACTAAAACAAAGATCTAAAAGCAGTTTAGCAGCAAACTTTGTGAAAACTAATATTTGTGTCATTCTCAAAACTTTTGGCCATGACTGTAGACAATAGCCACTTGTGCCAGGTGGAAATGGGGGACACTCTGGCAGTCGCACTGCTGGATTCAGGGAGCCTGGTGGCCCTGGTAAGAGCTGTTCTGGTGCGGCCCGTTGAGTATATTGGCCGAAAGGTCGGTGTTGTGTGCATTCATGGGGACTTAAAAGACTATCCCACCGCCCTGGTCTCTCCATCAATGGTGGCCAGCAGGTGAACTCATGAGGTGGCCGTCGCTACAAAGTTACCATATGAACTAATAATTGGGAGAGACTTCCCAGCACTATGGCCGGATACTAAAGATACAGCTCTCCATGAGACAGATGTAACCCTAGCAGAGTGGCCCAGATCAGAGGGAGACCAGAACCCTGGGAACTTGAGTCTGAAGGGCCAGCCGTAGGGGTGACCGCCACTTTGGTGGAAAAGGGCGAGACAACCCCGCTGTGATGGTGGGGGACGTGGAGGACTTTCCGCCAGGTCTAAAGGTAGCCGACCTCAATGTCTTCGGGGATAATTTTGGTACTGCACAACACCGGAACCCAACCCTATCCCGAGCCTGGGAAAATGTATTAATAACAGATGGGGAACCACAGAGTCGGTGTTTCCCCGTTTTGTGGTTCATCAAGAGCTGTTATATCGAGTAAACCAGCTGCAAGGTGAATCCATTGAACAGTTGGTGGTGCCCCAGGCTTATTGCAAACTTGTGTTAGAGTTAGCCCACCAGCATGTTCTCGCGGATCATCTGAGAAAGCAAAAAACACAGGACTGGATTCTACAGCGGTTTTACTGGTCCAGTGTGTTCAGAGAGGTATAAGAATAATGTAAGTCTTGCCCAACCCCTGCCTGATAAGGAGCCCCCAGCCACATTTCTGTAGTTCCCTGGTACCCCTCCCGATTATCGATGTCCCGTTCGAGCGAATCGCTATGGAACCCGTAGGCCCTGTACTGAAGTCTGCTAGAGGACACCAACACATCTTGGTCATCCTTGACTACACCACTCGGTACCCGGTGCAACTACAGCATACATCAGCCAAACTCATAGCTAAGGAGTTAATGGCTATGTTTTTTCACAGTGAGTCTGCCTAAGGAGGTTCTGACTGACCAAGGGACCCCATTTATGTCCAAGGTCATGAGGGTACTCTGTAAGTTGCTCCACATAAAACAGCTACAGACGTCAGTGTATCATCCACAAACGGATGGCCTGGTAGAGATGTTTAATCAAACATTAAAAAAGATGTTAAAAAGAGTGGTGTCTAAGGATGGGAGAGACTGGGATCTTCTTCTGCCCTATCTCATGTTCGCAGTGCGAGAAGTGCCCCAGTGTCACGGATGGTGTTGCAGAAAACAAGAAGTAACAAATAAAGATCCAACTGACTGGATCCCAAAACTAAGGAACAAAAGGATGAGCCCTATTAAAGCCCTATAGCTCGCCCTGACTGCTCAACCTATGCAAAGATCTCTGTGATAGAAAGTTGCATGTCCACGTACCTAGACTGAGTGACACCTGAAACCCCTATAATAGTGAGGGGATATGACCACCGGCTCCCTGCACTTAATACGGAGGGAGTCAGGGTCACCTAGGATCAAGCCAACAGGAAAACACAAATAAAGTTACAGACTTATCTGAAGAGCCAGCAGTTGCAGCATCTAGCAGTGAGCACCATCCAGGAAGTTGTATAAACCGTTGGATGTCGCCAAAGAGGCGTGGGAACAACAACCTACACCGCACAAAAGTGTTATTGAGTATGACACTGGGATGCAAGGATGGATGGAAACAGTGTTATCACTGGTTAGGGAGCATATGGAGGCAGAGCAGGGAGCCCAGAGGAGGATCTATAATCGGCAGGCTCAGGTCCGGAACTTTAATCTGGGTGATCAGGTATTGGTGCTGGTACCACCCGTAGACAGTAAGTTCCTAGCTAGGTGGCAGGGGCCCTACGAGGTACTTGAAAAAAAGGAGAGGTAGATTACAAAGTACATCAGCCAGGGAGGGGAAAGCCGGAGCAGGTGTAACATGTGAATCGGTTCAAACCCTGGAAAGATCAGGAAACCTGTACAGAAGACAACCCACGTCCAGGGTTTCTAGGGAAAGCAGATTCGGTCCCTCTGCATGATACAAGGAAAGTGGCTGCCACAGTGAAAATTGCTGACAGCCTCTCCTCTAAACATGATCAGGAGGCCAAGGAGTTCGTTAGTTGGAATGCGGATGTGTTCTCGGACCTTCCTGGATACACTTCCATAATCCAACATGACATTATCACTGAGCCTCAGGCAAAAGTCTGGTTACAACCGTACTGGGTACTTGAGGATCGGTGACAAGCCATCGCAGAGGAAGTCCAGTTGATGTTGCAGCTAGGTGTCATCGAGGAGTCAAAAAGTGAATGGGCCAGTCCGATAGTCTTAGTACCCAAGCTGGACGGGACATTGCGTTTCTGTAACGACTTCCACAAACTTAATGAGGTGTCTAAATTTGACGCATATCCCATGCCCTGAGTAGATGAGCTTATTGAGAAGTTAGGCCAAGCCCGGTATTTTTCTGTTTTGGACCTCACCAAAGGGTACTGGCAGGTACCCTTGACGGAGGCTGCCAAGTAAAAAACAGCTTTCATCATGCCATAGGGGTTGTATCAGTACAAGGTATTACCCTTTGGTCTACAAGGCTAATGGACATTGTACTCCATCCACATCGTCGGTACGCTTTGGTGTACTTGGACGATATCATTATCCACAGCACCTACTGGGAAAGTCACCTACCTAAAGTACAGGCTGTAGTGGACACCCCTAGGAAGGCTGGCTTAACCGCTAACCCGAAAAAGTGTACAATAGGGTTAGAAGAGACCAAGTACCTGGGGTATGTACTTGGGCGCGGAATTATTAAACCTCAGGTAAGCAAAATTGAGGCAATTCGGAATTGGCCACGACCAGTCACTACTCGGCAAGTAAAGTCATTCCTGGGAATGGTGGGATACTATATGAGGTTTGTCCCCCACTTTGCTGCAGTCACTGCACCATTGACAGGCCTTTTGAAGGGACGCAAGTCAGTGACGGTTCAGTGAAATGAGCAGGCGGAAAAGGCTTTCTCCACTCTGAAGTCGGCCCTCAGTGGGTCCCCAGGGTTGGTTACGCCCGACTTTAAGAGGGAGTTTATGGTACAGACAGATGCCTCTGAAGTAGGCCGCAGAGCTGTACTCCCTCAGGACATCAATGGGGAGGAGCATCCCGTTGTTTTCCTGAGCCGCAAACTTACCCCAGCCGAGACTAGGTGCAGTATAGTGGAGAGAGAGTGCCTGGCCATCAAGTGGGCACTCGAGTCTCTCCGCTATTACCTGTTGGGAAGAAAGTTCCATCTGGTAACCGATCACTCCCCTCTCAAGTGGATGAGCCAAGCCAAAGAGAGGAATGCTCAGGTCACCAGGTAGTTTTTGTCTCTACAGAACCTTAAGTTTTCCGTGGAACATAGGGCAGGCAGGTTACAGGGTAATGCAGATGCCCTGTCCCGGGTACACTGTCTGGCAGGTGTTCAGCCCCTCAGTGTTGAACAAAAGGGGAGGTATGTAAAGCTCAAGGAGCTGTCATTGACGGAAGATATGTGTCACAGAGGTTCCTGGCCTCGGTGAGGTAAGAGCCTGTAATTTTAAGTGTCAGCGGCAGCTAGTGCTGACTAACACTATTGATTATTTAGTGTGACTGTAAAGCTGATCCAGGTCGGCTCTTACTGGGAGCAGACAAAGTGCAGGGTGGGTGGCTGTTCCCCACGTTCCAGGTCAGGTTTTGGTCAGTCTCAGCTGGGCGGATTATCCTCCATCTGATACTGGAGCTTTGTCAGTCTGGGTGTTGGAGCCTGAGAGTTTGGGCCGGGTCTAAGGCCTGCTATATTGTTTGGGAAAAAAGCACGTGGACTTCCGGTTCACCCAAGGACTTATGTGCTGCAAGCCTGGTGTGAACAAATACCAGACTCAAGGTGACTGTTTTTCCTTGAAACTGCCTTTTTCTTGTCACTTTACTTATGTGTGAATAAAACACTGCACTAAGTTAAAGACGTTGTCATTGCCTCTGTACTGCGTTCACAAGCCTGTCTACCAGAGCAAATCCCCACACACCCTATACGCTTTCACCAGAATTAACTGCAGGAATGCACTGAGAATATATATTTTTTATTTACTGTAATACATCCTTATATGCTTTGACCAGCAATAACTGCAACAGTGCAGTGCGCACATATTTTTCTTATTTTACTGAAATACGCCCCTATACGCTTTCACCAGAAATAACTGCAACAGTGCAGTGCGTATATATATATATATATATATATTTTATTTTACAGAAATACACCCCTATACGCTTTCACCAGAATTAACTGCAGAAATGCACTGAGAATATATATATATATATATATTTTTTTTTTTTACCGTAATACATCCATATACGCTTTCACCAGCAATAACTGCAACAGTGCAGTGCGTATATATTTTTTTTTTTTACTGTAACACGCCCCTATACACTTTAAACAGAAATACCTGCCAACAGTGCAGTGTGTATATAGTTGTCTATTTTTTACTGAAATATGCCCTTATATGATTTCATCAGATATAGCTGCAACAGTGCAGTGCGTATATATTTTTAATTTACAAAATAAGCCCCTATACGCTTTTAAACAGAAATAATTGCAACAGTGCAATTTAAACAAAAAATAATAAAAAATACTGTGTTGGCTACCTCCTCCACTGCCGCTTCCACCGCCTCCTCAACCTTCTTCTCCATATGGACCTCCTCCAACTAGATCAAGATTATTATTTTTTATTTTTATGTATTTTGTTATTTGAAGTAATTTCCCTATCCACATTTGTTTGCAGAGCACTTGCCATGCTCTTAACCACATTTTGCTGCCTTTTGCAGCCCTCAAGTCCTTTCCATGACTTTTTTAGAGCCATTTTATGCTCCAAAGTTCAGGTCCCCAGTCTTCAATGTGGTTCAGGTTCAGGGTCAAGTTCGGGTGCCGAACTCAAACTTTTTTGCGAACTTCGGCCGAACCCGGCTAACTAGAACATCCAGGTGTCCAGTCAACTCTATTTAGCAGCAATGGATCAATGTATAAAAAGTGGATATGTAACCTGTGCCAATCTTTCTACAGTTGTTGTTTTTGAATATTCTCCCCCCTCATATATTTTTTCCTGTTATCAGCACTCCAGCCCATTAGACTTTGATCTTTTATATATTTTTTTTATTTGCAGAGATACACACCAAACTGGGTTTACCTTCTGTGGTTGCATCTCCGGCAGTCTCAAGGAGCTAAATGGAATAGCAGCACAAATGCATGCCTGCTCCATTCTTGTGATCAGTGGGGGCCCCAATGGTTAGATTGCCACCATTCAGACACTAAAAAAATGTCTTAACCCTTTTAAGCATCACTTATCCATATATATTTTTCAAAAATGTTTATTAGATATTGGTACTGTAGCTGAAAAGTGAATACATTTATCATATAAACTGCCTCCAAACATTCGTTAGAAAAGGCACCTTTGAAAACTAGCAGGTGGAGGCATTAACATTGCTATCCCATGAAAACTAATAGTTTACAATGAATATATAATTTTAAATGATTATTGCAATATACTGTACATCCAATAGAAATATAGTTTAGTCTTGCTCTTTATCCTTCTTAAGTACCTTCTCCTGCATTCATATTTGAACTAATAAGCTTAGTAGCTTCCCTTCTACCTTCCTTTTCCTTCAGTGATGGCATACAGTGAGGTCATAGAGCAGGAGGTAAAGTGGTCCGATACCTTCATTATTTCATTACTACTTTTAAATTCATAGATGTACATAGTTATATTGCTAGAGAATGGAGAAGGGGATTGTGGGGGGATTGTGAGGGCCTGACTGCATGGCATCCTGGGAGAGGCAGGTGCTGGATAACCTGTTGCCCACCCACAGCAAGCAATCCCTCCAGATATGAGATATGAAAAAATGGTTTTCAATTTATGGGATAACCCCTTTAGCACAGTAATCATCACTAGAAGAGCTGGGGCAAAAAGTATCCTGAGCACTAGAATGTACCCATTTGGAAGACATAAAGTTATGACAAAGTCTAAAATCAGCAATACCAAAAAAGCTACATGGATACTCACTAGATCATATTAAATAATATAACAAAACAAGATGTAATCATACTATACAAAATTTTATTATAATCACTGTAATACACATGATTGACAAGACACACACTTAAAAACAAATTAAAAAGCACTAGGGCTGGTGGTGCATGATTGGTGGGCTAAAAAGATAATAAAGTGCAAGTGCAAATACGGGGTCAGCAGCAATAATTTAATAGGTAGATGCATAGATGCTGCTCCAGCAGCAACTGACTAAAAGATGGATAAGCCAAAAAGGATTCATACATTAAATAAAATATCACCAGTGTCACAGTTGTGACACATACAGAGCGCAAAGGCACACAGCATGAAGTAAAGGGCCAATGCAGCTTAATATTAGTCACAAAAGATTGGCAATATCCATCTAGTGAGATAATTTACATGGGAATTAGTTTTGGTATTTCAAAGTCTAAAATCAGTTGCCATTAACAAAATTAGAAACAAGAACATTGTAATGAGTAAAATGTAACACAATATATGGCAAACATATTATTTATATATACTGCTAGTGTTACATTTTTCTGTTTTGAGTATATACCTACCAGGAAGACGTAATCCCCTGAGAAATCCAATAGAGTTGGATACGTCTTTGTATTCCTGTGTGGATCTAATATTCAGTGTGATTGTTAATTGATCTATAAACAAATAAGAAACAATTACCAAATTAGACACAATATACTAATATATATATACATATATATATATATATATATATATATATATATATATGTGTATATATATTCTAGAAGAGCTTACAGCACTCCAACCGCAGTACTGGAAAACCGCTGATTTAGTCTTAAGTGTCAATAAAAATGCAATGCAATGTTTCAGCTCCCACCAGAATCTTTTTTCAAATGTGAAATGGACACTTGATAATAAATCAATGTTTTTTCAGTACTGCGATTGGAGTGTTGTGATCTCTTCTAGAACTTATTTGTTTAACCTGTGGATCGGGGTCTGGGTTGCAGGCACCATTTTTGTACTTTGTCAGATATACATTCACCTAAAGAATTGTTAGGAACACCTGTTCGATTTCTCATTAATGCGATTATGTAGTCAACCAATCACAGGGCAGTTGCCTCAATGCATGTAGGGTTGTGGTCCTGGTCAAGACAATCTCCTGAACTCTAAACTGAATGTCAGAATGGGAAAGAAAGGTGATTTAAGCAATTTTGAGTGTGGCATGGTCTGAGTATTTCACAATCTGCTCAGTTACTGTGATTTTCACGCACAACCATTTCTAGGGTTTACAAAGAATGGTGTGAAAAGGGAAAAACATCCAGTATGCGGAAGTCCTGTGGGCGAAAATGTCTTGTTGATGCTAGAGGTCAGAGGAGAATGGGCCGACTGATTCAAGCTGATAGAAGAGCAACATTGACTGAAATAACCACTCGTTACAACCGAGGTATGCAGCAAAGCATTTGTGAAGCCACAACTCGCACAACCTTGAGGTGGATGGGCTACAACAGCAGAAGACCCCACCGGGTACCACTCATCTCCACTACAAATAGGAAAAGAGGTTACAATTTGCACGAGCTCACCAAAATTGGACTGTTGAAGACTGGAAAAATGTTGCCTGGTCTGATGAGTCTCGATTTCTGTTGAGACATTCAAATGGTAGAGTCGGAATTTGACGTAAACAGAGTGAGAACATGTATCCATCATGCCTTGCTACCACTGTGCAGGCTGGTGGTGGTGGTGGTGTAATGGTGTGGGGGATGTTTTCTGGGCACACTTTAGGCCCATTAGTGCCAATTGGCCATCGTTTAAATGCCATGGGCTCTCTGAGCATTGTTTCTGACCATGTCCATCCCTTCATGACCATCATGTACCCATCCTCTGATGGCTACTTGCAGCAGGATAATGCACCATGTCACAAAGCTCAAATCATTTCAAATTGGTTTCTTGAACATGACAATGAGTTCACTGTACTAAAATGGCCCCCACAGTCACCAGATCTCAACCCAATAGAGCATCTTTGGGATGTGGTGGAACGGGAGCTTCATGCCCTGGATGTACATCCCTCAAATCTCCATCAACTGCAAGATGCTATCCTATCAATATGGGCCACATTTCTAAAGAATGCTATTAGCACCTTGTTGAATCAATGCCACGTAGAATTAAGGCAGTTCTGAAGGCAAAAGGGGGTCCAACACCGTATTATTAGGTGTTCCTAATAATTCTTTAGGTGAGTGTGTATATATATATATATATATATATATATAACTGAAGAAAGATAGGACTGCACTCCGGATAAAAGTGAAATTCTGTGAGGCTTTATTCACCCATAGTATGGCAACTTTGCGACGTTTCGGCTCACAAGAGCCTTCTTCCAGAAGAAAACACTTAAGGTAGCATCTGTCAGCAGAAGTCTAACCTTAAAAATATGTTGTTATAAACAAAAATGCAGGAAACTTCTATGTGTAAATGCATCCTTATATATACTTTTTAATAGTATAGTATTTGACATACTCAATGTGACAGATATTCAGTTAAGTTAGTAAAGCAATAATGATGTGCCAAGTTGGCAAAGTATAATACTAGACAAAAGTGTGGATAGACCTTAAAGGGAACCTGTCACCGGGATTTTGTGTATAGAGCTGAGGACATGGGTTGCTAGATGGCCGCTAGCACATCCACAATACCCAGTCCCCATAGCTCTGTGTGCTTTTATTGTGTAAAAAAACGGATTTGATACATATGCAAATTAACCTGAGATGAGTCCTGGCCCTGACTCATCTCACGTACAGGACTCATCTCAGGGTAGTTTGCATATGTATCAAATCCTTGAAAACATTAGGGGCGAGAGCCGGCTGCTGAGCTGACCATCTAAAACATTAGGGGTGAGGGTGTGCTGCTGAGCTGACCCTCTAAAAGATTAGCGGCGAGGGCCTGCTGCCGAGATGACCATTTAAAAAAAATTGTGGACAAGGGCCTGCTGCCGAGCTGTTAATCAAAAAATTTAGGGGTGAGGGTCTGCTGCTGAGCTGACCCTCTAAAACATTATGGTTGAGGGCCTGCTAGTGACCCTCAAAAACATTATGTGTGAGGGCCCGCTGCTGAGCTGAACTTTTAAAACATTAGGAGTGAGGGCAGCCTAATAAGCGGAGGAGGAGGACGAGAAAAGGGAGATTGAACCATATACCCTTTTTAGTGGTGGAAGGGGTGCATGGGAATACAGTGTATTCAATACACCATAAAAGCCACATTTAGAGTGCTTTTATGTTCAGCCGCTTTCCTCAGTTGTTATTTTATTAGCCGCTGGTGACAGCAGCAACATTACCTGCAACATTACCTGCGCTACATCTCCTGTAAAATATTTGCACATCATAAATATCAACGACATTCAGTAAATTTTTTTCACCGATGGTGACAGCGACATTACCTGCTATACATCTCCTGTATCCGAAATATCACTCACATTCAGTCTAATTTTTTTGGTGCTAGTGGCAGCGACATTATCTTGCGCTACATCTCCAGTATAATGTTAGCGCATCCGAAATATCAGTGACATTGAGTGCAATTTTTTTGGCCGCTAGTGACAGCGACATTATCTGCACTACATTTCCTGTGTAACGTGTACGCAGCCTAAAAATATCTGTGACATCCAGTGTACTTTTTCTGTAGGACAGTTACATTACCTGCGCTACATCTCCCGTATATCGTTTGCGTGTCCTAAATAATAGTGACATTCAGTCAAATTTTTTTGCTGCTGATGGCAGCAACACTACCTGGACTACCCATCCAAAATATCAGTGACATTCATTAAGTGTAATTTTATATTAGCCGCTGGTGACAAGGACATTACTTGCACTATACCTCCTGTTTTACATGTGCACATTCTAAATATCAGTGACATTCTTTCAGTGTAATTTTTTTATTAGGCGGTAATGACAGCGACATCTGTGTAACTTGTGCGCATCCGAAATATCAGCGACATTCATTCAGTGTAATTTTAATTAGGTGGTGGTGACAGAAACATTACTTGCATTATACACCCTGTTTAACGTGTGCACATTCGAAAAATATCAGTGATATTCTGTGTACTTTATTTGCGTACGCTTACAAAACTTGCGCTACTGTACGTGTGACATACTTGCAAGCATATATATCATTTACTATGCGCAAGGCAAGCAGTAAGGAACGGGGAAGTGGCCGTGCTGCTGATGGTGCAAGCAGAGGCTGTAGCCCTGGGAGCGGGGAAACTGTGCCTGCTGCCAGACCACAAGAAACACACTCATCCAGGATACCTAGCTTCATGTCCCACTTTGCAGGACAACGCAGGACACCACTCTCGAAGTCAGACCATTGCAACCAGGTGGTCGGTTGGATTGCAGCACATAATGCTTCCAGTCAGTTAAGCACCACCCTGTCTTCCACAAAGTCCAGTCTCAGTAGCCAAGAGTTTGGTCGACAGAATCCTCACCCTGATACTCCTTCGACAAACCATGGAGTGTCTTGGCAAACAAGTGATCCCACACTTGGATATACCGAGGAGCTTTTTTCATCGCCATTCCTTAATTTAGGCCTCTCGCCAAGCCTGATTGAAGAAGGACATGAGGATATCTTGTGCCCCGATTCCCAAACGCTGCAGCAGCCACAGTCAGAAGAAGATGATGGTGGGAAATGGCAATTAGTGTTTCACGAAGTGGATGATGATGATGAGACACATTTGCCAATAACTGAGGTTGTTGATAGGTCAACAAGTCAGGAATATGACCAGAGTAAGGAAGTGGAAGAGGAGGTGCTGGAAGATGAAGTCACTGTCCCAACCTGGGAAGGTGGGAAGCCGAGCGAGGACAGTAGTACAAAGGGGGAGGGATCCTCAGCACCCTTTAAAAGGCTGGAAGAGGCAGTGGGGTGGCAAAAGGGAAAAGACTGTCCACAACAAACAGGCCCGCAACTGGCCATGCACCTGGACCTTCGCAAGAATCATCATCTAGAACATTCACTTCTGTGTCCCAGCTCAGCTTACCCCTATACCCCAGGCCTTTGAATGAAAGTGCAAATACCCAGCCACCCACCCACATAGCACTAAATGCACACCTTTCCAAATTGCTGGCCCTGGAAATGTTGCCATTTAGGCTTGTGGACACTGATGCTTTCTAAAGCCTGATGGAGGTGGATGTCCTGCCGTACTATGTCCCCAGCCGCCAATATTTTTCATGGTTTGCAGTCCCAGCCTTACACCAGCATGTGTTCCATAACATCAACCATGCTCTGACCAACACAGTTATTAGGAAGGTCCACTTAACGACTGACACATGGACAAGTGGTTTTGGCCAGGGATGCTATATTTCCCTGACGGCACACTCGGTGAACGTTGTGGAGGTCGGGAGCGAGTGGTACCCTGGGATGGCACAGGTGTTACCGACGCCAAAGATTGAGAGCCCTACTCCTATCTGGTTTTCTGCCACCACCTACATTAGTGGCTGAAACCCCCCCCCCCCATCTCCTCCTCCACTTCCACCTCTGAACTATCATCTTGCAGAACCAGTCCGACATCAGTCAGTAGCTGGAAGCATTGTAGCACTGCAGTGGGGAAGCAGGAACAGGCTGTGCTTAAACTGATCTTCTTAGGTGACAAACAGCACACTGCTGCAGAGCTGTGGCAGAGGATAAGGGACCAACTGAGCTGTGGCTCTCGCGACTCAACCTACAACTAGGCATGGTTGTGTCCGATAATGGTTGTAACTTGTTGGTGGCTTTGAAGCTCGACAAGTTCACAAAGATACGATGCCTAGCCCATGTGTTCAACCCAGTGTTTCAGTGGTTTCTCAAAACCTACAATTTGCCTGAGTTACTGGTGAAGGTGTGCCACTTGTGTGCCCATTTCCGCAAGTCATCGACAGCTTCCGCCAGTTCGGCAAAGCTGCAGAAGTGCTTACAATTGCCAGCTCACCTACTGTTGTGCGACGTGAGCACACGCTGGAACTCCATGTTGCACATGTTGGTCAGGCTTTGTGAGCAGCAGAGGGCAGTAGTGGAATACCAGCTGCAACATGGTCGTCGCCTTTTCAGTCATAAGTGTCGAGTGGGAATTGGTGTCTGACCTCTGACCAGGTTTCACACAACTTTAAGGATAAACACAGATGGTGAGCGGGGATAACGCTATTATCAGCACAACCATCCCACTTTATTGTCTACTCAAACGCTCGCTGCTCAGAATTAGGTAGACGCTTTGCATGTAGAAGAGGTAGAAATGGGGGAAGAAGGAACACAGGGTGATAGCCAGACCACCCTCAGTTCGTCTTCTAAGTGCAGTGTTCCCTGTGTGCCTTACAACTATTGGATATCCAAGCTGGACACATGGGAACAAACTGGCACTCTACACCCTGGAGGTGCTGGCCTGCCCCATCGCCAGCACATGTCAACTGAAAATGCTGACCGGTTGACTCTTATAAAAATGAACAAGGCCTGAATTTCCCCTGACTTGTCTACTCCACCAAAGGAAAGGGGATGGACATAAAGGCACTCTAAATGTGGCTTTTATGGTGTATTGAATACACAGTATTCCCATGCACCCCTTCCACTACTAAAAAGTGTATATGGTTCAATCTCCCTTTTCTCATCCTCCTCCTCCATCATATCAACATGCTTATTAGGCTGTCCTTGCTCCTAATGTTTTTGAGGGTCAGCTCAGCAGCGGCCCTCACCCATAATGTTTTTGAGGGTCACCAGCAGGCCCTCAACCATAATGTTTTAGAGGGCGAGCTCAGCAGCAGACCCTCACCCCTACATTTTCATATAGTCAGCTCGGCAGCAGGCCCTTGCCCACAACATTTTTACATGGTCAGCTCAGCAGCAGGCCCTCGCCCACAATTTTTTTTAGATGGTCAGCTCAGCAGCAGGCCCTCACCCTTAATGTTTTTGAGGGTCACCAGCAAGCCATCAATCATAATTTTTAAAGGGTGTGTATGATGCCCTCCTTTACGTGTAACTAAGTGTGTATCGGAGTGCCTCCTTCTTGTAATTTTTGGCAGCACTTGCACTTTATATACACTTTTATACAGGAAAGAATGCATCCTAACAATTTTTACTCTAAAATCGATTTTATCTTCTGTTTGGTGCCTATTAATGGCAGTCTGTAAAAGTGGCGTACTACTCGGTAACTTTCTGACCTTTTACTATGAACCAGACACCCCGTCACCCTCCCCTCTTCAGAGCAGGGGGTGCCTGGTTTAATGCTCGGGTTCTCCCATTGACTTCCATTGTGCTCGGTAGAGCACCCGGGCTTCCAGAGGTGTTCTACTCGAGCACCGGAGCACTTTGGTGCTCGACCAACACTACTGGCCAACATGTGGAACGTCGAGTTCCAGTGCGTTCTCACATCACACAACAGTAGGTCAGCTGTCAATTGCAAGCTCTGCTGCAGCATTGCCAGACCGGTGGAAGCTGTCGATGGTTTGCGGAAATGGGCAAACACGCGGCGCACCTTCATCAGTAGCTCAGGCAAATTGTTGTAGGTTTTGAGAAACCGCTGAAACACTAGTTTGAACACGTGGGCTAGGCACGTTATGTGTGTAAGCTTGCCGAGCTCCAAAGCCGTCACCTAGTTACGGACATTATCAGACACAACCATGCCTAGTTGTAGGTTGAGTAGCAAGAGTCACAGCTCAGTCTAGTCCATTATCCTCTGCCACAGCTCTGCGGCGCTGTGAGGTTTGTCACCTAAGAAGATCAGTTTAAGCACGGGCTGTTGCCGCTTCCCTACTGCATTGCTACACTGCTTCCAGCTACTGACTGATGGCTGACTGGTGCTGCAAGATGATAATTCAGAGGTGGAAGTGGAGGAGGAGAAAGGGGGGTTGCAATCACTAACGTGGGTGGTGGCGGAAACCCAGATGGATGTAGGGCCCGCAATCCTTGGCGTCGGTAACACCTGTGCCATCCCAGGGTACCACTCGCTCCCGGCCTCTACAACGTTCACCCAGTGTCGCTGTCACCACCACCTAATAACAAATTACACTGAATGATTGTCACTGATATTTAGGATGCACACGTTAAAAAGGAGGTATAGTTCAAGTAATGTCGCTGTCACCCCCGCCTAATAAAAAAATACGCTTTATTAATGTCACAGAATTTTAGGATGCACAAACATTATACAGGAGGTATAGCACAAGTAATGTCGCTGTCACCAGCAGCTAATAAAATATTACACTGAATTAATGACACTGATATTTAGGATGGGCAAACTTTATACAGGAGATACAGTGCAGGTAATATCGTTGCCACCAGCAGCAAATAAAATTGACTGAATATCACTGATATAACACGCAAACGGACACCATCTACAGAAAAAGTACACTGGATTTCACATATATTTTTAGGATGCGCACACGTTACACAGGACATGTAGCACAGATAATGTCACTGTCACCAGCGGCCCAAAAAATTGCACTGAATGTCACTGATATTTTGGTTGCGCTAACGTTATACTGGAGATGTAGCGCTGGTAATGTCAATACCACCAGCAGAAAAAATAATTGACTGAATGTCACTGATATTTTGGATACGCAAACGTTATACAGGAGATGTAGTGCAGGTAATGTAACTGTCCTCAGCGGACACAGACTACAGAAAAAATACACTAGATGTCACAGATATTTTTAGGCTGCACACACATTACACAGGAGATATAGCGCAGATAATGTAACTGTTACCAGCGGCAAAAAAAAATTGCACTGAATGTCACTGATATTTCGGTTGCACTAACGCTAACCTGCACTACATCTCCAGTATATGTCGATGCCAGCAGCAGAAAAAAATTTGACTGAATGTCACAGATATTTCGGATACGTAAATGTTATACAGGAGATGTAGCGCAGCAGACACAGACTACGGAAAAAGTACATTGAATGTCACAGATATTTTTAGGCTGCGCACACATTAGACATGAGAAGTAGCAAAGATAATGTCGCTGTCTGCAACAGCCAAACAATCGCAAGCTATTTAGAGTGGTTTGCCCTAAAAATATATATTGCTGCCAGATACAACTATAGTCCTTTAAAGGACTTTTGGGTCTCTAATAGAGATGTCGCAAACATAAAATTTTCTGTTCGCGAACGGCGAACGCAATTTTCTGCAAATGATCGCGAACGGGCGAACCAGGTGAACCGCCATTGACTTCAATAGGCAGGCGAATTTTAAAACCCACAGGGACTCTTTCTAGCAACAGTAGTGATGGAAAAGTCCATTTGCCCAACCACAAACTTCCCATTTACACAAGGTTGGATAACAAGATAGCCATGTTCCGTTGATGTCATTGAAGGTTTCTTCCTCCACCCAGCCACGTACAACACCAAGGGTCCCCGAAAGGTGAATTGAATAGATTTTTCGAACGGGGAGATGGTTAAAAAAATGCTGGCTCCCTCCCCTTTGTTTGAATCCATGCCACGGTCACTGCGTCTGCGCCGTGCAATTTACTGTCACACCCAATATGAGTGGTATTTTCTGTAGTACTATTCTCATCAGTTTAATCCCAGTTACGTCCCATATCAGGGATTGCCTTTTGTGAAAAAAAATTTAGGCCGGGTACCTTCGACTGCCTTCACAGTGACAGACCAAACTCTGATACACCAAACTGAATTGATTTTAGGAACCGGGAGATGGAAAAAGCAGCTTGGTCGGTCCTCTTACTCCCAAGTTGGGGCACTGCTCGTGCACGGAGCAATGTGCTGTGACAGCCTATATGAGTGGTGTCTTAACTAGTACTATTGCTATCCTGTACACATGCCTGAAAAATTAGGTGTTTTCCAGGCAGAAAGGTGACTAAAACATTGCGGCTTGAACCCTAGTTGGTGGCGGAGAATTCACGAAAGTCATCCGGTATGCAGACATTAAATACAGCAGCGTGGGGACCATTTTGAGGCCAAGGCATGTCATCAGGCCTTTTGTTAGTCAAACGTATCCCCCACTGTCAGTCCCTTCGGGATCCATGCCTCATTCATCTTAATGAAGGTGAGGTAATCAACACTTTTTTGACGGAGGCAACTTCTTTTGTCAGTGACAATGCCTCCTGCTGCACTGAAGGTCCTTTCTGACAGGACACTTGAAGCGGGGCAGGCCAGAGGTTCTATCGCAAACTGGGATAGTTCAGGCCACAGGTCAAGCCTGCACACCCAGTAGTCAAGGGGTTCATTGCTCCTCAGAGTGTCGATATCTGCAGTTAAGGCGAGGTAGTCTGCTACCTGTCGGTCGAGTCGTTCTCTGAGGGTGGACCCTGAAGGGCTGTGGCGATGCATAGGACTGAAAAAGCTCTGCATGTCCTCCATCAACAACACATCTGTAAAGCGTCCTGTCCTTGCACCCGTGGTTGTGGTAGGAGGAGGATTACTTTCACCTCTTCCCCAGTTAGATTCCCGTTGTGCTGTGACATCCCCCTTATAAGCTGTGTAAAGCATATTTTTGCATCCTTTCTAACCGTCGGTAATTTGGTAACATTTCCGCGACTTTCTGCTTATACCGGGGGTCTAGTAGCGTGCCCACCCAGTACAGGTCGTTCTCCGTCATCCTTTTTATACGAGGGTCCCTCAACAGACATGACAGCATGAAAGACCCCATTTGCACAAGGTTGGATGCCGAACTACTCATTTCCTGTTCCTCGTCCTCACTGATGTCATTGACGATCTGTTCTTCCCCCCAGCCACGTACAACACCACAGGTCCCAGATAGGTGACAACAACGAGCACCCTGGTGGGATGCCTGCTGTGGTTGGTCTTCATCCTCCTCAAAGCCACATTCCTCCTCTGCCTCCTCTTCCTCATACTCCTCTTGCAGCGTTGCCGCAGGTCCGGCAAGCGATGATGACAAGGCTGTTTCTGGTGGTGATGGTAACCACAACTCTGCCTCTTCACACTCATCTACAGCCTGATCCAGCACTCTTCGCAGGGCACGCTCCAGGAAGAAAACAAATGGGATGAGGTCGCTGATGGTGCCTTTGGTGCAAATTTGTGTCGAGCTGTCACAAATCAAGCGCCTCACTGGCATGTTGTTTCGGTGCTGAATGTCTGAAAAGTGCGCCATGGCCGTGTAGGAACGCCTGAAATGGCCACACACCTTCCTGGCCTGCTTGAGGACGTCATGTAAGCTTGGGTACTTAGACACAAAGCGTTGCACGATGAGATTCAACACATGTGCCATGCACGGCACATGTGACAACTTGCCCAAATTCAATGCCGCCAACAAATTGCTTCCATTGTCACACACCACTTTGCCGATCTCCAGTTGGTGCGGGGTCAGCCACTGATCCACCTGTGCGTTCAGGGCGGACAGGAGTGCTGGTCCGGTGTGGCTCTCTGCTTTCAGGCAAGTGAACCCCAAGACTGCGTGACACTGTCGTATCCGGGATGTCAACTAGCCCCTGGGGAGCTGGGGGGATTCTGTTGATGTGCAGCCAGATGCCGCAGCAGAAGAGGACTCAGCCGAGGAGGTTATCGAAGAGGATGGAGTAGGAGGAGTAGAGGAGGTGGCAGTAGGCCTGCCGGCAAGTCGTGGCGTTGTCACCAACTCCGCTGCAGAGCCACGCATTCCATGCTTGGCAGCCGTCGTCAGGTTGACCCAATGCACAGTGTAGGTGATATACCTGCCCTGACTGTGCTTTGCAGACCAGGTATCAGTGGTCAGATGGACCCTTGCCCCAACACTGTATGCCAGAGATGCCATGACTTCCTTTTCAATCACTGAGTAGAGGTTTGGGATTGCCTTATTAGAAAAAAAAAATTTGTCCGGGTACCTTCCACTGTGGTGTCCCAATAGCGACAAATTTTTTGAAGGCCTCAGACTGCACCAGCTTGTATGGTAAAAGCTGGCGGGCTAAGAGTTCCATCAAGCCAGCTGTCAGACGCCGGGTAAGGGGGTGACTCTGTGACATTGGCTTCTTACGCTCAAACATTTCCTTTACAGACACCTGACTGTGGGCAGATGAGATGGAACTGCTGAAGGTGAGAGGCGGAGTGGCGGGTGGTTGAGAGGGGGCAAGGAGGACAGCAGTGGTTGACGTGGCTGAAGATGCTAGACCAGGAGGAGGATGGTGGATTTGAGTTTGTGTGCTGCTTGTACTCATGTGTTGATCCCCTTGGCGTTTGTGATGTGAGATCATGTGCCTTCGCAAAGCAGTTGTACCGAGGTGGGTGTTGGACTTCCCACGACTCAGTTTCTTTTGACACACTGCTGAGCTTTGCAATGACGGCATTCTGGTGGTGGCAACAGCATGCGTTGATTGGCGTGCTGTCTGGCTGACCCCGGGTGCCGATACATGCTGTCTGACTGTGCCACTAGCTCCTTGCGACGACCTCCCCCTGCTTCCAACTTGTCTCCTCCTTCTCTCTGTCTCCCCTTCTGAACTTTCCCCCTCTTCTTCTTCTCTTGGAGCAGGCACCCACGTGGCATCCACAGACACATCGTCATCATCAACCACTTCACTTGTATCTGACACCTCAGCAAAGGAAGCAGCAGTGGGTACAACATCATCATCATCACACTGTACGTCCATGTGTGTAATGCTGCCTGACCGAGACAAATCCCTGTTATCTACATCCTCTGGCAATAATGGTTGCGCATCACTAATTTCGTCCAACTGATGTGTAAATAACTCCTCTGAGGGATCAAGTGAAGCGGCTGTAGTGGCTGTGGTGATAGTGGTGGTGGTGACGGCGGGCAGGAGAGTGGTAACTTGAGAGGAGGTGACCAAAGCTGAGCTGAAGGAGGATGGTGCGTCAAGGTTCTTAGCGGAAGCTGTTGAAGATTGGGTGTCCTGTGTAAGCCAGTCAACTATTTTCTCAGAATTTTTTGGGTTCAGGGTATGTGGCCTCTGAACACTGGGCATTATTCCAGGGCCAGTGGAAATCACAGCACCTGAGGGGAGGCCTGCCTCTGCCTGTCATTTTTTTTTTAGATAAGTGGTACTATGTGTGCAAGGTACTGTGCCACACTATATTAGTGGTGGGCAGTGGGCACAGTACAGTCTGTGTGGGCCTGACACACACGGGCTTGCAACTGTGATTATATCACAGAAAAATATTAAATACAATTGATTTTATTTGCAAGGTATTTGAGTGAGGGACACCCTGTAACGGTATGAGTGGAGGCCTAGCCACTAGCCACAATACAGTCTGTGTGGGCCTGACACACACGGGCTTGCAACTGTGATTATATCACTGAAAAATATTAAATAGAATCTTTTTTATTTGCAAGGTATTTGAGTGAGTGACACCCTGTAACGGTATGAGTGGAGGCCAAGCCACTAGCCAGTGGCCACAATACAGTCTGTGCGGGCCTGACACACACTGGCTTGCAACTCGGATTATATCACAGAAAAATATTAAATAGATTTTTTTTTTATCTGTGAGGTATTTGTGACTCACACCCTGTAACGGTATGAGTGGAGGCCTAGCCAGTGGCCACAGTACAGTCTGTGGGCCAGACACACACTGGCTTGCAACTGGGATTATATCACAGAAAAATATTAAATAGATTTTTTTTATCTGCAAGGTATTGTCTGTGACACCCTGTATGAATGGTGTGCACAAAGTACTGTCTGTGACTGAGCCTGCAGCCTCTCACACACGGGCAGCCAGGCAACTGCAATATATATATATATATATATATATATATATAAATAAAAAAAAGCACACTGATGTACCAGCCCTGAAAAGGGCTTTTTGGGGTGCTGTCAGGACGCTGTCCTTACAGCAGATGAGTCTGTGGACACAGAACAATACCCTAGCTAACGCTTTCCCTATGAGAACAGCAGCAGCAGCAGCAGCACTGTCCCTCCTCTCACTAGAATGCAGCTTCCGAATAAATCTAAAATGGATGCTGTCCAGGATGTGGGAGGGTCTGCTGCTGATTGGCTGGAATGTGTCTGCTGACTGTGAGGTACAGGGTCAAAGTTTACTCAATGATGATGTATAGGGGGCAGACCGAACATTGCATATGTTCGCCCGCCGCGGCGAACGCGAACAATCTATGTTCGCTGGGAAAAGTTTTAGCAATTTAGCGCAGATTGCACTAAAATATATATATATATATATATATATATATATATATATTGCTGCCATACACAGCAATAGTCCTTAAAAGGACTTTTGGGTCTACAACAAGTATAAAAGCTAAATTATTCCTATTTCACTCCCTACACTATCTCTCTCTCTCTTCTGCTCACCAGCTCTCCCTGACTAAGACTGAGCCGAACACGTGTCATCGTGCTTGAGCACTTGCGTGCTCGAGTAAAATTAGTGTTTGGCCGAGCATGCTCACCCAACACTAGTTATAATTAGAGTTGAGCGAACACCTGGATGTTCGGGTTCGAGAAGTTCGGCCGAACATCCCGGAAATGTTCGGGTTCGGGATCCGAACCCGATCCGAACTTCGTCCCGAACTGAAGTCAATGGGGACCCGAACTTTTCGGCACTAAAAAGGCTGTAAAACAGCCCAGGAAAGAGCTAGAGGGCTGCAAAAGGCAGCAACATGTAGGTAAATCCCCTGCAAACAAATGTGGATAGGGAAATGAATTAAAATTAAAATTAAATAAATAAAAATTAACCAAAATCAATTGGAGAGAGGTCCCATAGCAGAGAATGAGGCTTCACGTCAGCCACCACTGCAACAGTCCATTGGCATATATTTAGGCCCAGCACCCAGGCAGAGGAGGGAGGTCCCGTAACAGAGAATCTGTCTTCATGTCACCAGAGAATCAGTCTGCATGTCATAGCAGAGAATGAGGCTTCACGTCAGCCACCACTGCAACAGTCCATTGGCATATATTTAGGCCCAGCACACACACAGGCAGAGGAGGGAGGTCCCGTAACAGAGAATCTGTCTTCATGTCAGCAGAGAATCAGTCTGCATGTCATAGCAGAGAATGAGGCTTCACGTCAGCCACCACTGCAACAGTCCATTGGCATATATTTAGGCCCAGCACCCAGGCAGAGGAGGGAGGTCCCGTAACAGAGAATCTGTCTTCATGTCAGCAGAGAATCAGTCTGCATGTCATAGCAGAGAATGAGGCTTCACGTCAGCCACCACTGCAACAGTCCATTGGCATATATTTAGGCCCAGCACACACACAGGCAGAGGAGAGAGGTCCCGTAACAGACAATCTGGCTTCATGTCAGCAGAGAATCAGTCTTCATGTCATAGCAGAGAATGAGGCTTCACGTCAGCCACCACTGCAACAGTCCATTGGCATATATTTAGGCCCAGCACCCAGGCAGAGGAGGGAGGTCCCGTAATAGAGAATCTCTCTTCATGTCAGCAGAGAATCAGTCTGCATGTCATAGCAGAGAATGAGGCTTCACGTCAGCCACCACTGCAACAGTCCATTGGCATATATTTAGGCCCAGCACACACACAGGCAGAGGAGAGAGGTCCCGTAACAGACAATCTGGCTTCATGTCAGCAGAGAATCAGTCTGCATGTCATAGCAGAGAATGAGGCTTCACGTCAGCCACCACTGCAACAGTCCATTGGCATATATTTAGGCCCAGCACACACACAGGCAGAGGAGAGAGGTCCCGTAACAGAGAATCTGGCTTCATGTCAGCAGAGAATCAGTCTGCATGTCATAGCAGAGAATGAGGCTTCACGTCAGCCACCACTGCAACAGTCCATTGGCATATATTTAGGCCCAGCACACACACAGGCAGAGGAGAGAGGTCCCGTAACAGACAATCTGGCTTCATGTCAGCAGAGAATCAGTCTGCATGTCATAGCAGAGAATGAGGCTTCACGTCAGCCACCACTGCAACAGTCCATTGGCATATATTTAGGCCCAGCACCCAGGCAGAGGAGGGAGGTCCCGTAACAGAGAATCTGTCTTCATGTCAGCAGAGAATCAGTCTGCATGTCATAGCAGAGAATGAGGCTTCACGTCAGCCACCACTGCAACAGTCCATTGGCATATATTTAGGCCCAGCACACACACAGGCAGAGGAGAGAGGTCCCGTAACAGAGAATCTGTCTTCATGTCAGCAGAGAATTAGTCTGCATGTCATAGCAGAGAATGAGGCTTCACGTCAGCCACCACTGCAACAGTCCATTGGCATATATTTAGGCCCAGCACACACACAGGCAGAGGAGAGAGGTCCCGTAACAGACAATCTGGCTTCATGTCAGCAGAGAATCAGTCTGCATGTCATAGCAGAGAATGAGGCTTCACGTCAGCCACCACTGCAACAGTCCATTGGCATATATTTAGGCCCAGCACACACACAGGCAGAGGAGAGAGGTCCCGTAACAGAGAATCTGGCTTCATGTCAGCAGAGAATCAGTCTGCATGTCATAGCAGAGAATGAGGCTTCACGTCAGCCACCACTGCAACAGTCCATTGGCATATATTTAGGCCCAGCACACACACAGGCAGAGGAGAGAGGTCCCGTAACAGACAATCTGGCTTCATGTCAGCAGAGAATCAGTCTGCATGTCATAGCAGAGAATGAGGCTTCACGTCAGCCACCACTGCAACAGTCCATTGGCATATATTTAGGCCCAGCACCCAGGCAGAGGAGGGAGGTCCCGTAACAGAGAATCTGTCTTCATGTCAGCAGAGAATCAGTCTGCATGTCATAGCAGAGAATGAGGCTTCACGTCAGCCACCACTGCAACAGTCCATTGGCATATATTTAGGCCCAGCACACACACAGGCAGAGGAGAGAGGTCCCATAACAGACAATCTGGCTTCATGTCAGCAGAGAATCAGTCTGCATGTCATAGCAGAGAATGAGGCTTCACGTCAGCCACCACTGCAACAGTCCATTGGCATATATTTAGGCCCAGCACCCAGGCAGAGGAGGGAGGTCCCGTAACAGAGAATCTGTCTTCATGTCAGCAGAGAATCAGTCTGCATGTCATAGCAGAGAATGAGGCTTCACGTCAGCCACCACTGCAACAGTCCATTGGCATATATTTAGGCCCAGCACACACACAGGCAGAGGAGAGAGGTCCCGTAACAGAGAATCTGTCTTCATGTCAGCAGAGAATTAGTCTGCATGTCATAGCAGAGAATGAGGCTTCACGTCAGCCACCACTGCAACAGTCCATTGGCATATATTTAGGCCCAGCACACAGGCAGAGGAGAGAGGTCCCGTAACAGACAATCTGGCTTCATGTCAGCAGAGAATCATTCTGCATGTCATAGCAGAGAATCAGGCTTCACGTCACCCAACATTGGAACAGTCCATTGGCATATATTTAGGCCCCGGCACCCAGACACAGGAGAGGTTCATTCAACTTTGGGTAGCCTCGCAATATAATGGTAAAATGAAAATAAAAATAGGATTGAATGAGGAAGTGCCCTGGAGTCCAATAATATATGGTTAAGGGGAGGTAGTTAATGTCTAATCTGGACAAGGGACGGACAGATCCTGTGGGATCCATGCCTGGTTCATTTTTATGAACGTCAGCTTGTCCACATTGGCTGTAGACAGGCGGCTGCGTTTGTCTGTAATGACGCCCCCTGCCGTGCTGAATACACGTTCAGACAAAACGCTGGCCGCCGGGCAGGCCAGCACCTCCAAGGCATAAAAGGCTAGCTCTGGCCACGTGGACAATTTAGAGACCCAGAAGTTGAATGGGGCCGAACCATCAGTCAGTACGTGGAGGGGTGTGCACACGTACTGTTCCACCATGTTAGTGAAATGTTGCCTCCTGCTAACACGTTGCGTATCAGGTGGTGGTGCAGTTAGCTGTGGCGTGTTGACAAAAGTTTTCCACATCTCTGCCATGCTAACCCTGCCCTCAAAGGAGCTGGCATTGACACAGCTGCCTTGGCGACCTCTTGCTCCTCCTCTGCCTTGGCCTTGGGCTTCCACTTGTTCCCCTGTGACATTTGGGAATGCTCTCAGTAGCGCGTCTACCAACGTGCGCTTGTACTCGCGCATCTTCCTATCACGCTCCAGTGCAGGAAGTAAGGTGGGCACATTGTCTTTGTAGCGTGGATCCAGCAGGGTGGCAACACAGTAGTCCGCACAGGTTAAAATGTGGGCAACTCTGCTGTCGTTGCGCAGGCACTGCAGCATGTAGTCGCTCATGTGTGCCAGGCTGCCCAGGGGTAAGGACAAGCTGTCCTCTGTGGGAGGCGTATCGTCATCGTCCTGCCTTTCCCCCCAGCCACGCACCAGTGATGGACCCGAGCTGCGTTGGGTGCCGACCCGCTGTGACCATGCTTCATCCTCATCTTCCTCCACCTCCTCCTCATCCTCGTCCTCCTCGTCCTCCAGTAGTGGGCCCTGTCTGGCCACATTTGTACCTGGCCTCTGCTGTTGCCAAAAACCTCCCTCTGAGTCACTTCGAAGAGACTGGCCTGAAAGTGCTAAAAATGACCCCTCTTCCTCCTCCTCCTCCTCCTTCTGGGCCACCTCCTCTTCCATTATCGCCCTAAGTGTTTTCTCAAGGAGACATAGAAGTGGTATTGTAACGCTGATAACGGCGTCATCGCCACTGGCCATGTTGGTGGAGTACTCGAAACAGCGCAACAGGGCACACAGGTCTCGCATGGAGGCCCAGTCATTGGTGGTGAAGTGGTGCTGTTCTGTAGTGCGACTGACCCGTGCGTGCTGCAGCTGAAACTCCACTATGGCCTGCTGCTGCTCGCACAGTCTGTCCAGCATGTGCAAGGTGGAGTTCCACCTGGTGGGCACGTCGCATATGAGGCGGTGAGCGGGAAGGCCGAAGTTACGCTGTAGCGCAGACAGGCGAGCAGCAGCAGGATGTGAACGCCGGAAGCGCGAACAGACGGCCCGCACTTTATGCAGCAGCTCTGACATGTCGGGGTAGTTGTGAATGAACTTCTGCACCACCAAATTCAGCACATGCGCCAAGCAAGGGATGTGCGTCAAATTGGCTAGTCCCAGAGCTGCAACGAGATTTCGCCCATTATCGCACACCACCAGGCCGGGCTTGAGGCTCACCGGCAGCAACCACTCGTCGGTCTGTTGTTCTATACCCCGCCACAACTCCTGTGCGGTGTGGGGCCTGTCCCCCAAACATATGAGTTTCAGAATGGCCTGCTGACGTTTACCCCGGGCTGTGCTGAAGTTGGCGGTGAAGGTGTGTGGCTGACTGGATGAGCAGGTGGAAGAAGAGGAGGAGGAAGCCGAGAAGGAGGAGGTGGCAACAGGAGGCAAAGAATGTTGCCCTGCGATCCTTGGTGGCGGAAGGACGTGCGCCAAACAGCTCTCCGCCTGGGGCCCAGCTGCCACTACATTTACCCAGTGTGCAGTTAGGGAGATATAGCGTCCCTGGCCGTGCTTACTGGTCCACGTATCTGTGGTTAGGTGGACCTTGCCACAGATGGCGTTGCACAGTGCACACTTGATTTTATCGGATACTTGGTTGTGCAGGGAAGGCACGGCTCTCTTGGAGAAGTAGTGGCGGCTGGGAACAACATACTGTGGGACAGCAAGCGACATGAGCTGTTTGAAGCTGTCTGTGTCCACCAGCCTAAATGACAGCATTTCATAGGCCAGTAGTTTAGAAATGCTGGCATTCAGGGCCAGGGATCGAGGGTGGCTAGGTGGGAATTTACGCTTTCTCTCAAATGTTTGTGAGATGGAGAGCTGAACGCTGCCGTGTGACATGGTTGAGACGCTTGGTGACGGAGGTGGTGGTGGTGGTGTTGGTGGTACATCCCCTGTTTGCTGGGCGGCAGGTGCCAACGTTCCTCCAGAGGCGGAGGAAGAGGCCGAGGCGGCAGCAGCAGAAGAGGCCGATGCGGCAGCAGCAGAAGAGGTAGCAGGGGGAGCCTGAGTGACTTCCTTGGTTTTAAGGTGTTTACTCCACTGCAGTTCATGCTTTGCATGCAGGTGCCTGGTCATGCAGGTTGTGCTCAGGTTCAGAACGTTAATGCCTCGCTTAAGGCTCTGATGGCACAGCGTGCAAACCACTCCGGTCTTGTCGTCAGCACATTGTTTGAAGAAGTGCCATGCCAGGGAACTCCTTGAAGCTGCCTTTGGGGTGCTCGGTCCCAGATGGCGGCGGGCAGTAGCAGGCGGAGTCTCTTGGCGGCGGGTGTTCTGCTTTTGCCCACGGCTCCCTCTTTTGCTACGCTGTTGGCTCGGTCTCACCACTGCCTCTTCCTCCGAACTGTGAAAGTCAGTGGCACGACCTTCATTCCATGTGGGGTCTAGGACCTCATCATCCCCTGCATCGTCTTCCACCCAGTCTTGATCCCTGACCTCCTGTTCAGTCTGCACACTGCAGAAAGACGCAGCAGTTGGCACCTGTGTTTCGTCATCATCAGAGACATGCTGAGGTGGTATTCCCATGTCCTCATCATCAGGAAACATAAGTGGTTGTGCGTCAGTGCATTCTATATCTTTCACCGCTGGGGAAGGGCTAGGTGGATGCCCTTGGGAAACCCTGCCAGCGGAGTCTTCAAACAGCATAAGAGACTGCTGCATAACTTGAGGCTGAGACAGTTTCCCTGGTATGCATGGGGGTGATGTGACAGACTGATGGGGTTGGTTTTCAGGCGCCATCTGTGCGCTTTCTGCAGAAGACTGGGTGGGAGATAATGTGAACGTGCTGGATCCACTGTCGGCCACCCAATTGACTAATGCCTGTACCTGCTCAGGCCTTACCATCCTTAGAACGGCATTGGGCCCCACCATATATCGCTGTAAATTCTGGCGGCTACTGGGACCTGAGGTAGTTGGTACACTAGGACGTGTGGATGTGGCAGAACGGCCACGTCCTCTCCCAGCACCAGAGGGTCCACAAACACCACCACGACCATGTCCACGTCCGCGTCCCTTACTAGATGTTTTTCTCATTGTTATGGTTCACCACAACAACAAAAATATTATTTGGCCCAATGTATTGTATTCAAATTCAGCGGGATATAAATTTGAGGCCTAGTATTTAGGCGCTGGGTGACCGGTATGGATTTACTAACAGAATTAGACTTGGAAATGCACAGTAGCGGGTGTGTGTGAAGTTATTCTGAATGACCCTATGTGCACCTTGAATATTATATACCCTTTTAGGGATAGATTTCAAATAGCTCTGATATAGCAGAAACCACTAAATTATGAAATTGCTAAATTGGGAATTGTATTTCAACCCAGAACAAAAAATGTGCTTTGACGGACACTAAATAACTTTCCCAGCCACAACAGGACAGCGGTAACGAGAGATTTAGCAGGATATAAATTTGAGGCCTAGTATTTAGGCGCTGGGTGACAGGTATGGGTTTAGTGACAGAATTAGACTTGGAAATACACAGTAGCGGGTGTGTGTGAAGTTATTCTGAATGACCCAATGTGCACCTTGAATATTATATACCCTTTTAGGGATAGATTTCAAATAGCTCTGATATAGCAGAAACCACTAAATTATGAAATTGCTAAATTGGGAATTGTATTTCAACCCAGAACAAAAAATGTGCTTTGACGGACACTAAATAACTTTCCCAGCCACAACAGGACAGCGGTAACGAGAGATTTAGCGGGATATAAATTTGAGGCCTAGTATTTAGGCGCTGGGTGACAGGTATGGGTTTAGTGACAGAATTAGACTTGGAAATGCACAGTAGCGGGTGTGTGTGAAGTTATTCTGAATGACCCTATGTGCACCTTGAATATTATATACCCTTTTAGGGATAGATTTCAAATAGCTCTGATATAGCAGAAACCACTAAATTATGAAATTGCTAAATTGGGAATTGTATTTCAACCCAGAACAAAAAATGTGCTTTGACGGACACTAAATAACTTTCCCAGCCACAACAGGACAGCGGTAACGAGAGATTTAGCAGGATATAAATTTGAGGCCTAGTATTTAGGCGCTGGGTGACAGGTATGGGTTTAGTGACAGAATTAGACTTGGAAATACACAGTAGCGGTTGTGTGTGAAGTTATTCTGAATGACCCAATGTGCACCTTGAATATTATATACCCTTTTAGGGATAGATTTCAAATAGCTCTGATATAGCAGAAACCACTAAATTATGAAATTGCTAAATTGGGAATTGTATTTCAACCCAGAACAAAAAATGTGCTTTGACGGACACTAAATAACTTTCCCAGCCACAACAGGACAGCGGTAACGAGAGATTTAGCAGGATATAAATTTGAGGCCTAGTATTTAGGCGCTGGGTGACAGGTATGGGTTTAGTGACAGAATTAGACTTGGAAATACACAGTAGCGGGTGTGTGTGAAGTTATTCTGAATGACCCAATGTGCACCTTGAATATTATATACCCTTTTAGGGATAGATTTCAAATAGCTCTGATATAGCAGAAACCACTAAATTATGAAATTGCTAAATTGGGAATTGTATTTCAACCCAGAACAAAAAATGTGCTTTGACGGACACTAAATAACTTTCCCAGCCACAACAGGACAGCGGTAACGAGAGATTTAGCGGGATATAAATTTGAGGCCTAGTATTTAGGCGCTGGGTGACAGGTATGGGTTTAGTGACAGAATTAGACTTGGAAATGCACAGTAGCGGGTGTGTGTGAAGTTATTCTGAATGACCCTATGTGCACCTTGAATATTATATACCCTTTTAGGGATAGATTTTAAATAGCTCTGATATAGCAGGAACCACTAAATTATGAAATTGCTAAATTGGGAATTGTACTTCAACCCAGAACAAAAAATGTGCTTTGACGGACACTAAATAACTTTCCCAGCCACAACAGGACAGCGGTAACGAGAGATTTAGCGGGATATAAATTTGAGGCCTAGTATTTAGGCGCTGGGTGACCGGTATGGATTTAGTGACAGAATTAGACTGGGATATGGCCAAAAAATAACCACACTATTGCTGGTTAAATGCACTTGGTGACGGGCGCAGCTTGCCCCTGATGTAGTATATGGCCAAAAAATGAACAGACTATTGCTGGTTAAATGCACTTGGTGTCACAGCTTGACCAACCACACTACTGAGGGTTAAATGCACTTGGTGACGGGCGCAGCTTGCCCCTGATGTAGTATATGGCCAAAAAATGAACAGACTATTGCTGGTTAAATGCACTTGGTGTGACAGCTTCACCCTGATGTAGGCTTTAGCCAAAAAACAACCACACCATTGAGGGTTAAATGCACTTGGTGACAGGCGCAGCTTGCCCCTGATTTAGTATATGGCCAAAAAATGAACAGACTATTGCTGGTTAAATGCACTTGGTGTGACAGCTTCACCCTGATGTAGGCTTTAGCCAAAAAACAACCACACCATTGAGGGTTAAATGCACTTGGTGACAGGCGCAGCTTGCCCCTGATTTAGTATATGGCCAAAAAATGAACAGACTATTGCTGGTTAAATGCACTTGGTGTGACAGCTTCACCCTGATGTAGGCTTTAGCCAAAAAACAACCACACCATTGAGGGTTAAATGCACTTGGTGACAGGCGCAGCTTGCCCCTGATTTAGTATATGGCCAAAAAATGAACAGACTATTGCTGGTTAAATGCACTTGGTGTGACAGCTTCACCCTGATGTAGGCTTTAGCCAAAAAACAACCACACCATTGAGGGTTAAATGCACTTGGTCGCAGCTTGGATGCACTTGGTCGCAGCACCGCACAAGACACAAAATGGCCACCGATCACCCCAGAAAAAAGTGACTGACAAACGGTCTGGGCAGCCTAAAAACAGTGAGTGAGCATTTGAATTTCAGCAGCTCAATGATGCACAGCTGCAGATCGATCGATTAATCAAGTGAAGTCCTTTGGAGGAGTTAATCTGCCTAATCTCGCCCTACTGTCGCATCCGCAACCTCTCCCTACGCTAATCAGAGCAGAGTGACGGGCGGCGCTATGTGACTCCAGCTTAAATAGAGGCTGGGTCACATGGTGCTCTGGCCAATCACAGCCATGCCAATAGTAGGCATGGCTGTGACGGCCTCTTGGGGCAAGTAGTATGACGCTTGTTGATTGGCTGCTTTGCAGCCTTTCAAAAAGCGCCAAGAAAGCGTCACAAAAGCGCCAAGAAAGCGACGAACACCGAACCCGGACTTTTACGAAAATGTCCGGGTTCGGGTCCGTGTCACGGACACCCCAAAATTCGGTACGAACCCGAACTATACAGTTCGAGTTCGCTCATCCCTAGTTATAATGACTCTAGATCTCATGAGGTTCACCTCAGGAAAAGATGATCAAGAGTTACCTTTGCTGTAGCAAGATAAGTTCATAGGAGTTACCAGCCTCAGATACCACAAATTAACAGCACCTCAATTTAGGGCCAAGATAAATGCTTTACAGAGATTATATCCCAGCCACATATCAACATCAACTGTTCAGAGAATACTTTGAGAATCAGCACTTTATGTTCAAATAGTTGCAAAGATGCCACTACTGATCAACAACAGGAAGTAGGGACATGCTTGCGCCAAGAAAAAGAAGTAAATTAAACATGTGGAAATTTGTACTTTGGTTTTGATGAGTCAAAATTTTAGAGGTTTTGCTCCAACCGGCATGTCTTTGTGAGATGCAGAAAAAGTGAGCAGATAGTTTCTACATGTGTGGTTCTCACCATAAAGTATGTGCGATGGTGTGGGGGTCATCAAGGCAAACAACAAGCATGGCTACCACAACATTCTGCAGAGACATGCCATACCATATTTTTTATGATTAGTGAGACCATCATTTGTTTCTTAGTAGTCAACAATAACCTCAACACACCTGCTGGTCATGTAAAGGCTATTTGACTAAGGAGAGTGATGGAAAGCTACTGTCACGGTGGGGAATGTGGGAAACACTCCACCGTACAATGAGGAGAGAGTAAACGGGAAGACAACTAAACCAGAACACGAGGACAGAGAGCAGGTCACCTCCTAATGTTTCCCTAATCCTTGCCCTTACTCCTCACCATATGAGCAGACCAGGATGGTAGGACAGCTCATACCCAGGAACCTCAGACCCTGAGTCACCCTGATAATCCCTCATAATAAGTAAGGGGCTGAGACATCCCAGACACGGATAAACAGGAGTCTCCCCCCGGCCTAGTTGCAGGGAAAAGTGGAGACCATAAACAGCAACTGGATTGGCAGGTAAGAACACAGAACAACGCACTTAAATGCTGCTGCCACCATGACTAGAACCTGAGCATAAGTAATGGAGCTCACACACCAAACAGGACACCGTACCAACAACACACACAGGTATCCAGCACTGCCTGGACCCCCATGCAGCAAGATGCATGGCTGCCACAGGCAGCGCTGCTTACAGGCTTGTGGTTCCCCCACCGGGGAATTCTGAGAACCCCTTCCAGAAGCACACCTCATTGTGCGGTTGGAATTTTTCCCCACTCCCCACCATGTCTGTATATTCCACAAGGAGGTCCTCACGGACAGGTGACACATCCAGAGAGGAGCAAAGCTCCTACTTACACAAAGGCAGACATAGAACTAACCTCTCTCTCACAACTCCAGTATAAGAAAAGCCTTGAGGCCTCACCCAGCTTCACCTTGCACCCACCTTTAACCCTAAACAAACCAAAATGGGAAGGAACACCAGCCTTAATGGGGAAGTGTAAAATCATGCTAACAACACTTTACTACCAGCAACAAGCATGCACAACAAAAGTGTCACTGTCCACTACCACCAGACCATGACAGCTGTGACAGCTGTATTAGATTACATGGTATCCACAATCACCTGGCCTTAACCCAGATGAGATGGTTTGGGATGAGTTGGACTGCACAATGAAGGAAAAACAGCCAAGTGCTTATTCCTTCTGGGAACTCTTTCACGATTGTCAGAAAACCATTCTAGATGACTACATCAAGAAGATGATTGAGAGGGTGCCAAGACTGTGTCCTTGGAAGAATCGAAATACAAACCTTCATCCCTTTTCCTCCATCTTCAATATAACTTTACAATGTAGGGGAAAAAAATAAACATGAAAACAAAATGTGTGCCCAAACTTTTGGCTGGTACTGTTCTTACATCTATGTGCTGCAAAGGAAAAATCTGTTTTGTAACCTTTTACTAAAGGTACTCTAGAAAATGTATCAAAACTCAAAAATGTGAAGACTCACATTGGCAATGGCATCTAGATTAAAATTATTCCAACTTCAAAAAAGACTGTTGCAAAAAAATAATAATAATTCAAATCAGCCGTTTTTATTTTATCATCTGAAACAGTACATTACAGTACATCACTGCATACAGAAGTAAATAATGTCTCAACAAGGTAAACATAAGCAAACTAGCATGACAAGCAAATTACAGAACAATGCTTTTATATGGTTTATGAAAACTATTATGTAGTAAGTTTAATGCATGTCTTTGTTACACCGTTTTATTCTTTGAGATGTGTTGACAGCAAAATGAACATCTCAATATTGTGTAAACCTTTTTTACTTTTTAAATAAAAGTTTTCATAGAGAAACTTTTAAACAGAAACAAAGGAACAGCTTAAAGGGCTTCTGTCACCCCACTAAAGTGATTTTTTTTTTTGGGCTAGTGAAATTAGTTATATTGCGATATATGACAATATAATTGTGTTACTTACTTTGATCCAGCAGTTTCTGCAAAAACGAAGTTTTAATATATGTAAATTCGGTCTCTACCAGCAAGTAGGGCGGCTACTTGCTGGTAGCTGCTGCAGAAATCCGCCCCCTCGTCGTGTTGATTGACAGGGCCAGCCGGGATCTCCTCCTCCGGCCAGCCCTGTCGGCATTTCAAAAATCGCGCGCCTCTGTTGATTCGGCGCAGGCGCTCTGAGATGAGGAGGCTCGTCTCCTCAGCACTCCCTCAGTGTGCCTGCGCCAATGATGTCTTCTATTTCGGTGATGTCATCGGCGCACTGAGGGAGTTCTGAGGAGACGAGCCTCCTCATCTCAGAGTGCCTGCGCCGAATCAACAGAGGCGCTCGATTTTTGAAATGCCGACAGGGCTGGCCGGAGGAGGAGATCCCGGCTGGCCCTGTCAATCAACACGACGAGGGGGCGGATTTCTGCAGCAGCTACCAGCAAGTAGCCACCCTACTTGCTGGTAGAGACCGAATTTACATATTATAAAACTTTGTTTTTTGCAGAAACTGCTGGACCAAAGTAAGTAACACAATTATATTGTCATATATCGCAATATAACTAATTTCACTAGCCCAAAAAAAAAAAATCACTTTAGTGGGGTGACAGAAGCCCTTTAAGCCGTTTCCTAGGCCAGGTGACGTCAAGCTTCAATACCAAGCACAGCTGCTATCAAATGTATAGTGCTGTATTTGGCAATCAGCAAGAAGATCATGGGACTCACCAGAGCTCTAATGAGCTCTGCAGCTTCCTCAAACGGCTCGGTAGAGGTGCAAGATGTCAGACTCTCGCCGATCTCATATGGATGACATATCCTGAGGATAGGCAATCAATATGGAAATATGAGACAACTCCTTTTACATCTTATTTATAATCATTATATGATACACAGCTGTATTTTAACGCAATACATAGGGCGTCATTTGCGAACAGATATATACCACTTTTGGGGTTTATATGTGGCACAGATTCTGTTACACACCATGTTGGGGCAGAATATGTGACTTCTTCCCCATTCATGCCAGGTCTAAAAAAGGGGGCATGGAGTCGACGAGGAAGGGCCAGAAAGCCTGTCTCATTCATCATATTCTAAGCCTGTTTTAGGCCTCATGCACACGTGCCCGTATTATAGCCCGCGAACAGCGGGTCCGCAATATGCAAGCACCTGTCGTGCGCTCACATCATCATGAATGCAGACCCATTCACTTGCTCTGGGTTTATGTCCATGCCTCCGCACCACAAAAAAATAGAACATATTTTATTTTTTTGCGGTGTGGACGGATCACGGACATATTCAAATGCAATATGTAGTGCCCAAAGCATGCATGAGGCCTTAGGCGTAGAAAATTTCTAAATATAAGACAGCAAGGAAGCTGTCTTGCATTTAGAATCGGTGGGGGATATGCTTAAATTATATTGAGACTAGCACTTCTACATAACTTCAGCGATCCACAGCTAGCACAGGACCTTATTAAGACCAGTGTCTAAAATTACAGTCTTATTAAATGTGCCCCATAGTTTTAAATTACAAATATTTTAAATGTTTAGTGTCAGAATCTTAGTTATTCTGTCTGTCAGTCTATCAAGTATCTTTCTATTGAAAATTAAACCTGACCGTTAAAAGAACCTTTGTAACCACTCTGTCCTTAGATGGCATCATGGTTGGCCACTCACTATAATCACCAGCCATGTGGCCCTAGCAGAGAGAGCAACATAGAGGACATGTAATTTTCCTAGGCCCATTGCAACTTTGTTCTAACCATTTATGGAAGGGATATAGATTGGACCTCCACTGATCAAAAATTATATCATCAATATCTTTACTAAGACCAGCAGTTTAAAAAGGTGTATGGAAAATGTATAATTTTCTGCCATAAAATGTGACAAATTTTGAAATACATTTTTGCACAAAACATATTTTTTCTAAAAGTGGGTGGAAAAGTGGGTGCTGTTAATTATGTTGATTAGGTGTCTATAGAGTGACAAAAAAGGTGCATATTACATTTTTGTAATATCTGGAAAAAAGTGTTATTTGCAAATATGGCAATGTTTGATAAATTTAGTGCAAATTACAGCAACACAAACTCAACTAGAACTTCCCCTGATGATAAATTGGTCCATAGAGTTGTTGAAGCCTCTAAATATGTAAACACTAAAGATAAATGCAGATTAGTTTTAAAGGGGTTACCTACTTTGAGTGACCCTAATGGACCACCTAATGGGGGATTTCTAGAATTCTGCAATAGTTAGTATAGTAATACCATAACATGGTACTTAATGGCAGTATTTATCTTTTCCATAGCTAATCTAATTAAAGTGATTGAATTTAGTAGAAACTGGCAATCAAGTATAAAATGGAATCCATATTCTGGCTTAAAAATCTTTTGCCTGACAAAACACCAGTGGGGACATTTACATATAAGTTGAATTTGATTTAGTGTTATTTTTAAGTCTGTCTTTGCTTTGTGTGTCTGTGCCAAATTTATGAAATGGTACACCTTAATAAAATATTTGGAGTGATTGTCATATAGTTTACACCCATATGTGTAAAAGTATACCAAGGGCTTGCCTGGCATGAAGATGTGACTTTTGTTCAACTTTTGCAACAGCCTAACATAGTAAGTGTGCCGTAATCCAGGCCTAATCTCACTGTTATTTCTTAAACATAGACCACAATGAAAAGTGGTGAGGCTCACCAAATGTTGCAAAATGTTATCAAATGTCACAGAAAACTTTTTAAGTCAGATGTACGGTATCTGATTAGATAAGTATCCCCGAGGTGCCTAATAGAAATGTATCTTAATTGAGCTGCATATTTAAGAGGTTTCCCATCCCCATAAAAATTGAAATTTTCAGACTTTGGGTTAAAATAACAAAATGCTATATACTTCAAATTCCCTAAAGTTCCTGGTCACTAGTTGATCTTTGTTTATACCTCTGTATAAGAGTGCAAAGCACATTTTTTTGGGTTAACATAATTGCTCAGTATATTGGCCAGTGTTTTCATAGAAAATCAACAACCATTACTTTATCCCTAATTTCAAATATTTCACTATGATTCTCATCTGTTCACATCATTATGTTGTTGATTTTTCTTTTTCACAAAAAATAAACCTCTTTTTTCATCCAGAGAATGGGTGGCCTAAGGCACGGACCTAAAACATTATTACAGATGTTTTCCTAGTACAAAGCCAAGATCAAATTAAAAAGTACATAGAGACAGATCTCTGTAGAGAGAGAAAAATAAATGTATGCTAGAGGCATTAGAACAGAGGGTCCATGGTTAAATTCTCGTAATGCCAGCTGAAAAGCTTCAGTTATAGCTAGTGTTGAGCGTATTGAAGTTGATGAAGTGGAATTCGATAGGAATTTCAGGAGAAATTTGATTGGTCATAAATCCAAATTTCCTTACGCTTTTTGGTAACTAATCAAATTTTATCTAAAATGGATTCTGCACGTTACAAAGTGAAAGTAAGAAGCCCAGAATGAGGGACCACTCATAATGCCGTGTATCCACTCAATCACAACATAACCAGCCCCTGTCATGTCGCAGGTAGAGATGAGCGAATTTCTAAAAAATTTGATTCAGTCAGTTCGCCAAATTTTCCGAAAAGAAGTGTGAACTCAGCCTTAGAGGTCGATGTTTGCATCAGGTATAAAGAACCGTGCAGAGGACCAAGATCCTACTATAGCGTGAAAAAGCACACTACACTGTCGTCAGATGATTCCACATACAGTAGATGTCTACAGAACCTGTTCTATTAAATGCTTATACAGATAGAGCCCCCCTGAAACAGTGGAGAGGGTGTCAGCAGTAAGTTTGTGTTGACTTGACTGATTATTTTGCCCTTCCTCTGATCAGAACAATAACCTCCCCAAAAAAATTATCCTGTCTGTTGAGCATCCACCTTCACTCAGTCAGCATTTGGTCAGTAATCCATCAGTATTGCTAATGCCAAAAATAACAGGAGTGGATCCAAAACAGAGATGACACGTGAATGGAATATTTGCATGTCTTCTGTGTTTTGTACCCACTCCTGCTTTTGGCTACCAAATCATAAGCCAATTCTGATGTGACCATAAAGGCCTTACAGCTGCTACACTGACAGGATCCGTTGTGTGTATCAGATAAAAGGTCAAATAAATGGTGATGTCAACCAGGCCAAAAAGGCAAAATAGTGTCCCAGTCATGAAGTTGGGAGGGTGAAAACAGCATGAGAAGTCCACAGAATGGTAAGGTGGCATAGTGTGGAGATGGCAGCAGCATTAGGAGGAGGCCACAGAGTGGCACAATGAAAGAGTGTGAAGGTGGCAACATCAGCAGCATGAGGTGGCCACAGAGAGGCAAGGTGAAATAGTGTTGAGGTAGCAGCAGCATGGGGAAAGCACAGAGTGGCAAAGTAACATATTGTGGAAGTGGCAGCAGCATCAGGAGACCACAGAGTGTCAAGGTGACATAGTGTGGCGGTGGCAGGAGCATCAGGAGACCAGAGAGTGGCAAGGTGACATAGTGTGGAGGTGGCAGCAGCATCAGGAGACCACAGAGTGACCCGGTAACAGAGTGGGGAGGTGAGTGGCACTAACAGTACCTGCTGACAATGGTGGGTGTAAGAAAAAGCATTTGGCATCATATGTGTGGCATCAGGAGGGTGGCAGCATCAGAATAGTAGCTGAGGCAGGTAGCTAGAAGAAACCGGTCTCTTTTGTCAAAGTGTTGGTGTGGCACCATGGATGATGTAGTCTGATGCATCTAAACACTTGCTCTGATGCCACACTACTGGCCGGGCAGAACAGCTTTTCCAGGGCAAACTCTGCCTGTTGCGAAAATCCAATCCAATTTGACTGCCCAGTAGTCCAGCGGATCTTCAATGATGGCTGTCAGGGTGCAGTCCAAATATGACAAGACTAGTGTTGAGCGTGAATACTCAAATTACAAATTTTAATTGCGAATATCGGCACTTCAAAAATTTGCAAATATTTTGAACATAGTGCTATATATTTGTTTTTAGAATATTCATTTTTTTCCATCTGAACACATGATTTCTCCCTGCTTCTTGCTTGTAGGTCAATGAGTCTTTGGCCCACAAGTAACTTAAGCAGGGAGGAATCATGAATTCAGATAGAAAAAAATAACCAATATTCTAAAAAACTAATATATAGCACTATATCAAATATAGTGTTATACTGTATATTAGTTTTTTTAGAATATTCTTTTTTTTTTTTTCATCCGTCATGATTAGGGTTGAGCGAAACTGAACTGTAAAATTCGGTTTCGTACCAAACTTGAGGATTTTTGGACCCCAGACCCGAACCCAAACTTTTCAGTAAAAGTTTGGGTTTGGTTCGGTGTTTGGCGATTTAATGGCGCTTCTTGAAAGGCTGCAGAGCAGCCAATCAACAAGCGTTTGACTTGTGTGCCCTTAGAAGCCATCACAGCCAGCCTACTAATGGCATGGCTGTGATTGGCCAGTGCAGCATGTGACCCAGCCTCTATATAAGCTGGAGTCACGTAGAGCTGCACGTCACTCTGCTCTGATTAGTGTAGGGAATAGGGATAGGATGCTGCTGCTGTGAGGGAGAGAATAGGAAAGAGACTTTATTCTGAAGTGCTTGTTAACTCAGTGATCTACCTAGATTTTGTTTTGTGGGTGCAGTGCACAATCTTTTTACCCTGCCCTCAGCCCTGTGACACAGAAAAATAACTTTTATCCGTCTGTTAGTTAGGTGGGCGGCGGCGGCCATTTTATGCAAGTTCAGTGGACCAACACAGCATATGTGCATTTGTGACAGTCAAATACAAGCTTAAAATACTGCAATTATATTCTGGGTTTAAAAAAATCCCCCATTTTTTGCAAGACCCTACATCTGTGGCCTTTGCAGCATTTGCCAGAGTGAAATACAATCTTGAAATACTGCAATCATTTTCTGGGTTTAAAAAAGCACCCATTTTTCTGGGGCCTATGCTGCATTTGTTAGTGTGAAATACAAGCTTGAAGTACTTCAATAATATTCTGGGTTTTAAAAAACACACTTTTTGGGCAAAATATTAAATTTGCAGCCTTTGCTGCATCTGTCAGTGTGAAATACACGCGTTAGATACTGCTATTATATTCTGATATTAAAAAAAACACACCTATTTTGGGCAAAATACTAAATTTGTGGCGTTTGTTGCGTTTGTTGCATCAGTCTTGTTCGTTTCATTTCAAATCCATTGTGGTGGTGTATAGAGCCAAAAATGTTAAAATTGTGTCTATGTCCCAATATTTATGGACCTGACTATGTATTTCGGTGGAAAAACGAATTGTATTCAACGTTCAGAGCTGCAGTTATATGTGGTAAAATCTTTTGTGACATTTCGGTGGAAAAACAAATCTTATTCAGCGTTCAATACTGTAGTAATATGCGGTAAAATCTTTTGTGATGTATTTCGGTGGAAAAACAAATTGCAATAAGCTTTCAGTGCTGCAGTTATATGTGGCAAAATATTTTGTGACGTATTTTGGTGGAAAAACAAATCTTAGTAATAATATACAGTAAAATCTTTATTGAAGTATTTTGGTCAAAAAACGTAATTTATTCTGCAGTCAGCACAGTGGTTATATGCGGTAAATTCATAATTGTGACATATTTTGAGGAACTATACAACTTTTCCGGGCTCAAAGCCATCTTGACGCTTTGTTTTGTCATTGTCTGTAGCTACTAGAGGCCTGTTCATGCCAGGCAGGTTCCCCCAGAAGTAACTTGGTCAATCGACACTCTGTCATTGGGCCATTCTGTGGCTTCCTTATGCTGCTGCCACCTCCAGACTCTGTCATTGCTTCCACCTCACCACTGTGTCATAGGTCCACTCTGTGGACTTCTCATGCTGTTCCCACCCTCCCCACTTCATGACTGGTCCACTATTTTGGCTTTCGGCCTGGCTGACATCATGATTTATTTGACCTTTCTTCTGATCTGTCACAACGGTGCCTGTCTGTGTAGCAGCTTTAAGGCCTGTATGGTCCCATCAGAATTGGCTTATGATTTGATAGCCAAAAGCAGGAGTGGCTACAAAACACATAAGACATGCAAATATTCCATTCACGTGTCATCTCTGTTTTAGATCCACTAAATTTTTTTGAGGGGGGCTTTAGCCTTACTGATGAATTATTGAGCAGAAGCTGACCGAGTGAAGGCATATGATCCACAGACAGGATCATTTTTTGTGGGTTATTGTTCTAATGGATCAGAGGAATGGTAAATTAATTAGTGACGTAAAAAAATTAATTACTACTGACACCGTCTCCACTCTGTCAGGGGGGCTTTACTTGTATACACGTTTAATAGAACAGGTTCTGTAGACATCTATGTGGAATCAGCTGACGATGGTGTAAAAGGAGTGCACTTCTTCTTGGCGTTAACATTGCCCTGTAAGGCTGAGTTCATACTTGAGTTATTTGGTCAGTTTTGGCCCCAAATTAGTGAAGTGTGCAGTAATTCTAAGAGTGACACCTGCCATCTGCATGTCAATACACAAACTCACAGTATTATTTCACTACCAAAGCAGACTCCCTATGCATGTTACTGCAGGGCACAGTGTTCTACACCACTATAAAGGCTCTCTGCAGCCAGGAAATAGCCATTTTTTTACGTAAATCTATATATTCAGATCGAATTAAACTTTTCCCGAAAAAATTGGCGAATCGGCAAATCAATTTCTTTTTAAATTTTTTTTTTTTTAAATGGAGTTTGTACAATTTTTTAAATGGAGTTACAATTCAGATGCAGTTAAAGTTCAGACTTTCAGCTGTAATTTAGTGGATTGAACAAAAGGATTGTATACAAATGTGGGGAACTAAAGCATATTTTAAACTCGATCCATTCATTTCAAGGGCTCAAAAGTAATTTGACAAATTAAATAATTGCAAATAAAATGTTAATTTCTAATACTTGGTTGAAAACCCTTTGTTGGCAATCACTGCCTGAAGTCTTGAGCTCATGTACATCACCAGAATCTGTGTTTCCTCCTTTTTAATGCTCTGCCTGGCCTTTACTGCAGCAATCTTTAGTTGCTGTTTGTTTGTTAATTATATATAGGGAAGGACGCTAAAACAAAATAACAAAGGCCTTATTAAATGTCTGAGTAAAATATAGGGGTGTCTACCCAAAATGCACAAAGCAGCTGATTGAAACATCCCTTATTTATGGGACCAACCATCATAATAACCACACTGGTGAAGGTGGAACTGCACAGGAGCAGAATGATCGGTGTGTCCCACAAACTAAAACCCACCAACACTAGGGGGTATATCACCACAGGGTCCTGGGTGTGAGACCTGGGTGAATTACTGTACAACTGGATACCTGGTACCATGTGTAGCACCAGATATCACCACTAACTGTGGATGTCAGCGCGCAGACATCCACTGCATTGAAACAATACAGGTGCAGGACTGAGACAGAGTAAGAGCCGCTGACTGACTGATGTTTCAAGAGCACCGATTCCCCTGACACAGTCCTATGTAATCAATGTTCAACGCATTTCCATGCACTAAGGTGCACTTCATCAGGAGCAACATGCACCGTAACTGGAGCCCACAGCCTCTGATATGGATGTTAACTTGAGGCTGTGACAAGGAGGCAGAGGTAGGGTGACCTGCCTATAGCCGCCTTCCTCTAGTGTGAGGCGCGTCGTCGTCACTGGAACCTACGGTCCTGCCTAAGCCGTCCACCTCTAGATTGAGGGGCAGTGTGCTGGTGTGCAAACAAATTGGCGCTGTAATGGCAGCAAAGCGGCTCACAGAACGCCTAGATTCAAAAGGTAAACCCCCCCCCCCCCCTGCATGGCAGCCAATCCAGCCAGGAGGCTTGGTAAAGGATCAACCAATGGCTGAACAGCGGACGGAGCTACATCGGTCCTGGAGAAAGTGCAATGCACCGCAGTCAGATAGGAGAACTTCACGGCAGCTCTGTATGAACATGTCATCGCGGTGTCGATATCTAAAAGCTATACATAATAAGTGGAATGAGATAAAAAATGGAAGAAATAGAGAACTAGTTAAGGTATTGCCCACACCTGCCCATGAAACAGCCTTTGAGTCAACTGTCCAATTACTTTTGGTCGCTTTAAAAACAGGGTGCCACATGTAAAGGAGCTGAAACTCCTAAACCCTTTGTCCAATTTTAATGTGGATACCCTCAAATGAAAGCTAAAAGTCTGTCCATTATATAACTATAACTTGAATATGTTTTAGTAAACAGGTAATAAAAACAAAATTTGTGTCAGTGTCCAAATAAATATGGACCTTACTGTATATTGTCCTTGACCGTAGTTACAGCTCCACAAGTCTGCACTGCCATGTACTTTGGCAGACACCAAAAATCTCAAGGATTGTCCCACCTTCTGTTCTACATGTTTGTGCAGGGCTGGTACTGCATTTTTGGCAAATAAATAATGGCTTGGGACTCTCCACCTCAGCTCAGCACAACCTATCAGTTCTCTGAAAGGTGCAGAGTCCTCTACTTCGAAACGGGAGGGACTGCAGTACCAGCAACTTGGCCAGAAGCACGTTTAGCTTGACTAGGAGGAGGAAGAGCAGGAGCATCAGGACCAGCAGATGATTGGAAGGACAGCTAGCTTCCTTCAGCTGAGGTGGTGGAGCCTTGACTGCCTGAAATCCAGTGTATGCCACTGGATGACACAGTGTTTTCTGCGGCAGGCTGGACCACCACATTGGAGCCACGGTTCTCCCAGGCCACTTTATGATAATGCTGCATATGTTGATGCAGGGCCGTGGTGTCAACATTGGCACCATAGCCACGCTTCACCGTCTGCCCACAGATTCTACATATGGCCATGTTCACCTTCCCCGGCAGCTTATAAAAAAAATATGCCACACCGGCGAGTAGGTTATTTTATCCCCAACACTATGCACTGACTGACTGCTACCGCCACTGCCTTCATGAACCCCTGCACCACTACGTTCCGGGCCGGTAGGCTCCTGTGAAGCAGGTGGTCTATTCTGGGCACATTTGGATCCCGAGCTCCCACTGTGGCCACCCTGCTGAGTCCCAGCCATGCTACCGACTTGCTGGCTCCACCGCTGCCTCACACGCAAACTGCCACCCTCTTCTCCCAAAGATGATGAAGCCCCTTCTTCACCCAGCTCCCATTTGCGATTGGCTACATCATCATCGAGTACTGTCTGGACATCACTGATGTCCTCCTCTACGGTCTCTGAGCCAGGAGCCTGATCGCTCGCAACACCAGCTCCCTTGCCACTGTCCTCATCACTACTTGCCTGCCTACTAGAGGAAGTGGCGGATGTTTCCTACAGATCTTGGCTGGGCAGTAGCTCGTCCTCGCTGTATAGTGGAGCTGAGCCCACAGCATACAATTCTTCCCTAGCTGAGGGAACAGAAAAGGACAGAGGCAGGTTGAGGACAGGTAAGGACAACTAAGAGTTGTGTCTGACGAACCCACCGACTCGTGGCTGGGGTGTCTGATGTCACTTGCAACGAAGTCGAAGATCGAGTCAACCATTCAAGAACTGCTGGGTTGCTGGTCAAGACACGACCGCTAGCTGACACTGGTAGCTCAGGCCTCTCGAAGTGACCACTTCTGCCACATCCTCTTACTCTGCTGTAACCTGTGCTTGCACCAGAAACATTTAGACCTGTGCCCCTCCCCTGTGTAGGGCCTGTAACTTCTCTGTCTGACATATTGTTAGATCAATTAAGTCAATAAAAAGGAAATTAATACATGCCAAAAAGGGCTACAATTTTCGCACTTTACCACACAATGGATGATAAGTCCCTATTTTTCCCCACTAACACACGCCAAAAAGGGCTTTAATTTTGTTACTTCACCACACAACAGCTAATAAGCCCCTTTTTTCCCTCCTACTAATACAGACCAAAAAAAGTCTTTAGATCATATAGCTGCGGCCATGAATGGCAAATAATGTTTTTAATAAGCCCTTTTTCTTTTTCCCAACTAATGCATGCCCAAAAAAGGCTTTAGAACATGTAACTGTGGCCGTGAACGGCAAATAATACTTTTTTTTTGCCACTAATACACGCCAAAAAGGGCTGTTATTTTCTCACTGAGCAGCAGTATAAAGGCACTTTGAATCCACAGTCAGTGCAGCAAGGTGTAATAGGATTGTTCCTATTACTGAGGATGTAAACACCCCTATTGAACCCTGTTATGCTTCAATACTGTGAAGTAATTCCTCCTTATTCTTTCCCTACACTTCTAATGCTTTCCCGGAACTTCTATTGAGCAAAATATATGTTTTCAAGTCTTTCCTACCACTGTCCCTAGAGCCTTCTAACATCTCTCCCTGCACTAAGTACACTGGAAAATGGCTAAATCCAGGAAGGCTGAGGCTATTTATAGGACTTTGACATCACAGGGCTGGCTGGCTGCTGATTGGCTGCATGCATGGCATTGTGGGTGATGCCTCTTTCTCAGAGTTCCTTGCTCCATGTCCTAACATTGTGCAGCAGCCATTTTAGGAAAAAATGCAATTTGTTACCATGAAGCATGAGGAAATTCAGATTCACTGCAAATCGAATAATTCCTGAAATTTGGATCTAATTCCACTTAATCAGCTTCGATTCGCTCATATCTAGTCACAGCCCTGTAAAATGCCTCATCCTGCCCAGTCTCCTACATTTTACTGTGACCCTATCGCAGGAAGAGATGTGCCAGGCACTAGGGACAGTGATTAGGAAAGAACTTCTTTACAACATATTACTTTTGAACAGTTCAGGGACAGCTTACTGATAGCGTAGGGATATGATAGGGAGACTTTATCCACAGTATTGGGAGAGTGCAGGGGCCAATTGAACAGTGTAATGCTTGGCTAATAGAGAAGCCATTCTATTACACCTTGCTGCACTAATTGGGGTTGTTCACATTCTTTTATAAATAAGTAATTCCCTTAATCCTTGATTCTGGTATTAGGGTGAAATTGTGGTCTGATACAATTTATTTTCAGATGTTCACATTGTATTTTTTTACATAAGTAATTCCATTAATGGTACCAGGGAGGAGTGAAGAGTTTGTAGAAAACAGGAAAAATATAGCTCACTGACTTTTCTCTGGGGCAACCAGAAGAGGTCCTGTAGGATTCAATGTATGCTGTGCAATGTATAAATCCCAAACACAGGCGCTAATAGAAGCAGTAGTAAAAAGTTAAATCTGGCAGCGAGTCAGCAAACTATGTTAAAGTCTTGATCTAGCCCTTTTCCACATAAAAAATTGGAGGCTAATTTACGCATAGAAGAGAAAAAAAAAAGTTCTGGGGATATTCACTGGCAGGGTTTGAAAGAAATATAATAATGTTGGTAAGGTGTCCATTTTAATACGTTAACTCAAGAGAGTGCGATTTAGCTCCATTTTCCCAAATCAGATTTAATAGAATCAAAGTTTTAAAGTTGATACAGAAGTAGGGATGAGCGAACTCGAACTGTATAGTTCGGGTTCGTACCGAATTTTGGGGTGTCCGTGACACGGACCCGAACCCGGACATTTTCGTAAAAGTCCGGGTTCGGGTTCGGTGTTCGTCGCTTTCTTCGCGCTTTTGTGACGCTTTCTTGGCGCTTTTTGAAAGGCTGCAAAGCAGCCAATCAACAAGCGTCATACTACTTGCCCCAAGAGGCCATCACAGCCATGCCTACGATTGGCATGGCTGTGATTGGCCAGAGCACCATGTGACCCAGCCTCTATTTAAGCTGGAGTCACATAGCGCCGCCCGTCACTCTGCTCTGATTAGCGTAGGGAGAGGTTGCGGCTGCGACAGTAGGGCGAGATTAGGCAGATTAACTCCTCCAAAGGACTTGATTAACTGATCGATCTGCAGCTGTGGATCATTGAGCTGCTGATCCTCAATTGCTCACTGTTTTTAGGCTGCACAGACCGTTTGTCAGTCTCATTTTTCTGGGGTGATCGGCGGCCATTTTGTGTCTTGTGGTGCGCCAGCACAAGCTGCGACCAAGTGCATTTAACCCTCAATGGTGTGGTTGTTTTTTGGCTAAAGCCTACATCAGGGTGAAGCTGTGACACCAAGTGCATTTAACCAGCAATAGTCTGTTCATTTTTTGGCCATATACAAAATCAGGGGCAAGCTGCGCCTGTCACCAAGTGCATTTAACCCTCAATGGTGTGGTTGTTTTTTGGCTAAAGCCTACATCAGGGTGAAGCTGTCACACCAAGTGCATTTAACCAGCAATAGTCTGTTCATTTTTTGGCCATATACAAAATCAGGGGCAAGCTGCGCCTGTCACCAAGTGCATTTAACCCTCAATGGTGTGGTTGTTTTTTGGCTAAAGCCTACATCAGGGTGAAGCTGTCACACCAAGTGCATTTAACCAGCAATAGTCTGTTCATTTTTTGGCCATATACAAAATCAGGGGCAAGCTGCGCCTGTCACCAAGTGCATTTAACCCTCAATGGTGTGGTTGTTTTTTGGCTAAAGCCTACATCAGGGTGAAGCTGTCACACCAAGTGCATTTAACCAGCAATAGTCTGTTCATTTTTTGGCCATATACAAAATCAGGGGCAAGCTGCGCCTGTCACCAAGTGCATTTAACCCTCAATGGTGTGGTTGTTTTTTGGCTAAAGCCTACATCAGGGTGAAGCTGTCACACCAAGTGCATTTAACCAGCAATAGTCTGTTCATTTTTTGGCCATATCCCAGTCTAATTCTGTCACTAAATCCATACCGGTCACCCAGCGCCTAAATACTAGGCCTCAAATTTATATCCAGCTAAATCTGTCCCTAGTGCTGTAGCTGGGCGAGTTATTTAGTGTCCGTTCAAGCACATTTCTTGTTCTGGGTTGAAATACAATTCCCAATTTAGCAATTTCATAATTTAGTGGTTCCTGCTATATCAGAGCTCTTTGAAATCTATCCCAAAAAGGGTATATAATATTGAAGGTGCACATAGGGTCATTCAGAGTAACTTCACACACACCCGCTACTGTGTATTTCCAAGTCTAATTCTGTCACTAAATCCATACCGGTGACCCAGCGCCTAAATACTAGGCCTCAAATTTAATTCCCTCTAAATCTCTCGTTACCCACCGCTGTACTGTTGTTGCTGGGCAAGATATTTAGTGTCCGTCAAAGCACATTTTTTGTTCTGGGTTGAAGTACAATTCCCAATTTAGCAATTTCATAATTTAGTGGTTTCTGCTATATCAGAGCTATTTGAAATCTATCCCTAAAAGGGTATATAATATTGAAGGTGCACATAGGGTCATTCAGAATAACTTCACACACACCCGCTACTGTGTATTTCCAAGTCTAATTCTGTCACTAAACCCATACCTGTCACCCAGCGCCTAAATACTAGGCCTCAAATTTATATCCAGCTAAATCTGTCCCTAGTGCTGTAGCTGGGCGAGTTATTTAGTGTCCGTTCAAGCACATTTCTTGTTCTGGGTTGAAATACAATTCCCAATTTAGCAATTTCATAATTTAGTGGTTCCTGCTATATCAGAGCTCTTTGAAATCTATCCCAAAAAGGGTATATAATATTGAAGGTGCACATAGGGTCATTCAGAGTAACTTCACACACACCCGCTACTGTGTATTTCCAAGTCTAATTCTGTCACTAAATCCATACCGGTGACCCAGCGCCTAAATACTAGGCCTCAAATTTAATTCCCTCTAAATCTCTCGTTACCCACCGCTGTACTGTTGTTGCTGGGCAAGATATTTAGTGTCCGTCAAAGCACATTTTTTGTTCTGGGTTGAAGTACAATTCCCAATTTAGCAATTTCATAATTTAGTGGTTTCTGCTATATCAGAGCTATTTGAAATCTATCCCAAAAAGGGTATATAATATTGAAGGTGCACATAGGGTCATTCAGAATAACTTCACACACACCCGCTACTGTGTATTTCCAAGTCTAATTCTGTCACTAAACCCATACCTGTCACCCAGCGCCTAAATACTAGGCCTCAAATTTAAATCCCTCTAAATCTCTCGTTACCGTTGTCCTGTTGTAGCTGGGAAAGTTATTTAGTGCCCGTCAAAGCACATTTTTTGTTCTGGGTTGAAGTACAATTCCCAATTTAGCAATTTCATAATTTAGTGGTTCCTGCTATATCAGAGCTATTTGAAATCTATCCCAAAAAGGGTATATAATATTGAAGGTGCACATAGGGTCATTCAGAATAACTTCACACACACCCGCTACTGTGTATTTCCAAGTCTAATTCTGTCACTAAATCCATACCGGTGACCCAGCGCCTAAATACTAGGCCTCAAATTTAATTCCCTCTAAATCTCTCGTTACCCACCGGTGTACTGTTGTTGCTGGGCAAGATATTTAGTGTCCGTCAAAGCACATTTTTTGTTCTGGGTTGAAGTACAATTCCCAATTTAGCAATTTCATAATTTAGTGGTTTCTGCTATATCAGAGCTATTTGAAATCTATCCCTAAAAGGGTATATAATATTGAAGGTGCACATAGGGTCATTCAGAATAACTTCACACACACCCGCTACTGTGTATTTCCAAGTCTAATTCTGTCACTAAACCCATACCTGTCACCCAGCGCCTAAATACTAGGCCTCAAATTTAAATCCCTCTAAATCTCTCGTTACCGTTGTCCTGTTGTAGCTGGGAAAGTTATTTAGTGCCCGTCAAAGCACATTTTTTGTTCTGGGTTGAAGTACAATTCCCAATTTAGCAATTTCATAATTTAGTGGTTCCTGCTATATCAGAGCTATTTGAAATCTATCCCAAAAAGGGTATATAATATTGAAGGTGCACATTGGGTCATTCAGAATAACTTCACACACACGCTTCTGTGCATTTCCAAGTCTAATTCTGTCACTAAATCCATACCGGTGACCCAGCGCCTAAATACTAGGCCTCAAATTTATATCCCGCTGAATTTGAATACAATACATTGGGCCAAATAATATATTTGTTGTTGTGGTGAACCATAACAATGAGAAAAACATCTAGTAAGGGACGCGGACGTGGACATGGTCGTGGTGGTGTTAGTGGACCCTCTGGTGCTGGGAGAGGACGTGGCCGTTCTGCCACATCCACACGTCCTAGTGTACCAACTACCTCAGGTCCCAGTAGCCGCCAGAATTTACAGCGATATATGGTGGGGCCCAATGCCGTTCTAAGGATGGTAAGGCCTGAGCAGGTACAGGCATTAGTCAATTGGGTGGCCGACAGTGGATCCAGCACGTTCACATTATCTCCCACCCAGTCTTCTGCAGAAAGCGCACAGATGGCGCCTGAAAACCAACCCCATCAGTCTGTCACATCACCCCCATGCATACCAGGGAAACTGTCTCAGCCTCAAGTTATGCAGCAGTCTCTTATGCTGTTTGAAGACTCCGCTGGCAGGGTTTCCCAAGGGCATCCACCTAGCCCTTCCCCAGCGGTGAAAGACATAGAATGCACTGACGCACAACCACTTATGTTTCCTGATGATGAGGACATGGGAATACCACCTCAGCATGTCTCTGATGATGACGAAACACAGGTGCCAACTGCTGCGTCTTTCTGCAGTGTGCAGACTGAACAGGAGGTCAGGGATCAAGACTGGGTGGAAGACGATGCAGGGGACGATGAGGTCCTAGACCCCACATGGAATGAAGGTCGTGCCACTGACTTTCACAGTTCGGAGGAAGAGGCAGTGGTGAGACCGAGCCAACAGCGTAGCAAAAGAGGGAGCAGTGGGCAAAAGCAGAACACCCGCCGCCAAGAGACTCCGCCTGCTACTGACCGCCGCCATCTGGGACCGAGCACCCCAAAGGCAGCTTCAAGGAGTTCCCTGGCATGGCACTTCTTCAAACAATGTGCTGACGACAAGACCCGAGTGGTTTGCACGCTGTGCCATCAGAGCCTGAAGCGAGGCATTAACGTTCTGAACCTGAGCACAACCTGCATGACCAGGCACCTGCATGCAAAGCATGAACTGCAGTGGAGTAAACACCTTAAAACCAAGGAAGTCACTCAGGCTCCCCCTGCTACCTCTTCTGCTGCTGCCGCCTCGGCCTATTCTGCTGCTGCCGCCTCGGCCTCTTCCTCCGCCTCTGGAGGAACGTTGGCACCTGCCGCCCAGCAAACAGGGGATGTACCACCAACACCACCACCACCACCTCCGTCACCAAGCGTCTCAACCATGTCACACGCCAGCGTTCAGCTCTCCATCTCACAAACATTTGATAGAAAGCGTAAATTCCCACCTAGCCACCCTCGATCCCTGGCCCTGAATGCCAGCATTTCTAAACTACTGGCCTATGAAATGCTGTCATTTAGGCTGGTGGACACAGACAGCTTCAAACAGCTCATGTCGCTTGCTGTCCCACAGTATGTTGTTCCCAGCCGGCACTACTTCTCCAAGAGAGCCGTGCCTTCCCTGCACAACCAAGTATCCGATAAAATCAAGTGTGCACTGCGCAACGCCATCTGTAGCAAGGTCCACCTAACCACAGATACGTGGACCAGTAAGCACGGCCAGGGACGCTATATCTCCCTAACTGCACACTGGGTAAATGTAGTGGCAGCTGGGCCCCAGGCGGAGAGCTGTTTGGCGCACGTCCTTCCGCCGCCAAGGATCGCAGGGCAACATTCTTTGCCTCCTGTTGCCACCTCCTCCTTCTCGGCTTCCTCCTCCTCTTCTTCCACCTGCTCATCCAGTCAGCCACACACCTTCACCACCAACTTCAGCACAGCCCGGGGTAAACGTCAGCAGGCCATTCTGAAACTCATATGTTTGGGGGACAGGCCCCACACCGCACAGGAGTTGTGGCGGGGTATAGAACAACAGACCGACGAGTGGTTGCTGCCGGTGAGCCTCAAGCCCGGCCTGGTGGTGTGTGATAATGGGCGAAATCTCGTTGCAGCTCTGGGACTAGCCAATTTGACGCACATCCCTTGCTTGGCGCATGTGCTGAATTTGGTGGTGCAGAAGTTCATTCACAACTACCCCGACATGTCAGAGCTGCTGCATAAAGTGCGGGCCGTCTGTTCGCGCTTCCGGCGTTCACATCCTGCTGCTGCTCGCCTGTCTGCGCTACAGCGTAACTTCGGCCTTCCCGCTCACCGCCTCATATGCGACGTGCCCACCAGGTGGAACTCCACCTTGCACATGCTGGACAGACTGTGCGAGCAGCAGCAGGCCATAGTGGAGTTTCAGCTGCAGCACGCACGGGTCAGTCGCACTACAGAACAGCACCACTTCACCACCAATGACTGGGCCTCCATGCGAGACCTGTGTGCCCTGTTGCGCTGTTTCGAGTACTCCACCAACATGGCCAGTGGCGATGACACCGTTATCAGCGTTACAATACCACTTCTATGTCTCCTTGAGAAAACACTTAGGGCGATGATGGAACAGGAGGTGGCCCAGGAGGAGGAGGAGGAGGATGAGGAAGAGGGGTCATTTTTAGCACTTTCAGGCCAGTCTCTTCGAAGTGACTCAGAGGGAGGTTTTTTGCAACAGCAGAGGCCAGGTACAAATGTGGCCAGCCAGGGCCCACTACTGGAGGACGAGGAGGACGAGGATGAGGAGGAGGTGGAGGAGGATGAGGATGAAGCATGGTCACAGCGGGGTGGCACCCAACGCAGCTCGGGTCCATCACTGGTGCGTGGCTGGGGGGAAAGGCAGGACGATGACGATACGCCTCCCACAGAGGACAGCTTGTCCTTACCCCTGGGCAGCCTGGCACACATGAGCGACTACATGCTGCAGTGCCTGCGCAACGACAGCAGAGTTGCCCACATTTTAACCTGTGCGGACTACTGGGTTGCCACCCTGCTGGATCCACGCTACAAAGACAATGTGCCCACCTTACTTCCTGCACTGGAGCGTGATAGGAAGATGCGCGAGTACAAGCGCACGTTGGTAGACGCGCTACTGAGAGCATTCCCAAATGTCACAGGGGAACAAGTGGAAGCCCAAGGCCAAGGCAGAGGAGGAGCAAGAGGTCGCCAAGGCAGCTGTGTCACGGCCAGCTCCTCTGAGGGCAGGGTTAGCATGGCAGAGATGTGGAAAACTTTTGTCAACACGCCACAGCTAACTGCACCACCACCTGATACGCAACGTGTTAGCAGGAGGCAACATTTTACTAACATGGTGGAACAGTACGTGTGCACACACCTCCACGTACTGACTGATGGTTCGGCCCCATTCAACTTCTGGGTCTCTAAATTGTCCACGTGGCCAGAGCTAGCCTTTTATGCCTTGGAGGTGCTGGCCTGCCCGGCAGCCAGCGTTTTGTCTGAACGTGTATTCAGCACGGCAGGGGGCGTCATTACAGACAAACGCAGCCGCCTGTCTACAGCCAATGTGGACAAGCTGACGTTCATAAAAATGAACCAGGCATGGATCCCACAGGACCTGTCCGTCCCTTGTCCAGATTAGACATTAACTACCTCCCCATAACCATATATTATTGGACTCCAGGGCACTTCCTCATTCAATCCTATTTTTATTTTCATTTTACCATTATATTGCGATGCTACCCAAAGTTGAATGAACCTCTCCTCTGCCTGTGTGCTAGGCCTAAATATATGCCAATGGACTGTTGCAGTGGTGGCTGACATGAAGCCTGATTCTCTGCTATGACATGCAGACTAATTCTCTGCTGACATGAAGCCAGATTGTCTGTTACGGGACCTCTCTCCTCTGCCTGGGTGCTGGGCCTAAATTTATGACAATGGACTGTTGCAGTGGTGGCTGACGTGAAGCCTGATTCTCTGCTATGACATGCAGACTGATTCTCTGCTGTCATGAAGCCAGATTGTCTGTTACGGGACCTTTCTCCTCTACCTGGGTTCTGGGCCTAAATTTATGAAAATTGACTCTTACAGTGGTGGGTGACGTGAAGCCTGATTCTCTGCTATGATATGAAGACTGATTCTCTGCTGACATGAAGCCAGATTGTCTGTTACGGGACCTTTCTCCTCTGCCTGGGTTCTGGGCCTAAATTTATGAAAATTGACTCTTACAGTGGTGGGTGACGTGAAGCCTGATTCTCTGCTATGATATGAAGACTGATTCTCTGCTGACATGAAGCCAGATTGTCTGTTACGGGACCTTTCTCCTCTGCCTGGGTTCTGGGCCTAAATTTATGAAAATTGACTCTTACAGTGGTGGGTGACGTGAAGCCTGATTCTCTGCTATGATATGAAGACTGATTCTCTGCTGACATGAAGCCAGATTGTCTGTTACGGGACCTTTCTCCTCTGCCTGGGTTCTGGGCCTAAATTTATGAAAATTGACTCTTACAGTGGTGGGTGACGTGAAGCCTGATTCTCTGCTATGATATGAAGACTGATTCTCTGCTGACATGAAGCCAGATTGTCTGTTACGGGACCTTTCTCCTCTGCCTGGGTTCTGGGCCTAAATTTATGAAAATTGACTCTTACAGTGGTGGGTGACGTGAAGCCTGATTCTCTGCTATGATATGAAGACTGATTCTCTGCTGACATGAAGCCAGATTCTCTGTTACGGGACCTTTCTCCTCTGCCTGGGTTCTGGGCCTAAATTTATGAAAATTGACTCTTACAGTGGTGGGTGACGTGAAGCCTGATTCTCTGCTATGATATGAAGACTGATTCTCTGCTGACATGAAGCCAGATTGTCTGTTACGGGACCTCTCTCCTCTGCCTGGGTGCTGGGCCTAAATATATGCCAATGGACTGTTGCAGTGGTGGCTGACGTGAAGCCTCATTCTCTGCTATGACATGCAGACTAATTCTCTGCTGACATGAAGACAGATTCTCTGTTACGGGACCTCTCTCCTCTGCCTGGGTGCCGGGGCCTAAATATCTGAGAATGGACTGTTCCAGTGGTGGCTGACGTGAAGCCTCATTCTCTGCTATGACATGCAGACTAATTCTCTGCTGACATGAAGACAGATTCTCTGTTACGGGACCTCCCTCCTCTGCCTGGGTGCTGGGCCTAAATATATGCCAATGGACTGTTGCAGTGGTGGCTGACGTGAAGCCTCATTCTCTGCTATGACATGCAGACTAATTCTCTGCTGACATGAAGACAGATTCTCTGTTACGGGACCTCCCTCCTCTGCCTGGGTGCTGGGCCTAAATATATGCCAATGGACTGTTGCAGTGGTGGCTGACGTGAAGCCTCATTCTCTGCTATGACATGCAGACTGATTCTCTGCTGACATGAAGCCAGATTCTCTGTTACGGGACCTCTCTCCTCTGCCTGTGTGTGTGCTGGGCCTAAATATATGCCAATGGACTGTTGCAGTGGTGGCTGACGTGAAGCCTCATTCTCTGCTATGACATGCAGACTGATTCTCTGCTGACATGAAGCCAGATTCTCTGTTACGGGACCTCTCTCCTCTGCCTGTGTGTGTGCTGGGCCTAAATATATGCCAATGGACTGTTGCAGTGGTGGCTGACGTGAAGCCTCATTCTCTGCTATGACATGCAGACTAATTCTCTGCTGACATGAAGACAGATTCTCTGTTACGGGACCTCCCTCCTCTGCCTGGGTGCTGGGCCTAAATATATGCCAATGGACTGTTGCAGTGGTGGCTGACGTGAAGCCTCATTCTCTGCTATGACATGCAGACTGATTCTCTGCTGACATGAAGCCAGATTCTCTGTTACGGGACCTCTCTCCTCTGCCTGTGTGTGTGCTGGGCCTAAATATATGCCAATGGACTGTTGCAGTGGTGGCTGACGTGAAGCCTCATTCTCTGCTATGACATGCAGACTGATTCTCTGCTGACATGAAGCCAGATTCTCTGTTACGGGACCTCTCTCCTCTGCCTGTGTGTGTGCTGGGCCTAAATATATGCCAATGGACTGTTGCAGTGGTGGCTGACGTGAAGCCTCATTCTCTGCTATGACATGCAGACTAATTCTCTGCTGACATGAAGACAGATTCTCTGTTACGGGACCTCCCTCCTCTGCCTGGGTGCTGGGCCTAAATATATGCCAATGGACTGTTGCAGTGGTGGCTGACGTGAAGCCTCATTCTCTGCTATGACATGCAGACTAATTCTCTGCTGACATGAAGACAGATTCTCTGTTACGGGACCTCTCTCCTCTGCCTGGGTGCCGGGGCCTAAATATCTGAGAATGGACTGTTCCAGTGGTGGGTGACGGGAAGCCAGATTCTCTGCTATGGAACCTCTCTCCAATTGATTTTGGTTAATTTTTATTTATTTAATTTTTATTTTAATTCATTTCCCTATCCACATTTGTTTGCAGGGGATTTACCTACATGTTGCTGCCTTTTGCAGCCCTCTAGCTCTTTCCTGGGCTGTTTTACAGCCTTTTTAGTGCCGAAAAGTTCGGGTCCCCATTGACTTCAATGGGGTTCGGGTTCGGGACGAAGTTCGGATCGGGTTCGGATCCCGAACCCGAACATTTCCGGGATGTTCGGCCGAACTTCTCGAACCCGAACATCCAGGTGTTCGCTCAACTCTATACAGAAGGCCTAAGAGGGGTCCACCAGTAGATGAATCCCAAGATATTTATTAGAGGTATCTCACCAGTAGAAAGGAAAAACTCTTTGCAGGTGTTGTACCTGTGCATGGGGGATTAATGTTTAATCGTTTGGACTTCAAAATTTGCATGCCACATTTGTTGCTGATGTTTTGAGGGACTGGCTGTAGTTTAAATTATACAGTTTAATGTGCATTATAATGTATTGATTGATGGATAAACAATAACACCGCACAACAATGATTTTGCTACTGAGAGAAAAACATGTAATTTTTTACAAAAATTTGTGCACTAATTCCGTATATTTACTCGGAATTCGCCTGACACGTCAATATTTTAAGGTATACATGCAAAGCCTATTCACTTATAATATTAATGCATTATATTGAAAATATTTCAATGGACATGTCCATACCTGTTCGGACGCACTCATGCTGATGTCATCAGTAAGTATATAAGGCAAGCTGGACAGATTCTGATAAAGTGATTTTGAAACTTAAGATGGATAAATGCAAATGTGTTAACGATCCAGACAATTTCTGATACATTTGTAGCAAATACACTACTTATAATCAGCACAAGAATCTGACAAAGCGAGTGCGTCTTGCAGCTTGGGATGCATTTGTGCTAGTAGTGCAGAACTTCCTTGGGAACAGACGAGCAGAAAACTATGCTGAATTATTAGACAACATGCTTACAGCATATGAACTGGCTGCCGAATGTCATTGAAAGTGCATTTCTTACATTCCCATCTTGACTTTTTCCCACCCAATTTGGGACATGGAAGTGACGAACATGGAGAGCGGTTCCTTAAAAATATTTCTACAGGTATCAAGGCCACTGGAATCCCAACATGATGGGGGACTACTGCTGGTTTTTGCAACAGAAAAATATGACCGTTCACAAATGCAAGAGCAGATGCCTGAAGCCCTTTTAACAATACTGGGCCTTGCACAAGTAAGACTTTTAAACTGAAAAACGAGACTTTTTGAAATGTTGTTATTCCATTACTTTTTCATACACTGTTTACTACGCAAACTTTGATGTAGATCAGGCAATTGTTGGAGTAAAACTCATTCTCTTCAAAATTATTCTTTACAGTTAATTAATTTAGGCATACTTATGCATAGCAACATTTTGCGACATGTTACAACAATTGCGACTTTGGATTTGTAATCCGCAAACTCAATTTAGTATAGGACAAATGATTTTTGCCCAGTAGCAGACAAAACATTTTTTTTGTTGTTGTTGTGTGGTGTAATTGGTGGGGTTGAAATAGAAAACAAAGGTTTAGCTACAAAGCTTGCTTGACACACCTCATATATGTGAAATGTAATTAATAGGTTAAATATTTTATTATTTACTACACATTGATACCTGATAAAGGCAGTGATTTGGTGCCACAATGCATAACAACCAAAAAAGGATCTAACTATACTAATTTAGTATACAGTGGATATAAAAGGTCTACACACCCCTGTTAAAATGTCAGGTTTCTGTGATGTAAAAAAAATGACACAAAGATAAATCATTTCAGAACTTTTTCCACCTTTAATGTGATCTATAAACTGTACCACTCAATTTAAAAACAAACTGAATTTTTTTAGGTGGAGGGAAGAAAACAAACCAAAAAAAATAATATTGTGGTTGCATAAGTGTGCACACCCTCTTATAACTTGGGATGTAGCTGTGTTCAGAATTAATGTCACGGTGGGTAGTGGGGGAAACGCCCCACCGTACAATGAGGAGGCAACTTAGAAGCAACAAGGACAGGAGGAGGAATAAGGGAGCAGGTCACCTCCTACAGTGTCCCTAATTCTGGCCCTGACTCATAACCGTTTGAGCCAACCCAGATGGTAGGAGGGCTCATACTCCGGAACCTCGGGGCCCTACTAACCCTCAGTAAATCCCTGGACTAGGAGCAGGGTAAAGACGACCTGTTCCTCCAAAACACGGACAAACAGGAGTCTCCACCGACCAAGCTACAAAGAAAGGAGACCATATACAGCATACCCTATAAATATTAGGAATATTATATTTTTTTTATCGGTACAGTTGTTCCACTTTGGCATACTCCTCCCCGACAAGCATCTCCGTCACCATGGGAATGCCTGGGGGTTAGAATATACCATCGGATCTGAGTTTTCACAATCTCTTTTATTTTCATTACAAAAATTTGCATTATGAAAAATCACGAAAAATTTGCAATCAACACTATTCCTAAAGTCAAAGATATTGCAGCCTTTGGCCCACAAGCTAGAAGCAGGGAGGGATCATGTGCACCGATTTAAAAAAAAATCTTGAATATTTGCGAATTCTCGACGTGCTGATATTTGCAATAAAAATTAGCAATTTGAATATTCGTGATCAACACTATTCGCATCCCACATCAAAAGCCATGGTCCACAGAGAGCTTCCAAAGCATCAGAGGGATCTCATTGTTAAAAGGTATCATTCAGGAGAAGGGTACAAAAGAATTTCCAAGGCATTAGATATTCCATGGAACACAGTGAAGACAGTCATCATTAAGTGGGGAAAATATGGCACAACAGTGACATTACCAAGACCTGGATGTCCCTCCAAAATTGATGAAAAGATGAGAAGAAAACTGGTCTGGGAGGCTACCCAGAGGCCTACAGCAACATTAAAGGAGCTGCAGGAATATCTGACAAACACTGGCTGTGTAATACTTGTAACAACAATCTCCCGTATTCTTCATATGTCTGGGCTATGGGGTAGAGTGGCAAGACGAAAGCCTTTTCTTATGAAGAAAAGCATCCAAGCCAGGCTACATTTTGCAAAAACACATCTGAAGTCTCCCAAAAGCATGTGGGAAAAGGTGTTATGATTAGAGATGAGCGAACTTCTGTTTTAAGTTCGGCGTCTAAAGTTCGGGGGCGGGTTAGCGGAGAATCCCGATCTGGAACCGGATATGGATTCCGACTTCCGTTGTGGTCCGTGGTAGCGGAATCAATAATCGGCCATTATTGATTCCGCTACCACGGACCACAACGGAAGTCGGAATCCATATCCGGTTCCAGATCGGGATTCTCCGCTAACCCGCCCCCGAACTTTAGACGCCGAACTTAAAACAGAAGTTCGCTCATCTCTAGTTATGATCTGATGAAACCAAGGTTGGAATTTTTGGCCATAATTCCAAAAGATATGTTTGGCACAAAAACAGCACTGCACATCACCGTACAAACACCGTACCCTCAGTGAAGCATGGTGGTGGCAGCATCATGCTTTGGGGCTGTTTTTCTTCAGCTGGAAATGGGACCTTAGTTAAGCTAGAGGGAATTATGAACAGTTCCAAATACCGGTCAATATTGGCACAAAATCTTCAGGCTTCTGCTAGAAAGCCGAACATAAATGGATGACCTTCATCTTTCAGTATGACAACAACCCAAAGCATACTTCCAAATCAACAAAGGAATGGCTTCACCAGAAAAAGAGTAAAGTTTTGGAATGGCCCAGCCAGAGCCTAGACCTGAATCCAATTGAAAATCTGTGGGGTGATCTGAAGAGCGCTGTGCACAGGAGATGCCCTCGCAATCTGACAGATTTGGAGTGTTTTTGCAAAGAAGAGTGGGCAAATCTTGTCAAGTCAAAATGTACCATACTGATAGACTCATACCCAAAAAGACTAAGTGCTGTAATAAAATCAAAAGGTGCTTCAACATGGTATTAGTTTAAGGGTGTGCACACTTATGCAACCATATTATTTTAGTTTTTTTGTTTTTCTTCCGTCTACCTAAAAGATTTCAGTTTGTTTTTCAATTGAGTTGTACAGTTTATAGGTCACATCAAGGCTACATGCACACGAACGTTATTTGTCACAGAAACCTGACATTTTAACAACATTTTTTATATCCACTGTATAGCAATATCCATCAATGCCAGAGGGAATTTTTAATTCCTAAATATTTGCTATAAATGTGTCCAAGGGTGATACTTCTCTGATTGAACTAGGTAATGAACTAGGCTGCTGATTAAAATGTTTTAAGGGATCTTGGACATGGACATAAGATCTTTCAAGTAGTTGGGGCCTAAGTTAGCTATGGTCATCAAAAAAAGTTCAAAGGAAACTATGAAAATGCAATGTTATAGAGCAAAAGGAGCTGAGCAGATTAACCCCTTAGTGACCAGCCTGTTTTGGGTCAAACTGAACAAGTGGTTTTCTTCTTTTTCATTGTCGCACTCCAAGAGCTATAACTTTTTTTTATTTTTCCGTCTATATAGCTTTATGAGGGCTTGTTTTTTTGCGGGACAAGTTGTAGTTTTAAATGGCACCATTTTGGGGTACACAACTTCCTGATTAACTTTTATCTGGGAGGGAGATGGGAAAAACAGCAATACTACCACTTTTTTTAACTTACACATTTTATGGCGTTCATTGTTTGGTATAAATAACATAATATTTTTATTCTCTGGATCACTATGATTACAGTGATACCAAATATATACAGTTTTTTCTTTCCATTTTACAACTTTTTTGCAATAAAACCCTTTTTTTTGGGGGGGGGGGCATTGTTGCTTCCCAAGACTAGGGATGAGCGAACTCGAACTGTATAGTTCGGGTTCGTACCGAATTTTGGGGTGTCCGTGACACAGACCCGAACATTTTCGTAAAAGTCCGGGTTCGGGGTTCGTCGCTTTCCTGGCGCTTTTGTGACGCTTTCTTGGCGCTTTTTGAAAGGCTGCAAAGCAGCCAATCAACAAGCGTCATACAACTTGCCCCAAGAGGCCGTCACAGCCATGCCTACTATTGGCATGGCTGTGATTGGCCAGAGCACCATATGACCCAGCCTCTATTTAAGCTGGAGTCACATAGCGCCGCCCGTCACTCTGCTCTGATCAGCATAGGGAGAGGTTGCGGCTGCGACAGTAGGGCGAGATTAGGCAGATTAACTCCTCCAAAGGACTTGATTAATTGATCGATCTGCAGCTGTGGATCATTGAGCTGCTGATACTCAATTGCTCACTGTTTTTAGGCTGCCCAGACCGTTTGTCAGTCACTTTTTTCTGGGGTGATCGGCGGCCATTTTGTGTCTTGTGGTGTGCCAGCACAAGCTGCGACCAAGTGCATTTAAACCTCAATGGTGTGGTTGTTTTTTGGCTAAAGCCTACATCAGGGTGAAGCTGTCACACCAAGTGCATTTAACCAGCAATAGTCTGTTTATTTTTTGGCTATATACTACATCAGGGGCAAGCTGCGCCTGTCACCAAGTGCATTTAACCCTCAATGGTGTGGTTGTTTTTTGGCTAAAGCCTACATCAGGGTGAAGCTGTCACACCAAGTGCATTTAACCAGCAATAGTCTGTTTATTTTTTGGCCATATACTACATCAGGGGCAAGCTGCGCCCGTCACCAAGTGCATTTAACCCTCAGTAGTGTGGTTGGTCAAACTGTCACACCAAGTGCATTTGACCAGCAATAGTCTGTTCATGTTTTGGCCATATACTACATCAGGGGCAAGCTGCGCCCGTCACCAAGTGCATTTAACCCTCAGTAGTGTGGTTGGTCAAGCTGTCACACCAAGTGCATTTAACCAGCAATAGTCTGTTCATTTTTTGGCCATATACTACATCAGGGGCAAGCTGCGCCCGTCACCAAGTGCATTTAACCCTCAGTAGTGTGGTTGGTCAAACTGTCACACCAAGTGCATTTAATCAGCAATAGTGTGGTTATTTTTTGGCCATATCCCAGTCTAACTCTGTCAGTAAATCCATACCGGTCACCCAGCGCCTAAATACTAGGCCTCAAATTTATATCCCGCTAAATCTGTCGTTACCGCTGTACTGTTCTGGCTGGGCAAGTTATTTAGTGTCCGTCAAAGCACATTTTTTGTTCTGGGTTGAAATACAATTCCCAATTTAGCAATTTCATAATTTAGTGGTTTCTGCTATATCAGAGCTATTTGAAATCTATCCCTAAAAGGGTATATAATATTCAAGGTGCACATAGGGTCATTCAGAATAACTTCACACACACGCTACTGTGCATTTCCAAGTCTAATTCTGTCAGTAAATCCATACCGGTCACCCAGCGCCTAAATACTAGGCCTCAAATTTATATCCCGCTAAATCTGTCGTTACCGCTGTACTGTTCTGGCTGGGCAAGTTATTTAGTGTCCGTCAAAGCACATTTTTTGTTCTGGGTTGAAATACAATTCCCAATTTAGCAATTTCATAATTTAGTGGTTTCTGCTATATCAGAGCTATTTGAAATCTATCCCTAAAAGGGTATATAATATTCAAGGTGCACATAGGGTCATTCAGAATAACTTCACACACACGCTACTGTGCATTTCCAAGTCTAATTCTGTCAGTAAATCCATACCGGTCACCCAGCGCCTAAATACTAGGCCTCAAATTTATATCCCGCTAAATCTGTCGTTACCGCTGTACTGTTCTGGCTGGGCAAGTTATTTAGTGTCCGTCAAAGCACATTTTTTGTTCTGGGTTGAAATACAAATCCCAATTTAACATTTCATAATTTAGTGGTTTCTGCTATATCAGAGCTATTTGAAATCTATCCCTAAAAGGGTATATAATATTCAAGGTGCACATAGGGTGATTCAGAATAACTTCACACACACGCTACTGTGCATTTCCAAGTCTAATTCTGTCAGTAAATCCATACCGGTCACCCAGCGCCTAAATACTAGGCCTCAAATTTATATCCCGCTAAATCTGTCGTTACCGCTGTACTGTTCTGGCTGGGTAAGTTATTTAGTGTCCGTCAAAGAACATTTTTTGTTCTGGGTTGAAAAACAATTCCAAATTTAGCAATTTCCTAATTTAGTGGTTTCTGCTGTATCAGAGCTATTTGAAATCTATCCCTAAAAGGGTATATAATATTCAAGGTGCACATAGGGTCATTCAGAATAACTTCACACACACGCTACTGTGCATTTCCAAGTCTAATTCTGTCAGTAAATCCATACCGGTCACCCAGCGCCTAAATACTAGGCCTCAAATTTATATCCCGCTAAATCTGTCGTTACCGCTGTACTGTTCTGGCTGGGTAAGTTATTTAGTGTCCGTCAAAGAACATTTTTTGTTCTGGGTTGAAAAACAATTCCAAATTTAGCAATTTCCTAATTTAGTGGTTTCTGCTGTATCAGAGCTATTTGAAATCTATCCCTAAAAGGGTATATAATATTCAAGGTGCACATAGGGTCATTCAGAATAACTTCACACACACGCTACTGTGCATTTCCAAGTCTAATTCTGTCAGTAAATCCATACCGGTCACCCAGCGCCTAAATACTAGGCCTCAAATTTATATTCAGCTGAATTTGAATACAATACATTGGGCCAAATAATATTTTTGTTGTTGTGGTGAACGATAACAATGAGGAAAACATCTAGTAAGGGACGCGGACGTGGACATGGTCGTGGTGGTGTTAGTGGACCCTCTGGTGCTGGGAGAGGACGTGGCCGTTCTGCCACATCCAGATGTCCTAGTGTACCAACTACCTCAGGTCCCAGTAGCCGCCAGAATTTACAGCGATATATGGTGGGGCCCAATGCCGTTCTAAGGATGGTAAGGCCTGAGCAGGTACAGGCATTAGTCAATTGGGTGGCCGACAGTGGATCCAGCACGTTCACATTATCTCCCAACCAGTCTTCTGCAGAAAGCGCACAGATGGCGCCTGAAAACCAACCCCATCAGTCTGTGACATCACCCCCATGCATACCAGGGAAACTGTCTGAGCCTCAAGTTATGCAGCAGTCTCTTATGCTGTTTGAAGACTCCGCTGGCAGGGTTTCCCAAGGGCATCCACCTAGCCCTTCCCAAGCGGTGAAAGACATAGAATGCACTGACGCACAAACACTTATGTTTCCTGATGATGAGGACATGGGAATACCACCTCAGCATGTCTCTGATGATGACGAAACACAGGTGCCAACTGCTGCGTCTTTCTGCAGTGTGCAGACTGAACAGGAGGTCAGGGATCAAGACTGGGTGGAAGACTATGCAGGGGACGATGAGGTCCTAGACCCCACATGGAATGAAGGTCGTGCCACTGACTTTCACAGTTCGGAGGAAGAGGCAGTGGTGAGACCGAGCCAACAGCGTAGCAAAAGAGGGAGCAGTGGGCAAAAGCAGAACACCCGCCCCCAAGCGACTCCACCTGCTACTGACCGCCGCCATCTGGGACCGAGCACCCCAAAGGCAGCTTGGATGTACCACCAACACCACCACCATCTCCGTCACCAAGCGTCTCAACCATGTCACACGGCAGCATTCAGCTCTCCATCTCACAAACATTTGAGAGAAAGCGTAAATTCCCACCTAGCCACCCTCGATCCCTGGCCCTGAATGCCAGCATTTCTAAACTACTGGTCTATGAAATGCTGTCATTTAGGCTGGTGGACACAGACAGCTTCAAACAGCTCATGTCGCTTGCTGTCCCACAGTATGTTGTTCCCAGCCGGCACTACTTCTCCAAGAGAGCCGTGCCTTCCCTGCACAACCAAGTATCCGATAAAATCAAGTGTGCACTGCGCAACGCCTTCTGTGGCAAGGTCCACCTAACCACAGATACGTGGACCAGTAAGCACGGCCAGGGACGCTATATCTCCCTAACTGCACACTGGGTAAATGTAGTGGCAGCTGGGCCCCAGGCGGAGAGCTGTTTGGCGCACGTCCTTCCGCCGCCAAGGATCGCAGGGCAACATTCTTTGCCTCCTGTTGCCACCTCCTCCTACTCGACTTCCTCCTCCTCTTCTTCCACCTGCTCATCTAGTCAGCCACACACCTTCACCACCAACTTAACACACAGCCCGGGTAAACGTCAGCAGGCCATTCTGAAACTCATATGTTTGGGGGACAGGCCCCACACCGCACAGGAGTTGTGGCAGGGTATAGAACAACAGACCGACGAGTGGTTGCTGCCGGTGAGCCTCAAGCCCGGCCTGGTGGTGTGTGATAATGGGCGAAATCTCGTTGCAGCTCTGGGACTAGCCAGTTTGACGCACATCCCTTGCTTGGCGCATGTGCTGAATTTGGTGGTGCAGAAGTTCATTCACAACTACCCCGACATGTCAGAGCTGCTGCATAAAGTGCGGGCCGTCTGTTCGCGCTTCCGGCGTTCACATCCTGCTGCTGCTCGCCTGTCTGCGCTACAGCGTAACTTCGGCCTTCCCGCTCACCGCCTCATATGTGACGTGCCATCCAGGTGGAACTCCACCTTGCACATGCTGGACAGACTGTGCAAGCAGCAGCAGGCCACAGTGGAGTTTCAGCTGCAGCACGCACGGGTCAGTCGCACTACAGAACAGCACCACTTCACCACCAATGACTGGGCCTCCATGCGAGACCTGTGTGCCCTGTTGCGCTGTTTCGAGTACTCCACCAACATGGCCAGTGGTGATGACGCCGTTATCAGCGTTACAATACCACTTCTATGTCTCCTTGAGAAAACACTTAGGGCGATGATGGAAGAGGAGGTGGCCCAGGAAGAGGAGGAGGAGGAAGAGGGGTCATTTTTAGCACTTTCAGGCCAGTCTCTTTGAAGTGACTCAGAGGGAGGTTTTTGGCAACAGCAGAGGCCAGGTACAAATGTGGCCAGCCAGGGCCCACTACTGGAGGACGAGGAGGACGAGGATGAGGAGGAGGTGGAGGAGGATGAGGATGAAGCATGGTCACAGCGGGGTGGCACCCAACGCAGCTCGGGCCCATCATTGGTGCGTGGCTGGGGGGAAACGCAGGACGATGACGATACGCCTCCCACAGAGGACAGCTTGTCCTTACCCCTGGGCAGCCTGGCACACATAAGCGACTACATGCTGCAGTGCCCGCGCAACGACAGCAGAGTTGCCCACATTTTAACGTGTGCGAACTACTGGGTTGCCACCCTGCTGGATCCACGCTACGAAGACAATGTGCCCTCCTTACTTCCTGCACTGGAGCGTGATAGGAAGATGCGCGAGTACAAGCGCATGTTGGTAGACGCGCTACTGAGAGAATTCCCAAATGTCACAGGGGAACAAGTGGAAGCCCAAGGCCAAGGCAGAGGCGGAGCAAGAGGTCGCCAAGGCAGCTGTGTCACGGCCAGCTCCTCTGAGGGCAGGGTTAGCATGGCAGAGATGTGGAAAAGTTTTGTCAACACGCCACAGCTAACTGCACACTACCTGATACGCAACGTGTTAGCAGGAGGCAACATTTCACTAATATGGTGGAACAGTACGTGTGCACACCCCTCCACGTACTGACTAATGGTTCGGCCCCATTCAACTACTGGGTCTCTAAATTGTCCACGTGGCCAGAGCTAGCCTTTTATGCCTTGGAGGTGCTGGCCTGCCCGGCGGCCAGCGTTTTGTCTGAACGTGTATTCAGCACGGCAGGGGGTGTCATAACAGACAAACGCAGCCGCCTGTCTACAGCCAATGTGGACAAGCTGACGTTCATAAAAATGAACCAGGCATGGATCCCACAGGACCTGTCCGTCCCTTGTCCAGATTAGACATTAACTACCTCTTCTTAACCATATATTATTGTACTCCAGGGCACTTCCTCATTCAATCCTATTTTTATTTTCATTTTACCATTATATTGCGAGGCTACCCAAATTTGAATGAACCTCTCCTCTGTCTGGGTGCCTGGGCCTAAATATATGCCAATGGACTGTTCCAATGTTGGTTGACGTGAAGCCTGATTCTCTGCTATGACATGCAGACTGATTCTCTGCTGACATGAAGCCAGATTCTCTGTTAAGGGATCTCTCTCCTCTGCCTGGGTGCTGGGCCTAAATATATCCCAATGGACTGTTGCACTGGTGGCTGACGTGAAGCCTGATTGTCTGTTACGGGACCTCTCTCCTCTGCCTGGGTGCTGGGCCTAAATATCTGACAATGGACTGTTGCATTGGTGGCTGACGTGAAGCCTGATTCTCTGCTATGACTTGAAGACTGATTCTCTGCTGACATAAAGCCAGATTCTCTGTTACGGGACCTCTCTCCTCTGCCTGGGTGCTGGGCCTAAATTTATGAAAATGGACTCCTACAGTGGTGGGTGACGTGAAGCCTGATTCTCTGCTATGATATGAAGACTGATTCTCTGCTGACATGAAGCCAGATTGTCTGTTACGGGACCTCTCTCCTCTGCCTGGGTGCTTGGCCTAAATTTCTGAAAATGGACTGTTGCAGTGGTGGCTGACGTGAAGCTTGATTCTCTGCTATGACATGCAGACTGATTCTCTGCTGACATGAAGCCAGATTCTCTGTTAAGGGACCTCTCTCCTCTGCCTGGGTGCTGGGCCTAAATATATGCCAATGGACTGTTGCACTGGTGGCTGACGTGAAGCCTGATTGTCTGTTACGGGACCTCTCTCCTCTGCCTGGGTGCTGGGCCTAAATATCTGACAATGGACTGTTGCATTGGTGGCTGACGTGAAGCCTGATTCTCTGCTATGATATGAAGACTGATTCTCTGCTGACATGAAGCCAGATTGTCTGTTACGGGACCTCTCTCCTCTGCCTGGGTGCTGGGCCTAAATTTATGACAATGGACTGTTGCAGTGGTGGCTGACGTGAAGCCTGATTCTCTGCTATGATATGAAGACTGATTCTCTGCTGACATGAAGCCAGATTGTCTGTTACGGGACCTCTCTCCTCTGCCTGGGTGCTTGGCCTAAATTTATGAAAATGGACTGTTGCAGTGGTGGCTGACGTGAAGCCTGATTCTCTGCTATGACATGCAGACTGATTCTCTGCTGACATGAAGCCAGATTCTCTGTTACGGGACCTCTCTCCTCTGCCTGGGTGCTGGGCCTAAATATATGCCAATGGACTGTTGCACTGGTGGCTGACGTGAAGCCTGATTGTCTGTTACGGGACCTCTCTCCTCTGCCTGGGTGCTGGGCCTAAATATCTGACAATGGACTGTTGCATTGGTGGCTGACGTGAAGCCTGATTCTCTGCTATGATATGAAGACTGATTCTCTGCTGACATGAAGCCAGATTGTCTGTTACGGGACCTCTCTCCTCTGCCTGGGTGCTGGGCCTAAGTTTATGACAATGGACTGTTGCAGTGGTGGCTGACGTGAAGCCTGATTCTCTGCTATGACATGAAGACTGATTCTCTGCTGACATGAAGCCAGATTCTCTGTTACGGGACCTCTCTCCTCTGCCTGGGTGCTGGGCCTAAATTTATGAAAATGGACTGTTGCAGTGGTGGCTGACGTGAAGCCTGATTCTCTGCTATGACATGCAGACTGATTCTCTGCTGACATGAAGCCAGATTCTCTGTTAAGGGACCTCTCTCCTCTGCCTGGGTGCTGGGCCTAAATATATGCCAATGGACTGTTGCACTGGTGGCTGACGTGAAGCCTGATTGTCTGTTACGGGACCTCTCTCCTCTGCCTGGGTGCTGGGCCTAAATTTATGAAAATGGACTCTTACAGTGGTGGGTGACGTGAAGCCTGATTCTCTGCTATGATATGAAGACTGATTCTCTGCTGACATGAAGCCAGATTGTCTGTTACGGGACCTCTCTCCTCTGCCTGGGTGCTTGGCCTAAATTTATGAAAATGGACTGTTGCAGTGGTGGCTGACGTGAAGCCTGATTCTCTGCTATGACATGCAGACTGATTCTCTGCTGACATGAAGCCAGATTCTCTGTTACGGGACCTCTCTCCTCTGCCTGGGTGCCGGGGCCTAAATATCTGAGAATGGACTGTTCCAGTGGTGGGTGACGTGAAGCCAGATTCTCTGCTATGGGACCTCTCTCCAATTGATTTTGGTTAATTTTTATTTATTTAATTTTTATTTTTATTCATTTCCCTATCCACATTTGTTTGCAGGGGATTTACCCACATGTTGCTGCCTTTTGCAGCCCTCTAGCCCTTTCCTGGGCTGTTTTACAGCCTTTTTAGTACCGAAAAGTTCGGGTCCCCATTGACTTCAATGGGGTTCGGGTTCGGGATGAAGTTCGAATCGGGTTCGGATCCCGAACCCGAACATTTCCGGGAAGTTCGGCCGAACTTCTCGAACCCGAACATCCAGGTGTTCGCTCAACTCTACCCAAGACCCATAACTTTTTGTGTTTGTTTTTTCAATGATGTTGTGGTAGGGCTTAATTTTGCGGGACAACTTGTATTTTTCATTGGCATCATTTTGGAGTAAATAGCACTTTTTGATCTCTTGCTATTACTTTTTTTTGTGGCAACTAAGAATAAATTAGCAATTACGGCGTTCACCGTAAGGGATAATTTACATGTTATTTATTTAGTCCGGGTCATTATGGATGTGGCAATCCCAAACATATAGTGGAGATTTTTTTTTTCCATTTTTTTTCATTGAAAAGTGTATTTTTTATGGAAAAAAGCATAATATTTTTTATGAGATTTTTTTTATTGAATACATTTTTTTTTTTTACTGCTTAAAAGTCTTTCAGGGCGACTATAATAGACAACATTCTGATTATTTTTAAAATGCAATGTGTTATCCCTGTAGTGCATTGCATTTTAATATCTGTGCTATTCCAATATTGACCAGCAGGCTGCGCCAGTGAGGCACAGCCTGCTGGAAATGACTCAAGGCTGGTCTGGGGCCTACATGATACCGCAGCCAGGCTTCACAAACATCGGCACCCCTCAATCGCATTTGCGGGGTGCAGATGGGAGACCTAGGGAGTCTGCTCCCTCTGTCAGCACTGTACATGCGGCGGGCGCCATTGCCCATTGCCCATGGCATGTAAAGTGTGAAACAGCCCAGATCGGCTCTCCTGCCCGTCCAGGTTTTTATAGCAGGGCTGGAGTCCAATCAATGAGATGAGATTGGAGGTGTTGGTTACAGCTGCCCTGCCCTATAAAATACACACACCAGTTCTGGGTTTGCTTTTCACAAGAAGCATTGTCTGATGTGACTGATAATATAGGATAAACCAGGCACTCAAGTATGGAGTAAATTGATAAGGATATTTATTCCCACAATGACAATAGAATATAGCAATAAAATTCACCAATAAAAATCACCAATAAAAACACCAATAAGAAACTATAAAATATTATAAAACACTTTAAACTGTAATAGCAGCAACATAAGGCATGTGCACTAAAAGTCAATGTGTTAATTGAATAGCAGCGGCATTTATATTAAATTAATACGCAGCAGCAATTAATATATAGCAGCATTGGACATATGTGGCTTGTAGATACTGAAGTCATTGGGTTCAGAAGACAAGGAAAACGCAGAAAAACCGTAATTGGTAGCAAAGTCTTATAAGCGCTTCTTTGGTTTCGGTAATGCTGAATTTGCACAGCGGTGGCGTCCCACCGATTTGAGCAACTCTGTTGTTTCGTTTTACCTGGCCAGTATGTCTTTATCCTACGTCCGGATCTGTGGAAATTTGCTGTGAGCGCGGTGTCACCTGGATATCCTGCTCACCGAAGTAATGTCTGTGGCTTTATTAGGATTCCTCCGGTGTTCGTCGCTCTTAGTCACAGCTGATGAATTCTTGGAAGTCCAGGGGAGCTATTTTTCCAGCATGCCGGTACAGGGTATTAGACCATACGCGTTTCGGGGTTCTCTGAATGACCCCTTCCTCAGTGGTACCCCGAAACGCGTATGGTCTAATACCCAGCATTACCGAAACCATGCGCACACTGCATTTGATCCAGTTTCGTCCATCTTAGCTGTGGATGTTAGTCAACCGCTCGAGGATAGAGATCGCGTGATTTGTTTTTTTTCGCGCATGCGCTAATCGCGTATGGTATTTTCGCGCATGCGCCAATCGTATATGGGGACGCCAAGGAGCACGATCAACGCCAACATGCAGCTGCCCACCTGACAGTGAGTTTTTTAATTCACCCTATTAGGGTAATCACTGACACTTATTAAGATATATTCCATATAAATCACGAGATGTGGAACTAATGTTTTATCTGTTTGATGCACTGTTTTTGCCAAATGATGGCAATCTGATATATGTATTTTTTATAATCACATGTATTGCCTGATCACTGTATATTCACTGTATGATGTTCAATTGATGTTAATCTATTTTGGATTGATGCTCTTATTTAAAGTGTGTCTGTAACACATGTGCACTGTGCTTGATAAAGACAGCAACAAGCTGTTGAAACGTCGCCTTATTTTGGGTCCAATAAATCTTCATCATTTGAATTGATTTGGAGTGTTGCTGGCTATTTTCTACATATATATATATATATATATATATATATTGATGAATAAATCATTTACATATAGTGCCATATCATTTATCTAGTGTTAAAAACAAGTAGTTCATATATTGTGTTCTACAAAAAAACATAACCGTTGAAAGTGGTGTGTGCTTTATTATTGTATCCTATAAGAAACCCTCCCTGACCAGGGAAAACAGGAACATGTCCTCCACTAGACCCCTCCACTGGAGCCCCAAAGAATACATGAGGCAACAAGAAGCCAAGAAAAGGACTGCATACAGCTCAGACTTTGTCCAAACCATCCATCCGGCCCTCCAAGACACACCACGGGCAAGTAGGTACTAAAAAAGAAAAAGACCCGTGCAGTACTTAGGCTGGGCCACCGTAAAAAAAAAAAGCAGCGGCCCAGCGGCCTAAGTGACCGCAGTAAAAAGGCATATGGGTGGTCACTAATGGGTTAATATATACAGTACAGACCAAAAGTTTGGACACACCTTCTCATTCAAAGAGTTTTCTTTATTTTCATGACTATGAAAATTGTAGATAAAAAAGATAACAAAAAAGTGTGAAACAACTGAAAATATGTCATATTCTAGGTTCTTCAAAGTAGCCACCTTTTGCTTTGATTACTGCTTTGCACACTCTTGGCATTCTCTTGAGGAGCTTCAAGAGGTAGTCACCTGAAATGGTTTTCACTTCACAGGTGTGCCCTGTCAGGTTTAATAAGTCGGATTTATTGCCTTATAAATGGGGTTGGGACCATCAGTTGCGTTGTGGATAAGTCAGGTGGAATACACAGCTGATAGTCCTACTGAATAGACTGTTAGAATTTGTATTATGGCAAGAAAAAGCAGCTAAGTAAAGAAAAACGAGTGGCCATCATTACTTTAAGAAATGAAGGTCAGTCAGTCCGAAAAATTGGGAAAACTTTGAAAGTGTCCCCAAGTGCAGTCACAAAAACCATCAAGCGCTACAAAGAAACTGGCTCACATGCGGACCGCCCCAGGAAAGGAAAACCAAGAGTCACCTCTGCTGCGGAGAATAAGTTCATCCGAGTCACCAGCCTCAGAAATCGCAGGTTAACAGCAGCTCAGATTAGAGACCAGGTCAATGCCACACAGAGTTCTAGCAGCAGACACATCTCTAGAACAACTGTTAAGAGGAGACTGCTTGAATCAAGCCTTCATGGTAGAATATCTGCTAGGAAACCACTGCTAAGGACAGGCAACAAGCAGAAGAGACTTGTTTGGGCTAAAGAACACAAGGAATGGACATTAGACCAGTGGAAATTTGAGATCTTTGGTTCCAACGACCATGTCTTTGTGTGACACAGAAAAGATGAACGGATGGACTCTACATGCCTGGTTCCCACCGTGAAGCATGGAGGAGGATGTGTGATAGTGTGGGGGTGCTTTGCTGGTGACACTGTTGGGGATTTATTCAAAATTGAAGGCATACTGAACCAGCATGGCTACCACAGCATCTTGCAGTGGCATTCTATTCCATCCGGTTTGCATTTAGTTGGACCATCATTTATTTTTCAACAGGACAATGACCCCCAAACACACCTCCAGGCTGTGTAAGGGCTATTTGACCATGAAGGAGAGTGATGGGGTGCTGCGCCAGATGACTTGGCCTTCACAGTCACCGGACCTGAACCCAATCGAGATGGTTTGGGGTGAGCTGGACCACAGAGTGAAGGCAAAAGGGCCAACAAGTGCTAAGCATCTCTGGGAACTCCTTCAAGACTGTTGGAAGACCATTTCAGGTGACTACCTCTTTAAGCTCATCAAGAGAATGCCTAGAGTGTACAAAGCAGTAATCAAAGCAAAAGGTGGCTACTTTGAAGAACCTAGAATATTACATATTTTCAGTTGTTTCATACTTTTTTGTTATGCATATAATTCCACATGTGTTAATTCATAGTTTTGATGCCTTCAGTGTGAAGCTACAAATTTTCATAGTCATAAAAAAAACTAAAAAACTTTTTGAATGAGAAGGTGTGTCCAAACCTTTGGTCTGTACTGTATGTATATACTAGAAGAAGGACACAGCTTTGCACGGGTATATTTCATCTATTTAATTGAATGTTTCTGTGTGTCGTTAAAAGATATCGACAGTATCCACTATAACAGTGACGTCTACAGTTCCCCGCCCCTTTAACAGTGACCTCCACAGCAGCCTTTCCCCTTAACAGTAACATCCACAGTGCCCTCCCCCTTAAAGGGGTTGTCCGGGAGCATATGTTTAAAAATAAAATAAAAACATTTACTCACAATGTATATCTAAATAAAGGCCTCCATATATTTTCAGTTATTTTCACCACTTCTATGTGGCTCCAACGTTCCCCCACTCATTGTTTATATATCTGTTTATCTTTCCCGATCTTCCAGCTGTACTGCCCTGTGGGTCCTGGGGCACCGTAGCATCAGGTGGTTACAGCTGTCTCTCTGCCCCGCTGTAACTCCGCCCCCTCATCAATATTCACCTCCATTCATTCTAAAGCTCCTTGCCAGGTGATGTCATTAGACTGGATGGGCGGGGCTTAGTGGGATATCGGCCAGACGCTGTAACTCCGCCCCTCACCAATATTCACCTCCATTCATTGTAAAGCTCCTTGCCTGGTGACATCACCAGACTGGAGGGGCGGGGCTTAGTGCAATGTTGGCCAGCCTAGTTACCGCCCCTCCATCCACTCTGCATAAATTACTTATGCTGCCAGTGACGCCACCGGGCTCCCTGAGCAGCAGAAGAGGAAGCTTTGCTTGCCTGCAAGGGACTCGGTACGTCAATGAGGAGAAGCAAACCGTAACTTCCGGCCATGAATTTCAAAGATGAAAAAGGGGCTGCAGAAATCTGTACCAAAGGTACTATATGCTTGTATGTAATATGTATGCCACACTTGTGCTATTAGAGCAATGTCCCCAATCCCGGACAACCCCTTTAACAGTGACCTTCACAGTCGCCACCCATTAACAGTGACCTCTACAGAACCCCAGCCTTTAACACTGACCTCCAGAATGGACCATCCCCTTAACTGTGACCTCCATGGTTCCCAGTTCTCCTAACAGAGACCTCCACAGCAGCCCGCCCCTTTAACAGTGACCTCCACAGCGGCCTCCCTTTTATTAGTACCCCATCTCCTTAACAGTGATTTTCACAAAACCCCATCCCCTTAACAGTGGCCTCTATATCAGCCTGCCACTAGGGTGGCCGGAGGTTCGGTTTTAGGTCGGGCAGTTCAGCTTTCAGACTCCCTGTTCTCAGTCCGGTGCAGGGCCTGGACGGACACAGGGATGTCTTTTTGAACAGCTCACTCTCAGACAGCAGCACTGTGCTGTCTTAGTGTGAGCTGCAGGGAGAAAATCAACCTCCCTCCCACCCCTGCAGCTGATAGAAGTTGATTTTTACCTTCATTTTTTCAGCTGTCGGCTGCGGAGTAGGAGGGGCGTGGCTTAGTGGGACCTGAGGGCGGGATTTTTAAGTCTGTCTTTTGAGGGTGGCCTAAATAGCCACCCTACCTGCCCCCTGAACTGTAACCTCCACAGCACTTCGCTACCTTACCAGTGTCATTGACAGTGCCCTGCCCCTTTAAAGCTGATCTGCAGCAGTGAAAAATGGCTGGGTTGTTATAAAAACCTGATGTAAAACTGTGTGTATGTGGAGACTAAGGACCTGTGAGCTTCTATTGGCTGATAAGGGACATGTGACTATGTGTATGGCAGTTGGGATATGAAGATAAAAACCTGCAGGCTTCTGTTAACTAATGTAGATCATGTGATGTGCCATATTTGCATTTCTTGGGAATATCTCAGGAACAGAATATCATAGAGAGCTGAGACCCGAGTTAAAACCTTCCCGGACACCTGATGTACCTGTGTGTCAAATTTCGCAATTCTAAACACAACGGTGCGGATTCCTTTAGCGGACACACACACATACACTCAGCTTTATATATTAAGCCTATCTGTTGCCAGTAGACTTAAAGGGAACCTGTCATGTGGATATTTGATTAAAATCTAACTAATTATATACAATCATTAACTACTAAAAAGTACCTTAGATGTATTCACTTACTGGTGTGACAGATGGTTACCTCATAATATGCCACAAAGATGCCATATGCCGTATGCTAATGAGCTGATTTGAGTCCAGCGTGATGTCATTGAGTCCAGCGTTTTTTTAATTCAGAGCTATAGCCACTCCCCTGCTCACCTGCTGCTGATTCATATGGAAAATAACTGTCATTCAGCAGAAGGTGGGCGAGTCAGGAGCTCATGAATATTCAGGACTCATCATTATCAGCTGGAGCTTTTCAATACAAGATGTTGGCAGATTGACTGGGTCAGTTAAAGAAAGTGACCCAGCTAAGACAACCAGTCACTTATTTATGTTGCCCTTAGTTAGGACACCAAAAAACTGGTGACAGATTCCCTTTAATATCGGAATATTTTTGGGAAATTTTATAATTATTCTGAAATCAGTAGAATCGATTTGCTCATCTCTAAAAAATAAATTGTAATATTGGCAGATATATCTTTTCTGAAAGACAGGTCCTTAATAACTAGTACATCCAAATTGTGAATAGGATTGGAGTTCTGAAAGATTGAGTCTTCCAGGGCTAGAGGTGTTGGGTATGAAAGCTACCACTTTGCTGTTAAGAGCTGACCTCCAACCAACAGAACTTCAGTTTTGTCCATGTTCAGCTAGCATTTAATATACTGTATATTAGTATAGTATTAGTATAGTATATTATCATACAAATTATGTTATCATACACAGACTGTTTTTAACTTAATATTCAATATTGAACTTAAAGCTAATACCTTTTTCAAGGACTTTAATAGGAAGACACTGATCTGTCATTGTATTTTCTGTCCAAGTGAATAATCTTCTCAGAAGGGATATAGTTACAGGCTGCACCAACAATGATGTCACATTGGGTTTCATTTCCCAGGAGTTTCCATCTAAACAGAAAAAAAGTACAAACATTTAAAGCATGCTAGATTCCCACAAGGAGAATAAGCCATCTGTCTTCATAAGGGAATTATTCATCAAAGGCTATGCACACCTTTGGGGAAAAAAATAAAATAAATTATTGAATTGTGTTTCTTTTGAGTTACTATAAAAATCTTTTTTTTTCAATTGATCTTTATAAACAATATGGAATCCTTTTTTTGTGTACAGGGCTGAGATGCTGTAGTAGCAGATAGAGATGAGCACATTTTTCAAAAATTCCATTTGCCGAATAGCCAATTTTATTGGGAAAAATTTGGTTTGATCCAAATTTATTTGTGGTGAATTACAGAGAGCCTGTATAGTGGGGTAGAACACTGTGCCTTGCAGTAACACGCATAGGGTGTCTGCTTTGGTAGTGAACTAATACTATGAGTCCGAATGATATGCAGAAGACAGGCGTCGCTCTTGGAATCACTGCACGCTTCACTTATTTGGACAGTCAAAGGGGCCAAAACCGACTAAATAACTCAAGCATGAACTCAGCCTTACAGGTCGATGTTAGCACCAAGAAGAAGCGCAATCCTTTTACACCGTCGTCAGCCGATTCCTCATAGATATCAACAAAACCTGTTCAATTAAAAACTGATACGAGTAGAGCCCCCCACGACAGAGTGGAGAGGGTGTCAGCAGTACGTTTTGTTGACGTCAGTCATTATTTTGCCTTTCCTCTGATCCGTCAGAACAATAACCCACAAAAAACGGATCCTGTCTGTGGAGCATCCACCTTCACTCGATCAGCATTTGGTCAGCAATCAGTATTGGTAATGCCAAAAAAAAAAAAAAAAAACAGGAGTAGATCCAAAACAGAGATGACACATGAACAGAATATTTGCATGTCTTCTGTGTTTTGTACCCAGTCCTGCTTTTGGCTACCAAATCACAAACCATACAGGCCTTACAGCTGCTACACAGACAGGATCCGTTGCGTGTCTCATTTTTCCTTCCTTCTGACAGATCAGAAGTAGGGTCAAATAAATGATGACATCAGCCAAGTCAAAAAGACTATATAGTGGCACAGTCATGAAGTGGGGAGGCTGGGAACAGTCCACAGAGAGGCCCTATGACATAGTGGGCTGGAAGGAGCACAAGGAGACCACAAAGTCACACAATGACAGAGTATGGAGGTGGCGGCCGCATCAGAAGTCCACAGAGTGGCAAGGTGACAGTGTGGAGGTTGCAGCAGCATGAGGAGGCCACAGAGTGGCATGGTAACATAGTTTGGAGGAACATAAATGGTAAATAAAAAGGGGCACACTCAGACTCCGATGGGGGAACTAAATCCGCAGAATAGGTACAATTTATTAAAACATACACATATAAAAGATAGCAAATCCCCTAAAAATGGCGACCATACATAAAATCAAATAGACCCTAACAGAAATAACTGCTATATATCCTGTACTGGCTGTATATCACTTGAGCTGTAGAGGAACATGTAATAATTCATCCACTGACATCAATGGCTAGCCAGCTGCATAGGCTCAAACTCCAAATATAGTCCAGTTTGTGCACGTACTATATTCATAATCAGTCACTTGTAGCAGCTCGAAATTTGCCTCCACAACAGTGCTCAGTGAAATGCAATCATGAAAAAAAAATTGCCTACAAAAGGTGTACATAGCCTTTAACCACTTCCCGACCGCCCATTGACTATAAAAGTCCTGGGAGGTCCGCCTCAGGACACCCCAGAGAGAAGGCATCAACCGTTCCTGTGTGCCCCTGCCATCAAGATAACTGAAGTTAAATGTCTTCCAGAGGTCTTGTATGGCCTTATGGGCGACACAAAGTGTAAAAATAATAATAATAATAATAAAGTGTTTTATAAAAAAATAAAATATATAAAGTTTCAAATGTGAAAAAAAGTATCCCCAATTAAGTAATAAAATTAAGTAATAAAAAAATGAGAAAAAAGAGAAAAAAATAAAATAAGACATACAATATTTGGTATTGCTGCATCGGTGACGGCCAGCTCTTTAAAAATATCACATGAGCTACCCCATCAGGTGAATTCCGTAAAAAATAAATAAATAGAAAAATGACACCAAACAGCTTCTCCTTCCAAAAAGAGATAAAAAGCTACCAGAAAGCCAAATGTACCCCAAAATGGTGCCATTAAAATCTACAGCTTGTCACGCAAAAAAATTAAGTCCTCACTCAGCTAAGTCAACAGAAAATTCCATGTTAGAAAATCCAGATGCACAGGATTTCTGCCGAGATCTTCAAGCAAGATGGCGTCGGCCAGCCCGTCGCGAGCAAATGGAAGCGGTAAGTTTGATGTAATTGCTTTTTTATTGTTAATTTTACACTATTTTTGAACTCAGATGCCGCGATCATGTAATCTGAGGGTTACAATAAAGGGGGCGGGGCTCTCAGCTCCCTGTCATTGCACCCGCTATTTACAAAAAAATGCACTTTGTGATGAAGCAGCCAAATCAAATTTTCTAAATTCGCTCATCTCTATTAAGAAATTTCATGGATTTGGTAAATACAACTAAAACTCAGTTAACCAAAAACAGCTAATTACCTTGCAATATTACCATATACTGGGGCTCCTTTCACCTCAAAAGCTTTCCCCATTAACCGATTTATTTAACCAATCACTGGCAACAGGAGTCGTCCCAGAAGATTGGAAATTAGCAAATGTTGTGCCCATTCACAAGAAAGGTAGTAGGGAGGAATCGGGCAACTATAGGCCAGTAAGCCTGACATCAATAGTGAGGAAATTAATGGAAACCATACTTAAGGAGAGGATTGTGGAACATCTAAAATCCCATGGATTGAAAGATGAAAAACAGCATGGGTTTACTTCAGGGAGATCATGTCAAACTAATCTTATTGATTTTTTTGATTGGGTGACTAAAATAATAGATGGAGGAGGTGCAGTAGACATCGCTTATCTAGACTTTAGTAAGGCTTTTGATACTGTCCTACATAAAAGGCTTATCAATAAAGTGCAGTCTTTGGGCTTGGACTCCCATATTGTTGAATGGATTAGGCAGTGGCTGAAGGACAGGCAACAGAGGGTTGTAGTCAATGGAGTATATTCAGACCAAGGTCTTGTTACCAGTGGGGTACCTCAGGGATCTGTTCTGGGACCCATATTGTTTAATATCTTTATCAGAGAAATTGCAGAAGGCCTCAATGGTAAGGTGTGTCTTTTTGCTGATGACACAAAGATTTGTAACAGGGTTGATGTTCCTGGAGGGATACACCAAATGGAAAAGGACTTAGGAAAACTAGAGGAATGGTCATAAATCTGGCAACTAAAATTGAATGTTGATAAGTGCAAGATAATGCACCTGGGATGTAAAAACCCAAGAGCAGAATATAAAATCAGTGATGCAGTCCTAACCTCAGTATCTGAGGAAAGGGATTTAGGGGGTCATTATTTAAGAAGACTTAAAGGTAGGCAGACAATGTCACAGAGCAGCAGGAAATGCTAGCAGAACGCTTGGGTGTATAGGGAGAGGAATTACCAGTAGAAAGAGGGAGGTGCTCATGCCGCTCTACAGAGCACTAGTGAGACCTCATTTGGAGTATTGTGCTCAGTACTGGAGACCATATCTCCAGAAGGATATTGATACTTTGGAGAGAGTTCAGAGAAGAGCTACTAAACTCGTACATGGATTGCAGGATAAAACTTACCAGGAAAGATTAAAGGACCTTAACATGTATAGCTTGGAAGAAAGACGAGACAGAGGGGATATGATAGAAACTTTTAAATACATAAAGGGAATCAACAAGGTAAAAGAGGAGAGAATATTTAAAAGAAGAAAAACTGCTACAAGAGGACATAGTTTTAAATTAGAGGGGCAAAGGTTTAAAAGTAATATCAGGAAGTATTACTTTACTGAGAGAGTAGTGGATGCATGGAATAGCCTTCCTGCAGAAGTGGTAGCTGCAAATACAGTGGAGGAGTTTAAGCATGCATGGGATAGACATAAGGCCATCCTTCATATAAGATAGGGCCAGGGGCTATCCATAGTATTTAGTATATTGGGCAGAATAGATGGGCCAAATAGTTCTTATCTGCTGACACATTCTATGTTTCTATGTTTCCTTGCAACTGACTTTTTTCAAACAATGTTTGTGCATAGGGTACATAAGGTGTACACATTGTATTTCACTGCAATTATTTTACAATTTTCTTTGCAGTAGATATACCACAGCATACAGCTGTTGAGCTTCCATGTAGAAACACATGGCATTATAGATGGCATATATAATCCTTTATAGTGTTGATCACGAATATTCGAATTTCGAATTTTTATTGTGAATATAGGTACTTCAAAAATTTGCAAATATTTCAAATATAGTGATATATTCGTAATTTTGAATATTTGATTTTTTTTTATTCAATTTTTTTTTTTAAATCAGTATACATGATCCCTTCCTGCTTCTAGCTTGTGGGCCAATAAGAAGGCTGCAATATACTTGACTTTAGAAGTAGTGTTGTTTGCGAATTTTCACAATGTTGAATTTTTCAACTTACAACTATTAGACAAAGAATATTATAGCACTATATTAGCTAAATTGCTCTATATTCATTTTTTTTTCCGAATATTTGCTATATTGCTATAACTTAGTTTTTTTTCGAATATTCGCAAAAAAAAAAGAATAAAGAGCAATTTAGGTAATATAGTGCTCTAATCTTTTTTTTTTAATAGTTGTAATTTTTTTCCAATCTGAACTTCAGATGAGAAAAAAATTACAACTATTAGACAAAGAAGATAATAGCATTATAGCACTATATTATCTAAATTACTCTATATTTATTTTTTTCTAATATTCACTATATTGCTATATATTCTTGTTTTAGAATATTGCAAATATAAAAAAAAAACTAAGTTATAGCAATATAGCGAATATTAAAAAAAAAATTGAGCAATTTGGCTAATATAGTGCTATAATCTTTTTTTTAATAGTTGTAATTTTTTCCAATCTGAACTTCAGATGAGAAAAGAATTACAACTATTAGACAAAGATTATAGCACTATATTAGCCAAATTGCTCTATATTAGTTTTTTTTTTTCGATTATTCGCTATATTGCTATATATTCTTGTTTTAGAATATTACGAATATTTGAAAAAAGGAAGTTATAGCGATATAACGAATATTTGAAAAAACCCGAATATAGAGTAATTTAGCTAATATAGTGCTATAATATTCTTTGTCTAAAAGTTGAAAAATTTGCAATCAAAATTTGCATTACAAAAATTTGCAGATTACACGATCATTACCTTGCCGACTTTTCGAGTAAAAAAATCGTAGAATATAACGAATATTTGAATTTGCGAATATTCAACAAATATTCTGCAAAATATTTGCAAAATATTCCGAATTCGAATATGACCCCTGCCGCTCATCACTAATCCTTTATATATGCCATCTCGCCTCACCGTGTGAGATTTCGCTTGTTATCTTCTTCAATCAAGGATAACGTGAGTATGTATTTTTTTTTTTTTACTGGATTAGCCCATGAAAGGCCTCAGCAATGAACGCAGCATCTGAGATTAAACTATGAACAAGTTATGGGGGTCAGAATATGACGATAAAGAATAAAAAAATATATTCTAAAGTTTTTTTCCAATATTAACATGCAAGAAAAACTACTATACATACTAAACATATACTATACATATATGGTCTTGTCGGAATCATACTGACCTGGTGAATGAAGAGCAGAAGTCAGTTTTACTGCATAGTGAATGCCATAAAAGCAAAACCTATAAAAAAAACTGTCAGAATAGTTTTTATTTCAATTCCACCCCATTTGGAATTTTTTATGGGATTTGTCAGCTTGCTTACTGGGGTGCGACACCTGGAAAAACTGCTCCATCATGTTGCTGTTGGTGCTGCTATGTCTTCTGCTGCTAATGACGGCGGGAGGGGGGTAATTTTTTTGGGGGGCACCCTTTTAAACAAGATGGAAGCAGGTGCTGCAAGCTGTGTACACAGTGTTTCCTGGTAGTAACATAACTTGTTCACCATTTCTGCCAGAGGAAAATATTCCACCATTTTGCTCTGGAAGCGAGGGTCTAAAAGCATGGCTATTCAGTATTCAGACTTCTTGATGTCAACGATACGATCTACTCCCCACTGAGGTGTCTTGTCTGGTGCCATCCTCTTCATTGTACTCTTGCTCCCCTACATCTGACTCCTCCTCGTCCTCATCTTTGTCATCTTTCTCCTCCATGGCAGATTTCCTTTGTGCCCCCAACAGCCAACAGCTACAGAGTGGACAGCAAGATGCGTCAGCTGCTCTTCTTCTGCTGTACTCCCCTGCTGCATGAGCATCCACGTCTGTTCTAAGATAAATATGATAGTTATGACGTGGTTCATGCCACAGTTGTCCTTGCTGACCAACTTTGTGTCATCTTCAAAGGGCTTCAGCACCCAACAGGCACCTCGGATGAGCTGCCACTGCGTGACCTTGAAGCAACACATGCTCCCTGCTGCTGGGGCTGTCTGGAGCATGACAAAATAGTTCAAGGCTTTCCCTTGCTCTTACAGACCCTTGAGCATATGCAATGTCAAATTCTAGTGAGTGACATATTCGTGGATTAAGAGGTTTAGCACCAGGCCATTCTGTTGCTGCAAGTCTAGGAGAACACCCTTTAAAGTGGTTGAAGTGCTTGGAAAGCCTCATGGTCTTTGCCAGCATTTTGCGCAAGACGGTGTACTTATTTAGAAGACTCTAAGCCACTAGGTTGATGACGTGCGCCATGAAGTAAGCATGTGTCATTTTGCCCAGGTACAGGGCAGCCACAATGTTGTACCCATTCTTGCTGACCACTTTGAACAGTTGCACGGCAGAGTGCAGTTGCATGGCAGAGTGACAACCAGCAGGATGTTTGCTGCTTGATGTACTTGAGTAACTGCTTGCCGGTGTGGCTACTCTCTCCCAGGCTAATCAGCAATGTGGCAACGCTTGACCTGGCAGATGATAGGAAGGAGGGATAGTGCAAGCAACCCTGTGCCCAGCTGTTCAGGACTGGAACGTGTTCATGTAGGAGAAAGAGGAGGTGGATAAGTGTCTGGTGTGGGAGCCAGGCCAACACAATTGTGTGTGTGTGGGGACAAAGCCTCCTTGACGGGTTGCTGCCAGAATAACTGACCCAGTTGGCTGTGAAAGACATGTACTGTCCCTGCCCATAAAAGCTGCTCCAGGTGTCCACCATGGCATGAATCTTTCCGCACAGCGAGAATTGCAGGGGGCGTTTTGGGAGAAATATTGCCAGCTAGGAATCTTCCAGCAAGGTTGAGCACACACCATTAGGTCCATAAAGACAGCAGACTTGACTAATTTGTACAGAGGCAACTGCTCCAGCAGCAGAGCACCGGATGAGGAGACTGAGCAGGGATGATAGCAATTTAAAATAAACTGTACTGCTCATGGATGCTCCCTGGTTGCGGCAAGCTGGACTGGGAGAAGGAGATAACTCCTGCTACCTTGGGTGGCTGCCATTGCTGTTCACCTACAGGATGGGGTGATGCCACTTCATGTGGTTTAATAGAGCTATGTGGCCTATGCAGTGGCGTAGCTAAAAGCTCATGGGCCCTGGTGCAAGAGTTCAGCTTGGGCCCCGTCCCTCAGTGCTTGTTTGCAAGGGGCAGGGGAGCACATAGCCTTCCTGCTGCCTGAGACAAACATTGAAAGGGCACCCCCTCATGCCAAATTCTTAACCTAACCCCTTCCCTCCAGCCAGAGGTGTAAATTGACCAGTATGCACTTTCTATAATGCCAGTGTCTTATGTGGCACAAGGGTCTTTGGGCCCCCTTAGGCTCCTGGGCAGGGTAGCGACTGCTACCTCTGCACTCCCTATAGCTACGCCCCTGGGCCTATGTTTGTGTTTGCCTGCGCACACTTTATTTTGCTCTTGCATAGCTTGCTTTTATGGCATCCACCACACTGTAGAAATTACATGTTAACTTTATTCTGTGCATCAGTATAATTACAATGCCAAATGTATATAGTGTGTTTTGTTTTACTACTGTTGCACAATAATAATGCTGAAAAAGAGAATAATTTTTATGTTACTACATATTTTTCTGTGGATTTTGGGGAGCTATGTCTTCTTATTGAGAGTGCCTTAATCTGTTGGCATCAGAGCTAAAGCTTGCTAAGCTCTAATTTGCATACCTTCTTCCCAGAATTCCAGAGGAGCACTGTCTGGCCTCCTCACACTGATTAAGGTGCTCTTTAAAAGGAGAGATAGTACCTCCCCTCCCCCCCCCACCCCAAGTCCTCACCTAGGCCCCTCCCCAGTTAAGCCAGTACTTTCTGGTTATTTATTTATAGTTTTACACACTAAGGCAAGCACATGTTTTTAGAGTTTTTAAACATTTTTATTTTATTTTAACTCTTATTAATCTTAACATGCAAATTATATACTTTGTACTGCAATGTATTATGTCAGTATAACAGTGACTGGAGTACTAAGATGGGCCTGAGTGACCATTGTTAGGCCCTTAAAACAAAAAAAAATAAACACATTTAAAAAAGTAAAGTAAGTTTGCTACACATAACAGCCGTCAGCTGCTGTAGCAACCATTGGCAACTCATTTGTTTCCCTGGGGAGATAGGGAAATAACTGAAGGATCTCCTCCTCACTGTTATGAGCCCATCGCTCAGCCATAGCTGGACACCCTGTGCTGGTGCGTATGGTGTTTTCAACAGGTATAGCAGGCTGGGGATGAAATAAAAAAATAAATAAAAAGGACAACCCATTTAAACATGCCTTGGATAAACAAAGGGATAGCCAAAGAAAAAAAATTAAGTTGAAATAATATAATGGTCGACTAGAGTGACCATGTGGTTGTATGTTTCTATGATTACAAGTCCAACGCACAAAACATACATTTACACATTAGGACCATATCATAGTAAAAACAGTGGGTGCTTACAAACCATCAATTTTAGAAGTAAATTGCTACTTTTTATGGACTCGGGAAGACTTCACTTAATCATAGTAAGGACACAGTGGGTGGCATTTTTAAACTGAATCATGTGGAAAATCAAATAGTTCTGTCATTAGGTTTTTTTGAAGTAACATAACTACTTTAATGATTTAAAAGGAATATGTCTTTCAATAAAACCAATTACTGCAGACTGACCAACTACAACTACTTTATTTATTATCTCCAAGATAAGTCTTAATTTCACAGCTTCATATCATTTTAGCGCTTAATTAGATGAAATTGCTTCAACCTTATTTTCGTCAGACAAAATGACAGTAAATGTAACATAAAGGATGGGCTTAATTAAAGTGGATCATTTTACTGCACTAATTGTGAAGTTCATATAATAGATTTAAAGAATATTAGAAGTACCAGTATAAATATATTGAACGAAAATGCAAAGCCCACTTTCTATGATGAGTGAAATCATGAAAATGTAGACATAGTGAATTTAATAAATCTACATGCCGCATTCAGGCACACATACGCTCTGTCGGCAAGGGAACTCTCTCTAGGAGAGTACATTATTTGCACTCTGGCTGGGAAAATTCTATATGTCTGAGGCATGCGTTAGTACAGTGTAAGGGGGCACTTTCTGACAGACGCTGAATGTAGGGGCATGCTTTGGAAGCCTTTTGTATTATGGTATTCTGTTTCTAGATTAAACTGTAAGAGGGAAATTTCTAGTAGGCTGCACATGTAGGGGTGTTCTCCAGAATGTCCTTTGAATTGAGGTGCTCTCAGGCTAGAGTACAGTGTAAGAGGGCAGTGTCTGTCTGACAGGCACTACTTGCGGGCAGGGGCGTAGCTATAGAGGGTGCAGAGGTAGCAGTCGCTACCGGGCCCAGGAGCCTGAGGAGGCCCAAAGACCCTTGTGCCACATAAGACGACACCGGTATTATGGAAAGTGCATGCTGGTCAAGTTACACCCCTGGCTGGAGGGAAGGGGTTAGGTCAAGAATTTGTGGGGTGCCACTTCAATTTTTAAATGTTTGCCTCCCTGGCCACAAAGCACTGAGGGAAGGGGGGCGGGGGCAAGCTGAAATTTTGCACCAGTGCCCATGAGCCTTTAGCTACACCCCTGAATGCGGGGCTATGCTCCATAAAGTCCCTTGCATTAAGGAAATTTCTGGCTGAGGTAGAGTGTAAGCGGGCACTGTCTGAAAGAACCAGTAGGTGGGGGCATATTCTGGAAGTTCTTTGTACTGAAATACTCTCTGGTTCATGCGCTAATATTTGGCAGCCATTGTGAGCAATCTTGGGATAATCTGTTGTCTAATGAGCATGCTATAACTGGGCACTTACTGGTAGTCATTGAATTGAGGGCAATTCTGAGAGGAACAGGGGGCAATGCAGTTAACATTTTAATGGGTTACATTGGCATGTAAACATTTACACTCGTGTATGCATTAACAGGTAGTATCGAGATGAAAAGAAGGAGTCTAAGAAGCAGTTTACTACAGTTTGTATTGCATCATGACTTTTATTTGCAAGACACTTAGCGTAATGTGTGTTAGCTCAATTTAATGCCAAATAAATTTTAGTTTTTGAATTTAAAAATAGTAAAGTAGCTTAATGCCCATAACATTAAAAATGGTCCATTACCTTTTCTTGAAAAGTTAAGTCTCAAATTATACTGATAAATGTGGACATATTTTGGGAATAGGAAATCAATTTCAGTAAACTCAATGTCAGATTTAACTGTGAAGCATGAAATCTAAAATCCTTCTGGATGTGCTTTACTATAATATCCACAGTCCTTTTTGCTTGCTTGTAGTAATCCATGATGATTTACCATGAAAATGGAAAATTGTCATGAAATTATACATTGAAATTACAACTTTTAAAAAATTATGATGCCAGTGATACTTGTAATTATGATGCTCTTATTGCACATCAAATTCATTTCTATTCTCGTTTCTACTAACCATATATTATTCGTGATTTCTGCATTAAAGGCAGGAGGGACATAGTGTGAAATAAAACTAAGGAATCAGTGACACCATTACTGTGAACCATGTGGATTCTTTTTCTCACTTACTTCCTTTCACAGGTGTAAAGGTGGAGTAATGATATATATATATATATATATATCCTGTGAAGTAGGTAGCATAGTAGTTATAGCATGCTCTGTCTAATTGATTTCCATTTCTAATGATATGCATTATTTTGAACAAATTATAGATAAGCAATAATAAAAAAAATGATGTCCTATACAGCCATCTTTTGCCTACAGCTCCAGTACAGATCTATGTGTCTTTAGCCTGACATACTATTAATTGATTCTAACTTTATATCTTGTTTTTATATTTTATTGAATTTGCACAATAAAAACACTTAAAAGTGTTCTACTTTTCCATCAGCAGAGCTGTATCTATAGCGATTAGCTATAGATTTATTGGCACAATGTTAGAATACGTTTCACTTTTTGATGAATTTTTCTTTCTTTTTTATTTTAACCTTTTGAGGATGCAGGATATATAAACAGGAATCGTGGAATCATTTTTTATTTTTTTTGCAGTTTACCGTGCCCTAAAAATAAAGTGACAATTATAGCCTATAGCTTGGATCATTAAAAAATAACTTTTTAAATAAAATAAAAATAAAACTTTTTTAACTTAGGATTTTCCTTTTTAAAGGGCATCTGTCAGAACATTTTGTACCTATAAAAATGGCTGACCTGTTGCATGCGCGCTTGGCAGCTTGAAGGCATATGTGTCTGTTCAATGTTCATATGCAACTACATTGCTGAGAAAAATTATGTTTTAATATATGCAAATGAGCATTTAGGAGCAATGAGGGTGTTACCATTACACCTAGAAGGTCTGTTCTCTCTGCAATTACTGAGCCTTCACCACTTTGATAGAAAGGACAAGGCATAATGACATTTTCTCTGCCTGGACCTGTCAATAAAAGTGTATAGGACGCTGCAGTTGCAAAAAAAACAGCAGAGCCTCTAGGTGTAATGGAAAGCACCCATTGCTCCTACAGGCATATATTAAAACATTTTTCTTAACAATGTAGATACATATGAGCTTGGGACTAACACACATACTGTACCTTAAGCTGCAAAGCTTACATGCAACAGGTCAGCCAGTTTTATAGGTACAAATCTGCTGACAGATGCCCTTTAAATCTAAAAAAAATGTTTACAACTTTTTTTTATCACCACTACAGGACATGAACGTGATCATTTGTTCCACGTTGATCTACACGTCACCCACTATATTCAATCTCTGACCCATTCATGTAGTTTGCCCTACATCTCAGATCTATCAGAAGAATTCACCCTTTTATTTCTGTGGAAACAAAAACTAAAAAAAACTCATCTTGATTATTGTAACTCACTGCTAATTGTTATGACCCTCACTAAACCCTTCCCTCTCCAATCCACCCTGAATATAGAAACTGGGCTTACCTGTCTATGACCTCATGCACATGACTGTATCCATTTTGCAGTCCGCAAATCGTAGATCCACAAAAAAATGTATGTTGTCCATGTGCCGTCTGCATCTCATGTATGTTGTCCATGTGCCGTCTGCATCTTTTTGCTGACCCTATAAATTCAGTGGGTCTGTGGGTCACATTTTGTGTTCATAGTCTATCAGACATACAGTACATTAATCATCCATGTACTTTCTGCTTCCTTATGTCCATTCTGCAAAAGGATAGAACATGTCTTGTAAAAGACCACTGACCCACTGAAATCAATGGGTCCACACAAAAATGCTGATTAAATACAGACAGTATTTGTATTTTGCGGATCGCAATATATATATATGGTTGTGTATGAATGCTGACTGCTACTCAGATGCCTCCACACTTTGACAGTCATTGCACTAGTCTAGTTACACATACAGTGCAGAATTTAAAAAGTCTCACTCATACCCTCAAAGCTCTCCAAAGCCCCTGTATCTCTACACTCATTTTTGTCTACCAACCTACCCTTGCACTACGCTCTGCAAATAATATAAGACTAACATCCACTGTCCATAATCCAAACCTCTCAATCCTGTCTCCAAGACTTCTCCTTAGCTGCATCAGTTCTCTGGAATGCACTCTCTCAAACAATAAGGTTAATTCTTGCCTTCCACAGTTTTAGGCAATCCTTAAAAACACATATTTTAGGGTGGCGAATTACAACCCGCTAATCTAACTTTTCATGGTTCACCCCCTTCTCTCCATACAGTATTAATCCTAAGTACAGCAGTCAGTTATGATTTTAGATGACTCTGCTGGTGGGGTTTCCATGGGCCACCCACCTACCCTGCCCCAAAAGTGGAAGAGATTGAGTGCACCAATGCCCAACCACTTATGTTTGAGGATGAGGATGTGAGATGACCACCGCAGTACATCTTTGATGGCGAAACACAGGTGTCAACTGCTGCAGATTTCTGCACTGTGCAGACTGGCCAGGTGGGCAGGGGTGAGGAGTGGGTGGAAGAAGATGTGGAGCATGGCATCCAGATCATAAGAGTGATGTGTGCAGTTCGGAGAAAGAGGTGGGGGTCATGTAGCGCTAGTCACACAGCAAAAGTGTGAGCAAGGTGCAAAAGCAGAGTGGCCGAGGGACAGAGCACACTAAAGCAAGCTCAAAGGAGTTTCCTGGTGTGGTAGTTCTTCAGGCAATGTGCTGATGACAAAACATGGGTAGTTTGCATGCTGTGCAGTCATATCCTAAAGTGAGGCATACATGTTCTGAGCACCACCTGCATGACCAGACATCTAAATGCAAAGCACAAGCTGCAGTGGAGTAGACACCTAAAAAAAAAAACATTAAAGATCTGAGGCTCCTCCTTCCCCCTCTTCTGCGGCGATCTTGGCCTTTTCCTCCCCCCCTGGCACCCCATAAAGAGGTAATGTGACAGCAACACCACTACCACCAGAACGGTCACCGAGCATCTCCACAATGGGGAGACACTGGGGAGAAAGAGCAAATAACCCCCTACACACCCACGAGCCCTAGCCCTTAATGCCAGCATTTCCAAATTATTTACCTTTGAAAATAAAATATATAAGCAAACGAAAGGTACCGCAATGGGTACGCGTTTCCCGCTGAGCTTTGCAAATTTATATATGGGATCATTTGGGGAAAAATTCATTTACAATGAACACCTATGGCACAATAAGTTGATATTTTACAGGCGATACATTGATGACTTGCTACTAATTTGGGACGAAAGCCTGGACGATGCCCATAATTTCCTCTCTTATGTGAATAATAACAAATTCAACCTCACCTTTACGGCTAATCACTCCAAAGAAACTATAGAATATTTAGACCTTGGTCCTCTATTGGAAAAAAAAAACCATAGTAACAAAAACTTTCTTTAAGAAAGTAGATGGCAACAGCTATCTAGACTACCAAAGTGCACACCATAAAAAATGGAAAAACAAGCATATCCGTAGAAATTGCACAAACAATGTGGACTTCAGACATTAGAGCCAAATTATGAAAAGGAGATTCCAAACCAAAGGATACCCCACTAAGATCATTAAAGCGGCTTACCAACGGCCACAGGGACACACTCAGGAAGATTGCCTCCCCTCAAGAAAGAGGATCCATTCCTAAAAAAACACATCCGACCACAACCCCAAATTACCTTTAGGAGGGCCCAAACCCTCAAGAGTCTAATTGCTCCCAGCCGGTTACGAGACAGGAAACAGAACAGATCATACCTTACCACCCTTTTTCCCCCAATTCCTCGGGAGTTATAAATGTAGACTCCGTCGGTGCAAATGTTGTCTTAATACAGTCCTGATCAAAAGTTTAAGACCACTTAAAAAAATCATATTTAGCATGGCTGGATCTTAACAAGGTTCCAAGTACAGCTTCAACATGCAACAAGAAGAAATGGGAGTAAGACAAAACATTTTTTGAGCATTCAATTTAATGAAAACAACAAATAAACCGAAAACAGGTTGTTTTTTAGCTGATAAAAAGTTTAGGACCACACCTCCCCCAAAAAACTAACCCCCCCCCCCCTCCAAAACAGAAATCAAACTTCCAAATATGAACTCAGTAAGGAGTAGCTCCGCCGTTTTTTGTTTATCATTTCAAAAATTTGTTTCGGCATGCTTGATGCAAGTGTTTCCATGAGGTGAGTGGGAACATTTCTCCAAGTGGTGAAGACGGCCGCACGAAGGCCATCTACTGTCTGGAACTGTTGTCCATTTTTGTAAACTTCCCTTGCCATCCATCCCCAAAGGTTCTCAATTGGATTAAGATCAGGGGAACACGCAGGATGGGCCAAAAGAGTGATGTTATTCTCCTGGAAGAAGTCCCTTGTCCTGCGGGCATTGTGTACTGTAGCGTTGTCCTGTTGAAAAACCCAGTCGTTACCACACAGACTAGGAAAAACACAAATGTTACCTCAGTCATGATGAATGCTCTCTGCAACATCTGGACATAGCCAGAAGCCGTTTGACGCCCCTGCACTTCCTGAAGGTCCATTGTTCCACTGAAGGTAAAAGGACCCCAGACCATTATGGCGCGTAGAAAACGTCTCAGGTGGGATCTGCTCGTCATGCCAGTAACGTTGGAAACCATCAGGACCATCAAGGTTACATTTTTTCTCATCAGAGAATAAAACTTTCTTCCACCTTTGAATGTCCCATGTCTGGTGCTCCCTTGCAAAATCCAAACTAGCAGTTCTGTGGCGTTCAAGGAGACGAGGTCTTTGAAGACGTTTTTTGTTTTTGAAGCCCTTTAGTCTCAGATGCAGTCTGATGGTTATGGGGCTGCAGTCAGCAGCAGTAAGGGCCTTAAGTTGGGTCGAGGATCGTCCAGTGTCTTGATGGACCGCCAATTGGATCCTCCGGCTCAGTGTTCATGAAATTTTTTTGGGTCTTTCACTTGACTTTTTTGTTCCATAACCCTCAGGATCATTTAAGAAATTCAAAATGACTGTCTTACTGCGTCCCACCTCAGCAGTGATGGCGCGCTGTGAGAGACCCTGCTTATGCAGTTCAACAACCCAACCACATTAAAAAAGGGAGAGTTTTTTTTGCCTTTGCCATCACAACGTGTGACTACCTGACAGAAAATGACAATGAATCCACATCTTTGCACAGATTTGGCCTTTTAAAAGGCATGTGGTCCTAAAATTTGGATCAGCTGAAAAAAAGCCTGTTTCAGTTTAATCGTTATTTTCAATTGAATGCTCAAAAAATGTTTTGTTTCACTCTCATTTCTTCTTGTTGCATGTTTAAGCTCTACTTGGAACCTTGTTAAGATCCAACAATGTGGTCTTAAACTTTTGATCAGGACTGTATTTCCTCACGAGCCACTACTTTTTCAAGCAATACCACTGGAGAAAAATTTGAGATCAAACATTTCTTGAACTTCCTCCATGTATGTGATCTATCTCTTGAAATGCACATGTGGACTGCAGTACATAGGCCGCACCACCCTGGCCTTAAGGGAAAGAACAAAAAAACACCATTGGAATATAACAAATGGCTCCATGAAACATGGAGTATCCAGACATTTTTTTCAAGCTCACAACAAGGACCCCGCCGATCTTTCTTTAACACCGATCAAACACATTCCTGTCACTCTTGAGAGTAACTGTTTTAAAAAAAAAATGATGCCTATCCTTCACTTCAATAAGGCTTTCTGCACCTATTCCTCCATCCCATCTAGTTATCCACCCCCCCCCCCCTTGCTCCAGTGGTCTACCTATCCCTACCAACACACTGGTTGGTCCCAGTCTATTTCTCGTCCTCATCCTTCCTATAGCCAAGTTCCATAGCCTAGTCCCACTGGCTAGTCCCAGCCCATCTTTTGTCCCCCCTTCTTATAAGCTTCTCCACAGGTTCAACTCTCTACACCTCCCATCATTCCCCACTCTGCATCACCTCACTTACTCATGGGTCCGACCACCCATCATCTCACCTCACCCCCAATTCTCCTACTACCCTAAGAGCGCCACTCCCCTTCTCTCCACACTTATCGTAATGTCTTAACGATTCCCCCCCTCTTTCATCCCAGCAGTTAACTTATCACATCACTCCATCCACTATTCTTATTATATTATTCAATTGCAATCTCTCTTCAACCAATGCCCTCCATCCATTCCCCCCCCATCTCCCTTCTGCCCCTATTTACTACCCATTCACTTTCCCATCACACAATTAGTTTGCGTCCCTCCCCTCCATCCCAGCATTATATAAATTATATCACCCTCCCAAATATAATCTCATAGCACCTTCCCTTTATTCCAGCCATTACAAACCGTATCCATTATCCATCTATCCCATCCATAATCCCATCTATCCTCCCACCATCCTCTTGTAATACCAGCGCTTCACATGCTCTCTACATCAGCACTTAGCGCTACACAATCCCCTGCCTGCCGCACAGACTGTTCCTGTAGCCCCTCCCCGCCATGGACTCTCTTCCAATAGAGCGCCGCTCCTCTCTCACTCCCCCTTATCTTGTAAATCAGAGAGCACGCGCTGTATGTCAGTGTTCTCCTCGTGCTGCTTATACACTAGCCGCGCCGCCCTCACTGCTGACACAAGGTAACAAAAATCCTTCCCTCCATGTCATTCACATGTTCATGTCCCATAACAATTTTTACCTACCATGACCTTTTTGAACAAAAGAGTTAATCTAATCAATCTTTAATATAATAACAAATTTATGCTATTTTTGGGATTTTATCAATTGTCTATGCCCCTCACTATTTACCTCTGCATATGTGGCTATGCACCTTTAGAGTCACTACCACCAGTGCATGTCCTTTTAGAATTACCTTCTGCACATTTAAATAGACACACAAGTGTACATAGATTTAATTTCCATACTCTATACAGAACCATTCACACTTATATGGTCTCCTTGTATATCCTTATCCCCATACTCTTCACACATCAATTTATATCACCATACAACATTCTACTATTTTTATGGATATATACCCATATATTCTCGTATGTCTACTGCCGTATATTTTGTACATGTATTTTTGGTCTGTTTTTTAGACTTGACAAAGAGTCAGAAGTACCCCGAAACGCGTTGTCGCTTATCTAATATAAATAAAAAATTAGTTTTACCAACATCCATTGAAGTCGTGTTTGCGCCAAGAAGGTATCACATCTGTACTTAACTAGTACATATCCCCCCATTGAATCTGGTGGAGACGGACAGTTTTTAAAACATAATGACGGCAGCTGTCCCACAGTACATGGCTCCCAGCTGCCACTACTTTTCCAGGTGTGCCATCTCTACCATGCCTAATCGAATGGCGGACAAAATCAGGTGTGCGCTGTAAAACCCCATCAGTGGCAAGGACCACATAACCAGGAATATGTGGACCAGTAAGCACAGGCAGGAACATTATATATCCCTAACTGCCCACTGGGTAAATGTAGCGGCGGCTGGGCCTGAGGCAACCGCCACTGAGTATTGCTGAAAGTTTCTCAGTGCCTTCTGTTGCCTCCCCCTCTTCTATCACCTCCTTATCTGTTCAGCCTAACACCTGCCCCATCAACTTCCACATAGCCAAGGGGAAACAACAGCAGGCTGTTCTGAAACGCATATGTTTTGGGGAAAACCCCCACATTGAGCGTTAGCTGTGGGCGGGCATCGAAGAACATACCGATGAGTGGTTGATGCCGTTGAGCCTCAAACCCGGCCTGGTGGTGAGCGAGAATAGGTGAAAACTCATAGTGGCTCTAGGGTTAGCCAGTTTTACGAACATCCCTTGCCTGGAGCATGTGCTCAATTTGATGGTGCAGAGGTTCCTCATAAATTATCCCGGGATGACAGAGCTGCTGCAGAAAATGTGGGCCATCTGTGCACGCTTTCGGCGTTCTGACCCTGTTGCTCACTTGTATGTACTCCAGTGTAACATATGCCTTCCCCCTCACCATCTCATATGCAACATACCCACAAGGTGGAACTCCACCTTGCACATGCTGGAGAGACTGTGCGAGCAGAAGCAGGCAATAGTGGAATTTCAGCTACAGCACACACGGGTGAGTCATTCTGTCGAACAGCAACACTTCACCACCAATGGGTGGGCCTCCATGTTGGAAGTGTATGCCATGTTGCACTGTTTTAAGTACTCCACCAACATGGCTAGCGATGATGACACCGGTCCTCAGCATTACTATCCCACTTCTATGCCTCCTTGAACAAGCGCTTCAGGCAATAATGGATGAGGTGGTGGTACAGAAGGAATAGGAGGAGGAACAGGGATCATTCCAAAGGTTATCAAACCAGTCGTACACACGTGGCTCGGAGGATGGGTTCCTGCAACAGCGGCCAGGTACACAAATGTCCAGCCAGGGCACAGTTTTGGAGGATGAGGAGGATGATGATGAGGAAACTTGTTAACAGCAGGGTGGTACCCAATTCAGCTTATGGGCATCACTGGAGTATGGCTAAGGGGATACAGAGGACACAGACAATAAACCTACCACCACGAACAGCTTGTTGTGGCCTCTGGACAGTGTGGCACACATAAGCAAGTACATGCTGCAGTGCCTGCGCAATGACCGCTGAGTTGCCCTGATTGTTACCAGTGCTGATTACTGGGTGGCTACTCTGCTGGATCCCCGCTACCAGGACAATGTGCCATCCTTACTTTCGTCAATGGAGCATGATCAGAAAATGTATGAATACAAGTGCAAGCTGGTAGAGGCGCTACTGACGTAGTTCCCACCTGTTAGAGGGGGCTCAGTGGAAGCACGAGGTGGAAGTTGCCAATACAGCCAGGATACTGCCAGCACCTCAAAAGGGAGGTTAAGCATAGCCGAAATGTGGAAAGCTTTGTCAGCATGCCACAACAGCTAGCACCACCATCTGATACGGACCGTATAAACAGGAGGCAGTATTTCAGCAACATGGTGGGAGAGTACATGTTCACACGTCTGAACGTACTGACTGATGGGTCTGCCCAATTTATCTTCAGGTTCTCCAAATTGGACACATGGCCTGATCTTGCCCTTTATGCCTTGGAGGTGCTGGCCTGTCCTGTGGACAATATATTGTCCGAACATGTGTTTAGCATGGCTGGGGGTGTGATCACGGACAGGAGCATCCACCTTTGGACAGCCAATGTGGACAAGCTCACATTCATTCAAATTAACCTGGCAAGGATCCCACAGGACATGTCCATACCTTTGGCTTAGTAGACAAGTATACCGGTTGCAACTAGCAATTGTTATACTCTAGCACAGTTTGTTCATTCTGTTTGCCATCTCCCAACATTATAAGTAAAAAAAAAAAAACGATAAAATTAAAGGGAAAAAAAACAAAATACAAAAGCAGTGTTGGCTGCCTCCTCCTCCACCTACACCGCCACGTCCAGTCCCTGTTCAACCTTGCACTCAACTTCGAGCTCCTCCTCCTGGTTCAAGATTATTATTTTTTAGATTTTCTATTCTATGTTATTTTAAGTAATTTGCCTATCCACATTTGTTTGCAAGGCAATTGTTCTGCTCTTACCCCCATTATGCTTCCTTTTGCAGCCCTCTAGCCCTTACTATGACTTTTTTACAGCACCAAAGTTCGGATCCCCATTGACTTCTATGGGGTTCGAGTTCGGGTCAAGTTCAGGCACCCAAACCAAACTTTAAGCTAAAATTCGGCCAAACCTGTCGAACCTGAACATCCACAGGTCTGCTCAGCCCTAAAATTGACCCATTAGAAAAAATGTATTTTGAGAATGCATTTATAATATTTAGGTATATTCAGTACCATAATTTTATCTTATTATTTCCTGGACAGCCCTTTAACGTGAACATTCAATTTAGTTCATACAATAAGACATGGCCAAGATTTTGAAGGTTCAATTATCTCCTATTTCATTGTGAACAAAATGGTGAAAATCTTGAACTTTAATGTAAACATATTGTACTATGACATAATTAAGCTGTAAGTACAAGGGGAAATTATGCAAATTTCCTTTTTCTTAACGACATAATTGATGTACCGTATGCTGAATGGCTGTCCTATGTAAAATATATTTTTCTGTCTTCCATGTGCCAGATTTATATCTTTTAAAAAGTACTTGATGAGCTTATCAGTGAAAAGACTAGAACATCCTGCAAGAACATCCTAATTATGTTTATTAGTCTTATTTTTGCAAGTATGTTAACCACTTCAGCCCCGCTAGCTGAAACCCCCTTCATGACCAGAGCACTTTTTACACTTCTGCACTACACTCCTTTCACCGTTTATCGCTCGGTCATGCAACTTACCACCCAAATGAATTTTACCTCCTTTTCTTCTCACTAATGGAGCTTTCATTTGGTGGTATTTTATTGCTGCTGACATTTTTTCTTTTTTTGTTATTAATCGAAATGTAACGATTTTTTTGCAAAAAAATGACATTTTTCACTTTCAGCTGTAAAATTTTGCAAAAAAAAACGACATCCATATATAAATTTTTCGCTAAATTTATAGTTCTACATGTCTTTGATAAAAGAAAAATGTTTGGGCAAAAAAAAAAAAATGGTTTGGGTAAAAGTTATAGTGTTTACAAACTATGGTACAAAAATGTGAATTTCCGCTTTTTGAAGCAGCTCTGACTTTCTGAGCACCTGTCATGATTCCTGAGGTTCTACAATGCCCAAACAGTAGAAAAACCCCACAAATGACCCCATTTCGGAAAGTAGACACCCTAAGGTATTCGCTGATGGGCATAGTGAGTTCATAGAACTTTTTATTTTTTGTCACAAGTTAGCGGAAAATGATGATGATTTTTTATTTTTATTTTTTTCTTACAAAGTCTCATATTCCACTAACTTGCGACAAAAAATAAAAAATTCTAGGAACTCGCCATGCCCCTCACGGAATACCTTGGGGTGTCTTCTTTCCAAAATGGGGTCACTTGTGGGGTAGTTATACTGCCCTGGCAATTTAGGGGCCCAAATGTGTGAGAAGAACTTTGCAATCAAAATGTGTAAAAAATGACCGGTGAAATCCGAAAGGTGCACTTTGGAATATGTGCCCCTTTGCCCACCTTGGCTGCAAAAAGGTGTCACACATCTGGTATCGCCGTACTCACGAGAAGTTGGGGAATGTGTTTTGGGGTGTCATTTTACATATACCCATGCTGGGTGAGAGAAATATCTTGGCAAAAGACAACTTTTCCAATTTTTTTATACAAAGTTGGCATTTGACCAAGATATTTTTCTCACCCAGCATGGGTATATGTAAAATGACACGCCAAAACACATTCCCCAACTTCTCCTGAGTACGTCGATACCACATGTGTGACACTTTTTTGCAGCCAAGGTGGGCAAAGGGGCACATATTCCAAAGAGCACCTTTCGGATTTCGCAGGCCATTTTTTACAGATTTTGATTGCAAGGTACTTCTTACACATTTGGGCCCCTAAATTGCCAGGGCAGTATAACTACGCCACAAGTGACCCCATTTTGGAAAGAAGACACCCCAAGGTATTCCGTGAGGGGCACGGCGAGTTCCTAGAATTTTTTATTTTTTGTCGCAAGTTAGTGGAATATGAGACTTTGTAAGGAAAAAAGAAAAAAAAAGAAAAATCATCATTTTCCGCTAACTTGTGACAAAAAATAAAAAATTCTAGGAACTCGCTGTGCCCCTCACGGAATACCTTGGGGTGTCTTCTTTCCAAAATGGGGTCACTTGTGGCGTAGTTATACTGCCCTGGCAATTTAGGGGCCCATATGTGTGAGAAGTACCTTGCAATCAAAATCTGTAAAAAATGGCCTGCGAAATCCGAAAGGTGCACTTTGGAATATGTGCCCCTTTGCCCACCTTGGCTGAAAAAAAGTGTCACACATGTGGTATCGCCGTAATCAGGAGAAGTTGGGGAATGTGTTTTGGGGTGTCATTTTACATATACCGATGCTGGGTGAGAGAAATATCTTGGCAAAAGATAACTTTTCCCATTTTTTTATACATAGTTGGCATTTGACCAAGATATTTTTCTCACCCAGCATGGGTATATGTAAAATGACACCCCAAAACACATTCCCCAACTTCTCCTGAGTACGGCGTTACCACATGTGTGACACTTTTTTGCAGCCTAGATGCGCAAACGGGCCCAAATTCCTTTTAGGAGGGCATTTTTAGACATTTGGATCCCAGGCTTTTTCTCACACTTTCGGGCCCCTAAAAAGCCAGGGCAGTATAAATACCCCACATGTGACCCCACTTTGGAAAGAAGACACCCCAAGGTATTCAATGAGGGGCCTGGCGAGTTCCTAGAAATTTTATTTTTTTTGCATAAGTTAGCGGATATTGATTTTTTTTGTTTTTTTTCTCACAAAGTCTCACTTTCCGCTAACTTAAAAAAAAAAATATTCAATCTTTCATGGACTCAATATGCCCCTCACGGAATACCTTGGGGTGTCTTCTTTCCGAAATGGGGTCACATGTGGGGTATTTATACTGCCCTGGCTTTTTAGGGGCCCTAAAGCGTGAGAAGAAGTCTGGAATATCAATGTCTAAAAATGTTTACGCATTTGGATTCCGTGAGGGGTATGGTGAGTTCATGTGAGATTTTATTTTTTGACACAAGTTAGTAGAATATGAGACTTAGTAAGAAAAAACAAATAAAAAATTTCCGCTAACTTGTGCCCAAAAAAATGTCTGAATGGAGCCTTACAGGGGGGTGATCAATGACAGGGGGGTGATCAGGGAGTCCATATGGGTGATCACCCCCCTGTCATTGATCACCCCCCTGTAAGGCTCCATTCAGACGTCCGCATGTGTTTTGCGGATCCGATCAATGGATCCGTAAAAATTATACGGACGTCTGAATGGAGCCTTACCAGGGGGGTGATCAATGACAGGGGGGTGATCAATGACAGGGGGGTGATCACCCATATAGACTCCCTGATCACCCCCCTGTCATTGATCACCCCCCTGGTAAGGCTCCATTCAGACGTCCGTATAATTTTTACGGATCCATGGATCGGATCCGCAAAACACATGCGGACGTCTGAATGGAGCCTTACAGGGGGGTGATCAATGACAGGGGGGTGATCAATGACAGGGGGGTGATCACCCATATAGACTCCCTGATCACCCCCCTGTCACTGATCACCCCCCCTGTAAGGCTCCATTCAGACGTCCGTATGATTTTTACGGATCCATGGATACATGGATCGGATCCGCAAAACACATGCGGACGTCTGAATGGAGCCTTACAGGGGGGTGATCAATGACAGGGGGGTGATCAGGGAGTGTATATGGGTGATCACCCGCCTGTCATTGATCACCCCCTGTAAGGCTCCATTCAGACATCCGCATGTGTTTTGCGGATCCGATCCATGTATCCATGGATCCGTAAAAATCATGCGGACGTCTGAATGGAGCCTTACAGGGGGGTGATCAATGACAGGCGGGTGATCACCCATATACACTCCCTGATCACCCCCTGTCATTGATCACCCCCCTGTCATTGATCACCCCCTGTAAGGCTCCATTCAGACGTCCGCATGTGTTTTGCGGATCCGATCCATGTATCCATGGATCCGTAAAAATCATACGGACGTATGAATGGAGCCTTACAGGGGGGTGATCAGGGAGTGTATATGGGTGATCACCCGCCTGTCATTGATCACCCGCCTGTCATTGATCACCCCCTGTAAGGCTCCATTCAGACGTCCGCATGTGTTTTGCGGATCCGATCCATGTATCCGTGGATCCGTAAAAATCATACGGACGTCTGAACGGAGCCTGACAGGGGGGTGATCAATGACAGGGGGGTGATCAGGGAGTTTATATGGGGTGATCATGGGTGATCAGGGGTTCATAAAGGGTTAATAAGTGACGGGGGGGGGGGTGTAGTGTAGTGTAGTGTTTGGTGCGACTTTACTGACCTACCTGTGTCCTCTGGTGGTCGATCCTAACAAAAGGGACCACCAGAGGACCAGGTAGGAGGTATATTAGACGCTGTTATCAAAATAGCGTCTAATATACCTGTTAGGGGTTAAAAAATTCGGATCTCCAGCCTGCCAGCGAGCGATCGCCGCTGGCAGGCTGGAGATCCACTCGCTTACCTTCCGTTCCTGTGAGCGCGCGCGCCTGTGTGCGCGCGTTCACAGGAAATCCCGGCCCTCGCGAGATGACGCGTATATGCGTGACTTTGCGCAGGGCTGCCGCCTCCGGACCGCACATCTGCGTTAGGCGGTCCGGAGGCGGTTAAATAGAGATGAGCAAATTTCTTTAAAAAATTCCGTTAGCCAAATTTTCCGAAAAGATTTGGTTCGATGCAAATTTATTTGTGGGGAATCACGTTAAAAAACTTATTTCCTGGCTTCAGAGAGCCTGTTTAGTGGTGTAGAATACTGTGCTTTGCAGTAACACGCATAGGGAGTCTGATGTGGTAGTGAAACAATACTGTGAGTCAATTTGACACTGCAGATTACAGGAGTTGCTTTTAGAATCAATGCACACTTCACCTTTTTGGGCAGTTATGGGGTCAAAACTGACCAAATAACTCAAGTATGAACTCAACCTTACAGGTCGATGCTAGCGTCAAGAAGAAGTGCACTCCTTTTACACCATCGTCAGCTGATTCCACATAGATGTTACATATACAAGTAGAGCCCCCACCCCCCCGGACAGAGTGGAGAGGGTGTCAGCAGTAAGTTTGTGTTGAAGTCACTGATTAATTTGACCTTCCTCTGATCTGTCAGAACAATAACCCCCCAAAATATGGATACTGTCTGTAAAGCATCCGCCTTCACTCGGTCAGCATTTGGTCAGTAATTCATCAGTATTGCTAAAGCCAAAAAAAACAGGAGTGGATACACAACGGAGATGACACGTGAATTGAATATTTGCATGTCTTCTGTGTTTTCTAACCGCTCCTGCTTTTGGCTACCAAATCAGGAAACCAAGTCAATTCTGATGGGACCATACAGGCCTTAAAGCTGCTACACAGATCCGTTATGCGTCTCATTTTTCCTTCCTTCTATCAGATCAGAAGTGTCAAATAAATAATAATGTCAGCCAGGCTGAAAGCCAAAATAGTGGACCAGTCATGAAGTGGGGAGGGTGGAAACAGCATGAGGAGACCACAGAGTGGCCCAATGACAGGGTCTGGAGGTGGAAGCAGTATGAGGAGGCCATCGAGTGGCACAATGAGATAGTCTGTAGGTGGCGGCAGCAGCAGCAGCATTAGGAGAAGGCCACCGAGTGGCCCAATGACAGAGTCTGGAGGTGGTGGAGGTATAAGGAGGCCACCAAGTGGCACAATGACTGACTCTGGAGGTGGCAGCAGCATGAGGAGAACACAGAGCATCAAATTACAGAATCTGTAGGTGGCGGCAGCAGCATCATGAGTAGGCCACGGAGTGGCACAATGACAGAGTCTGGAGGTGGCAGCACCATGAGGAGACCACAGAGCAGCACAATGACAGAGGGTGGAGGTAGCAGCAGCATAAGTAGGCTACAGAGTTGCACAATGACCGAGTCCGGAGGTGGCGGCAGTATAAGAAGGCCACAGAGTGGCAAGGTGACATACTGTGGAGGTTGGTGGCAATACCAGTACCCGCTGAAGATGGTGGGTGAAAGAAGGAACACTTGGCATCAGATATGTGGCATCAGGTGGGTAACAGCATCGAATAGTAGCAGAGGCAGGTGGCCAGAAGAAACCAGTCTCTTTTGTCAAATTGTTGGTGTGGCACCATGGATGATCTAGTCTGATGCATCATGCATTGGTGTGTGGAAATCCTGGCTGATCCACACCTGATTCATCTTGATGCAGTGCCCCACTATGTGCTATATGTGGGCATTTTAAACTGTTGCTAAATGTTAATGAAATGTATTCTGGTATCATGCTGTAATTCCCTTTAACAGGCTGGCAGTGCCATTTACCTTCATTCGCCCCTAGGTGGTGCTGGCACTATATACATATATATATATATATATATATATACATATATATATATATATATATATATATATATATCCATAAAAGAAGTTCAGGCAGCACTCCTGTCGTTTTACTCAGCCGTAGCTGTGTGGTGCCAGCGGTGGTCCCTCGATTCAGGACGTAAAACAATGAAGAAAATCCGCAGCACTCCTTGAAGTATAGAAAAAAATTGTAGTTTTATTCACACATGTCAAATAAGACAACGTTTCGGTTCTCTCACAGAACCTTTTTCAAGTCAAGTCTTGAAAAACTTGACTTGAAAAAGGTTCTGTGAGAGAACCGAAACGTTGTCTTATTTGACATGTGTGAATAAAACTACACATTTTTTCTATACTTCAAGGAGTGCTGCGGATTTTCTTCATTATATATATATATATATATATATATATATATATATATCTGGGGGGGTCAAGTCAGTCTGTGTGTTGAGGATGAGACTTTAGAGAGGAGGAGGTTAATGGAGGAGGTGGAAATTTGTTTTCCACCAAAATAAGTCACAAAAGATTTTACCACATATAACTGCAGCGCTGAACGCTGAATGAAATTAGTTTTTCCATCAAAATAATTCACAAAAGATTGTTGCACATAAAAGTGCAGTGCTGAACACTGAATAAGTTTCTTTTTCCACCAAAATACTTCAATAAAGATTTTACCACATATAATGGAGCATGGAGATGGAAAGGGTCTTCGGATTCCCCCCGCACTATAAGGACTTCTCAGAAATGAACTGCTGCTCCTGACAGGTCATGGAGCGTCCCGGTCATCCGGCATCTATTCGCTCCGCTAAAAGATTATTTTGAAATTGTGTAGAAGCCACACGGGGCCCCCATGTTGCAGCGTTATCATGTAGACATCATGGAGATTTTACCGCACATAACCACAGCGCTGACTGCTGAATACATTTTATTTTCCGACTGAAAAACTTCAATAAAGATTTTACCACATATAACCGCCGCAATAACTGACTGCTACCGACTCTACTTTCATGAACCCCTGCACCACTACTTCAAGGTCAGGTATGCTGTTGCAAAGAAGGTGCTCTACCCCGAGCACGTTTGGCTCCCGACCTCCCACTGCTGCCACCCTGCTGAATCACAGCCATGCTTTCAACACATAACCGCCAACGTGAACTGAGAATGTATTTTTCTGTTTGTATTGAAATAGGTCACTAAACTCTTTCAACACATCTAACCACTGCTGACGTGAACTGAGAATTTATTTTTATTTTTTGTACTGAAATACAAAATAAAATAACACATAACCGCCACACTGACTGACTGCTACCGCTGCTACTTCCGTGAACCCCTGAACCACTACTTCCTGGTAGGTGGGCTGCTGCAAAGCAGGTGCTCTACCCTGGGCATGTTGGGCTCCCGACCTCCCACTGCTGCCACCCTGCTGACTCCCAGCCATGCTTTCAACACATATAACCGCCGATGTGAACTGAAAATATATTTTTCTTTTTGTAGTGAAATAGGCCAGTAAACGCTTTCAGCAGAAATTAATTCACCAGTGAAGTGCGTATATATTTTTCTTTCTGTACTGAAATAGACCACTGAACGCTTTTGCCACAAATAAAAATATATACACATTTCACTGGTGCAGTTATTTTTTTTTACTGTAATACGCCCCTGTACGCTTTCAACAGAAATAACTGCAGAAGTGAAATGAGCATATATTTTTCTTGTTAGACTGAAATAGGCCACTGTACACTTTCACCAGAATTTACTGCAGAAATGCACTGAGAATATGTTTTAGTGTTGAGGTGGAAGCAGCATAAGGAGCCCACATAGTGGTGAGGTGGCAGCAGCATGAGGAGACCACAGAGTGGTGAGGTGGCAGAAGCATGAGGAGACCACAGAGTGGCACAATGACATCGTTGGGAGGTGGGTGGCAATACCACTATCAGCTGAAGATGGTAGGTGGCAGTAGTAGCACCTGGCAGCAGGTGTGTGGCATCAGGCAGGTGGCATCATCAGAATAGTAGCTGAAGCAGGTAGTTAGAAGAAACAGGTCTCTTTTTATAAATTCTAGGTGTGGCACCATGGATAATCTAGTCTGATGCATCAGGCACTGGTGTGTGGAAATCCTGGATGATCCACGCCTGATTCATTTTCACAAAGGTCAGTTTCTCCAATTTTGGGTGGACAGACAAGTTCTCCTTGGGGTAGCTATGGACCCTACCGCACTAAGCACCCACTCTGATTCCACAATGCTGGCTGTGCAGGAAAGCTTGTCCAGGGCAAGCCTCAAATCGAGTTTGGCTGCCCAGTAATTCCGGCGATGATCTATGGAGGTGGCAGGGTGTAGTCCAAGTGTGTCAGAACCTGCTGGGTCACATTCTGCTCTATGTGCACCTGCTGCTGCTGCTGGTGAGTGGTTTCTTTAGTAGGCGGGTGAAGAACTGATTATTAACAACTCTAGACTAAAGTTGCTGCTAAGGGAGCAGGTGCTGCTCCTGCCCCCCCCCCCCCCACACCAGTAGCCATGGAAGTGGAATGTGCAGAGGGCCACCCTGGTCAGACCTATGTGAGGATGGGGGATTGTGCACATAGACAACGACCAACTGACTACATAGGATGTCTCGATAGTAGTTCTGTTTGTCTTCCTCTCAGCGGGTGCAAAAAAGGCCCCCAATTTGGACTGGTAGTGAGCATCTGACGTGGTGGAGAGCCAGTAGTTATTCTTCTGCCAAACAGTGACCATTTGGGTGTCACTACACAACCAGCAGAGTATGCATCAGGTCATTTGCGGAAGTGACTCAGAGGAACTCCCTGCTTTCATCTCCACTGCATACTTCCATGGTGAGTCTGGGTCATTTGCCTCATCTTCCTTATCACCCTATAGCTTCTCCGGCTGCTTTTGCTTCTCCTCTCCTGTCACCTGTGTAGAAAAAACTGCTATTTCTCTATGCATTGCTTGTGCTTGAATGTCCTTCTCTATTTCAGCCCCCACAGGGCTAATGTGGCCGTTCTGCCTTTGAAGCTCAAGGAGGGTGTGCTTTGCGGGGTACGAGTGGCTGAAGTGCATGCAAAGTTTCCTGGCCATTTTCAGGATGTATTGCAGATGGGTTGAATACTTCAAGAACCGCTTTACAACCAGATTGAACATGGCGCATGGCTCAGCCCTCCTTGATGCAGAACAGACACCATGTTCTTCCAGTTGTCATTCACCATGGTTCCAATTTTGAATTGTCAAGGAGAAAGCAAGGATTTGATTTCTTGATGAAGGACGCAGAGCAGTTCCTCCCCTGTGGTACTCCGTTCACCCAGACAAACTAGGTGCATAACTGGGCTGAGCCTGACCGCTAATGGAGGAAGATGCGTGAGAGACGAGCTCCTCCACAACAGTCCCTGATAGCGGCCTAAAGATCTCTTTTTACTGCTTCAACATGGTCAAATATGGCAAAACCAAAGGTCTGACCCTCCTGGCGCACGACATCATCAAAAACATCAGACATCCATAAATTCCTGCAACAAAAGACCTTGCGCTCCCAGCCGAAGCCTCCCAGGATGGCGCCCGGGGACTCTGTTCCAGCAGAGAACGAGGACGTATCAGACCAGCTCAGTGGCAAAGCAAGTTTACAGGGCGAATCAGACATGGCCGATACCTCAAAAGCTTTCTTCAAGGTGACCATCACCCAGGCCCTATGCCCTGTTCTTTCCGAACTGTCTGATATTAAAAACGAAGTCAAACATGTTGGAGCAAGAGTGGTGGGGTTAGAGACCATGTTCGCCACCATTATAGCGCACTGTGCAGCCCTTGAATCCTGATCTATGGACCATCTCCCCCACATCAATAAGGCATTGACCTTAATAGAGTAACTAGGAAAATAGAAGCAGAGGATGCAATGTCTACATAAAAGGCCTACCTGAATCCTGGTCAACCGACTCACTACAGAAGTTTGCTCTCAAAATTTTTGTGGGGTTGATTGGTTAAACTGCAATCCAGGGGGTTATAGTTGATAGAATTCACAGATCCCTAAGATCCAAGCAGTCTCCATTCAAACTCCCCCTGCCCCACTCAAGATGTGATATGCGGTCTACTTTCATACATGGATATGGCCAAGATCATAAAAGCAGATATATGCGGGCGCAGACCTTGCGCTCCATCAAGATGTGGCCCCATCCATATTCGCTAAACGGAGAATCGTCAGGTCTCTATTAGAACTACGCCAGAAAAACATTGCCTACTCCTGGCTCTACCCGTTCGGCCTCTCTATCATGCACAATGGTCGACGCATACGCATCCACACTCCAGAAGATCTATCCAAGGTATGGCAGCTACTGGATATGGAGCTAATCAAAATCCACTCTTGGATGCCGGCAGAAACCACTGCCACTATGCCTTCGTTAACAACACAAGAACCCTGGCAACCGACTCCCAAGAGCAAGTGCCAATGTCCCGATTCACACGCTCCTGATCTGTTCTGATTGGGACTATATATTTCCCTAAGGTATCTTATAGAAGCCAGGCCTGACTAAGGCCTAGGAGTCCTTTCGCTACTCTATTGCCTTGAGCACTTACACATAACAGCAAACAGTCAAACTGCTATCACCACATATTACACTATGGTTATAGTCATGGGCCCAGACATTATACCTGGTCGCCCAGGCCCTACACTTGTGCCACACCTTGAACAAAGGTGTTTTAGTTCTTGCATTTGTTATTCCTGTTTATATATATATATATATATATATATATATATATATATTTATGTTTCATCCTTTCTTATGGCATGGGTAACTTCCCTCCTACCTAGGGAATATGGAGCTAGAGCCATTTGGCCCTCTGCTCATGACTTGGTGCCCAGCAAGGCTCCCTTTTTGCCATGAGGTTTGCAGTTTTCATAGACTTAATATACCTTTACACTGCTTTCAGAGACCATATTTCATTGCCCTCACTGAACAAGGGCTCGATAGATGATTTCAGATCCTCATGTTATGCCACGCTCTATGTTGTTATGCACTGTTACTAGTTACAGTCTACTCTTAAGTAGGTACTGCTTGTATACTGTTGGTCAGTACAGTTAATTGTCTTTGGTCACTCCTGCACCCCCTTCCTATCTACCCCCCACCTCCATCTCCTTCACAGGCTATCACCTTTTTTCTTTTCTCCCCCTACCTGAATTTTACTCCCTTCTTGGCCTTAATATCCTCCTTCCCCCACCTCTTCCCACCTTCCTACCTAGATGGATTGCACAATAACTACCCTCAATGTGAAAGGCCTTAATTCTCCCAATAAGAGAAGCCACTAGTGTTGGTCGAGCACCAAAGTGCTGGAGCAGCCTATCAAGCATATAGAAGGTGGAGTTCGAGCGCGTGGGGCTGTCACAAACAAAACATCTGACGGGCAAGTGGTGTCACCACTGAACGTCAGCAAGGTAAGATCTTCTAAAAAGGCCAGAGATTTTCCTTGCCTGCCGCAAGACGTCCTGGACCCCGGGGTATTTGGAAACGAATCGCCGCACAAATAAGTTCAGGATGTCTGCCATGCACGGCATGCGTGCCATTTTGCCCTGTTTCAGCACACTCAGCAGATTGGCACCATTATCGCACACCACTTTACCAATTGTCAAATTGAGCGGGGTTAGCCACTGATCGTCCTGCGACCGCAAAGCTGAAAGCAGTGCAAGATTGGTGTGGCTCTTGGCTTTCAGGCACAACATCCGAAGCACAGCATGGCAACGTCTCACCTGGGACGTCAAATAGGTTCTGGGGAGCTTGGAGGGCGCATCGGAAGAGGATGGAGTAGGAGGAGGAGAAGAAGAGGCAGGCCTGCATGCAATCTGTGGCGGTAACACCAAATCCACACTGGAGCCACAGGTTAAATGCTTGATGGCTATCAGAAGGTTCACCCAGTGGGCAGTAAAAGTTATGTGCCTTCCCTGCCAGTGTTTGTTAGACCACGTGTCTGTGGCCAGATGTATCTTGGCACCGACACTGTGTGCCAGAGTGTAGGACACTCTCCTGTTTTGCGTTCCACTGCGGCCCCCAGAAATTCTCGTGGGGCTCGGACTGCAGGGGACCCCATTGGAGTAGCAGGACAGGTCACGCATGGGCCGACGCGGTTCCTGCGTTCATGCAGACGCGAACGAGTTACAATGCTGGGTCGCTTGAGCATCTGCGTGCACACTTGAGAGGAGCTTTGCAAAGGGTAACGCTGCCGAACGTAAGCACATCTTATACGCTATGCCGGCCATCGACTGGGAATATACCTGTACATAAACTCTAGACTACATGTGCATGATCTCTGACTTCCTCAATCCATCTCTAGAGACTGCCTGTGGGAAACTTCTATGCAGAACAGTTTGTCTCGTGTTGGACCTCGGATCGGGCCCTGGAAATGTCTCATCCCTAGGTACTACATTACACAGACTATTACTGAGCATATGAACTTTGGCCTGGTCTGGCTGTCCCTTGTGAGTTTTCCTGCACAAGTTATTATTTGGATTGTACTGTCGTCATTTAATAAACCCACCATTGTTAAAACTCTGGTTGTTTGGGGTTCTGCACCATTACACAGATATATTCACTTGCCACTGAACGTGGCCATATAGTTCTTGGATGCCCTTCTGGGAGAAATATTTCCTGGGGACCTTCCATTGCGGTGTGCCAATGGCCACATATTTTCTAAAGGCCTCAGAATCCACCAGTTTAAATGGAAGTAGTTGGCGGGCTAGCAGTTCTGACAAGCCAGCGGTCAGCCATTGGGCAAGAGGGTTATCCGGTGTTATCAACTTTTTCTGCTTGAAAATTTGGGCCATGGAAGCTTACCTTATGCCAGATGAACGCGACGATGGTTTGGTGGTAGGTGGAGTGCAAGACAAATGAGAGGAGAAGAGGCAAGACATGGATATCCAGGAGTGTGGCTTTGTGGGTTCTGACAGCATTGCTCCCACTGGGCTCAGTGATGGGAAGCCAGGTGCTTTCTTAAGATAGTCATCCTTAGGTGAGTGTTGGGCTTACCGTGACTTATGTATTGACAGCACAGGCTGCAGATGGTAACACTATTGTCAGCAGCTGAAACGTTAAAAAAAATCCCACACTGCATGACCGTGCATGGTGGATGGCTAGCTCCAGATATATTTGCAGTCTGCTTTTTGCCTCCTGTGCCCTGCAAGCTCTGCCTGGTTCTCCTCCTCCTCCTCCCTCTCTGCTGCTCCATCTCTCCCTCTAAACTCTCCTCCTCTTCCTCCCGTGGGCACCCAAGTAATATTTATCAACACGTCATCATCCTCGCCTTCACCACCACAGCTGCTGCCCTCTTCTCCTGATGATGATGTAGCCCCTTCTTCACCCTGCTCCCAAGTGTGATTTGCTACATCATCATCTGCTACTGTCTGCACATCACTGATGTTCCCCTTAATTGTCTCAGGGCCAGGAGTCTGACCCCTCGCAACACCAGCTCCCAAGCGACTCTCATCATCACTACTTGCCCACCTACCGGAGGAAGCAGCGTATGTCTTGTCCAGATCTGGGCTGGGCAGTAGCTGCTGATTGTCCTCTAGTTGCTCATCCTTGATGAAAAGTGGAGCAAAGCCTACATCATATAATACTTCTCGCGCTGAGGGAACATAAAACGACAGACGCAGGTTGAGGACAGTTAAGTGCACAGGTCCTGCTCCCGGGCCATGCCAACTAAGCATGGTGTCAGAGGAATCCATCGACTCTTGGCTGGGGGTGTCTTATGTCACTTGCGATGAAGTCGAAGACAGAGTCAACCATTCAAGCACCGCTGGGTTGATGGTCAAGACACAACCGCTAGATAACACTGGGAGCTCAGGCTCAGGCCTCTCGTTGCAACTCCTGCTGCCACCCCCCTTTCTTCTGCTGCTACTTCTGTCTGCAACAAACATTTTGGACACTGCCCATTCTCTTTGAAGGGCCTGTCACTCATTTGTCTGACACACTGTATAATTAAAGAATTAAGTGAAAAGTAAAATAATACACCCCAAAAAAGGCTGTAGTACAATGTAACTTCACCATAGAACAGCAAATAATACATATTTGACAATCTCCTACGGGTGGTGATTGGGATTAAAGGATCCTCTATATAAAGGCTCAGTGGATACACCATCTAACAACAGTGTCTCCCCGGGGCCTCAATGAACAAATATCCTTTGCCTGTTTTCTTTAAGCCTCCCATCTTTTTCAGCCAATTGTGTTCTTATAATATAATGGCCACCCTTGTCTAATTCTACATTAGTTAATCTGCTCATTATATCAGACCAAAATAGGTCATATGTGTACAATTTGATCATATTGGGGTCCTGGGATTATTGTTTCCTCCCTTTATTCCTGGGTTAGTGAATCGTTCCCCTTTTCCCTCATATGTACTAATTGTATTTTTGGCTACGTTATTTCAGCACTTATGCACAAATCTCCCTCATATTCCTTGCTATATATGGATGTATAAGGGCTCCCATAGCGATTTGTACACTGATCGCAAGTCTATCTCTTCATCCTGTTGCTTGCATTCCATAGCGCTCCCCTTTGCGTTCCACGGACTGGAAATGCGGTTCATTCACTGGAAGTTTCTCTTTTCACCGGTCTGTGCGCTAGATCTTCCTCCAAGAGGTTATCAAGTTGTATATTTGTTTAATTGCACCTCATTTTTGTATTTGCTATTGATTGTGGGACAGTTTTTTTTATTGATAAATGGCAATATCTTTACATTTTACTATTATGGAACGCATATGCGTTCCAAATACCGGAAGTTGTCTAAAGTCCTATGTCAATTCCGGTATCTGACAGTCTATGGGCGGGAGCACCATTTTCAAACACAGGTAGTGCATCAGTATAAAAGAGGGAGATTTGTCTGCATACAATTGTGTCAATTTCATCTTTGCTAGCCATATCTGTGACTTCATCTTTTAGTGTCTTGTCCCCTGATGAACCATCGCTATCATTGATGGGGAAACGTGTCGGGACCCAATTTGACAACTTCATTTAGGACTTTTTTTGAGGGTTTAGACACCGAGAAGTGAGGTTGCCCCTTTCGGGACGGGTGCTCTGCTTTTTGCAAGGATATCCTGAAAGGGACAACCAGGGACAGGTCATCTCCCCGAAAACATCATACCCCGATGGGCATTGTCTTTAACCACAGGAACCATGAGTAATCTCAGCATCATGTACTATCATCGTATCAAGGGAGCCATGAGTAACTATACATACTGACCCACATGTCTGTGTGTCATATGACTTCATACACACATCAAATGCCCAATGTTAAGCCTGTATAATTATTATCCATTCACACTCGTTTTGGTGGGCATTTATAGATTTTATATTAAAACAAATTGTGTGGGTATATTTTTTTAAATTATTTTTTTAAATATAATATTAAAAGTTATATTTTAAGGGGTTTTTCTTTCATGCAAGACCATCCACAGTTTGGCACATTTTCTGGTACTGAGACTTCTGGTATACCTGAAGAGGAAAGATTTTCCTCTTCTTTGTCATCTATTTGGCAGAAAAATAAAAATAAAAATATCAATAATAAAAAATAAAAAAATGGACTATGAGTATAAATGTATGGCTAACAAGAGACATATGAGTGGTCTGGACCTGAGAGTGGGTGATTCTGTGTGGCTTTCCACAAGAAACATTAAGTTGAAGGTACCTTCTTGAAAGTTGGGTCCAAGGTTAATTGGTCCATATAAGATCTCTGCCATTAATAACCCAGTAGCCTTTTATCTTGAACTTCCGAAGGCTTTAAAAATGAATAATGTTTTCCACAAATCATTGCTTAAGAGATATGTTGAACCTGCTGAACCGTACTCCTTGCCTCCAGCTCCTGTCATGGTGGACGGTAATCTTGAATTCCAGATCGCCAGGATAGTGGGCTCAGAAATTCTCTGTAGATTTCTTCAGTACCTCATTCACTGGAAGGGTTACGGTCCAGAGGAGAAAATGTGGGTTCCAGTGGCCGACGTTAATGCTAGTCGCCTTGTGAAAGCCTTTGACAGGACCCATCAAGATAAGGTCAGCCCTGGGTGTCCAGAGGTCACCCATAGAAGGGGGGGTACTGTCACGGTCCCTCCAGTGACAGAGGTTAGATAATCTGAGAGATTGGCTGCACGTTAGGTTATCTGACAGCCTGTTTTCACTTGTTGCAGTGTTGTTGTTCTTAATGACCACACCTCTTGTCTCAGGTGTAGCTTGTGGTCATTACTGCTCCTCTATTTCGTTTGGACTCACACTTCATACCATGCGGTTGATATTCTCTGCTTGGAGTTGGAAGAGCTGGTGTGTGGTCCTCATCTGAATTCCTGCTTATCATTTTCTATTGAAAATAAGTGCACTTGGTATTTTGTTGCTCCCGTTTGCTTGTTGTTTACTAGGCTTCAGGGAGATGCTGGTTCATTCATCAGGGAAGGAACCAGTAGTCTCAGACCCTGTCACTAATCCTAAGGCTTTTCAGGATTTCTAGGGCCTAGTTTTCCGGTATATGAATATTCCCACTTCAGGGTCCATACATACTGACAGGAGTCAGGGATAGGTTTAGGGTTTCCTTAGGTGGTCACCATTTTCCTTTCCCTAGCCTTGAGGCCTAGTTCCCAGTCATTTTCCTTCTGTTGTCATTCTGGTGTTTCTCCCCTCCCCATACACTGTGACAGATATGCAATGCAGGTGTATCTCACAACAAGAATGGGAATATGTCACCCACCAATCTAACAGACTGAATAACTATATTAATTTCCCTGTCACGTATGCAATGCAGGTGTACCTCACACAAAAATTGGGTATATTTCACCCGCCACATTACCAGACGGATTAACCATATTTATTTCCCTGTCAGGTATGCAGTGTAGGTGTATTACTTTTACTGAGAGAGTAGTGGATACATGGAATAGCCTTCCTGCAGAAGTGGTAGCTGCAAATACAGTGAAGGAGTTTAAGCATGCATGGGATAGGCATAAGGCCATCCTTCATATAAGATAGGGCCAGGGGCTATTCTCAGCATTCAGTATATTGGGCAGACTAGAAGGGCCAAATGGTTCTTATCTGCCGACACATTCTATGTTTCTATTGTGGCATCCGAGTGTACAAACATTGTGAAATGAACATAAAATTTGCGTGCGACAGTGACGTATAACATTATTATGCCGGCCGCCGTGATGATGGAATCTTGTGCCGCACGAGATTTCAGCTGATATCTTCAAGCAAGATGGAGTTAGAATTTCAGGAATAATCGATCCGTATCACACGATGCACAAGGAAATTTGGCTTCTAGGCGAATTGAATAATTCCTGAAATTCGGATCGAATTCCACTTCATGGGATTTGATTTGCTCATCTCTAATTATAAAAATATCACATACATACTGTATGTATGGGGTTTTTTGAATATCTAAATAATGTAAAAAATTAATTAAAACTAATTTTTCATTTTTTTTTCTTTTACATCACCATATTCTGACCCCCATAACCTTTTTTTTATGGTTCTATCTACTAAGCTGTTTGGGGGGCTCATTTTTTGCAGCACGGTCTGTAGTTTTTACTGACACCATCTTGGAGTGTGGTTGACATTTTATTACATTTTTGGGGTAAAAGAAGCAATGAAAAATTGAGAATTTGCCATTTTGACCCTTTTTCCATTATGCTGTTCACCGTATTGGAAAAATATTTTTATATTTTAACAATACGGTCATTTTCGGATTCGGTGATGCCCATGATGTTTATATTTTTTGGTATTTGTGCATTTATTTATTTTATTCTGCATAAAGGGAAGTGATTTACATTTTTATATTTTTATCAGGTTTTCTTTTACATTTAAGCTTTTTTATGGTTTTGTAGCTCATATTTGAGGCTACAAGACTTAAAAAAAAAAAAAAATCTGTACTATAATGTTTCATATAGATTCATAATCGTTCTAGAATTGATCATTTCTTATGTTGGCCTGCCACCTGCTGGCCAACATAAGAATGACATCTCCTATACTTTGGGTCTCTTCAGAGAGACCCAGCATATTGAAACCAATTGCCAGCATCCTCATTGGCAGCAGAAAGGACCCGTTGTTGAGATAATAGTGGGTCCCAGCTTTGGAAATTTATTCCATAAATATCCAGCTGGGGCAATCCTTTTAATAAAAGTTATTAAACATCAATACCGAAGAAGCCAGATTGACTGGCGAAACGGCGTTGGGTCAGGAGGTGGCTGAGAGATGGACACACCACTCAGGGTATGCTTATCCTTTTTTCTTAGTCACCAAGTCTGTTTATCCTCACATTTGTCTCCTTTTGCCATTGCTTGGGGCTTATTGTCTTGAGGTGTCTTGGTGACCAGCATCTGATTATCTTAATATATTTTTCCCTGACTCCTGGTGTGCTGACCTCCCAGTCCCTCCTTGGGTCCTATTCCTCTCCCTTGTGTTCCACCTTTGTGCTGCCTTTTTTTATCTTTATGTATGTATTTTTACATTGTCAATAAAGTTTATTTATATTTACTATGCAAAGATTTTTGTACAATTTCTTTGGTGATATTTATCAATACTGAAGGTTTTGTACATTTTCTGATTGTCGACATTCCTTCCTATGTAAGATTTTGCACTCTGCTTCATAAAATGATAAGATCTCAGAATAGAACATACAGTAATTAAACTTGAGAGACAATGCTAAATCTAAATTTGTAAAACATTTTTTTATTTTTTTTTACAAAAATAAAACATTAAAGTTTTATAATGTACTCTGACCTCTTATGCCACTAACTGGGTTTTAGAATAGAAGCTGCCAGGTAGATATTCATGAGTGTGTGAAATCATGATGCATGTATTTTCAGGTTCTTTGAACTTCGCTAAGCGGCAGTATTTCTTACAGGGGAGGAAAAATGCTCTATGACATTTATTCATATTTCTATTCATACATATTACATTGGAAAGCATTGGGCATGGTCTATAAAACAAATACAATGTATATGTAATATATTAATTATATGAAAAATGTGATAAAACCTGGGCAATTATTAACATTTATGAGGGGAAAAGACAAAATGTTTCTTTTTGTATGAATGTATACAGTATATTTATATAATGTGAAATGCATGAAAAATGCAATACCGCCATACTTGTTATGCCTTATACCATATTTGGCAAGTAACTATTCTACTGGTGATTATAGGTATGGAGAATCTGAAACTTTATTTTTATAAGCAGTGATATTATGTAAAAGTTCTATGTAAAAATAACAGAAATCTGTTAGTGCCATACTTAAAAGTTTGTGTGTCATTCCAGGTAATTTTTCTGAATAAGGTTAACACTATTTCTTGCTATGTTATGACTTGTGTATGAATTTATTTTGCAGTTTTCTGTTTGCAATTTATCTATAATTCTCAGTTTTTTAAACTAGTGGATTGAGACTAGTTGTACATGGAGAAATAGGTTATACTGCTCCCTAATTCTCTATTGTTTTCCATCAGAAGCAGATCATGGCATGACATAGCAGAAACAAGCAGTCTGGAGGTAAATCCAGTGCAGCAGATCCTTCACCTACTGCCCCTTTCCTCTCCATAGTCTGATCTTTCAGTGAGCAGGCTGACCATCTCCACTTAAGATGGATCTGAGCAGTGAGTTGAGTGTTAGTGAAAAGTTGGAAGAGGCAAGAGAGGAGACAAATAAAATAATGAAGCATATTTCTCTGATGAGATATATTACAAAGTATATTATATTCACATGAATTTATAAAAATAAAAAGACAGTTACAGTGACTTATATTGAACAACTTGGAGAACAATTTTTTAACCCCAAGACTTGAGACTGTTGAGACTAGTAGTAAAGGGAATTTGTCCTAATGAAAATAACGTTTTTGCATTGAGCATATTTTTATGTTTTTTCATGCTACTGTTTTAATGTTTCATGTCACCATCTATATTTAAAATAAAACCATACTATTATATTGGAAAAAATGCATGCTCAGTTTTCTTGGCAATTGTGTTTCTACTCATATCAGTAAAATATAAAACATGAACATAAGGAGGCCAAGTTGTAATACATTCTATAAAGAAAGAAAATTGTAGTGATGTCATGAAGTTTTGACACCAGTGTAATGGTCCCACATAATTTATTAATCTATGACTAAAAGCACATAATGTGCCAAAGTAAAATCTAGCATAATTGGTAAACTTTTACTGCACTACAATATGTATTTCTTAATGTGTAAGTTTGATTGAAATTGATATTTTTATGTAAATTCCTATTTGTTTTTTCACTTTGGTTGAAAAAGAAAAGTGTGTTTGATATTTGAAAACATGCCAAAAAGCTACAGAAATCAAAGATGCTAATTACCTGATTAACTCTGGACTGAGGGAACACTCTTACAAATGGCTAGTTTATGATTTTAGCAAGACCTGTAACTATCCCTTAATGACCATTCAATTTACAGAACAGTGAAAGGGTCTCATATGAACATCTTTTGAGGGAAAGGGAAAGATTTATCAAAGCTTGTGAAATGATCAAAGAAAAGCAGTTCACATTAATATTTATCAAAGAAATGCTGGGAGCCGCATGTAAGATCTGGGAAAAGAGGAGAAGAGTACATCATGCTGTTAATAAAGACATGGTTGAACTACCTGGAGGTGAACTATGGGTAGATATCAGAGTTACCACAGTTTTTACAGCATTAATAAAATTATCCCTAAAATGTAAGTGAGCACCTATTGCTTTTATTGCTCTTAATAAAATATATTATTCACTATCAATCATATTTATCATTGAGTGAAATAATGTTTCCTAGAGAAAGAGTTTATTAATTTAATACATATATCTCGGATGTATTCTATTAAAATTATCATGCATATATTATACATAATAATGCATAATATTAACAACAATAATAAACCTCAAAACACAGCAGCACCTGCCACAGTGCCACATAAGATCCCTTCACACACAACAGATTTTGTTGCAGAAATTTCTGCAACAGGATGGCAGCAGTGGGAGGTGGGAGAGAAATGTGCAGGAGCCTACCTGCTCGGAAAATAGAGGTGGGTAAAATCACCCACTCAGCGGTGTGGCAGTTTTTTGTTAAGCTGTCGGAGGAGGTGAATATGGCCACTTGCCTAATCTGTGGGCAGAAGGTAAAGTGTGGCCAGGGTGCAAATGTTGGCAACACAGCCCTGCTTCAACATATGCAGCATCACCATAAAGTGGCTTTGGAGAACCGTGGCTCCGATGTGGTGGTCCAGACTGCGCTGCATCACCCAGTGGCTTGCACCCTGCTTCATGCAGTCAAGACTCCACCTTCTCAGCTGAAGGGAACAGTTTGTCCTTCCCATCATCTATCGATCCTGATGCTCCTGCTCCTCACCCTCCTTCTCCTTGTCACACATTTAGTCAGGAGTCGATCACCAAAGAGATTGGCAAGAGTCAGCAATATTTGTGTGGTAACCCAACGGCGCAGAAACTGAACGTGATCCTGGCCAAGTTGCTAGTTCTGCAGTCCCTCCCTTTCCAAGTGGTGGACTCTGCACCTTTCAGAGGACTGATGGCTTTTGCCGAGCCGTGGTGGATAGTCGCAAGCCATAATTTATTTGCCAAAAAAGCAGTACCAGCCCTGCATACATATGTAGAACAGAAGGTGGGCGAGTCCTTGAACCTGTCAGTGTCTGCCAAAGTGCACAGCAGTGCCAATGTGTGGGGCTATAACTACAGGCAAGACAATATATGTCCTTTATAGCCCACTGGGTAAAAGTGGTTTCTGCCCAGCCACACCAGTAACTTGGCCAGTTGTTGCAGCTTCCGCCTCCACATTCTCACGCCGTTGGTCCTGCAACAATGTCTGGCTCATCATCCTCCACTGTGTCCTCAGCCTCCACTTCAGGGAAAATTCACAGTGCCCCTCCAGCATACCACATGTGCAGGGCGTGGCAGTGTCATGCTGTTCTACACCTCGTTTTCCTGGGCAAACTGAGTCACACAGGGGAGGAATTTCTCTGCGGCCTTATTCAAGAAATCAAATCTGGCTTTCTCTGCTGCAACTCACAATTGGAACCATGGTGACCGACAACGGGAAGAATATGGTGTGACAATTGTGACACAGCGCCAAGCTGTGTCAAGGAAGGCCTAGCCATGCACCCTGCATGGAGCATGTGTTCAATATGGTTGTCAAGTGGTTCCTGAAGTCTTCCACCCATCTGCAAGAAATCCTAAAAATGGCCGGGAAAATTTGCATGCACTTCAGCCACTCGTACACTGCCAAGTACACCCTTCTTGAGCTGCACCAGCAGAACAGCATCCCCCAACATAGACTGATATGTGACGTTTCCACCCATTGGAATTCCACCCTCCATATGTTGGACTGACTATGCGAACATAAAAAGGCCATAAACGAATTTGTAATGATACAGGCGGACAGAGGTACTACCCTGTGTAACTTCAATGTTAGCCACTGGCAGCTCATATGTGACACCTGCCTTTTTCTCAGGCCCTTTGAGGATGCCACGTTATTTGTCAGTCGTCAGGAATACGGGATAAACATCATTCCACTGCTTTATATCCTGGAACAGATGCTGGTAAATCTGTCTGGTCATGGGACTGCAGACATGGCGCCTAAATATCATGTCCAGCACTGTGAGGGCTGAACTAGAGGAGAAGGATAAGGCAGACATTGGAGAACAAGCAATGTGTAGCGAAATGGTTGTTTTTTTCTACACAGGTGACAGGAGAAGAGGAGCAGGAGCATACAGAGGAGTAAGAGGGAGATGAGGAAGACAAGGCAGATGAACCAGGCACACAGTGGCAGTATGCAGTGAAGATGGTGGCATGGAGTCTCTCCGAGTCACTTGCGCAAATGGCCCAGTATATGCTCAGTTGCTTGCGTAGTGACAGCTGAATTGTCACCATTCGACAGAGGGATGACTTCTGGCTCTACACCTTGATGGACCCTTGCTACCGATCCAAAATGGGGGCCTTTTTTACACCAGCTGAGAGGGAGAACAAACTGAACTTCTATAGAGACATCCTATGTAGTTAGTTGACTGCTGCCTATGTGTGCCATTGCCTATCCTCTCACAAATCTGACTGGGGAGGGCCCTCTGCACTCACATTCCATTGCCATGGCTGCTAGGGAAGGGTGTGGGGTAGGAACAGTATCAGCTCCATCAACAGCAACTTGAGTCTATAGTTGTTGATGAGCAGCTTTCTTCACCCACCTAGTGAAGAAACTACTCACCAGAAGTTAGACCTGGAGCAGAACCTTAACCAACAGCGTTGTGGCATACTTGGACAGTACCCTGCCACCCCACATTAAAGATCGACTGGACTAAGACAGCAAAACTGGATTTGTGGCCGCAACTGGACGAGTTTGCCCTGGAAAAGCTGTGCTGCCCGGCCGTTAGTGTGGCATCACAGTTCGGAGGGGGCCATAGTTGCCTTAAGGAGAACTCGCCTGTCCACCCAAAATGCAGAGAGACTGATCTTTGTCAAGATGAATCAGGTGTGGATCAGCAAGGATTTTCAAACACCAATACCTGATGCATCAGACAAGATCATCCATGGTGTCACACCCACACTTTGACAAAAGAGACCGATTTTTATTGGCTACCTGCCTTAGCTACTATTTTGATGCTGCCACCTGCCTGATCCCACACATCTGATGCTAAGTGCCCTTCTTACACCCACCTTCGTCAGCGGGTACTGTTATTGCCACCGTTCTCCCCACTCACCGGGTTACTATGTTGTTTCCTGATGCTGCTGCCTCCTCATCACTCAGGTCTCCTCATGATGCTGCTGCCACCTCCACACCTTGTCATTGTGGCACTCTGTGGCCTCTTCATGCTGATGTCACCTTGCCACTCTGTGTTCTACTCATGCTGATGTCACCTTGCCACTCTGTGGTCTCCTCATGCTGCTGCCACCTCCACACAATATCACTGTGCCACTCTGTGGTCTCCTCATGCTACTGCCACCTCACCCTTATGTCACTGGGGCACTTCTGTGGTCTCCTCATGCAGCTGCTACCTCACCATTATGTCACTGGGCCACTCTGTGGTCTCCTCCTGCTGCTTCCACCTCACAACTATGTGATAGGGCCACTCTATGGACTTTTCATGCTATTTCCACCCTACCCACTTCATGACTGGGCCACTATATTTACTTTTTGTCCTGGTTGACATCACTATTTATTTGAGCCTTCTTCTGATCTGTCAGAAGGAAGGAATAAGGAGAATCAAAATATATGCTGTCTGTGTAGAAGCTATAAGGCCTGTATGGTCCCATCAGAATTGGCTTATGATTTAGGAGTCAAAAGCAGGAGTGGATACAAAACACAGAAGATATGCAAATATTCCATTTGAGTGTCATCTCAGTTTTGGATCCCCTCCTGTTTTTTGGGGGGCTTTAGAAATACTGATAGATTACTGACCAAATGCTGACCTATTGAAGGTGGATGTTCTATATACAGGATATGTTTCTTTGGGGTTATTGTTCTGACAGATCAGAGGAAGGGCAAAATAATGTGACGTCAACACAAACTTACTGCTGACACTCTCTCCACTCTGTCAGGGGGGCTCTACTTGTATACGCTTTTAATAGAACAGGTTCTGTAGACATCTATGTGGAATCAGCTGACAACTTTGTAAAAGGAGTGAACTTCTTCTTAACGCTAACATCGACCTGTAAGTCCCCACTTGAGTTATTTGGTCAGTTTTGGCCCAGTAACTGCCCAAAAAGGTGAAGTGTGCATCTGCGTGTCATACTGACTCTTACTATTTTTTCACTACCACAGCAGACTCCCTATGCATGTTACTGCAAGTGTTCTACACCACTATACAAGCTCTCTGAAGCCAGGAAATAGCAGTTTTTTTTACGTGAATCGCCACGAATTAATTTGGATCAAAAGGAATCTTTTCGGAAAATTCGGCGAACCGGCTGAATCAAATTTTTGAGAAATTTGCTCAGCTCTACCCATGATATTAATCAGTTCTTTTTCTCCAACAATGTAAAATAACTGCACTGTTTTACTATATTATTTTTGTCTTATATTAACTATACAACAGTGATGTTATTGCCTGTGATATCTGAAGTTTACACATTGGGGAATAAAAACTGAAGTTCCAATTATTATTAAATATGCATGCTGCTCTGTATAAAAAATAAAAAAAAGACTAATGTAATCACCCTAGGACTCTCAGCATTTTGATGTTTGCAGCAGGCTCCAGTAAATGAACCTACAGGACACTATTGACATTTATTATACATCAAAAATTATTGGAGTGCATTTTATGAAAAAAATAATAAAGGAGTTGAATAGAATACCAAGGTTTGTGTCTGTCTCAAGGTTTGTGTCAGCTGAGCTAAACTTGATGGTTAATGCGTTAAGAAAAAAATAGCAAGAAAATGTTAACTGACTTTTCAATAGATTTTATGGCTTTTGTCAAAAGATAACCAAGATAACACTGTGACGTCCTATACGTGTTATCAGAGTCAATTTTAGCTCAGTTACATCTGTATTTAGGTGACCAGTGAGTAGAACATCAAAGATCATGTCTTAGAAGGAACCTATAAGAGTTTGCTGGAACAAGCCTGTGGTGTGTGAGAACTGGAGAATGGTGTGGAGCATGTATGGTCTATAAGCCTCCTTATGCCAATTAAAGTTCTCTCTGATTAAAACCTGACCTAGGCCTTTTACCCAGTTAAGCCAGTTCTTACTACTCTGCACTGATGAAGGGCAACCTGCCCCAAACAGCTGTGGCACTCGCTTATTTATTATCCAAATCATGTATCAAGGCCTATTTAAAGGGTGAAACAATAAATTATAGGAAAGCTGCCTTACATATGGTGGCATTAGAGACAGAGCTTGCTACGATCGTATTTGCATACCTTCTTAGATTTCATGTAAAGTACCAAATTAATAAATTCTATGCCTCATAGTAACAAGAAGATTGTTAGACAGTAAGGGATATGAGTAATGAACAGACAACAGAGGACCTATGTGCAAGAATTGTGCAAATGGCCCACAAATAATTATTTCACAGGGGTACTCTTCTGTCTATGTTCACCAATGGAAGAGATTAGCTCTGAGGAGAACTCAATACAGCTGTACATTACAAAGACAGGTTACTGACTTAAAAGGGGCATCCCATACTGCTACTTTCCTTTTAGTGATGCTTAGAAACTGAAGATTTGCTCATAGACACCCCACACGGATTATAGATGATCTTTTGGGATCCCATAAATAAAGTAAAAATGTGATTTTCAAAAGTGTATTGCACTTGACATTTATGATAACTGTTTGGTTATCCAAGAAGTGATGGCCCTGTCTGACATTTTTATTTAGGAATGAACTCCAGTAGGTAAAATTAAATATCTGGAAGTGCATACAGTAGGACTCTTAGAATAACATTTTGGGGCATAGGTTTTTTGGTTCACTATCAAACACTGTCCTGCATAGAGTGAAGTCTGGCTCGTTTGGGATATATGCTAATAGATTACCTGATGGTTTTGATTACCTTTTACATAGGTGTTAATTATGCACGGTATATCAATTTATATCTATACTGTACATTCCCACATTACATGTAATGCATAAAGATACTAAAATATATACAGTAAGTGGAATTGCATGCGGTTTGATTCAGTCAGAAATGTTTAAATGCATTTTGGCTTCACATAGTCAACTGAAACCTACAATTCTAAAATCAACTTGATGGGACTGTTAATAAGAGTGTATTTGAATTTATTCAGTAAATATGCTTTGAGTTTGCAAAACATACCAGATTTTGAAAAGGATAATTAGACATGGCACTTTACTTATAATCGCAATTCTGTAACACTGCCATTAATAGGTCTACAATAAAGCATTGTTGGCAATAAAAAGGCAATATATGCTCTATTGTCACGTCTAGGTTTTAATCATAAGTACCAATAACGCTGCACACATCTTAAATGAAGCAAATAAATGCAATCAGAGTGTAGAATCTGAAACTGCTGCAAAGCATGACAACATTCATTCTTGGATTTGGAGGAGAAAATAAAATTCTATTTGGTGATGATTTCTTCAATCTACCTGTACTAATAACTGCTGTTCCCTGTGGAAAATCATACAGATGACATTTTCTACAGAATAGTAGGTGATAAAAGCATTGTAATCTTGTTGATAGCATTCAACTTTTTCAATTTTCAGTTCGCATTATTTCTCAGTCGAGGGAACATATTTTAAATACTAGCCATTTATATAATGCTGTAAAAGTGTTTATTACATAAACTGTATAAAAGGTCGAGTAAACTAGATTTACTAGTCATACTAATTTTCATCATCCATATGCCTCAAAGCTACTTCAGCAACATGTCCATTCTGAACTGTCCTCTCACCTCTCCTCCTGCTCCCTCTTTGACCAGTTACAATCTGGCTTCTGACCCCACCACTCAACTGAGACTGCCCTTACCAAAGTCACTGATGACCTGCTAACAGCCAAAACAAAAACAAACAAATACTCAGTCCTCCCTCTCCTTAACCTGTCCTCTGCCTTTGACATAGTCAACCACTCCCTTCTGTTACATACTCTCTCATCTTATGGCATCACTGACCTGGCCTTCTCCTGGATCACATCATACCTCACAGACCGGACATTTAACGTCTCCCACTCTCACACCTCCTCCTCGTCTTATTCCCTCTCTGTTGGTGTCCTGCAAGGCTCTGCCCTAGGACCCCTGCTCTTCTCTATCTACACTTTCGGACTGGGACAGCTTATAGAGCCTGAAGGCTTTCAGCATCAATTTTATGCTGACACTGCCTTGGAGTCACCTTGGATTCTGCCCTCTCCTTCCGACCACATATCTAAGCCCTTTCCACCACCTGCTGCCTCCAACTCAAACATCAACCGCATCCACACTTTCCTCAACTTTGAGTCTATGAAAATGCTTGTACATGCCCTCATCATCTCCCGCCTAGACTACTGCAACATTTTCCTCTGTGGCCTTCCATCTAGCACTCTTGCAACCCTTCAATCTATCCTTAACTCTGTTGCCCTACTAATCCACCTCTTACCCTGTTACTCATCTGCCTCTCCCCTCTGCCAATCCTTTCACTGGGTTGCTATTGCCCAGCGAATTGAGTTCAAAATACTAACAAATACATACAAGGCTGTCCACAACCTGTCCCCTCCTTACATCTCTGAGCTACTTTCCTGATACATTCCCACACGCAATCTCCGATCCTCACAAGACCTCCCTCTCTCCTCTTATCACCTCTTCCCACAGTCACCTCCAAGTTTTTCTGGTGCATCCTCCACACTCTGTAACTCGCTACCCCAACATATCAAACTCTCACCTATAGTGGAATCCTTCAAAAGAAACCTAAAAACCCACCTCTTCAGACAAGCCTACAACCTGTGAACCTGCTGCCTCTATACCAACCAGTGAACCTGCTGCCTCTATACCACCATGACCAGCTTTACCCTCTCCTATTGTGTCCTTCTCCCATACCATGTAGATTGTAAGCCCTCACGAGCAGGGCCCTCTCTCCTTCTGTACCAGTTTGTAACTCGTCTTGTTCATGCTTAGTGCAATTGTCTGTATTATGTACAGTATATATACCTCTTTTCATATGTATATTGCTATGAAATAAATGGCGCTTTAATAATAATAATAATTTTATTTTTATTGACAACATTTAGATAGTGAATGGGATATCCCATTCTATTATTTATGAGACTATTTCAGGTGAGAGATTTTATACAAAAGTCAGAGTGATCTATCAGCAGACCAAGTACAGGTGACATGGACTGGGAAGAAGCTGGTGCAATTTACTGTCATTCCTCTACAACCGTCATAAGAAGTAATAGAAAAATAGAAATAGAAAAAGTAATTCAGCCAAGGAGTGTGGGAGTCCCTACACCATATTTCAATGAGCCTTTCACTAGAAAAAAAATTGTAAAAGGCACTGTGATAAACAGAGGCCTACATCATAGTCTTTATTATCTGTATAGATACTATATAGTAATTCTATATCTTACACCTTATTGTGCAATACTGACCCTGAGAGTACTAGGCCTCAAAAGATGCTAGGAAGTCTGCCATGGGATATAAATCTCCTTTGATAATCACTTTAGACTCAAAGCCAAAAATTCAACAACCGTGGCAGTTAAGATTTATTTTGGAATCAAATTAGCAATACATCTGGCAAGTTGAGCTTGGGACCTGTGCTACTGTGAGCATACATCCCTTCTTCTCATCTAATTAGCACCTGACTTCTACCAACTGGATCTTTTGGAACTGCTAAACAAGATCCATCCTGCTCTATTAAATAAATGCAGAAATGATGGCCACTTCCCAGCATGCCTCTAAGATCTTTGAGATTGCATACCAGAATATGAGTGACTATATCATAAGCTATAATTCATTTCTAGTACAACTCATATTAATAACTGTGGTAATCACATTTGGTATAATATGGCAATCACAGGGAGTCTCAACACCCTACCCTTGACAGCCACCCTTCCCACATAATGAGCATCTCACATTCTGGAACCCCTACACCAGTCAGCATCATGAAACAAGCATTATGAAAACATATTGGTGCCCATATGTCTGTCAGAGCAGATAGGAAGACATACTGTATATTATGGATATTTCATATCTGGAGTATGCATGTCTAATGAAAGCCTTCCCAGAAGACTGGGCCAATAATGGGAGGGAGATATCTCTAAGCACCACCTCTTGCAAATCGAGATAAAAATTTGGGATTTTGGACATCTGTTTAACACAATTTGGGGATCCGATTGACATTAATGTTGTTTGTGTTCCTCATTCATCTTATCTCCAGGACAAGAAACTGACTTATCAAGCCAAGTGTAAGAACCTTCCTTTTATTTTCTGTTACTGTTTGCTTATATGTCCTTTGTTTAGTAATTTTATTTGTTTAGCACTGTTCTTTTGTTGTATATTAAATCTTAACATTTAATGTAATTCTTTGTTGCTCTAACATGCCCACCTATTCAAACTGCCTCTTTGCTTATTTCCACTCGATAATCATGTAATCAGACTTTATGTCAGCATGGCCGTAAAGGAGTTGTCTGCTTTTTCTATATTGAGGACTAGGGATGAGTGAACTTCAAGTTTTGAAGTTCGGGGACAAATCACTTATGCTGGCCATAGACTTATTTTGGCGGAATGCTTAAGGGAATGCCTCTAAGGCATTCTGTTATGCATTCCATCATTGAATTGCGTTAGTGGTAACAGAACCCATAACAAAAACTTGAAGCTCGCTCATCCATGTAGCCAACAGCATCCTATTCAATTCAATGGGACAGCTCTATCCTATTTCCTTGAATAGGAAGGAGCCATACAATTGATGTGAATGGGACAGCAGAGTTGTACTTACACCTGCTTACTGCTGCAGTTGTGATGGCGAGCAGGTAAACCATCAAAAGAAGACAGTGCTCTCTCTTCAAGAGTTCTCTCTCTTCAAACAGATGATCAGGGGGGATGCCGGGAGTTGGATCATTGCCAATCTTATATGATATTGGTAGCCTATTCTGAGAATAGGTCATTAATATATATAAAAAAAATTATAATATATCAGACAATTGCTTTAAATTACAGATGGTAGTAGCTTGTGTATGGATGTGTGCGTGAATGGGAGACAAAAGTTTGTGGTAGCCTAGTGGGTTAGATGAGTGTTGAAGCAGAGTTCTTTTCCAGTCCCATCCAGAGTCATTGGAGCCATGAGTGCCATCATGGCCTGTTGTCTTGTGCGCGTGCTTGATGATGTGCCATTCATGACAGGCACAGAAACATAAATCTTTGAGTAGACAGTAGTCAACTTTTTGCATAGCAAGCAGCAGGATAACAGTCTAGTTGCTCAGTATCAAAGTCTATTGGTAACAGTGCACAGTCCTAGCCTGGCTAAAATCTCTCTAGAACTATGCTTGTTGGCTGCCTGCCTACATTTTCTTCAATGATGCTCCTCTCTAACAGAAGTGTGAAAACATGTGAATGATGCCCAACTGGGACCTCAGAAATATCACCCCTGATGTATTGAAAAAAATACCAGTATCTGACAAAATAAGGCCACGTTTGCAAAGCATTATAAGAAGGATTTGTGATGTTGCATGTGTGTCTCTTACAGGAGTCAGTTGCATTTAGTGAGCAGGATAAGAAAATGTTCATTGGAGGCTGCGCCACAGAGTTTGGCAAAAATAGAGGAAAGAACATTGCGTGTAGGACTATTTTCTCTGCTAAAGAAATGTTCTCCCAAATGGAAACCGAACAGACCCCATAATAGTCAACAGAATCTGTTTGGCTCTCTTCCTGTCAGTTATGTGCCAAATCCAGCACTTCTATTATTTTCATTGTTCTGCTCCAATAACTGAGCAGAACAAAAAAATAATAGTGCTGATTAGTGTTGATCGAGCACCAATGTAGAACACCTCGGGATGCTAGGGTGCTCTACCGAGCACACGAGCACACAAGCAAAATGGAAGTCAATGGGAGAACCCAAGCATTAAACCAGGTACCCCCTGCTCTGAAGACGGAAGGGTGTCTGGTTCACATGAAAAGGTCAGAAATTGAAGGAAACACCACTGAAATGGTTACGGGAACAGCATGGGGAGGATGTCTGGATGCATCTTGGACTCCCAGGTCGCTGATGGAAACAATGTTGTCTGAGTTATATACCAAAATTTACAGACTGACAATAATATGCACAAAACCGAAGATAAAATCGATTTTAGGGGAATTTTTTTTTAGAAAACATTCTTTCCTGTATATTTACTTGTATATGTATATGTACAAATGCTGCCAAAAATTACAAGGAATAGGCACTCCGATACAACCTGTATATCAAAGGAGGGCCTCATTCACATTGTGGTACAATTCTTCAGGTAGTGGGACTCCTACACTCATAAAGCCTATGCACTAAGTGAAAGGGCTGGCAAAAATTACAAAGAAACAGAACTCCAATGCACCCTTTATTACACATAAAGGAGGGCATCATACACACCCTTGAAAAATGATGATTGCTGGCCTGCTGGTGACCCTCTAAAACAGTAGGAGCGAGGGCCTGCTGCTGATCTGACCATCTAAAACATTAGGGGTAAGGGCCTGCTGCTGAGCTGACCATCTAAAACAGTAGGGGTGAGGGCCTGCTACTGATCTGACCATGGAAAAAAATTACGGGCGAGGGCCTGCTGCTGAGCTGACCATCTAAAACACTATGGGCAAGGGCCTGCTTCTGAGATGACCTTCTAAATCATTATGGTCGAGGGCCTGCTGCGAAGCTGACCATCTAAAACATTAGGGTTGAGAGTCTGCTGCTGAGCTGACCATCTAAAACATTAGTAGTGAGGGTCTGCTCCTGATCTGACCATGGAAAAAATTATGGGTAAGGGCCTGCTCCTGAGCCGACCATCTAAAACATTATAGGCGAGGGCATACTGAAGAGCTGACCACTAACAATTTATGGGCGAGGGCATGCTGCTGAGCTGACCATCAAAACATTATGGGCAAAGGCCTGCGGCTGATCTGACCATGGGAAAAATTATGGGTGAGGGCCTGCTGCCGAGCTGACCATCTAAAACATTATGGGAGGGGCCTACTGCCGAGCTGACCATCTAAAACATTATGGGCGAGGTCCTGCTGCTGAGCTGACCATCTAAAACATTAGATGAACAGCTGATCTGAACATTTAAAACAGCTGATCTGAACATCTAAACATCTAAAACATTGTGGGCGAGGGTATGCTACTGAGCTAACTCTCTAAAACATTAGGAACGAGCGCCTGCTGCTGATCTGAACATCTTAAACATTATTGGCGAGGGCCTGCTGCTGATCTGACCATGGAAAAAACTATGGGCGAAATTGAAGGCATACTGAACCAGCATGGCTACCACATCATCTTGCAGCGTCATGCTATTCCATCCGGTTTGCGTTTAGTTGGACCATCATTTATTTTTCAACAGGACAATGACCCCAAACACACCTCCAGGCTGTGTAAGGGCTATTTGACCATCAGGGAGAGTAATGGGGTGCTGCGCCAGATGACCTGGCCTCCACAGTCAACGGACCTGAACCCAATCGAGATGGTTTGGGGTGAGCTGGACCGCAGAGTGCTAAGCATCTCTAGGAACTCCTTCAAGACTGTTGGAAGACCATTTCAGGTGACTACCTCTTGAAGCTCATAAAGAGAATGCAAAGCAGTAATCAAAGCAAATGGTGGCTACTTTGAAGAACCTAGAATATGACATATTTCCAGTTGTTTCACATTTTTTTGTTATGTATATAATTCCACATGTGTTAATTCATAGTTTTGATGTCTTCAGTGTGAATCTACAATTTTCATAGTCATGAAAATAAAGAAAACTCTTTGAATGAGAAGGTGTGTCCAAACTTTTGGTCTGTACTATACGTACATTAGTATAATAACTAGATAAACTATATAGTCTATAGTTACAAAATATGCATAATACATTTAAAAAAATGCATACTTATTTGGTGACCCAATCCATAAGGGGCATGTCCATAGGTGTAGGGGTTTGTGTATGCTTGCCTATGTACACCCACATTTGCAAGTGTTTTTTTTTTTTTTTATATGTATACATTTTTTATATAGATATATCTTATATGCTTTTTTGTTTTGTTTCTATTTATCCCTGAAGTATATATATATGTATCACAGTCACAAAAAACAGCCATAAATGGGGATGGTTTGTGGGGAAAGAAAACCCTAAACATGAGGCAGAAGAAAATATATGTAATCCTGTCAGATTTGTATATTGTAGTTCATGATCCTGAGGCATATAAGAAACCGAGCTATCATCTTGCATTTAATAATACGTGTTAAAAAGTCATGCAGCTATAAACATTATATGCTGGTGTCAGTCTGGATATCTGCAAACATTTCACTTTTATTCCAGATTCTTAACCGATAACTACTACATGTACACATGATGTGACAGGTCTGCATTATTGTGACAAGACACTTTCTTTCAAGATACAGTAGAAAGCTGTTATTACAATTTTCAGATTATCTGGAGTAAAATGTAATATATAAGATGTACTGTATATGAGTACATTCTTAACATTTGACGTTAGTAATACATGGGAATGAATCTTCCCGAAATACAGAAATGCAATATTATCGCACTTTTGGTAACTATTAGATAAATATTTAGCTAGTAATTCAATCTAGCATAATATTTCTTTACCTTTTCTATCTCTGTATATTACTTTTAACAGTGCTGAGCAAAGCAAAGCATTCAAAGCAGAATTTGGGCCAACGTTTAGGAATACTTTGATTCGCAACAAGGCCAAATTTCCTTGCGCTTCATGGTAAAGAATCAGATTTTCCTAAAATGGCGGCTGCACGTTACAAAGTTAAAGTAGGAAGCTTGGGAATGCGAGATCACCTATGCTGTGCAGACAGCCAATCTGCAGGTAGCCATCCCGTAATGTCACAGCCCTATAAAAGCCTCACCCCCCCCCCCCCCCCAGTCTCCACCATCGTCCTGTGAGCTGAGCATAGGTTAGAGACACAGTGTTGTATTGGGACTTAAAATGGTCCTGGAAAAAGATTTAATAGTGGCCCCATATTGTAGGTGGGTTCAAACAGACAAGACGGGCCAAAACAAGTAGATGTGGACAACCGAAGTAGGTGGGGCCTGCACTACTGTAGTGCAGAGTAGAATACCACAGGACAGCACAAAATACTGCCGCCCTCACCACAGTATTCAACTGTATCACCATCATGAAGACAGTAAAACATTTGAGTTCAGGAGGGTACTTGCGGCCGTTGAGCATCAGATCATTATGTATAGTACCTGGCTTGTGGACAGTGTTGCTGCAATAATACAGTGGCCATGTTTGATCCTTCCACCATGTTCAATATCTGGTTTTAAACCTAATAATTTGAAAAGTGAAATACCAATAGGATCATAGTTGGGACGGATCTCAGATCTTATGGAGGGAGCTACATGGGTGATTATGATTATTCCTGTTGTGGATCCCTCAATTTTATTGCTTTTAGGAAGGTTTTACCACCTCAAAGCTATGTACCATATCTCATACCATAACACAGGATGACAGAGGTTTCCTGCATACATGCTCCAGATCCCCTAATCCCATTTGGAGGAAACGGAGAACACCCGGGTGACCACAGCATCTGAAGGGTTAAAAGTCTATGACCGGCATTACAGCCAGTCAAGTACATTAGTATCGGGTGTCACAGCAGATACTCAGCTGCCATGGCACTTGCTGCACGTTCCAGCAGACCCCATTTTTAAAAGCCCGGCCACCAATGTAAATTTACTGCCAGTGGTCAGGAAAGGGTTAACTTCCAAGCCTTCACACTAACATTGGGCCACCAAGTGGGGAGAATATGATTAGGAAAAGTGGCCTGGGTATACCTGATTTATAGCGATTTGTAACATATTAATTCGGAACAAGTCAAATATCTTGGTAAACTTTGGTAAATTGTCCGAATCAGATTTTTCAAAACTTGGTTCTATCTCTAGTTATTAATATATGACCCATGTTTAGTGTATACGATATTATGATAATTACTAACTGTGGTTATATAAACCTACTGGTGTAGTAATTGACGTAGTGAATATTTCTTTGGTAGTTATTTTAAGTGTAGTGTTAATAGAGGTGCACAGCACCATACTTATAATTGCCTCTCATTTACCATGTGTGGTAAGGTGTATGGTAAAGTCCTGGAAGGTGTGTTTTTTTCACCCAAAATCCTCAGATAAATGAAATCCAGAAAGCTGCAGTGGTTTCAGCAAAGTGTAGTTTGCTGAAGAAGCTATGTTCTTAGGCTGGATTTTATTTGGACTGGTGGGTAGGTTAGGTAGTGGGACCTACCAGTCCACACACGTCCAAGTAAGGCAATTTTCACTAGCTAGAGGTTATGTAAGTACTGAGGATAATTACGAAGAAATACAAGAAACTTCAAACTGTCAGCGAGTCAGAAATCTTGGGTAGCTGGCTGACCTGATAGTTGTTGGAGCCCGATTCCCCATGTACAGTATGTGAACTGCACTCTATAGGGGAGATACAGATTAGTGATGGACAAACATCAAATGTTCGCGGCGGGCCCCATTCACTTTAATGGCAGGAGAACCTGAAAAACCTTCAGGTCATATTTACAGCCAGTAAACACTTACTAGAAGTACACGAATAGTCACAACATGGACAATGATATAACAGAGGAGGATCATTGGCAAAAATTCCCACAAAAAATATTTATTTTAATCAGGGGCCATTTTTATGCATCTTAAACTTTCAAAAATGTGCCCTGCTGGAGTTTAAACTTTTTTATTTCTTATCAGTTTGATGTACTGTATGCAAATGTGCAGCACTCCACTTTTTGTATCCTGCAGAGTCCATTAAAAAATGCATACATTAACACATTTTTTTCCTACCATGGAACTGTATGATGAACGGATGCCACTGTACGGCATCAGTCTGAGACACCTGTTAATGCATACATTGGAGTAGCACCAGCACACAGTGGAGTAGCGCGGCGGAGAGGGGAGGCCACCATGTACTGACAGAGCGCTACCTGGTAGTCAGGGATGAGGACTGTGTTTCACAAGGATCATTTTCTACTGGGAAATACAGGGCACAGTATAATACGCTAGAATCTATATAATCTAAAGATATTAGCCCTACCCCCGAATAATAATACAATAAGGTGGTCATTTATTATGTAGAAATATGTCCACACGGGTGCCACGGGTTGCATGCTTGATGGCCGTCAGAAGGTTCACCCAGTGGGCAGTAAAATTTATGTACCTTCCCTGCCCATGTTTGCTAGACCACGTGTCTGTGGTCAGATGTATCTTGGCACCGACACCATGTGCCAGAGATGCATTCATTTGCCGCTGAATGTGGCCATATAGCTCCGGTATGCCCTTCTGAGAGGAATATTTCTTTCCAGGGACCTTCCATTGCGGTGTGCCAATGGCCACAAGTTTTCTAAAGGCCTCTGAGTCCAACAGTTTATATGGCAGTAGTTGGTGGACTAGCAGTTCCTACAAGCCAGCAGTCAGCCATTGGGAAGAGGGGTATCCGGCGTCATCATCTTTTTACGCTCGAACATTTGGGCCATGGAAGCCTGCCTTTTGCCAGATGAACGTGGCAATAGCACGGTGGAAGGTGGAGTGGAGGATAAATGGGAGGAGAGAGGAAAAGGAGAAGAGGTAGGATAGGGAGTGCTAGGAGTGTGACTTTGTGGGTTCTGACAGTGTTGCATCCACTAGGCTCGGTGATGGGAGGCCAGGTACCTTTCTAAGGTAGTCGTCCTTAGTTGAGTGTTGGGCTTACCACGACTTATGCATTGACAGCACAGGCTGCAGATTACAACACTATTGTCAGCAGGGGACACGTTAAAAAAATCCCACACTGCGGAGCCATGTGCCAGCATCCTGGGAGCGCCAGATGTGACCATGCATGGTGGATGGCTCATTCCAGATACATTAGCAGTCTGCTTTTTGCCTCCTGTGCACTGTAAGTTCTGCCTGATTCTCCTCCCTTTCTGATGCTCTGTCTCTCCCTCTGGACTCCCCTCCTCTTCCTCTCTTGTGGGCACCCACGTGACGTCCATCGAAAAGTCATTATCTTCACCTTCACCACCACTGACATTAGAGATCTCATAGTAGGCAGCAACAGAGAGGACCACCTTCCTTTGGCTGATCTTGGTACTGTCGTCAGACTGCTAGGTGGCGACCGTTGATACCTCCTCTCCCTGATCCGATGCCAAGAATGGCTGCACATCGATAAAGTCTGGGAATGGATGGGAAAATAATTTCTCTGACTCGAGCAGCGGGAATATGGTGGTGGTGGTGTTGTCTGGGAGTGCACACAGCAGAGAGTGAAGAGAGTGCAGATAGAGAGGATGAGGAGGGAGGCAAGAGAGAAAGGCTGAGTGAGCCACTCAACCAAGTCTGGTGCATCCTTTGACGTAATCACCCGCACCTTCTGCAGCTTCCCACTTAAGCTCCGGCCTTGTGCACCTGCCCGCTCCCTACCACCCCTACGGAATGGCCTACCTCTTCCTCTGCCTGTCAGTTTAAAAATGACCATGTGACAAAAGTCCCTATATAAGAGCAGTATTTGTGGAAGAAGGCATATCACACCCCTGCCTCAATAATTTTTTTGGGGGGTCAACTGGTATATCACACCAGTAGAAATTATTTGTTCCAATAGCGTTTGTCACTGTGTGTAGCTGCGGTAACGCATCAAAACCGCAAACAAATGCTGCACTACCCAAATGCACTATATAGAAAGTATATTATTGATATATCACACCCCTGCTTTAATCCGTTTTTTTGAGTGGCAACTGGTATATCACACCAGTAGAAATTATTTGTTCCAATAGCGTTTGGCACTCTGTGTAGCTGCAGTATCGCAGGAGAACTACAACTGCTGCACAATACAAATGCACTAAAATATACTTTTTTATTTTAAGTATATGACACCCCTCAGCACTAAGTCCCACCTATCGATAGCACACCTATACCAGTCCTTAAAAGGACTTTTATGGCCCTATTAGCTAGCGTTTGGTGTCCCTAACAGTCTGTCCCTGCTCCACACAGCAACCTCTCCCTACACTGGCAAAAGACTGAATATAAAATGGTGGCCAGATCGAGTTTATTTATAAGGTAGGGGGTATTTCCATGTGCTGAAACATCTCGATTGGCTGTCCTGTACCACCTGATGGATGTGTCATGGGTCAAAGTTCTTCACAATGTAAAATAATATGGCAATAGCACCCCTCATTCAGTATTCTGTGGAAGAAGGTATGGCACCCCTCAATCAGTATTTAGAAGAAACTGTTATATAGCACCCCTCAATCAGTATTTGGCAGAAACAGGTCTATAGAGGTGTATTGCAGCCCTCAATTCGTATTTGGTGGAAGAAGGTATATAGCAATAGCAACCCTCAATCAGTATTTGGGAAAAACTGGTATATAGCACCCCTCAATCATTATTTGGTGGAAACAGGTATATAGCACGCCTCAATCAGGATTTTGTGGAAGAAGGTATATCACAGCCCTCAAGCTGTTTTTTGGGGGGCAACAGGTACATATATCACACCCATTGCAATTAGTTACTCCAATAGCATTTGTCCCTCTATCTAGCTGCGGTATCGAAGCAGAACTGCACAAAGCTGCTGCACAATACAAATACACTATAATATAATTTCTATGTTAGAAAGTATATTATATCACACCCCTCTTTATCATATCTATCGATAGCACCCCTATACCAGTCCTTAAAAGGACTTTTGTGGCCCTATTAGCTAGCGTTTGGTTTCACTAACTGTCCCTGCTCCAAAATGCAACCTCTCCCTACAATGGCAAAACACATCATGTAAAATGGCTGCCAGATCAGGTTCTGTTATAGGGTTGAGGGGGTGTGTCCATGTGCTGAAATGTCTCAATTGGCTGTCCTGTCCCACCATTCGCGTTTGCGAATATTGCCATATGTTCGACGAATCGCGAACGAGCAAAGTTTGTCGCGAAACTACCGCCGGGCGAACCGCAAGGCCATCTCTAATATAGATGACTTGTTTAGATAGTGCCCAGATGGACAGGAGTTTATTTTGTGCTTATGTTATGCTGGGGCCATAGCTTCACTAAGTGAAGTTATAACTAGATATATGTTTGTTATATTGTGCACCTGAAAATAAACAACTGAATGCTGAAACTGAATTTTTAACCTGCTGTCTCTGCTAAAGTCTGTCATCCCTGACCCCACCCTGAGTACAGATCCCGACACGTGACATTTATTATGCTGTTGGCTTTTTATGTATCAGAGAAGCCTTTGGGCTTACTCTGCTACCTTAAAGCCATGTACTTTTCTGGTCCTTTGAATTTAATCTCCTAGAAATATAAATCTCACAGTAACCATAATAAGCAAACGGGACTGGGAATTGGGAATATGAATGGGAGCACAGTCTAAAACCTCATCTAAACTCAGATACATTATAAAGTAATGTAAATTCAGGGCATCAGCAAGCTTGTCACTATTATATATGATAGGCATATCCATTTTAAGCATTAAGCAATAAGCTTACGGACCTACGTAGCAGATGCTCTGCAGTCTCAGACAAAATTCACACCAAATTGTGTGGATTTTGCTATGATTTTGGTGCAGACATACTGCAGATTTGGATTGCAAAGGGTAAGATCTGCATGGGTATGAGTGACGTACGTAAATCTGCTGTGCAGATTTTATTGTGTACACGTTTTATAAAAATCTCATTTTACTTTGCTGCTACTATAAATGCAAAAAATTCTGCAGCTTTTTTTTTTTTTGCCAAATACACATTTTTGTACTTTATGTAGTATACAATTGAGCCAAAAAGACTGGACCTCAGATGGTGTGATTCCAATGTCTACATACAAAAAATAATAATAATCTTTTAGTGTTTAATAAAGGACCTGCTTCTCAGAAGTATATGTATCTATATCATATTAAAGTAGATCGGGATACTGTAAAAAGCAAATATGGATTTTAGGTAACAAACACATCCAATTCGATATAAGTGAAAAGATTCTACAGATCTACATTGATTTGTCCAATCAGCTGGGTTTCTTTATTTGCATAAGCTCTGATGACTGGACAAAATGATGCTAACAGTCCTGCTGGTTGGACAAATCGATTCTGTAGAATCTTTTCGCTTATCTCTGCATCCTATATATTTAGGCATCAGACATTGATAGTAAAAACTATTGTGTTCCTCTTTTCCTATTGACCACTGCCTCATCTTACCATGTGTTATGTGCTGGCCAATCTCCTGTCCAAGGCGCAGGCCCGGATGCCTCCTGCCCTGCACCTGGACTTTCGCTAAGACCATCAACTAGCAGATGTCCATACCTCAAGGCCTTTGAACGAAAGCGCAAATACCCAGCCACCCACAGGCCATAGCACTAAATGCACACCTTTCCAAATTGCTGGCCCTAGAAATGTTGCCATTTTGGCTAGTGGACATTGAGTCTTTCCACAGCCTGATCATTACTTAGTCACCAGCCGCTACTATTTTGCTTGGTGTGCCTTCCCCGCCTGTAACATAGTAGCATAGTACATAAGGCCGAAAAAAGACATTTGTCCATCCAGTTCGGCCTGTCATCCTGTAAGTTGATCCAGAGGAAGGCAAAAAATAACCTGTGAGGAAGAAGCCAATTTTCCTCACTTTAGGGGAATAAAAATTCCTTCCCGACTCCAATCAGGCAATCAGAATAAATCCCTGGATCAACGATATCTCTCTAGTAGCTATAGCCTGTAATATTATTACGCTCCAGAAATACATCCAGGCCCCTCTTGAATTCCTTTATTGTACTCACCATCACCACCTCCTCAGGCAGAGAGTTCCATAGGCTCACTGCTCTTACCGTAAAGAATCCTCTTCTATGTTTGTGTACAAACCTTCTTTCCTCCAGACGCATAGGATGTCCCCTCATCACAGTCACCGTCCTGGGAATAAATAGATGTGTCCCGTAACATCACCTGTGCCCTGACCAATGCAGTATTTGGAAAGGTCCACTTAATGACTGACACAAGGACAAGTGCTTACGGCCAGGGATGCCAGTCAGTAGCTGGAAGCAGTGTAGCACTTCAGTGTGGAAAGGTTGTGTCTGATAATAGCTGTAACTTGGTGGTGGCTTTGGAGCTCGGCAAGCTCACAACACATAACATGCCTAGCCCACGTGTTTAACTTAGTGGTTCAGCGATTTATTAAAACCTACCACAATTTGCCTGAGCTACTGGTGAAGGTGTGCGGCGTGTGTGCCCATTTCCAAAAGTCATCTACAGCTGCCGCCGGTCTGGCAGCGCTGCAGAAGCGCTTGCAATTGCCAGATCACTGACTGTTGTTGGATGTGAGCATGCAATGAAATTCCACATTCCACATGTTGGCCAGGCTTTGCGAGCAGCAGAGGGCAGTAGTGGATTGCAACATGGTCGGCGCCTTTCCATTCAGCTTCCACGAGTGGGCATAGATGTCTGACCTCTGTGAGGTTTTACACAACTTTGAGGAATCAACACAGATGGTGAGCAGCGATGCCACTTTTATCAGCGTAACCATCCTACTTCTGTGTCTACTGAAATGCTCGCTGCTCACAATGAAGGGCGTTTTGCATGTGGAAGGGGTAGAAATGGGGGAAGACAGTACACAGGCTGATAGCCAGACCACCCATATTTCATCTTCTCAGCGATAATTGGATGATGAGGAGGAGGCGCAGGAGACAGTTGCCTCCGCTACAGAGGGTAGTACCCATAGCAGATTTACTCCATCTGTTCAGCGTGGATGGGCCAAAGAGGATGAGGCGATAGAGAGACACCCTCTTGATGAGGACAGCAAAGTCTTGTCTGTTGGGACTCTGGCACATATTTTATGTTATGCTCCCTTTCCCATGACCCTCACGTTGTACGCAGATTTCTGGTTGTTCACCCTTCTCGACCCCAGCTACAAATGGGAATGTCTCATCTCTCATTCCTGTGGTGGAGAAGACTAGCAACATGGTGCAATACCAGAAGGTCCTTGTGGAAAAATGTATCTAAAAATTTCCAGCTGACAACACTGGCGGCAGAGTACGTAGTTCCTTTGGCAACCGAGGAGGGGAGATGATTTTTTAGATTGTCAGCTCAGCAGCAGGCTCTCGCTCATAATTATTTTCATGGTCAAATGAGCAGCAGAGCCTCGCCCCTAATGTTTTGGATGGTCAGCTCAGAAGCAGGGCCACGCCCATAATTTTTTCCATGGTCAGATCAGTAGCAGGCCCTCGCCCCAAATGTTTTAGATGCTCAGATCAGCAGCAGACCCTCGCCTATAATGTTTTAGATGGTCAGCTCAGCAGCAGGCCCTCACCCCTAATGTATTAGAGAGTCAGCTCAGCAGCAGACCCTCACCCCTAATGTTTTAGATGGTCAGATCAGCAGCAGGCCCCTGCCCATAATGTTTTATATGGTCAGCTCAGCAGCAGGCCCTCGCCCCTAATGTTTTAGAGGGTCACCAGCAGGCCATAAATCATAATTTTTCAAGGGTGTGTATGATGCCCTCCTTTATGTGTAATAAAGGGTGTATTGGAGTGCCGTTTCCTTGTAATTTCTATCAGCCCTTTCACTTAGTGCATAGGCTTAAGGGGTGTAGGAGTCCCACTACCTGAACAATTGATTCAGAATGTGAATGAGGCCCTCCTCATTATTACGCTCCTTTCTGGAGCATAATAATATTAAAGGCTATAGCTACTAGAGAGGGGTCGTTGATCTAGGGAGTTAGTCTGATTGCGTGATTGGAGTCGGGAAGGAATTTTTTATTCCCCTAAAGTGAGGGAAAATTGGCTTCTACCTCACAGTTTTTTTTTTTGCCTTCCTCTGGATCAACTTGCAGGATAACAGGCCAAACTGGATGGACAAATGTCATTTTTTGGCCTTATGTACTATGTTACTATGATATGCAAGTTGTAGCGGAGTGCCTCTTTCTTGCAATTTTTGGCAGCACTTGCACTTTATATACAAGTAAATATTTTGGAAGAATGTTTCCTAACAATTTTTCCTCTAAAATGATATCTTTGGTTTTGTGCATATTATTGTCAGTCTGTAAAATTGGCGTACTACTCAAACATCATCGTTCCCAGAGGCAACCTGGGTGTCCAAGATGCATCCAGACATGCTCCCCATGCTGTTCCTGAACCATTTCAGTGGTGTTTCCATCAATTTCTGACCTTTTCCTATGAACCAGGCACCCTCTCCTCTTCAGAGCAGGGGGTGCCTGGTTTAATGCTCGGGTTTTCCCACTGACTTCCATTGTGCTTGGGTGCTTGGTAGAGCACCCGAGCATCCCTAGGTGTTCTACTCGAGCACCCAAGCACTTTGGTGCTTGATCAACACTAGTAACAGCTAGCGATACCGTCCTAGTCTTATGTCGGTCTACTACTTTCAGAGCTATAGCTGTTAGAAATCGGTAGTGAATGAAAGTAGCCAAAACTTGCTATCAGTTTCAGCTGCTTTCACCCCCGAACTGCTTTATAACAGCTATATCTCCTGATGTTATTGAGATAATGTTGTGATTCTGGTCTTGTTTTAAAGCTTGGATTGTCAGCTTTCAAATATCAAGATGTCTCGAGCTGCTTCCCACCCCAAGATATGAAGAGTTAAAACAGCCCTCCCTCCTTCAGCTTGGAGGGTGAGAGGGGGCAGTGGGGAAGATTACAGCCTAAAGGAGGGAAGAATTCAATTCACAAAATCACATTGTATGATTTTTAAAGAATTTGTCTTGCACTGCTGAACATGTCAAGCTCTGACAGACGAGCTTAAGGAAAACAGCGAGGATGGAAACCCACTGTCAGGTAGCAGCTGGGAACGAGGTACTCAAGCAAGATTTTGGAGTAGTCAGGCAAAATCCAAGGTTAAGGCGGAATGCACAGGGTCAGAAGCGGAGGTTGTTAAAAGTTGGTGCACGGAAAGTCAGCAAGGAACAGCAAACAAAAATGCCTAGGAAGCTTTGTATGTCTCACCATAAGGTGGAATAACTCAGCACTAAGTCAGGATCTAATCAGGTCTTTATAGCCAAAGGGTGTGGGTGTGGACCTGGAACCTCCCCCAGCAAGGCACAGTTATATCTAAATATGCACAGTAGCTGCTGGGGTGCCCATGTTTCTGCCAGGCCGAAAGGAGGCCCATATCCCACGCACCCTCCGACCCCGGGGGAAGATGAAGTCCCTGGCTTCCTGACACATAATTATTTGAACACCTGAGAAACAGCAAGAATTCTGGCTCTTAAAGACATGTTACTCTGCCTTTAAATAGTCTACCTCTACTCCACTGATTAATCTAACTTAGTAGCACCTGTCTGAGCTCTAGCTCTTTAAAGACCATTGTCTATCCCACAGTCAGTCAGATGCCTACTACTACCATGGACAAGACCAAATAGCTGTCAAAAGACACCAGAGACAAAAATGTGGACCTCCACAAGGCTGGAAAGGGCTACGGGGCAATTGCCAAGCAGCTTGGTGAAAATAGATCAACTGTTGGAGCATTGTTAGAAAATGGAAGAGGTTAAATATGACTGTCAGTCTCCCTCGGACTGGGGCTCCATGCAAGATCTCATCTCGTGGGGTATTACTGATGATAAGAAAGGTGAGGAATCAGCCCAGAACTACAGGGGAGGAGCTGGTCAATGACATGAAGAGAGCTGCGACCACAGTTTCAAAGGTCACTGTCAGTAGAACACTACGCAGTCATGGTTTCAAATCATGCATTGCAAGGAAGGTTTCCCTGCTCAAGTCATCACATGTCCAGGCCCGTCTGAAGTCTGCCAATGACCATCTGGATGATCCAGAGGAGGCATGGGAGAAAGTATAACTTTTTGGTCTAAACTTCACTCGTCGTGTTTGGGGGGGGGGGGGAGAAGGATGAGTTGCATCCCAAGAACACCATCCCTACTGTGAAGCATGGGGGTGGTAACATCATGCTTTGGGGTGCTTTTCTGCAATGGGGACAGGACGACTGCACTGTATTATGGAGAGGATAAATGCGGCCATTTATTGTGAGATTTTGAGCAAAAACCTCCTTCCCTCAGTCAGAGCATTGAAGATGGGTGGTGGCTGGGTCTTCCAACATGACAACGACCCGAAGCACACAGCCAGGATAACCAAGGAGTGGCTCTGTAAGAAGGATATCAAGGTTCTGGGAGTGGCCTAGCCAGTTTCCAGACCTAAATCCAATAGAACATCTTTGGAGGGAGCTGAAACTCCATGTTGCTCAGCGACAGCCCCAAAACCTGACAGATCTAGGGGAGATCTGTGTGGAGGAGTGGGCCAAAATCCCTGTTGCAGTGTGTTTCATCCTGTTCAAAATCTACAGGAAACGTTTGACCTCTAATTGCAAACAAAGGCTTCTGTACCAAATATTACCACTGATTTTCTCAGGTGTTCAAATGCTTATGTTCAGCAAAAAAAAATAAAAGACATTAAAAATCATGCAATGTGATTTCCTTTTGTTATTTTTATTTTTTGTATTCTGTCTCTCAGAGTGGGAATGCACTTACAATGTGTATTTCTGACCCGTCCATGATTTCTAAGTGGGAGAACTTGCAAAATCGCAGGGGGCGTTCAAATACTTCTGTTCCTCACTGTATACAAATATAAATTTGGCATCATAGTGAGCCACATAATATGTTATTTATACCACACATTGTACCCAGTAAAAATAAATGTTAAAATTGTAGTTATTTTTATCTCTCCACTTAAAAAAAAAAAAAAAAAAAAAGATATTTAATACACTCTATGTACCCCAAAATTGTAAAAAAAAAAAAAGCTGCAAAGCTCAACATTTAAGGTTTAATATAGATAAAGAAAAAAAAAAGTTATGACTGCTGGAATATGGGGGCGGGGGGGGGGGGGTGTTAAGGCCAAAACTAGTTTTTGCACACCAGTGATCTAGAACCTAGGTTAAAAAAAAGAGTAAAGTAATAAAAAAAATATATAGTGCAGATTTCTTTTTTAGCTTTGACACTAATGACACCTAAATGACCTCACCAACATTAATGAGATCCATCATGTTAAAAAAACTATATAGTAACTTGAAACAGAGAATAACTAAAGATAAATGGCATTAGCAAATGAAACATCCCATTGAAATCAATGTGGAATTTATATAAATATTTGTAAGCAGAGCTTTGATTGAACAATTCAAAACGGTTGCCAATGTGACATAGCAATAAAGCTTCAAGTGTAAAAACATGAAAAAAATTACATGGAAAATTATTAAATCGTAGAACAGTAATGCAAAATCATTCTAATAGAGAAAACAAAACTATTCTCCAGCTCTTCAGAAATATTTTGTAAATATATTACCAGGTACAGCACTATGAATGGGTAGTAATTGTGAAATTTCTTCTACATAAAATCTGTTTCTATATGTGAAAGCTTTCACCTAAATAGAAATAACAAAATTTCATCTGGAGCCGACAACTCTTATTGAACTGCTGCATATATTTTGTGATTATCAAGTGTAAAATACCTGATTGTCCATTTTGAAAACATCCACCACCCTTGTAATATATGATAATTCATGCAAATAACAGAGTCGAAAGTTGTTGTCATTTCACACAATTGCTCTGCATGGAATGTATTCGTACGTTTTCCTACCCAGCCTGATTAGGTATAAATCAGATGTATGTCCATTTAACAAACACACTGAACAATCCAATCAGGCTCTTGACCTAAATTGACTGGTACATATTCTGAGAGCCATAACTGAATACAGCCTGATGTTGCTGCTTCTTTCTTTGAAGATATGGTCTAATGGAGGAAGCCACTTAACTAATGAATTGCACTAAATATTGCACAGCTACAAAACGAAGAATACACACTCACTCAGATGAATTCTGGTAAAAGGCAAAAACATCAGCAAATTAAGTTGCCTGCCTGAAAAATGGAAGCCATTAAAATATATGGCATATGACAACTAGATTAAGCTGCCTCTGCTTACTTTTAACAATAAATAATACAAAAACAAACACATATAAATTGTTTACTCTATGTAAAAATATATAAGAATCATATTGTCAATAGCACAATTTGCTGAGAAAAATCACACATTCTCAAAGACATATATGTAAATAGCCACATCCTATGCATACATTAGTGTGATTAAAAACAGTTCTAGGTACAAATAGAGAGCTGCTAACCTTAAAGGGAACCTGTCACCTTAAAAACACATATAAAACCACCAGCATTACTTCATAGTAGCCCTCAGTGTTTTAAAATTCATATGTTTGATCCGGTAGTCTGATGCTCAATAGATTCAAAGAACAATGTTTTAAGCTCCATCAGCGCTATCTTGCCGATCAGCTTGAAGTCAAGGGGGGCAGCGGCTTCCTTGCTTCAAGTCAAGGTAAGCATGCCCTCTAACAGTCCCCTCTTTTGTTAGATTGACAGTCAGGATCACATAAGTCTTGCGCGTGCGCGGTGCACTCCTTGGTAAGGAGAGTTCCCATCTCTACCCGCAGCCAGTGATCACTCTCATGCTCAGGAGGGTAAAGGAATCGCACACGCTCGCTCGCTCACTCATGCACAGTGCACCACTGAAACCCGGCTAACATCCGGAGATGGGATTGCGCCTTACCAAGGAATACACAGCTCATGCGCAAGACTTATGCAATCCCGGCCGCACTGCAGGCTGTCAATCTAACAAAAGAGGGGACAGTTAGGGGGCATGCTTACCTTGACTTGAAGCAAGGAAGCTGCTGTCCCCTTGGCACTTACATCGGTTTTTGAATCTATGGAGCATCCAACTACCGGATCAAGCATATGACTATTAACAGACTGGAGGCTACTATGAGGCGATGCTGGTGGCTTTATATGCATTTTTGAGGTGACAGGTAGGGTTGAGCGAACCCAAACTGCAAAGCTCGGGTTTGCACCAAACTTTCCGAGACTTTTCCACTGAAGTTCGGGTTTGGTATTCGGGCGATTTAATAATTTTCCGTTATAATGGAAAATATTAGCATTCTTAAGATGGAATTCTAAATAAAATGGACATTAAGGGGTTAAAAATAATAAATTAAAAAAACTCACCTCATCAACTTGATTACGCAAGAAGACAAGCATGATCAAGGCCGTGCAATCAAATGGATGAAGTGAGTTTTTTAAAATTATTTTTAACCCCTCAATGTCCATTTTATTTAGCATTCTGTCTTAAGAATGCTATTATTTTCCATTATAACCATGTTTTATGGAAAATAATAAAGTAAAGTTTGGGTCCCCATTGACTTTAATGGGGTCCGGGATCGGGTTTGAGTTCAGGTCCGGAACCTGATCTTTGACCTGAAGTTCAGCCGAACCCGGCGAACCCGAACATCACTGGGTTTGCTCATCCCTAGTGACAGGTTCCCTTGAAGAACTCTTTCAGATTTTCAGCTTCTGTTTAAGGATTTGTCTAGGGCATAAACATTTTTTGAGGAGTGTTTTAACTGTTAAATGCTATGGACATTTTGGGAGGCATTTTATTATTGGATTCTATTCTACTATTCTTTATTAACAATTTTCAGCATATATGTGCCCCCTCACAGTAGTTATGCCCAGATATGTGCCCTTTTCACAGTAGTTATGCCCTGATATGTGCCCTTTTTACAGTAGTTATGCCCTGATATGTGCCCCCTCACAGTAATTATGCCAGATATGTGCCCTCTTCACAGTAGTAATGCTCACACGTGCCCCCTCACAGAGTTTGCATTTCTTTCTGGCAAAGCTACCTGGGACGAAAAATGGTTCGGGCACCACTGCTTTAGACAAAAATGGAAAAAGTTTCTAGTTTTTTTAATTCTAGTTTTAACATTTTAAAAAAAATTGATTCGGCCGGATAGCTAAATTTTTTGAAAAAAAATGGATTCGATACAAATTTATTTGCTGCAAATCGCGTTAAAAAATTGCTATTTCCTGGCTGCTGAGAGCCTTCCTTTTCCCTCTGCTGCTGTAGCGTTGTTTCAGCCAATCGCAGCAGTGGCAGGGGACGCCAAACATTGGAGTCCCCTGCCTGACCTCAGGGGAGACAGGTGCTGCACCAGCAACCTCCACATGAACCCCCGTCCCTGGCTCCTCCACAGCTCCATACTGCTTCCGGTGCTGCAATGTGTCGGTATTCATTGACCAGCCAATCACAGCGCTTGGAGCTGGGGGGAGGGGGCGGAAATACTTAGTGCTGCCCTTACTCGGCATGGATGCCTGCAATTAAGAACCCGGCAGACCTTGCGCCGTACATGCGCTGGTCTTTAAGTCACGTCCTTCTGCGTCGTACATGTACGGCGTGGTCCATAAGGGGTTAAAGGTTAACTTATTTGTTAACTCCAAAACACTAAGGGGTTAATTAAAATGACTCATTGGCCCACAAGCAAGAAGCAGGGAGAAATCATGTGTTCAGATGGAAAAAATGACGAATATTCAAAATAACGAATATATAGTGCTATATTCTAAATATTCAGGAATTCTCGAAGTGGCGATATTCGCGAGAAAAATTAGCTTTTCGAATATTCGTGCTCAACACTAGTGATGTCCATTGAATCCAGAACAAGGTCCCTGCGGTCATAGAGAAAAAAATTATAATCACATAAGGAAGGGATGGTGACTGCCCCTGTGAAATCACCAGCAGGGGGCGCTGTGCTTGCCAGTAAGACTGAGCAATGCCAATGTATAGAAGGGTAGGACATCTAGGACATTTCCCCTAAGAGCTACCATACAGTACTAATGCCCGTATTGCGGCCCCTCACAGTACTAATGCCTACCTTGTGGCCCCTCACAGAAATTAAGCCCACTTTGTGGTCCCTTCAAAATAGTTATGTCCTCCTTGTGCCCCTCACAGAAGTTATGCCGCACTTTGTTCCTCTCACAGTTGTTATGCCTACTTTTGTGCCCCCTCACTATAGTTATGCTCAAACATGTGCATCCTCACAGTAGGTATGCCATATTATGTGCCCCTCACAGTATTTGTAGGCAGATATGTTTCCCCTTACAGTAGTTATGCCAGATATGTGCCCCTCACAGTGGTTATTCCAGATATGTGTCTCCTCACAGTGGTTATGCCAGATATGTGCCCCCTCACAGTGGTTATGGCCAGATATGTGCCTCCATCACAGTAGTTATGCCAGATATGTGCCCCCTCACAGTAGTTATGCCAGATATGTGCCCCCTCACAGTAGATATGCCCATATATGTACCCCCTCACAGTATGCCATATATGGCCCCCCTCACAGTAGTTATGCCCACATATGTGCCCCCTCACAGTAGTTATTCCAGATTAGGTTCCCCCTTGCAGTAGTTATTCCAGATTAGGCCGTCCCCTCAGTGAAGATGCCCACTTTCGTGCCCCCTCTCTCTAGTTGTTTCCCCCTTTTGCCTCCAGTCTGCAGCTTTATGGAATAAAAAATAAAAAACATATTTACCCTCTTCACTGATCGCTCACATCGTGCTGCTGGCTGTGTTGAAGGCCGATTCCTGGGCTTTCAGCACTCCTCCCAAAGCCAGCAGCAGGATGTGTGGCCAGCAGGGGGAGTTCCTGAGCTCAGAAGAACAGTGAAGCAGGGAGCAAAGAGGTCACCCTGCCTCACTCTGAATAGGAACAGCCCGGCAGTGACAAGAACTGCTGTGTCAGTGCGCGCCCCCTGCCTCCTGCGCACCCTCATGTTTTAAGAGTGTTCTGACGGGGCCCGGAATTGTCACTGTAATTCATGCCGGGCCCCATCAGAGCACTCCCATTACATGTGAGGGCAGCGGGGTCCCTCCCCCCACAAACCCGGTCGCACCCTCTGCAACCATGATCGTTATGCCCCTGAATGCAACCTGAAGCATCTCCTAGTGGTAGTCAAGGCTCAACCACCTCAGCAGAAGGGAGCTTGGTTTCCTTCCTATCATCTACTGGTGCTGATATTCCTCCTCATCATCACTCATTTCACCAGCAATCAATCACATAACAAAAAGACAACAGTATGTGTGCCAAGTTGCTACAATCCCTCCCTTTCCATGTGATGTACTCTGCACCTTTTAGAAAACTGATAGCTTGTGTTGAGCCAAGGTGGAGAGTCCCAAAGCCATCATTACCTCTCCAAAAAGACTGTATGTTGAGCAGAAAGTAGGCAGTCCTTAAGCCTGTTGATGTCTGATAAAGTTCATGGCGTGGATCTGTAACTATGGTCAATGACAAAATATGTCCTTTGTGGCCCACTGGGTAAATGTGGTTTCTGCCCAGGCACACCAGCAACTTGGCCAGGTGATGGCAGTGTCACCTCCACATTCTCAAGCTGTGAGTCCTGCAACAATGTCCTCCTGTGCCTATACATCCTCAACCCTGTCCTCAGCCTCCACTGCAGGCACAATTTGGAGTGCTCCTCCAGCATACCACCTATGGAGAGGAGAGGATTATCACCATTCAGCAGAGGGGTGACTACTGGATCTCTACCTTGCTGCCGGTCCACCTGCTGAGAGGAAGAATAAACTATTGAGACATTCTATGTAGTCAGTTGGTCGCTGGCTGTGTGTGCCATCGCCCAGCCTCACAAAGGTCTAATAGGGCTCACTCTGTGTCACTCTGTGCACACACTCCACTGCAATGATTTCTCTAATGAACAGTTTTCTTCACCCCCCCGCCCCCCCCCGCCCCCCCACTGAAGAGGCCACCCAGCAGGACACGACATGTAGCAGAACCTGAAACAGCAATTGATGGCATACTTTGACTGCACTCTGACACCCCAGATTCAAGATCCCCTGGATTACTGGGCAGCCATACTTGATTTGTGGCTGCAACCTGCTGTGTTTGCCCTACACAAGCTTTCCTGCCCATCCAGTAGTGTGGCATCAGAACAGGTATTTATTGCAGCGGGGGGAATAGTTACCCTCATCGAGAACCTACCTTTCAACAAAAAATGTTGAGAAGCAAACCTTTGTAAAGATGAATCAGGCCTGGATCAGACAGGATTTCCACACACCAGTGCCTGATTAATCATATTAAATAATTATGGGTGCCACGCCAAAACATTGTGAAAAATGGCCTGTTACTTCTGGCCACCTGCTTCAGCCACTATTCTGAAGCTGCTACCCACCTGCTGCTTATCTTCTACTGCCACTGTTGCTGTCCACCCCCCCCCCAACTCTGTGGCTGGGCCACTATGTGGACTCCTCTTGCTGTTGCTACCCTCACCACTCTGTGACTGGGCCACTGTGTTGACTGACTCCTCTCGCTGTTACTACTCTATGACGGGGCCACTAGTGTCCCTGTTTGGCCTTGTTGGCGTCATGGTTTATTTTACCCATCTTATGATCTGTCAAAAGAACTGAAAAATAATAAAACACAATGTATCCCGTCTTTGGAGCATCCGTGAGTCCTTTATAACACGGTCCCTATTTTGTATCAGGATACACTCCTGATTTGGAAGCCAAAAGTAGGAGTGGGTACAAAACACAGAATACATGCAAATATTCCAATCATTTTGTACCCACTCTTTTTTTTTTGGCCTTAGCATCACTGATCAATTACCGACCAAATGTTGACCATGTTTTTTTGGGACAGTTCGTTTTTGGAATTAATCTTTTTATTAAATAATCACTGTAAATACAGATACAGTGAGAGCTCAAAAATAAAAGGGAAGTACAAAATGAACAAGGTAAATAAAATATGCTCTCATAAAAAAATACATTCCATAAGAAGGTGTACAGACATGCATACATTCAGACATATCAGACAAGTATTTCAGAGCAACAATAACTCCTACAGCGATACAATAGCCATAATATTCCAAATGAAACTCCCTGACAGAAAAAGGAACAATTACAGAATGATAACATAAGAGTGATGACACAAAATAACATAATATATGGTCCATACATATCACTAAGACCTTTACAAAAGTCCTAGGTCCCCTGGGTCATTCTGTAATGCTTCCATGGCTGCCATAAGTTTTGGAATTTGGCATGCTGTCTGGAGGCCCAATTGGCCAGTTCCTCCAACCTACATAGTTGATCAAGTTTGCTATGCCATTGGTCAATTGTTGGTGGGTCTTTATTGAGCAAAAGGTGTCCTGCCTGTTTTAGTAGAGTAGGTAAATTGTGTGCTTTTCCAGACCACAAATCATTTGATAGCCATGGTAGAACTGATTTTGGGGACAATCAAATCCAAGTACTGCATATTTCATTGACCTGGTTTTCTATTTGTTGCCAATACGACGGAATAATTGGACAAGACAAAAATACATGCAGAGGGGAACCTGAATCACTGTGGCCCCTCAAACATTAGTCTGATTCGGATAAGCCCATTTGAAATAGTTTTTGGGTAAATATCTTACCAAATAATTTGACCTCCTATGAGAAAAGAGTCCTTCTAACAGCAGCTAGACTGCTTATAGCTTCTAACTGGAAAACACAAGGAAATCTATCCAACACTCAATGGCTAGAAAAAGTAGCCTCAATTTCCAGACTAGAAGAATCATCACACTGGGAACTGAGGACCCACAATAAATATATAAAAAAATTGGTTTTCCTGGGTAAATTGGATATCTTCTGGAAAAAGCACACAATCCGTTCCCACTGATCAGCACAGAAACGGTTAGCTGTAACTCCGGAGTTACCTAGCACTGAGATGTGGGTCATCCCTTCCCACCCAATAAGTAACCTAATCTCAACCACACTATTTTTTAATGGTACCCTCCTCCTCCTCCCCCCTCCCCCCCTCCCCCCCCCTTCTCCACCACCTCTTCCCTCTCACCTCCTAATTCCTCCCCCGGTTTTTCCCCTTTTTGTTTATATGTCGTTTCTGTATTATCCAAGGTTCCTTTCTCTAGCAGGCATAGCCTTCTTGAGCAGCCTCCAGCAGAGTAGCTTTCCTACAGCCCCTTGCTCGGCACCTTCTTACGAGTCTTTGGACAGAGTACCCATGTGAGAGATGGATGCTTAAGTCTGGAAACGGAACTGTGCAGTGCAGGGGAGCTGAGGAGTTCTGCTCATTAGGCATAGTGTAAACTCAAACATGAGGTTATTTTATTAGAATCAGGCACAGTGATGTGTCAGGAAGTCAAGTATCTGTTTTTTCTGATGCTTTAGTTCTTCGCTGTTGCTATCTTTATGGGCATACAAGTCCCTTGTATATGACATTGAGTGTGCTTAAAACATCATCACTTGTTTTCCCTTTATATTTTGCTGATATATTTTGCCGATATGTCCTGCGACTTGTCTTGTAATTTGATAGCCATGGTAGAACTGATTTTGGGGACAATCAAATCCAAGTACTGCATATCTCATTGACCTGGTTTTCTATTTGTTGCCAATAATAATAAAAAGAATTTGAAAATAAAAAAAATAAAAAATGAAATCGTTTTTGGGGATTATTGTACCATCTAGTAAAAACCTTGAAGGAACGTGCCCGTGTTTGAACGCATCTAGAGAACCCATGGGACCTATGGCAAATTGTGACAATCTCAGATTCAGTAAACAAGTTAGTAGCTCATTCTCCCAACTACCTATATATGCCAGACAGTTTGATTGCTGAACAGATGAAAAGGTGTGGTAAAAGAAGGAAATCCACCTAGGGTGGGCAGGCAATGGTTTAATAGATTTTTCTAACCAAGTGGGGTCCTCTGAATATTTATTTGTTAAAACAGAGCATTGTTCATGCTTCTCTGGGAAATTCATAGATGGGAGAGTTTTTTGGGACAGTTCTTGTGACAGACCAGAAGAAGGGAAAAATAAACAGTGATGTCAACACAAACTTACTGCTGACACCCTCTCCACTTTGTCATAGGCCCACTACTTGTATCAGCATGTAACAGAACAGATTATCTAGCAATCTGTATAGAATCAGCAGGCAGTGTAAAAGGAGAGCACCCTTTCACTCTATAGTTGAATTTTGAGCCACCGTACGGTTAAGTCCTTTATACATTGACCTGTAAGGCTCAGTTCACACTTTAGTTGTTTGGTTAGCTTTGTACCCATAACTGAACAAATAAGTGAAGTGTGAGTTGATTCTAAGAGTGACATCTGTCAACTAACGTACAATAAATGTTTCACTACCACAGCAGACTAGCTATGCATGTTTCTGCAAACCCAGAACTGGTGTGTGTTTTTTTTTATAGGGCAGGACAGCTGTAACCAACACTTCCAATCTCATTGATTGGACTCCAGTTGGCTGACACCTCACTCCAATTAGCTCTTGGAGATGTCATTAGTCTAGGGGTTCACATACTTTTTCCACCTGCACTGTGAATATTTACATGGTGTGTTCAATAAAAACATGGTAACATTTAATTATTTGTGTGTTATTAGTTTAAGTAGACTGTGATTGTTTATTGTTGTGACTTCGATGAAGATCAGATCACATTTTATGACCAATTTGTGCAGAAATCCATATCATTCCAAAGGGTTCACATACTTTTACTTGCAACTGTACATGCTCCCTGCATCCGGAAAATAGCGGATTTTTATTGCATATAATTAAAAATTAATTTGGATTGAATCATATTTTTTGGGGGAAAACTGGACGAAGCGTCCGAAATAGATTTTTGAAAATGCCATTCATATCTACTCATGACATACACAATATATTGTGGAGGTTGAACCTAAATATAATTAAATGTTTTACCTTTCAGATATTGTCAAATATTCTAAAATTAATATTTGGTTATATTCTGATACTTTCTGCATTATATTGTTCAGCTACAATGCATTATATACAAAGTAATAAATGATAATTTTCCATTTATCAACAATACACATTGGGGAAATGTATTATCTTTGCACCTGATTTCTGGAATAAAATTTATAAACCTTGCATTTATGACTTTTTAGACACTATTGTGACATATTTTCCAAAAGGCAGCATGGCAAATGTGGGGCGGGGGCATGGTCAACTGGGCTTGGTAAATCTCTGCCTACATCTTTCATGCTGACAGCTTTTTTGGGTGTCTTTCAGTCTTAAATTCAAATTGACTTAAAAGGGTTGTCCGTGTTCAGAGCTGAACCCAGACATACCCATAATTTCACCCAGGCAGCCCCCCTGATGTTAGCATCGGAGCAGTTCATGCTTCGATGCGCTCCCTTGCCCTGCGCAGGATCGCGATGGGCAAGGGCTCTTTTTTTTTTTTTTTTTTACAATAACACACTGCCAAGCGGAGGCATCCACCCAGCAGTGTGTTCGATGATGTTACAGGCTCTGATAGGTGGGCTTTAGCACTGCCCTAGCCATTTTACCGTCATGGGCAGAGCTAAAGCCCGTCCATCAGTGCTGGTGACATCACTGGGCTCTGAGCACAAGCCTCCTCCTGGCAGCCCTAGAGCTCAGTTCATCACTGGAACTCCAGAAAATGCCTTTGCATGAACTGCTCCGATGCTAACATCAGGGTGGCTGTCTGGGTGAAAGTATCAGCTCTGAACCCGGACAACCCCTTCAGGTATCCTACAAAGTTTTTTTTTATCAGGTATCTCTCCATTCATTTCTATGGGAGAGACAAAAATAGCCGAGAGAAGAGCTCTGCTTTTTTTGGAAGTCACATAGAAATTAATCGGAAGCACACAATACAGGCCCTCCATTCATTTTTATGGGCCTGACAGAAATAGCCATGCCAGCGCTCAGCTATTTTTGGCAGTCCCAAAGAATTGAATAGAGGATGGCCGTGTATGACCAGTCTGCTTTCCTTCTCCTTCTGGGCTCCATTTTACAGATAGTTGCAGGTCCCAGAGGTGGCACCTATCATATATTGAGTGCATATCCTTACGATAAGCCCAAAATGAATGAGATGACACAAACCCTTTAAGTGCATTGAAGGCAAGCCCAAGCCCCTCTGTGCACCCTTGCCCTTTCTGATTCCTCTGTCAACAATTCCCTCTCATTCCTGATTAACAATGGCAAGTTTCTGCATAGTCATGTCTCTTAGACCTGTCATTCAATAATAGGGAGGAGCTGGCTCCGAAAGCTAGAAGAGCACAGGTGCACAGAGTGACTTTGGCACACCCTCACTGCTGTTAACTGCTCATTCATTATGCTGAACTAGCCTTACAAGGCATTGGCCTGGTTTAACAGTGAATTTCATAGTGACAGGTTCCCTTTAAACATAGTGACATGGGTTATGGCAATACAGAAACAAATTAAACTTGTTTTCATGAACTTTGATTAGTAGCATGATTAGTGATGAGCTAATTTCCTGGAACTTGATTTCAATTTGATTCAGCCAGCCGAATTCCAACGGGTCCATTCTGAATAAATGCGACGTCAATCAAAAGTGTACCGTTCAAGACTGTGTGCAACTACTTTCATCCTCTTTTGCCAATACATCATTAATAATGTCAAAGTGACAGTGACATATTTGTGCATGGCTAAATGTATGGCTTCTGATGACAACAAACAGCTTCTTTTACCACTTCTACCCCGGGCCAGTTTTCACCCTTCTGCCCAGGTAATTATTTGCAAATCTGACACTGTATGTGTCACTTTATGTGGTAATAGCTTTGGAACACTTATTTATCCATGCCATTATGAGATTGTTTTCTCGTGACACATTGTACTTCATGATAGTCATAAATTTGAGTCAATATATATCACTTTTTTATGAAAAAATCCCAAATTTACCAAAAATGTTGAAAAATTCACAATATATCTGCTTTTAAAACAGAAAGTGATACCTAATAAAATATTTATTACTTAAAATTCCCCATATGTCTACTTTATGTTGACATCATTCTGTAAATGTCATTTTATTTTTTTAGGACGTTAGAAGGCTTAGAAGTTTAGAAGCAATTCTTAAAATGTGTAAGACATTTTCCAAAATTCATTTTTTAAGGACCATTTCAGGTCTGAAGTCACTTTGTGAGGCTTACATAGTAGAAACCCCCCATGAATGACCCCATTGTAGAAACTACACCCCTCAAGGTAATCAAAACTGATTTTACAAACTTCGTTAACCCTTTAGGTGCTCCACAAGAATTAAAGGAAAATGGAGATTAAATTTCACTTTTTTCTAGCATATTTTCCATTTTAATCAATTTTTTTCCTTTAACACATCAAGGGTTAACAGCCAAACAAAACTCAATATTACTCTGATTCCGTGGTTTACAGAAACACCCCACAAGTGTTCTTAAAATGATATAAGGGCACTCGGCAGGGTGCAGAAAAAAATGACGCCATATGGTTTTTGGAAGGCAGATTTTGCTGGACTGGTTTTTAGATGCTATGTCCCATTTGAAGCCCCCCCCCCCCCCCCGACGCACCCTTACATTAGAAACTCCCAAAAAGTGACCCCATTTTTGGAACTAGGGGATAATGTGCCAGTTTTATTGGTATCATTTTTGGGTACATATGATTTTTGAGCATTCATTATTACACTTTATGGGGCAAGGTGACCAAAACATTTTTAATTTTGGCACCGTTTTTATTTATTTTAAAGTGTTCACCTGAGGGGTTAGGTCATGTGATATTTTTATAGAGCAGATTGTTACGGACATGGCATACCTAATATGTATACTTTTTCTTATTTATTTAAGATTTGCACAATAATAGCATTTTTTAAACCTTAGCTTTTTTTATTTTTTGCCAGATGAGGTAATGGTTTTATTGGGACCATTTTGGGGACATATGCCTTTTTGTTCGCTTGGTGTTGCACTTTTTGTGATGTAAGGTGACAAAAATGGCTTTTTATTACACAGTTTTTATTTTTTTATGGTTTTCACCTAAGGTCATTTGATATTTTCATTGAGCTGGTTGTTATGGACGCAGAATTACCTAATATGTTACGGCGGAGATACCTAATATGTGTTTTTTCCTTTAAAAAATAAATAAAATTATTATGAAATCTGGGGAAAGGGGTGTTTTTTTTTACTTTTTAAAAAAAATATTTCTGTCCCACTTTGGAACTTCAACTTTTGGAGGTCTGATCCCCTCTGCAATGCATTTCAATTAGGGTTGAGCGAATTTTGGACCACGTACCCGAACATTTCAGTAAAAGTTTGGGTTCGGTGTTCGGCGATTTCTTAGTGCTTTTTGAAAAGCTGCAGAGCAGTCAATCAACAAGCGTTTAACTGTGTGAACTTGGAAGCCATCACAGCCATGCCTACTAATGGCATGGCTGTGATTGACCAGTGCAGCATGAGACCCAGCCTCTGTATAAGCTGGAGTCACATAGCGCTGCGCGTCACTCTGCTGTGCTTAGTGTAGGGAGAGAATAGGACAGAATCTGTTATCAGAACGCCAATTGAACTCCGCGATCTACATAGATTTAGTTGTGTGGGTGCAGTGCACAATCTTTTTACCCTACCCTGAGCCCAGTGACAGAGAAAAATAACCTTTATCCGTCTGTTAGTTAGGTGGGCGGCGGCGGCCATTTTATGCAAGCTCAGTGCACCAGCACTGCATAGGTGCTTATGTGACATTCAAGTCCGAGCTTGAAATACTGCAATAATAATCTGTTTAAAAAAAAAAAAAAAAATATCCAACATCTGGTGCCTTTGCAGGATTAGTCAGACGTTATATCTCCATAACAGCACACTGGGTAAATGCAGTGGCAGCTGGGCCTGAGGTGGATAGCAGTTTGGTGCATGTCCTTCCACCACTGAGGATTGCAAGGCGCTTCAATTTGCCTCCTGTTGCTTCCTCCTCTGGTCAACGTAACACTATCACCACCAACTTCAGCACAGCCAGGGGTAAACCACAGCAGGTAGTTTTAAAACTTATCTGTTTAGGGGACAAACCCCACACTGCGCAGGAGCTGTGGACGGGCCTTGAACAACAGACCGATGAGTTGTTGGTGCCAGTGAGCCTCAAGCCCGGCCTGGTGGGGTGCGATAATGGGCAAAATCTCGTAGCAGCTCTGGGACTAGCCGGTTTGACGCACATCCGCTGCCTAGCGCATGTGCTGAATTTGGTAGTGCAGAGATTCCTTAAAAATTACCCCGATATGTCAGAGCTGCTGCATAAAGTGCGGGCCGTCTGTGCGTGCTTTCGCCATTCTCACCCTGCTGCTGCTCGCCTGTCAGCGCTGCAGCGTAACTTCGGCCTTCCCGCTCACCGCCTCATATGCGACATGCCCACAAGGTGGAACTCCACCTTGCACATGCTGGCCAGACTGTGCGAGCAGCAGCAGGTGATAGTGGAGTTTCAGCACGCACGGGTGAGTCACTCTGCGGAACAGCACCACTTCACCACCAATGATTGGGCCTCCATGCGAGACCTGTGTTCCTTGTTTCGCTGTTTTGAGTACTACACCAATATGGCCAGTGCCGATAACGCCGTTATCAGCATTACTATCCCACTTCTATGCCTCCTTGAAAAAACGCTCCTGGTGATGATGGAAGAGGATGTGGCACAGGAGGAGGAGGAGGTAGAGGGATCATTTGGTAAAGTTTCTGGCCAGTCATTCACAAGTGACTCCGAGAGTGGGTTCCTGCACCCACAAATGCCATGTACACAATTGTCCAGACAGGGAACAGTTCTGGAGGATGATGAGGTGGAGGATGAGGAGGAGGAGATGGAGGAGGAGGAACCTTGTTCACAGCATGGTGGCACCCAGACAAGCTCATGGCCATCACTGGTGCATGGCTGGGGGGATACAGAGGACACAGACAATACACCTCCCACAGAGGACAGCTTTTCGTTGCCTCTGGGCAGTCTGGCACGGCATGAGTGATTACATGCTGCAGTGTCTCTGCAACGACCTCCGAGTTGCCCACATTCTAACTTGTGCTGATTACTGGGTGGCCAGGCTGCTGGATCCCCGTTACAAGGACAACGCACCATCCAGGGGCGTAGCTAGAAATGACTGGGCCCCATAGCAAAAACATTTATGGGCCCCCCTCCCAGATCTCCCACTCCCACATACCTCTCAGACCTCCCACCCCTTCCAGAGCTCCCACCCAAACACCCCTCCAGTACCTCCCACCCTAGCATCCCCACACTCCTCCAAGACCTCCCACCCCCACACCCATCCTAAATCTTCCACCGCCAGTCCCCAGATATAATGGTCCAGACATCAAGTGTCCTGCTCCCCTTCACAATTTAATGGTTTTGACCTTGGAGATCCTGTGGCTCCCCCCTCAATAAATTGGTCTAGACCTCCAGGGTCCTGCTTCCCCCTAAATATAATGGTCCAGACCTCCAGGGTCCTGCTCCCCCTCCTCCCAAGATATAATGGTCCAGTGTCCCCCTATATAATGGTCCAGACCATACCTCCAGGTCCTGCTCCCCCTTCTCCTTAAATGTACTGGTCCAGACCTCCAGGGCCCTGCTCCCCCCTCCTCCCTAGATATAATGGTCCAGGACTTCAGAGTAAATTTTACCAGTCCCAGAGTCAGCCAGCCCTCACCTCACAGCCACTTGAATGTCTGTGCGCCCACACTCCAGCAGTGCTGCCAGGCCCAGCAGCACGCAGCTTCACTGTACGCTCCGCCTCTTCCACTTCCGGCCAGTAGGACTGCCGCCCAGACTGGGAGCGGGACCACTCCCTCTCCTCACTGCAGGTACGCCTCTCTGCCTCCAGCCGCCCCCTATCGCACTGCCCACAGCCTACAGGCCCTGCAGATAGCGCTTTCTCTGTCTGTCCTGGAGGGTCCTGCGACCCCTGTAGCTATACCACATGAATTAAAAAAAATTATAATAATCCTCAGCAGGCAGCCCGGGCCCCCAGTGTTGTAGGGCCCCATAGCCATTGCTATGGCTGCTATGGTGATCCCTACGCCCATGGCACCATCCTTAGTTCCGTCACTGAAGCGTGATCGTAAGATGCGCGAGTACAAGCGCATACTGGTAGAAGCGCTGCTGGTAGCATTCCCACCTGAAAGCTGGGGCACAGTGGAAGTACAAGGCGAAGGCAGCGGAGGAGGAAGAGGTGGCCAACGCAGCTGGGGCACCGCCAGCACCTCAGAAGGCAGGGTTAGCATGGTCGAAATGTGGAAAAGCTTTGTCAGCACACCACAACAACCAGCACCACCAACTGATATGGAACAGCTTAGCAGGAGGCAGCATTTCACCAACATGGTGGAGCAGTATGTGTGCACACACCTACACATACTGAATAATGGGTCTGCATCCTTCAACTTCTGGGTCTCCAAATTGGGCACATGGCCTGAGCTTGCCCTTTACGCCTTGGAGGTGCTGGCCTGCCCTGTAGCCAGTGTATTGTCTGAATGTGTGTTTAGCACAACTGGAGGGGGTTATCGCAGGTTATATTTCCCAATGTTTTGGGGTGTACCCCAATAAAAAAAAATATATATATAAAAATGTAAAACCAAAAAGCAGTGTAGGTTACCTCCTCCTCATCCACCACCACTTCCACCTACACTGCCACATCCACCACCTCCTCAACCTCCTACTCCATATGGATCTCGTCCTCCTAGATCAAGATTATTTTATATTTTTACGTATTTTATGCTAAAGTCATTTCCCTATCCACTTTTTGCAGAGCACTTGCCATGCTCTTAACCACATTTTGATGCCATTTGCAGCCCTCTAGCCCTTTCCATGACATTTTTACAGCCATTTAGTGCGCAAAAGTTCGGTCCCCATTGACTTTAATGGGGTTCGGGGTCAAGTTCGGGTTCCGAATTCAAACTTTTTTGTGAAGTTCGGCCGAACCCATTGAACCCGAACATCCTGGTGTCCGCTCAACTCTAATTATAATATATCTGTATTGTAGTGCATTGCCTGTTAGCATATTACACAGAGTAATACACTAACAAGTTGCCTAGGAGACTCGGCCTGAGGCTGGATCTCCTCTGCACCAGTAGAAGGCAGGTCTCTATTCTGTGCAAGGCAATGGACAGCCTCTGCATGGCATCGGGCTGCCTTGTCACCCATCGGTCCCCTGCCACAGCTGCGTGGGGACTTGATGTGCTCCCTCATCCACAGCAAACCCCTTCTATGTCGCAGTCAGCAATACCAGCGGATTCAGCAGGGGCCCAGCTATTAAGGACTGCCGGACCCCTGCAGTGATCGGGCGCACACAGCTCCGGTGCCCGCCCAATCACCATGACGTACTATTACGTCAAAATGCTGGAAGTCACTGACTTCCATGATGTAATAGTAAGTCACATGTTGGGAAGGGGTTAAAAAAAACACCACATTGTTTTTTTTTTTTTTAAATTAGTACAGGAATGTTTACTTTTTGGCAGGGCAGTGTGTTGATTATAATTTAAGAGGCTAGTCCTGTATGGAGACTTTTTGTAAGTACTCAACGGTATGGAGACTTATTGTCAATGTCTAGAGATGAGCAAATTCTAAAAATATTTGATTCAGCTGCTTCGCCGAATTTGTGACAAATTACATACATGATTGCGGCATCTGATATAAATAACAGTGTACAATTAAAAACAAAATGCTAATTAAATCATATTTGCCTGATTTATTTGCTCATCATACGTCACCGCAAATTCATGCAAGATCTTCAAGCAAGATGGCAGCGGCCAGCCTGTTGTGAGCAAATGGATATGATTTATTTATTTATTTTTTATTTTAAACTATTTCAGGTTAAAGGGAACCTGTCATCTGGATTTGGGGTATAGAGCTGAGGACATGGGCTGCTAGATGGCAGCTAGCACATCTGCAAAACCCAGTCCTCATAGCTCTCTGTGCTTTTATTGTGTAAAAAAAAAAAAACATTTGATACATATGCAAATTAACCTGAGATGAGTCCTGTATGTGAGAAGAGTCAGGGACAGGACTCATATCAGGCTAATTTGCATATGTATCAAATCGGTTTTATTACACAATAAAAGCACACAGAGCTATGGGGACTGGGTATAGCGGATGTGCTAGCGGCCATCTAGCAACCCATGTCCTCAGCGCTATACACAAAATCCCGGTGACAGGTTCCCTTTAAATCGATTCGCTACTACGAAACACGAGGAATTTCGGCTTTGCAGCAAATCAAATTTATCTTGCAATTCGGATCAAATTTCACATCGATTCTCTGAACATCATCAATGTCCATTGGAAAAGATCATGCTAAATTCCCTTGTCAAATCTCATAGATTGCTGCAAAGTCAGAACTTGATTCATTGGCAGAAACTTCCAAGAGGTGGCGCAAGGTTCTTTTCCTTGGGAGATACCTCTTTGCATGCACTTTGTGGAAGCAAACTCCTGGCGGTATGTACATGCAGACACGGCAGTGTGTACATGCAGACACTCTCCAGGGTCATATGATCCTCCTCCATCTTTTCTGTATTCTGATCTGAAAATTGTCGGATGCTTTTTCGAGAAATTTGCCCAAATCAAATTGCCAAAAATTCTGATTCTATTTCAACTTGAATCTTTGCAAACCCATCTCTACTGTAATCAAGATGTTTTCTACCAAATGTATGGTGTCCATAGGTCTTCAACAGCTATTGCACTTATTAAATACAGATGAGCAAATTTTTTGACATTTTCTTTGTGTCTGGTGCACCAAATTTTTCAAAAATTACATTCAGGTCAGAGAAAAAAGCTGAGAAATCTGCACAAGGAGGCTCTGTTTCTACAGACTTGAAAAAGGAGTGCTTTTCAACTCCAAAATGTTCAAGGTTGTGGTTTTTGCGCCAAGAAGTATCGAAAAACGAAGCACCCCTATCACTCCACACCCCTTTTATTGTCTCTCATCACTACTTTGGAGGATTAGCAACTCCACAAGTGAGGAGCGAATGATAACGGCACACTAGTTTTGTGCCTATGCTTGTACAACACCAAAAGGTGAGCATAATCACTACTGTTTCTTTAATCAACTGATCAAAAAACTATTACTCTATGAGCACCTTTGCCTCTTTTGCCACATATGTTGAAAAATTCAAGAGAAATTTTCACCAGAACCTATCCAGTTATGGAAACCCACCACATTTTCACCTTTTGAAAAAAAATATATAACACTAATTTTGAATCTGTTGAACTACCAAGAGAATTATCCGATATATAAATATATATATATAAATACAAGTTTGTGCTGAAAAGAAGAGAAGGAAAAGTCCCACTACCAGCGCATTGCATAATCAAATACATTTATTGAAGACAAGATGGCATCATTGGACTTCCTATACCATCTTGTGTTGAATTAGTCTTCAATTGTGAAAAGCCCTAGTCCTGTGATTTTTTTCCAATTTTCTCTCCAGCACGTTATATACATCTGGCTACCTTTTTGGGTAATGACCTTAGTGGTATACAGTATCTCAGATTCCAGCAGCAAGCCCGCAGAAAATCTTCATTTATTTCCATGGGTCTTTGGGCCCCTTCAGGCTCCTGGGCCCAGTAGCGACTGCTACCTCTGCACCCCCTATTGCTACGCCCCTGCCTCCCATATAACATTTCCATTTCTGAAGGTGTATTCCTAGTACATTTAAGAGTAAAAAAAACCCATTATAGTGTGTTTGTGTGAAACTAAAAAGCTTGAGCACAAAAAAGCTAATTATAGAACCACATGATGTCATTTACTTGACAATTTTAAAGGACAGATGGGTTGGAGGCTGTACAACACTTGTTCAAGTCATTATGATTTCCAGATATTTTCTTGTAAATGCATTCTTGATGCATTATTGAAAAACAAATCTGTTAAATTAAGATTGCATCTTTGTAAAATATGGTTTCATTCCAGAGCAAATCATCTGAATCCTGGGGGGTTCCTAATGACAGGCACTGAGACAATGAATTACCGTACTTCTTTTTCCAATCTCTCATATGTTAAATAAAGCTTTCATTAAAATGCACAGAGTTATTGCCAGCTACTTGATTGGTAGATTTCCAGTTTAATAGAAGATAAATACTTATAATTTTTGTGCATCGCAAAAATGAAATTCAAGGGTACAGCCAGATGTGGCAGAAATGCTATGGATATTCAACAACAGATTTTGGTTGCAGCGAAGTGGATGATATTTTAAAATGTCCACAATGAATGCACATATAACTTCCCATGTGGTGTGGATTTTAATTCTACAGTTGTGGACTGCTGCCAAAAATTTTACAGTTTGTAATGAAAACGGTGAAGTGGTTAGCAGATGCACAACAAAATACACAGGTTAACATACTGTACCTTAAAAGAGCTTTCTAAGGAAGGGTCTTTCTTGGAGCTACTTTAATGAGTTTATTTTATAAATGCATTATGGAGCAATACATTTGACAGATAGGGGGAAGAAGACAGCATAGGATCTGGAATGGAATGGCTGGAAGCAGGCAAGTATAGATTCCTTCACAGGTACCACTGTGTTGGTTAGAGGAATTTAAAAACATCCTGGACAACCCTTTTAATATTCTGCTGACCTATTTTCTGAGTAATATTGGTATGTTACCTTACCAAATTCAGGCACTATTAGCTTTTTATAAGCAAAACATATACTACCTTTTACTCTATGACTGGTATTCTCAACAGAGCTTAAGTGAAGGCATTGTGGTTATTGTGGAAGACCCAATGGTGCCCATACTGCTCTGTCAGTGCCTGAACCCTTCACAATACACTAATGTAAAAAGTAGGGTAGTAGGCACTGAAGTTGACCTGGTATTTATTACCACCACTTTTCTAAGAAGAAACATGAGGAAGAACATTAAAGAAAAGTATCACCAATATTATGTTCAGTTAAAAACAGAAAGTTACATTTATTTTTTTTCAAATCTGTTTTTATTTTCCTTTTTTTTTTTTATCCCATAATCTTACAATGATTATGGATGCAGCCATCTTGCCAGAGCTGTTGCTATTTATATAGACCATCACAAATGAAATAATTTTGCCAATAAGTAATAATAATATACTGCATGATATTAATGCGGTACAATCACATTTTCCAAAGCAATTACACTACAATACAGATACAGTAGTAATGTAATGATATGTGACCTAGAGCTTTATTAAAACAGACACAATTTAAAACACATTAGGGGAATTTATTAATTAAGCCCTGTAGTTTGTACTAATGTACCAGTCTGTACTAGTCTAGTCTGCACTGGCATTAGTCTGTAGGCTCTGTACACTGTATTAATTCTGGCTTCAAAATATCACAAAGTAGGGCTTTGGAGACTTTTGGGGATTATTTACACAACAAAATGTGACATTTTGCATTTTTACATTACTCACTCTAGATGTATTACGACAACTTAAAAAGTGACAAAAAGTCACAACTAGAGATGAGCAAATTTTTATATTTTGAAATTCACACACACACACTTAATTTGCTAGTTAAAGGTGAATTGTGTTATGGATTCCATTACCACGGACCATGAGGCAATTCTTTGACCTTCAGAGGCATTCCGTTATCTATTTCGTCATAATAGAAGTCTAGGGCTGCAAAACGGATTTGTCCCATTTCCGTTATGCAGAGGACTTTTATTATGACGGAATGGATAACAGATTTATTATGACGGAATGGATAACGGAATGCCTCTAAAGGCATTCCGTTATGCATTCCGTGATAGAATTGCGTTATGGTCCGTGGTAACTGAATCCATAAGGCAATTCAACCTTTTACCACCAAACAAAGTGTGAACGAATTTCGTAAGCAGAAATTTGCTCATCTCTAGTCACAACTTCACTCCAGTAGGAGTAGATTAAGAAAAATGGAGTATTATTTCTAGACAAAGTGTTAGGTTTAAAGATGTTTCAGACTTAAACATAAGAAGTTGAATCAGCAAAGTATATACTTAATTTCCTAAGTAAACACACAAATGTTAAACATTTTTTATATACTGTACAGTAAATGTAGTAATATATCAGGAAAAGGTATTCAGTGCCCACATTACTAAAGTGAAAAACTAAGTTTCCATAGTGCTTCAGCAAATAGTGGAAAAAATGACACACTTAAAAGGAAGAAAACACTTCCAATACGTGAGAGACACACAAGACTTTAGGAAGGGACATATATTTGACTACAGTACGAAAGGAACAAGGGCCCTTAAGACGGACATTGAGTTATCTCCAAACTGAGACAGAATCAGCACAGCATGGGTGGGTAGTGGACCACCTAGAAGAAAAACACACTCCAAAGCATACAAAAATAGAGCAAATCCTAGAGGCAGAAGGACACAGTATTAGTAGGGGCAGAGGCATTTTTTTTAGGCCAATCCAAAACCCCTGTGACAATTCACAGATTATCAATTTGTCACCACACACCTTACAACTAGCTAAAATATGCCTTCTTAAAAAGGGATTGTTCTTTGTCCCCACTAGAGATTAACACATTGTTCAAAAATTCGATTTGGCTGGTTCACCAAATTTTTCTGAAAAATTTGCTTCAATCCAAATTTATTTGTGGTGAATCGCGTTAAAAAAAACTGCTAATTCCTGGATGCTGAGAGCCTTTATAGTGATGTAGAATACTGTGTCTTGCAGTAACACGCATAGGGAGTCTGCTTTGGTAGTAAAATAATACTGAGTCAGTATGACATGCAGATGAAAGGCGTCGCTCTTAGAATCACTGCGCACTTCAGATATTTGGGCAGTCCCGGGGCCAAAACTGACCAAGTAACTCAAGTATGAACTCAGCCTTACAGGTCGATGTTAGTGCCAAGAAGAAGCACGCTCCTTTTACACCGTCATCAGCTGATTCCACATAGATGTCTACAGAACCTGTTTTATTAAATGCTTATACAAGTAGAGCCCCCCCCCCCCCCCGGACAGAGTGGAGAGGTGTCAGCAGTAAGTTTGTGTTGATGTCACTGATACATTTTCCCCATTCTCTGATCCATCAGAACAATTACCCAGAAAAAAACAGATACTGTCTGTGGAGCATATGACTTCACTTGGTCAGCATTTTCTCAATAATCCATCAGTACTGCTAAAGGCAAAAAAAAAAATCGGAGTGGATCTAAAAAGAGATGGCATGTGAATGGAATATTTGCATGTCTTCTGTGTTTTGTACCAACTCCTGTTTTTGGCTACCAAATCACAAGCCAATTCTGATGGGACCATACAGGCTTTACAGCTGCTACTCAGACAGGATCCATTGTTAGTCTCATTTTTCCTTCCTTCTGACAGACCAGAAAAAGTGTCAAATAAATGATTAGGTCAGCCAGGCCGAAGGCCAAAATACCAGTTATGAAGTGGGGAGGGTGGGAACAGCATGAGAAGTCCACAGAGTGGACCTATGACATAGTGGTGAGGTGAAAGCAACATGAGGCGGCCACAGAGTGGCACAATGACATAGTCTGCAGGTAGCGGCAGCATGAGTATGCCAGAGAGGCTGCAGCAGCATAATGGGGAGGCCACAGAGTGCCACAATGACAGAGTGTGGAGGTGGCGGTAGCATGAGTAGGCCACAGAGTGGCACAATGACCGAGCCTGGAGGTGGTGGCAGCAGCAGCATTAGAAGGAGGCCACAGAGTGGCAAGGTGACATACTGTGGAGGTGGGTGGCAATACCAATTACCTGCTGAAGATGGTGGGTGAAAAGAAGAATGCACTTGGCATCAGATGTGGGGCATCAGGGGGGTACAGCATCAAAATAGTAGTTGAGGCAGGTAGCCAGAAGAAACAGGTCTCTTTTGTCAAATTGTTGGTGTGGCACCATGACTGATCCACACCTGATTCATATTTATGCAGTGTCCCACTATGTGCTATATGTGGGCACTTTAAACTCTTGCTAAATGTCATATCAAATGTATTGTGGTATCATGCTGTAATTCCCTTTAAAAGGCTGGCAGTATCATTTACATTTATTCTCCCCGAGGTGGTGCTGGCACCACTTATATTTATAGCTGGGGGAGTGTCAAGTCAGTGTGTGTGTTGAGGATGAGAATGAAGAGAGGAGGAAGTTAATGGAGTAGGTGGAAATTTTTTTTCTACAGAAACAATTCACAAAAAGATTTACCTCATAAGTTCAGCGCTGAACAAAATGTATTTGTCCACCAAAATACTTCAATAAAGATTTTACCACATATAACGGAGTACGGAGATGGAAAGGGTCTTCAGATTGCCCCCGCACTATATGTACATCTCATAAATGTACCGCTGCTCCCGACAGCAGCGTCTGGGAAGGTCAGGGAGCGTCCCGGTCATCTGGGATCTATTCGCTCCGCTGAAGGATTATTTTGAAAGTGTGCAGAAGCCACACGGGGCCCCGCAAATTTATCATGGAGACATCATGGAGATTTTACCGCATATAACTGCAGCGCTGACCACTAAATTAATTTAGTTTTTCAACCAAAATACTTCAATAAAGATTTCATCACATATAATCGCCGCACTGGCTGACTGCTACCTCCACTACTTCCGTGAACCTCTGCACCACTATTTTACGGGTAGGTAGGCTGCTGCAAAACAGTTGCTCTAACACAGTCACGTTTGGTTCCCGACCTCCCGCTGCTGCCACCCTGCTGAATCCCAGCCATGCTTTCTACACATATAACCGCCAACGTGAACTGAGAATGTATTTTTCTGTTTGGACTGAAATAGGCCACTAAACGCTTTCAACACATAACCGCCGCCGACATGAACGGATGATCTATTTTTCTTTTTGTACTGAAATTTGCCACTAAATGCTTACAACACATATAACCGCTGCCAATGTGAACTGAAAAAGTATTTTTCTTTTTGTACTGAAATAGGCCACTAAGCACTTTCAACACATAACTGCTGCTGACGTAAACTGAGAATATTTTTTTCTTTTTTGTACTGAATTAGGCCACTAAACACTTTCAACAGATAACCGCTGCCGACGTGAACTGAGAATGTATATTTTTTTTGTACTGAAATACAAAATAACACATATAACCGCCTCACTGACTGACTGCTACCGCCACTACTTCGGTGAATACCTGCACCACTACTTCCAGGGTAGGTAGGCTACTGTGAAGCAGGTGCTCTACCACAGGCACGTTTGGCTCCCGACTTCCCACTGCTGCCACCCTGCTGACTCCCAGCCATGCTTTCAACACATATAACCACTAGTAATGATCGAGCACCAAAGTGCTCAGGTGCTCTGGCCGAACACATCGGGATGCTTGGGTTCTCTACCGAGCACCCGAGTATAATGGAAGTCAATGGGATAACCCGAGCATTAAACCATGCACCCCCTGCTCTGAAGAGGGGAGGGTGCCTGGTTCATAGTCAAAAGGTCAGAAATTGATGGAAACACCATCAAAATGGTTTGAGAACAGCATGGAGAGGATGTCTGGAGGCATCTTGGGCTCCCAGGTCACTGCTGGGACCTATGCTGTCCGAGTAGTACGCCACTTTTACAAACTGACAATAATACACACACACAAAAATAAATAAAAAATTTAGAGGAAAAATTGTTAAGAAACATTCTTTCCTGTATATTATATAAAGTGCAAGTGTTGCCAAAAATTACAAGGAAGAGGTACGCCGATACAACCTGTATATAACATAATGGAGGGCCTCATTCACATTGTGGTACAATAGTTCAGGTAGTGGGACTTCTACACTCATAAAGCCTATGCACTAAGTGAACGAGCTGCTAAAAATTACAAGGAACCGGCGCTCCAATACACCCTTTGTTACACATAAAGGAGGGCATCATACACAGCCTTAAAAAATTATGATTGATGGCCTGCTGGTGACCCTAAAAAAACATTTGGAGCAAGGGCCTGCTGATATGACCATCTAAAACATTAGGGGCGATGGCCTGATGCTGCATTGGCGAGTCTAGATAACCTCTGGGCAATTCCACGTCCCTGTGACGGTGATGATTCATTCGGATGCCTGCCCTATCAACTATTGATGTTTTTTTCTGCGTCTACCATGGTGATCATGGGTAACGGGGAATCAGGGTTCGATGCCGGAGAGGGAGCCTGAGAAACGGCTACCACATCCAAGGGAGGTCAATGGCTGAAATCTGATTGGCTGTTGTTACATTGCCCTTTTTTTTTCTTAATTGTTAACCACCCAGAGAGAGTAAAACTATTAAAACTATAGAAACTGGGAGGTAGTGACGATAAATAGCAACACTGCACTCCTAAGCCTTGTTATTGGAATGAGTACAATTTCTATTGGAGGGCAAGTCTGGGGCCAGCAGCCAACTTGCTCCTGGACTCCACAACATTCACCCAGTGTGCCATCATGGTGAGGATTGTGTTGACCAGACTCTTGGCTACGGAGTCTAGACTTGTAGGTGAAGGCCTGCTGTCCCTTTGTTGACTCTAGATAACTTCTAGGCGATCGCACGTCCCCGTGACGGCGAAGTTCTATTTGGATGTCTGTCCTATCATCTATGGAGCATTTATCTATCATCTATGGAGATTTAACCATATACCTTTTTTGTGGTGGAAAGGGTGCATGGAAATACAGTGTATTGAGTAGAGTAAACAACACATTTAAAGTGACTTTGTTAATCCGCTTTCCTCTGGTGGGGTCAAGAAGTCTGGGGGAATCCAGGCCTTGTTCATTTTTATAAGAGTCAACCTGTCAACATTTTCAGTTGACAGGCAGATACGCTTATCTGTTATAATGCCACCAGCAGCACTAAATAGCCTCTCAGACAAAACGCTGGTGGGAGGGCATCCAGCACCTCCATGGCGTAGAGCGCCAGTTCGTGCCAAGTGCCCAGCTTGGACACCCAATAGTTGTAAGGCACTGAGGACACTGACGTGGTCTGCTACAGACTCCTTTACCATCCTCCAAAACTTTTCCCTCCATGTGACACTAGGCTGCGCATCAGAGTGAAAGCGGGGTGTCATGAAACTGTGCTAGGCCTTGGAGAGTGTTGCCCTGCCTCTATTGGAACTGCTGTGCGTTCCCCTTGTCTCCCCTCCTAGGTTGCCCAAGGAAGTACAGATTCAGCCGCCAGCGTTGTCAGATGGAAATTTTTGGAGCAATTTTTCAAAAAGGACCTTTTGGTATTGAATCGTTTTTCTCATCCTCTCCACCAGAAGAACGAGAGATGAGAAGTTCTCTTTGTAGTGGGGGTCGAGGAGGGTTAACACCCAGTAATCCATGTCATCTGAAATGCGTATAACGCACAGGTCGCGGGAAAGGCAGCCTAACATGAAGTAAGCCATGTGTGCCAGAGTACCAACAGGCAAGACTTTGCTGTCGTCATTAGGAGGATCAATTTCAATCTCCTCATCTTCTTCCTCCTCTTCTGCCCACACATGCTGAACAGATGGAATTAAACTTCCATGGGTACTACCCTCTGTAGCAGAGGCAACTGTCTCCTGCTGCTCCTCTTCATCGCCCAATTCGCACTGAGAAGACGAGCTGAGGGTGGTCTGGCTATCACCCTGTGTAATGTCTTCCCACCTTTCCACCACTTCCACATGCAAATTATCATCCTTAATTGTGAGCAATGAGCATTTGAGTAGACACAGAAGTGGGATGGTTAGGCTGATAATAGCGTTATCGCCACTCACCATCTGTGTTGATTCCTCAAAGTTTCTTAAAACCTCACAGAGGTCAGTCATCCATGCCCACTCCTCGCTTATAAATAGCGGAAGCTGACTTGAAATGTGCCGATCATGTTGCAGCTGGTATTCCACTACTGCCCTCTGCTGCTGGCAAAGCCTGGCCAACATGTGGAACGTGGAGTTACAGCGCGTGCTCACGTCGCACAACAGTCGGTGAGCTGGCAATTACAAGCGCTGCTGCAGCATTTGCAGACCGAAGGAAGCTGTTGGTGACTTGCGGAAATGGGCACACACACAGTGCATCTTCACCAGTAGCTCAGGAAAATTGTGGTTACTTTTGAGAAACCGCTGAACCACTAGGTGAAATACGTGGGTTAGGCATGGTATGTGTGTGAGCTTGCCGAGCTCCAAAGCCGCCACCAATTTACGGCCATTATCAGACACAGCAATGCCTGGTTCTACAGCTCAGTCTGGTCTCTTATACCCTGCCACAGCTCTGCAGCGGTGTGCTGTTTGCCCCCTAAGCATATCAGCTTCAGCACAGCCTGTTGCCGCTTCCCCACTGCAGTGCTACACTGCATCCAGCTACTGACTGATGACTGACTGGTGCTGCACACAGATAAGGAGGCTGAGGAGGAGTGGGGGTTGGAGCCTCTAATGTAGGTGCTGGCGGAAACCCAGATTTCGACGTTGGGCCCGCAATCCTTGGCATCGGTAGCACCTGTGCCATCCCAGGGTACGACTTGCTCCCAGCTTCCACAATATTCACCTAGTGTGCCATCAGGGAAATGCAGCATCCATGGCCAAATGCACTTGTCCATGTGTCCACTGTTAAGTGGAACTTCTCAGTAACTGCACTGGTCAGGGCACGTGTGATGTTATGAGACACATGTTGGTGTAAGGAGGTAACGGCACACCTTGAAAAAAAGTAGTGACTGGGGACTGCATAATGAGGGATGGCCATTGACATGAGGCTCCGGAAAGCCTCAGTGTTCACAAGCCTAAATGGCAACATATCCAGGGCCGTAATTTTGAAAGGTGCACATTTAGTGCTATGACCTGTGGGTGGCTGGGTATTTGCACTTGCATTTAAATGCCTGGGGTAAGGACATTTTGTATGCTGCACTGGGACACTGATGTGGACGCTGACTGTGCTTGCAAAGGTGCAGCTGCAGGGCGGGAGGCATCCGGGAATGTGCCTTTGACAGGGAATTGGCCAGCACGTAACACAGGGGAAGAGACCTGCAGACACAGATTAATTTGTGGACCCAGGCGTTCGTTCAACTTATTACAGTGCTTGGATGCCATGTGGCGGACCATGCTGCTGGTGGTAAGGTTGCTAGTGTTCACGTCCATGCTTATTTTTGTATGGCACAGGTTGCAAATTACAATTCTTTTGTTGTCCACACTTTCCTCACAAAAGCGCCAGACTGTGGAACACCTACCCCTTGGCAAGGGATATTTCAGCAAGGGTGTGCCCTGGGGAACAGTTGCAGGCCTGTTTGGTGTGGCCTGCCTTCTCCCTTTTGCTACCCCACTGCCTCTTCCAGCCTGTTGTGGTGCAGCAGATGCCTCGCCCTCTGTACTTCTGTCCTCGCTTGGCTTTCCACCTTCCTTGTTGGGTCAGTGACCTCATTGTCCGCCACTTCCTCTTCCACTTCCTCACTCTGATCATCCTCTTGATTTGTTGACCTAACCACAACCTCAGTGATTGATAACTGTGTCTCATCCTCTTCATCAACCTCTTGAAACAGTAATTGCCTTTGAGTTATTGGCAACTGTGTCTCCTCATCATCCACCTCATTAAACACTAATTGCCGTAAAACCACCGTCATCTTCTTGTGATTGCGGATGCTCAAGAGTTTCGGAATCAGGACACAGAATCTGTCCCTCTTCAAGCGAGAGGGCCAAATCATTAATGGTGCTGTCCATGGTGGGAGGAAGAAGGATCATGGCGAGTATTGGGTTGAGCAGACTCTTGGCTACCGAGACTGGACTTGGTGGAAGATAGGGTGGTGCTTAAAGTATAATTGTCATATTTTTTATTTTGGGAGTATTGGATTGTGGCGATTAAGATCTCCTTGGTGGCCCTATTTCAACTTTTCACTGTGCATTCAATTACCCCTTAATTCCAAATTTTTGTTCCCTGTACTGCCTACTTTTACATGTGCTTAAAATAGGGTTGCTAGGCATGGTCCATCTATCTGTTGCAGAACGGAGTACGCAGAAGCAGGCTGCGTGCAAGGTCACATTACTGACAGCCAGGGTCTGTAAGTAAATGATTAAAGCCAGGTCCTCCCCAGCAGCTGATAACAGTGCCTGGGCTGTGTGCACTTCTCCCTGTCCCTGGGCTTGGCAGACGCTCCCTCACTCAGCAGAGCTGGAGAAGTAGAGTTGAAGAGGTGCAGACCAGGGAAGGGAGATCTGCCATCTGCTCAGTGTATAAATGAAAGCAACATGTGGTAAGAGGACGCCTTTGTGCTGCAGGAGATTAACCCTTTAGGGGGAGGGCTATGGTTACTGACACTTTTGGGGGACTATTGTTACTGGCTAGTGAGGGCAGGCGGGAATATGTTATTAGTAACTACATATATGAAAATTGAAATTAGGGTCTAAGTGTGACAGTTATCCTTTAACTGACTGGAAGCATTATCTGCTGCAATCCAACCGACCACCTCTTTGCACTGGTCTGACTTCAAGAGTGGTGTCCTGCGGCACCCTGCAAACTGAGACATGAAGCTAGGTATCATTGATGATGGTTTTTCTTGTGCTCTGGCAGTAGGCACAGTTTATCTGCACCAAGGGCAATGGCCTCTGTATGCACCTTCAGCATCACGACCACTGCCCCGTCCCTTACTGCTTGCCTTCTTCATATTAAATGTTATATATGATTGAAAGTCTGTCACACATACAGTAGCGTAGGATTTGGAAGTGTATGCGAAAACAAATTAAAAAAAAAAGGTATTTTGGATGTGGAAACGTCACACAGGAGACATCTCGCAGATAATGTCAATGCTGTCACCAGCGGCTAATGAAAATATTTTAGGGATGCGCACACTTTACAAAGGAGTTGTGGTGCGGATAATTTAACTGTCTGTAGCGGACTATTAGACTCTATTTAGCACAGGATGCACTAAAAATATATATTGCTGCTGTCACACACAATAATCCTTAAAAGGACTATTGGGTCTCTGAAAAAATAAAAAATAAAAAAATCTTCCAATAACACTCCCTACGCTGTGTGTCCCTTCCTATGCACAGCTTACCCTAAGACTGAGCAATTTAGTGCAGGTTGCGCTACAAACATATATTGCTGCTGTGACACACAATAGTCCTTAACCCCTTAGGGACCCATGACGTGCCAGTACAGCATGGATCCCGAGTCCTTAAGGACCCATGACGTACCGGTACGTCATGAGTTTAAAGTGAGATTGTGGCGCCCCAGGGGTTAATCCGCACAGGATGCCGGCTGAAATCATTCAGCCGGCATCCTGTCACAACGCTTGGGGGGGTCATATCACCCCCCCGTATCGGTGATCGCAGCAAACCGCAGGTCAATTCAGACCTGCGGTTTGTTGCGATTTCTGCTGTTTCTGATCGCCGCGATTTGTTTTAAAAATGAAATCATTGTGTAAAACTTACATAAATAAAAAATATTGTATACATATTAGGTATCGCCGCGTCCGTGACAACCTGCTCTATAAAACTACCACATGATCTAACCTTTCAGGTGAATGTTGTAAATAACAAAAAAAACGGTGCCAAAAAAGCTATTTCTTGTTACCTTGCCGCACAAAAAGTGTAATATAGAGCAACCAAAAATCATATGTACCCTAAACTAGTACCAACAAAACTGCCACCTTATCCCGTAGTTATTAAAATGGGGTCACTTTTTTGGAGTTTCTACTCTAGGGGTGCATCAGGGGGGCTTCAAATGGGAGATGGTGTAAAAAAAAACAGTCCAGCAAAATCTGCCTTCCAAAAACCGTATGGCATTCCTTTCCTTCTGCGCCCTGCCGTGCGCCCGTACAGCGGTTTACAAGCACATATGAGGTGTTTCTGTAAACTACAGAATCAGGGCCATAAATATTGAGTTTTATTTGGCTGTTAATTCTTGCTTTGTTACTTGAAAAAAATATTAAATTTGAAAATCTGCCAGAAAAGTGAAATTTTGAAATTGTATCTCTATTTTCCATTAAATCTTGTGCAACACCTAAAGGGTTAACAAAGTTTGTAAAATCAGTTTTGAATACCTTGAGGGGTGTAGTTTCTTAGATGGGGTCACTTTTAGGGAGTTTCTACTCTAGGGGTGCATCAGGGGGCTTCAAATGGGACATGGTGTAAATAAACCAGTCTAGCAAAATCTGCCTTCCAGAAACCAAACGGCACACCTTTCACTCTACGCCCCGCTGTGTGGCCGTACAGTAGTTTACGGCCACAAATAGGGTGTTTCTGTAAACGGAAGAGTCAGGGCAATAAAGATACAGTCTTGTTTGGCTGTTAACCCTTGCCTTTTTAGTGGAAAAAATGGGTTAAAATGGAAAATTAGGCAAAAAAATGAAATTCTCAAATTTCATCCCTATTTGCCAATAACTCCGTGACAAAAACTCTGTGTAGTTTATAGAATGGGGTCATTTTGGGGTGGTTTCTATTATGTAAGCCTCACAAAGTGACTTCAGAGCTGTAGTGATCCCTAAAAATTGTGTTTTTGTAAATTTCTGAAAAATTTCAATATTTGCTTCTAAAGTCCTAAACCTTGTAACATCCCCAAAAAATTAAATATCATTCCCAAAATAATTCAAACATGAGGTAGACATATTGGGAATGTAAAGTCATCACAATTTTGGGGGGTATTACTATGTATTACAGAAGTAGAGAAACTGAAACTTTGAAATTTGCTAATTTTTCAAAATTTTTGGTAAATTTGGCATTTTTTATGCAAAAAAAATAATTTTTTTGTCATGAAGTACAATATGTGACAAAGAACAATCTCAGAATGGCCTGTATAAGTCAAAGAGTTTTAAAGTTATGAGCACTTAAAGTGACACTGGTCAGATTTTAAAAAAAATGGCCAAGTCCTTAAGGTGAAATAGGGCTGAGTCCTTAAGGGGATAAAAGGACTTTTGGGTCTCTGAAAAGTTTTTCAAATAAAAAATCTTCCAATAACACTCCCTATACTGTCTGTCCCTTCCTATGCTTAACTCTTCCTGACTAAGACTGAGCCGAACAAGCATCATCAAGTGCTATATAGCACCCGATGACGCGTTCCGCCCAGCCAATCACTGTAATACCAGTAACGAACATGACTACTGCATTACAATGAGGGCAGTACTTACCTGCACGTTTCTTGGCTGTGTAGCAGCCAAGAAATGTGCGGGGAGAAGACTCTAGCATTTCCCTCGAGCCCATGCGGTACTCGGCCGAGTACCGTCATGTGCCAAGCATCAAGATGCTCGAGCCGAACTGGTGTTTGGCCGAGCATGCTCGATCAACACTAGTGGCAAGATGACATAGTGCGGTAATGACAGCAGCTGCATCAGGATACCACACAGTGGCAAGGTGACAATGTGGATAAGGAAGCAGCATGAGGAGACCACAGAGTGGCAAGGTGACAGAGTGGATATGGCAGCAGCTGCTGCATCAGGAGGCCACAAAGTGACTCGGTGACAGAGTGGGGCGGTGGGTGCCAATACCAGTTCCCGCTGACAAAGGTGGGTAAAAGAAAGAGCACTTGGCATCAGATGTGTGGCATCAGGCGGGTGGCAGCATCAAAGTAGTCACTGGTCTGTTTTATCAAAGTTTCTGTGTGGCAACATGGATGATGCAGTCTGATCCATCAGGAATTGGTGGTTGGAAATCCTGGCTGATCCACGCCCTATTCATCTTGACAAAGGTCAGTCTCTCCACATTTTTCTCCTTGGGGTAACTATGGCCCCAGCCGCACTAAACATTTATTCTGATGCCACACTACTGTCCGGGCAGAACAGCTTTTCCAGGGCAAACTCTGCTAGTTGCGGCCACAAATCCAGTTGGCTGCCCAGTAGTCTAGCGGATCTTCAGTATTCGTTCAGGTCCTGCTCCAGGTCTACCTGCTGCTGGTGAGTAGTTTCTTCACTATGCAGGTGAAGAAAGCCACTCATCAGCAATTGTAGACTTAGGCTGCTGCTGATGGAGCTGGTACTGCTCCTGCCACCCCTCCCCAGCAGCCTTGGCAGTGGAATGTGAGCGCAGAGGGCCCCCGCGGTCAGACCTGCGAGAGGATGGACGATGGCGCAGATAAGCATCGGCAAACTGACTACATAGGATGTCTCTGTAGTAGTTCAGTTTATCCTCCCTCTCAGTGGGTGTAAAATGGCCCCCATTCTGGATCGGTAGCGAAGTTCCAACAAGGTGAAGAGCCAGAAACCACCCCTCTGCCGAATGGTGACAATTTGGCTGTCAGTACGCAAGCAAGTGAGCATGCATCGGGCATACTCCGATGGTGTATATGGGTCATCTGTCTCATCCTCCTCATCACCCTGTAGCTCCTCTGGCTGCTCCTTCTCCTCCTCTCCTGTCACCCGAATAGAGAAACCACCCATTTTGCTACAGATTGCCTGTGCTCTAATGTCCTACCCCCCTCCTCATCGCCTTGCTGGCTAACAGGCAAGCTGCCACTCTTCTCCCGATGATGATGAAGCCCCTTCGTCACCCGGCTCCCAAGTGCGATCAGCGTAGTGTCTGCACATCACTGATGTCCTCCTCAACGGTCTCTGGGTCAGGAGCCACTCTCCTCATCACTACTTGCCCGCCTAGTGGAGGAAGCGGCAGATGTCTCCTCGAGATCTTGAATGGGCAGTAGCTGCTTACTGTCCTCCAGTAGCTTGTCCTTGCTATAAAGTGGAACTGAGCCCACAGCATGCAATACTTCTGTGGCTGAGGGAATAGCAAAGGACAAAGGAAGGTTAAAAACAGGTGATGACACAGGGCTTCCTCCTGGGCCATGCCAACTAAGGGTTGTGTCTGACAAACCAACAGACTGTTGGCTGGGGGGGGGGTCTGATGTCACTTGTGATGAAGTGAATGAGAGAGTTAACCAATTAAGAACCGCTGGGTTGCTGGTCAAGACACGACCGCTAGATGACACCGGGAGCTCAGACCTCTTGCTGTGACGCCTACTGCCACATCCCCTTACTCTGCTGCGATCTCTGCCTGCACCAGAAACATTTATGCCTCTGCCACTCCTATGTGCATTGCCTGTAACTTCTCTGTCTGAAATACTTTAAACTGAACTAAATAAATTAAAAGCAAATTAAAATACCCCTAAAAGCAACAAAAATATTTTTATTTTTGTAGTGAAATAGGCCACTAAACGATTTCAACACAAATAAATGCACCAGTGAAGGGCGTATATATTTTTATTTCTGTATTGAAATAGGCCACTAAAAGCTTTCAACACAACACATATAACTGCAGAAGTGCACTGAGAATATATTTTTCTTTTTGTACTGAAATAGGCTACAAAATGCTTTTGCCACAAATAAATTCACCAGTAAAGTGCGCATATATTTTTCTTTATGTACTTAAATAGGCCAGTAAACACTTTTGCCACAATTAACTGCACCAGTGAAGTGTGTACATATTTTTCTTTCTGTATTGAAATAGGACACTAAACGTTTTCAACAGATATAACTGCAGAAGTGAGCTGAGAATATATTTTTCTTGTTGTACTGAAATCGGCCACTAAACACTTTTAGCAGAAATAAATGCACCAGTAAAGTGTGTATATTTTTTTCTTTCTGTACTGAAATAGGCCAGTAATCGCTTTTAGCAGAAATAAATGCACCAGTGAAGTGTGTGTATATATATTTATTTATGTACTGAAATAGGCCAGTAATCGCTTTCAGTAGAAATAAATGCACCGGTGAAGTGCGTATATATTTTTCTTTCTAAACTGAAATCGGCCACTAAACACTTTTAGCAGAAATAAATGCATTAGTGATGTATGTATATATATTTATTTCTGTACTGAAATAGGCCAGTAAATGCTTTTAGCAGAAATAAATGCACCAGTGAAGTGTGTACATATTTTTATTTCTGTATTAAAATAGGCCACTAAACGCTTTCAACAGATATAACTGCAGAAGTGAAAAGAGAATATATTTTTTCTTTTTCTACTGAAATAGGCCACTAAACACTTTTAGCAGAATTAAATGCACTAGTGAAGTGCATATATATTTTTCATTCTGTACTGAAATAGGCCAATAAACACTTTAACACATACGGTAACTGCATAAGTGAACTGCGAATATATTTTTCTTTTTGTACTGAAATCGACCACTAAACTCTTTTAGCAGAAATAAATGCACCAGTGAAGTGTGTATATATTTTTCTTTCTGTACTGAAATAGGCCATTGGACCCTTTTCCACAAATAAGTGCACCTGTGAAGTGTGTATACTTTGTTCTTTCTGTACACTTTTAACACATATAACTGCAGAAGTGAACTTCATATATATTTTTCTTTTTCCACAGATATAAGTCACTAAAGGCATTTCAACATAGCACTTGCACCCCAAGAACAAATTGATGGAATGAGAGCTGTATGATGGCTATTTGGATCCCTAAATAATCTTTCCCTGCATTTGTAAATCACTTTTCTAGCACTGTCCCTAGCGCCTAATCATGTCTTTCCCTGCACTCAAAACGCTGGAAAATGACAGAATCTAAAATTGCTGCTGTAGGGCTGTGACATGACAGGGCTGGCTTGCTGCTGATTGGCTGCATGCATGCATGTCAATCTGGGTGATCCAACCTTTCCAGAGTTTATTGCCCCATTTCCTCAGTCCTCACACGAGTAGCCAACCTTTTAAGAAAAATGGTGATTCGTTACCACGAAGCGCAAGGAAATTCACGTTCGTTGCAAATCAAATTTTTCTCATCTCTAGTGACAAGCAAATATGAAGGGACTTTTATCCCTTAAGAGGAAACAATCCCACAAATTATTTCAAGCATAATTTTAAAGTCATCCTCAATGATGCCTTAAGGGATAAATTGCTCCTCCTGCCACAGTAGCCTGTATTGGCCTCCTTCTATAAACCTTATGAAGGGGCTGAAGGATCTGAAGGGGATGCTTATTGTTTTGGGCATTGGCAGTCTGATGGAAAAGATCAGAATATACATATATCAAATTATTAGAATGTTTGTGCTAACGTTGCCCTCATATATGAGAGATACAATGGATGTCAGGAAAAAATTTGGAGAGGATTAGTTGTGATGCTGAGACCTTGTTAGCCGGGATAGATGTTCCACCGCACGGGACGGAAAGCATTTTTCCCTCACAATAAGTTGATCCTAATTTGTTCCTATTTATTCTTGGACACAATGTGTTCACATTTAACTTTAAGGTCTTCCAGCAGCTCTGGGGAGTGGCAATGGGGAGCCCTTGTGTGTCCACATACAATCTGTTCCTGGGCTGGTAAAATAAAGAAATTGTCTTTGGAGAGACCATGGAAAGGTGGTCATTGTATATCACTCTGTGCTGTGCTAATCCTGTGGAGGTGTCATAGCTGCGTCATGGTCTGTTGGTAGTGGACCGCGACACTTGTGTCATGCATGCTTGTTGCCGGTGGCAATGTGTTGTTTTAGCATGTGTGGTCACTTCCCCTTTTAGTCTGGTGTTCCTTCCTATTTTGGTCTGGTTTTCCTTCCCATTTGTGGAACATCAAGTTCTTTAGCGATGTCTCCCATGTTCTCCTCTTTGTTCCATACTTTACTTGTTGTTATGTTTGTTGTGGGTTTGTTTTGGGGATTTGTTGTTATGTTTAGTTTGGTGTTCTATGTCTGGTATGTTTTGTGTATTGCCCAGCATGGTTGCTAGACATCCGCTTGTTTGTTTGTACCTCCAGTGAGGGGGCCCCAGGGGTTCATCAGAGGGGGAACCACAAGCAATAGTTGCTCCACCCAGTCGATGTGGCAGGTAAGTGCTGTTGTTCCAGTGCTTGTTGTTTTGCACTGGGCTGCTGCTATGTGTTTTTGCTTGCTGTCTGCTCCTTCCTAGTTGCTAAGCCTGTATGAGACTCCGGTTCATCCGTGTCGTGGATAAACTGGTCGTCTCCTTGCCCTGACATAATTACCAGGGATCTCTAGGGTTAGTAGGGCCCGAGGTTCTGGGTTTGAGCCCTCTCACAATCAGGGTTGTCTCATACAGTCAGGAGGTCAGGGATTGTATTTAGGGATGCATAGGAGGTGACCAGCTCCCTTATCCTGGCTTACAGGCCTAGTGGCATGGTCTATATTGACATTGTGCGGTGGGGTGTTTTCCCCCATTATCCATTGTGACAGGAGGGGAAATTAGTGTGAATTTTCAGAATTTGTCTTTTACCTGAATGTCAATAACTTATGGTTTTACTTTACATCACATTATAGCCCTACTCATATATCCTTTCTTGATTTCTCCATCAGTGATGGCCAGCTCGCAGTGTTCGCTAATGAACACATGCGGGCTGCCATTTTGACTCACCCGTCCGGCGATGCACAGGTAAGCCATTACCTGTGCCTGCACCGCGAGCTGGTATGAAACAAATGCGAACAGGCAGTTCCGAGAACAGCCAACGGGGTGTCTCGGAACTGCCTGCTCCCGGTGACCGCATTTGTTTCTGACCGGCTCGCGGCGCAGGCACAGGTAAGGGCTTACGTGTGCATCGTTGGACGGGTAAGTTAAGATGGCAGCCCGCATGTGTTCGTTGGTGAACACTGCAAACTGGCCATCACTGTTCACCATCAGTAAAAAAAAAGGGATGGCAGTATCTCAACATATATGACAGGAAAGAGACAACAAATAACCTGTTGTGCTGAGCGTGTTGCCATCCTTTGGCCCTAAAAATAGGAATCTCAAAAGCCCAAATTCTTACACGCCAGGTTCAATTGCTCCAAAATGTCTAAATTGAAAAGAGCAGAAGGTGGCATTTATGATGGATTCAGAGAGCAAAGATACCCCAAAGATGGACTCCATGAAGCTTAGCATGATTCTATCAGTTGGGGTAGGGAGACATTATTGGTCCCTAGAACAAAGAAGAGGGATGAGGAAGTGGCACGGCTTATTTGTACATTTTACACAGCCCATAAAGAAGTAAGAGATATTATTATGAAAAGCTGGAGCATTTTGAAATCAAAACCAGATGTACATGGTTGAAAAGTAACATTACGGGGAACATACAGATGTGGCCATTGCGTGGCATGCAGATGCATTAAAACAGGAAATCTCAAGGTCCTCCAATGGTAGAATATACTCCAGATATTTCATCAATAATAAGACAACTGGTTTTGTATATCTGCTAACATGCATATGCAACATTCAAAATGCCCGGGAAAAAGACCCAGGAATTCAGACACATTGGGAGCATTCAGGAGACATTAGAAGATATGATGACACCTCTGTGTTGTGCAGAGAAAGAGAGTGTTTGAGGGTTAACAGGGATCCAGAGGAACGGGTGTCCAGGGGACCCGAGGTAACTGGAGGCGCCAGGGGATGGAGAAGGGGATGAGGATAAGGGGGAGGGGGGAAAGGCTGCTATAGAGGGTCGGCCCTGCAGAAGAGTCCGCAGGTAATTGCAGATAAAATGGGGGGGTAGGGTGTGAGGACACTGCCAATCTCCAAGTAGACAAACAAAAACAAAAGCATTGGTGTAGCACTAAAAATTGCAACCTAAGTGGTGAATGGATGCACAGATGAATACACTTCGGTGTAAGTCTGCACAATAAAATGTTACTCACTTCACGGGGGGGGGGGGGGTTACTCGGATAAATATAATACACTGGTAAACCAATAACCCCCCCCCAGCTAGGAGGTTCGCCTCTAGATGGTGAAAGTTGAAGGAAGGCAGCCACAGTCAGGAAGCTTCTGTTCAAATTTATTTTATTAGTGTAAAAAATCTGGCTCAATGCGTTTTGGGACGATGTCCCTTCATCAGGAGTAGTATTACTTATGATGTGAATGATGGGGCTATTTATGGCCTGGGTGTTGGTCTCATTGGCTGAAAAGTGCGCCAGAAAAAAGAGGGGGTGGTCAAAAAGGGCACCAAAGGTAAGGGGGCGTGTTTGCAAGCTGAGTGCCATCACCTGTGGTGACGTCAGGGCTCAGGGTGGACGGTCCGAAGTGGGTTTGTATTGGAGCGTCCGGTGCTCATTTTGGGCCTACTGCGCATTACCAGAAGTAGCGTTGCCGGACGCTGCATTCCAGGTTGGAACACAAAAACCTGAAGTGGTGCCGCGGCCGTCCTGATCAGGCGGAGTGGTGCTGCATCTGTTTGTGAATGACTGTGTCAGCTGGTGGGGTCTTGTGGGATCTGGTGTTGGCTCGAACGTGAAAGTGGTGCTTTTGTTTGGATATTTGTTGGAAATTTGTTGGGGGATTGTGCACGGGTGCTGTGTGTGTTGTCATTGGTCAAGGGTGTGGTAATGTCATCTGTGGGGGTGGAGTTATGTGCGGTGGAGGTATGGATGGATGATGGACGGTGGGGGGAAGATTAAAGGAGCAAAAGGGTCAGATAGGTTGGTTGTTTATTCTTTATTGAAGGGGAATCAATATTGAGCTATATTCAACCAAAGACTGCACCAAAGCTCAAAGGAAGTCAATGGGAGAACCCGAGCATTAAACCAGGCACCCCCTGCTCTGAAGAGGGGAAGGTGTCTGGTTCACAGGAAGATGTCAGAAATTGGGTTATATAAACACCACTGAAATGGTTAGGGAACAGCATGGGGAGGATGCATCTTGGACTCCCAGTTCACTGCTAGTAGCGATGTTGTCCGAGTAGTACGCCAATTTTACAGACTTACAATTCGCACAAAACAAAAGATAAAATCGATTTTAGAGGACAAATTGTATATTTACTTGTATATAAAGTACACGTTCTGCCAAAAATTACAAGGAAGAGGCACTCCAATACAACCTGTATGTCACATAAAGGAGGGCCTCATTCACATTGTGGTACAATTGTTCAGGTAGTGGGACTCCTACACTCAAAACCTATGCACTAAGTGAAAAGACTGCCAAAAATTACAAGGAACCGGCACTGCAATACACCCTTTATTACGCATAAATGAGGGCATCCTACACACTCTTGAAAAATTATGATTGATGGTCTGCTGGTGACCCTCAAAAACTATTGGAGCAAGGGCCTGCTGGATCTGACCATCTAAAACCTTACTGGCTAGGGACTGCTGCTGATCTGACCATCTAAAACATTAGGGGCGAGTTACTGCGATATGCCGAGCATAGCGATGCTCAAACCGAACTGGTGTTCGACCGAGCATGCTCACTCAACACTACTGAATACACAGTATATTTGTCTTAGACTCAGCTTATTAAACTTATTTTATTGTCCATAACTTGCTGTGGTGATCCTGCACTCACCTTGTATTATTGTTATGAAAAAACAGACATTTGTAACTATATAAAAAAGCATCCACCCTATGTTTCTATCTTATTTGCAGTGCCTAACCATTGTTCACCGCTTGGAGGATGTGGTCTGAATATACATCCCTATTTCCAATCAGTGCATCTCAGTCTATGCATCATCAGGGGAGGGACTTACTCATTAAAGTCGTTGTCTCATCTTGACGCTAGTAAGGCGAGATGAGACATGGTCTCAACCACCAGCCATCTAGGAAACAGCAGAACACTCTGGCACTCATTGTTTTAGAAGATCCCATTGTGGTGCATGAGACCTATGGAAAAAGCGTAGCACAGCAAGCTATGCTATTTCTGTAGCTCTCATGCACCACAATGGGAGCTACTGAAACAGCGAGTGTCGGAGTGCTCTGCTGTTTCCCAGACAGCTGGTGATCGGGACAATGTCTCAACTTGCCTTAGTAATGGCAAGAACTGCATATAAAAAAAAAATTGCGTGCACACATGGTCATTGACCGCTTCTCAGAGTACAGTGTGGGTTTGGCATAAATTAATGAGCCTCATTCTATCAACACTGGGCTCTAGAACCAATACTGACAGTCCACCAATCACCCACTACTAAGGGTACATGTAATGTACTTAATCATTTAGGGTGACTGAATGGTCCTATTCTGGGTACTCCCTGAACATCATTTAACTACTTTAATAAAAGTTATGTTTTAGCCCTGCTAATTCCAGTTGCCAATCAGGCTTTTAGGAACACTAACTGCAGTCAACTAAAGTAGTGCTCGTACCTCAACAATAAAAAGAGTCAACATTTTATGTCCTAGGAGAAGTAGCACTGGGAGAGTCACTTGTAGAGAAATATGTGGGTGTACATGTATATCATAAATTAAATAACTGCATACAATGTCAATCAGCTGCTTTTAAAGCTAGCAGGTAGGGATGAGCGAACTCGAACTGTATAGTTCGGGTTCGTACCGAATTTTGGGGTGTCCGTGACACGGACCCGAACCCGGACATTTTCGTAAAAGTCCGGGTTCGGGTTCGGTGTTTGTCGCTTTCTTGGCGCTTTTGTGACGCTTTCTTGGCGCTTTTTGAAAGGCTGCAAAGCAGCCAATCAACAAGCGTCATACTACTTGCCCCAAGAGGCCATCACAGCCATGCCTACTATTGGCATGGCTGTGATTGGCCAGAGCACCATGTGACCCAGCCTCTATTTAAGCTGGAGTCACATAGCGCCGCCCGTCACTCTGCTCTGATTAGCGTAGGGAGAGGTTGCGGCTGCGACAGTAGGGCGAGATTAGGCAGATTAACTCCTCCAAAGGACTTGATTAACTGATCGATCTGCAGCTGTGGATCATTGAGCTGCTGATCCTCAATTGCTCACTGTTTTTAGGCTGCCCAGACCGTTTGTCAGTCACATTTTTCTGGGGTGATCGGCGGCCATTTTGTGTCTTGTGGTGCGCCAGCACAAGCTGCGACCAAGTGCATTTAACCCTCAATGGTGTGGTTGTTTTTTGGCTAAAGCCTACATCAGGGTGAAGCTGTCACACCAAGTGCATTTAACCAGCAATAGTCTGTTCATTTTTTGGCCATATACAAAATCAGGGGCAAGCTGCGCCTGTCACCAAGTGCATTTAACCCTCAATGGTGTGGTTGTTTTTTGGCTAAAGCCTACATCAGGGTGAAGCTGTCACACCAAGTGCATTTAACCAGCAATAGTCTGTTCATTTTTTGGCCATATACAAAATCAGGGGCAAGCTGCGCCTGTCACCAAGTGCATTTAACCCTCAATGGTGTGGTTGTTTTTTGGCTAAAGCCTACATCAGGGTGAAGCTGTCACACCAAGTGCATTTAACCAGCAATAGTCTGTTCATTTTTTGGCCATATACAAAATCAGGGGCAAGCTGCGCCTGTCACCAAGTGCATTTAACCCTCAATGGTGTGGTTGTTTTTTGGCTAAAGCCTACATCAGGGTGAAGCTGTCACACCAAGTGCATTTAACCAGCAATAGTCTGTTCATTTTTTGGCCATATACAAAATCAGGGGCAAGCTGCGCCTGTCACCAAGTGCATTTAACCCTCAATGGTGTGGTTGATTTCTGGCTAAAGCCTACATCAGGGTGAAGCTGTCACACCAAGTGCATTTAACCAGCAATAGTCTGTTTATTTTTTGGCCATATACTACATCAGGGGCAAGCTACGCCCGTCACCAAGTGCATTTAACCCTCAGTAGTGTGGTTGGTCAAGCTGTGACACCAAGTGCATTTAACCAGCAATAGTCTGTTCATTTTTTGGCCATATACTACATCAGGGGCAAGCTGCGCCCGTCACCAAGTGCATTTAACCAGCAATAGTGTGGTTATTTTTTGGCCATATCCCAGTCTAATTCTGTCACTAAATCCATACCGGTCACCCAGCGCCTAAATACTAGGCCTCAAATTTATATCCCGCTAAATCTCTCGTTACCGCTGTCCTGTTGTAGCTGGGAAAGTTATTTAGTGTCCGTCAAAGCACATTTTTTGTTCTGGGTTGAAGTACAATTCCCAATTTAGCAATTTCATAATTTAGTGGTTTCTGCTATATCAGAGCTATTTGAAATCTATCCCTAAAAGGGTATATAATATTCAAGGTGCACATTGGGTCATTCAGAATAACTTCACACACACCCGCTACTGTGTATTTTCAAGTCTAATTCTGTCACTAAACCCATACCTGTCACCCAGCGCCTAAATACTAGGCCTCAAATTTATATCCTGCTAAATCTCTCGTTACCGCTGTCCTGTTGTAGCTGGGAAAGTTATTTAGTGTCCGTCAAAGCACATTTTTTGTTCTGGGTTGAAGTACAATTCCCAATTTAGCAATTTCATAATTTAGTGGTTTCTGCTATATCAGAGCTATTTGAAATCTATCCCTAAAAGGGTATATAATATTCAAGGTGCACATTGGGTCATTCAGAATAACTTCACACACACCCGCTACTGTGTATTTCCAAGTCTAATTCTGTCACTAAACCCATACCTGTCACCCAGCGCCTAAATACTAAGCCTCAAATTTATATCCTGCTAAATCTCTCGTTACCGCTGTCCTGTTGTAGCTGGGAAAGTTATTTAGTGTCCGTCAAAGCACATTTTTTGTTCTGGGTTGAAGTACAATTCCCAATTTAGCAATTTCATAATTTAGTGGTTTCTGCTATATCAGAGCTATTTGAAATCTATCCCTAAAAGGGTATATAATATTCAAGGTGCACATTGGGTCATTCAGAATAACTTCACACACACCCGCTACTGTGTATTTCCAAGTCTAATTCTGTCACTAAACCCATACCTGTCACCCAGCGCCTAAATACTAGGCCTCAAATTTATATCCTGCTAAATCTCTCGTTACCGCTGTCCTGTTGTAGCTGGGAAAGTTATTTAGTGTCCGTCAAAGCACATTTTTGTTCTGGGTTGAAATACAATTCCCAATTTAGCAATTTCATAATTTAGTGGTTTCTGCTATATCAGAGCTATTTGAAATCTATCCCTAAAAGGGTATATAATATTCAAGGTGCACATTGGGTCATTCAGAATAACTTCACACACACCCGCTACTGTGTATTTCCAAGTCTAATTCTGTCACTAAACCCATACCTGTCACCCAGCGCCTAAATACTAGGCCTCAAATTTATATCCTGCTAAATCTCTCGTTACCGCTGTACTGTTGTTGCTTGGAAAGATATTTAGTGTCCGTCAAAGCACATTTTTTGTTCTGGGTTGAAATACAATTCCCAATTTAGCAATTTCATAATTTAGTGGTTCCTGCTATATCAGAGCTATTTGAAATCTATCCCAAAAAGGGTATATAATATTCAAGGTGCACATTGGGTCATTCAGAATAACTTCACACACACCCGCTACTGTGTATTTCCAAGTCTAATTCTGTCACTAAACCCATACCTGTCACCCAGCGCCTAAATACTAGGCCTCAAATTTATATCCTGCTAAATCTCTCGTTACCGCTGTACTGTTGTTGCTTGGAAAGATATTTAGTGTCCGTCAAAGCACATTTTTTGTTCTGGGTTGAAATACAATTCCCAATTTAGCAATTTCATAATTTAGTGGTTCCTGCTATATCAGAGCTATTTGAAATCTATCCCAAAAAGGGTATATAATATTCAAGGTGCACATAGGGTCATTCAGAATAACTTCACACACACCCTCTACTGTGTATTTCCAAGTCTAATTCTGTCACTAAACCCATACCTGTCACCCAGCGCCTAAATACTAGGCCTCAAATTTATATCCTGCTAAATCTCTCGTTACCGCTGTACTGTTGTTGCTGGGCAAGATATTTAGTGTCCGTCAAAGCACATTTTTTGTTCTGGGTTGAAATACAATTCCCAATTTAGCAATTTCATAATTTAGTGGTTCCTGCTATATCAGAGCTATTTGAAATCTATCCCTAAAAGGGTATATAATATTCAAGGTGCACATTGGGTCATTCAGAATAACTTCACACACACCCGCTACTGTGTATTTCCAAGTCTAATTCTGTCACTAAACCCATACCTGTCACCCAGCGCCTAAATACTAGGCCTCAAATTTATATCCTGCTAAATCTCTCGTTACCGCTGTACTGTTGTTGCTTGGAAAGATATTTAGTGTCCGTCAAAGCACATTTTTTGTTCTGGGTTGAAATACAATTCCCAATTTAGCAATTTCATAATTTAGTGGTTCCTGCTATATCAGAGCTATTTGAAATCTATCCCAAAAAGGGTATATAATATTCAAGGTGCACATTGGGTCATTCAGAATAACTTCACACACACCCGCTACTGTGTATTTCCAAGTCTAATTCTGTCACTAAACCCATACCTGTCACCCAGCGCCTAAATACTAGGCCTCAAATTTATATCCTGCTAAATCTCTCGTTACCGCTGTACTGTTGTTGCTTGGAAAGATATTTAGTGTCCGTCAAAGCACATTTTTTGTTCTGGGTTGAAATACAATTCCCAATTTAGCAATTTCATAATTTAGTGGTTCCTGCTATATCAGAGCTATTTGAAATCTATCCCAAAAAGGGTATATAATATTCAAGGTGCACATTGGGTCATTCAGAATAACTTCACACACACCCGCTACTGTGTATTTCCAAGTCTAATTCTGTCACTAAACCCATACCTGTCACCCAGCGCCTAAATACTAGGCCTCAAATTTATATCCTGCTAAATCTCTCGTTACCGCTGTACTGTTGTTGCTTGGAAAGATATTTAGTGTCCGTCAAAGCACATTTTTTGTTCTGGGTTGAAATACAATTCCCAATTTAGCAATTTCATAATTTAGTGGTTCCTGCTATATCAGAGCTATTTGAAATCTATCCCAAAAAGGGTATATAATATTCAAGGTGCACATAGGGTCATTCAGAATAACTTCACACACACCCTCTACTGTGTATTTCCAAGTCTAATTCTGTCACTAAACCCATACCTGTCACCCAGCGCCTAAATACTAGGCCTCAAATTTATATCCTGCTAAATCTCTCGTTACCGCTGTACTGTTGTTGCTGGGCAAGATATTTAGTGTCCGTCAAAGCACATTTTTTGTTCTGGGTTGAAATACAATTCCCAATTTAGCAATTTCATAATTTAGTGGTTCCTGCTATATCAGAGCTATTTGAAATCTATCCCAAAAAGGGTATATAATATTCAAGGTGCACATAGGGTCATTCAGAATAACTTCACACACACGCTTCTGTGCATTTCCAAGTCTAATTCTGTCACTAAATCCATACCGGTCACCCAGCGCCTAAATACTAGGCCTCAAATTTATATCCCGCTGAATTTGAATACAATACATTGGGCCAAATAATATATTTGTTGTTGTGGTGAACCATAACAATGAGAAAAACATCTAGTAAGGGACGCGGACGTGGACATGGTCGTGGTGGTGTTAGTGGACCCTCTGGTGCTGGGAGAGGACGTGGCCGTTCTGCCACATCCACACGTCCTAGTGTACCAACTACCTCAGGTCCCAGTAGCCGCCAGAATTGACAGCGATATATGGTGGGGCCCAATGCCGTTCTAAGGATGGTAAGGCCTGAGCAGGTACAGGCATTAGTCAATTGGGTGGCCGACAGTGGATCCAGCACGTTCACATTATCTCCCACCCAGTCTTCTGCAGAAAGCGCACAGATGGCGCCTGAAAACCAACCCCATCAGTCTGTCACATCACCCCCATGCATACCAGGGAAACTGTCTCAGCCTCAAGTTATGCAGCAGTCTCTTATGCTGTTTGAAGACTCCGCTGGCAGGGTTTCCCAAGGGCATCCACCTAGCCCTTCCCCAGCGGTGAAAGACATAGAATGCACTGACGCACAACCACTTATGTTTCCTGATGATGAGGACATGGGAATACCACCTCAGCATGTCTCTGATGATGACGAAACACAGGTGCCAACTGCTGCGTCTTTCTGCAGTGTGCAGACTGAACAGGAGGTCAGGGATCAAGACTGGGTGGAAGACGATGCAGGGGACGATGAGGTCCTAGACCCCACATGGAATGAAGGTCGTGCCACTGACTTTCACAGTTCGGAGGAAGAGGCAGTGGTGAGACCGAGCCAACAGCGTAGCAAAAGAGGGAGCAGTGGGCAAAAGCAGAACACCCGCCGCCAAGAGACTCCGCCTGCTACTGACCGCCGCCATCTGGGACCGAGCACCCCAAAGGCAGCTTCAAGGAGTTCCCTGGCATGGCACTTCTTCAAACAATGTGCTGACGACAAGACCCGAGTGGTTTGCACGCTGTGCCATCAGAGCCTGAAGCGAGGCATTAACGTTCTGAACCTGAGCACAACCTGCATGACCAGGCACCTGCATGCAAAGCATGAACTGCAGTGGAGTAAACACCTTAAAACCAAGGAAGTCACTCAGGCTCCCCCTGCTACCTCTTCTGCTGCTGCCGCCTCGGCCTATTCTGCTGCTGCCGCCTCGGCCTCTTCCTCCGCCTCTGGAGGAACGTTGGCACCTGCCGCCCAGCAAACAGGGGATGTACCACCAACACCACCACCACCACCTCCGTCACCAAGCGTCTCAACCATGTCACACGCCAGCGTTCAGCTCTCCATCTCACAAACATTTGATAGAAAGCGTAAATTCCCACCTAGCCACCCTCGATCCCTGGCCCTGAATGCCAGCATTTCTAAACTACTGGCCTATGAAATGCTGTCATTTAGGCTGGTGGACACAGACAGCTTCAAACAGCTCATGTCGCTTGCTGTCCCACAGTATGTTGTTCCCAGCCGGCACTACTTCTCCAAGAGAGCCGTGCCTTCCCTGCACAACCAAGTATCCGATAAAATCAAGTGTGCACTGCGCAACGCCATCTGTAGCAAGGTCCACCTAACCACAGATACGTGGACCAGTAAGCACGGCCAGGGACGCTATATCTCCCTAACTGCACACTGGGTAAATGTAGTGGCAGCTGGGCCCCAGGCGGAGAGCTGTTTGGCGCACGTCCTTCCGCCGCCAAGGATCGCAGGGCAACATTCTTTGCCTCCTGTTGCCACCTCCTCCTTCTCGGCTTCCTCCTCCTCTTCTTCCACCTGCTCATCCAGTCAGCCACACACCTTCACCACCAACTTCAGCACAGCCCGGGGTAAACGTCAGCAGGCCATTCTGAAACTCATATGTTTGGGGGACAGGCCCCACACCGCACAGGAGTTGTGGCGGGGTATTGAACAACAGACCGACGAGTGGTTGCTGCCGGTGAGCCTCAAGCCCGGCCTGGTGGTGTGTGATAATGGGCGAAATCTCGTTGCAGCTCTGGGACTAGCCAATTTGACGCACATCCCTTGCTTGGCGCATGTGCTGAATTTGGTGGTGCAGAAGTTCATTCACAACTACCCCGACATGTCAGAGCTGCTGCATAAAGTGCGGGCCGTCTGTTCGCGCTTCCGGCGTTCACATCCTGCCGCTGCTCGCCTGTCTGCGCTACAGCGTAACTTCGGCCTTCCCGCTCACCGCCTCATATGCGACGTGCCCACCAGGTGGAACTCCACCTTGCACATGCTGGACAGACTGTGCGAGCAGCAGCAGGCCATAGTGGAGTTTCAGCTGCAGCACGCACGGGTCAGTCGCACTACAGAACAGCACCACTTCACCACCAATGACTGGGCCTCCATGCGAGACCTGTGTGCCCTGTTGCGCTGTTTCGAGTACTCCACCAACATGGCCAGTGGCGATGACACCGTTATCAGCGTTACAATACCACTTCTATGTCTCCTTGAGAAAACACTTAGGGCGATGATGGAAGAGGAGGTGGCCCAGGAGGAGGAGGAGGAGGAGGAGGAAGAGGGGTCATTTTTAGCACTTTCAGGCCAGTCTCTTCGAAGTGACTCAGAGGGAGGTTTTTGGCAACAGCAGAGGCCAGGTACAAATGTGGCCAGCCAGGGCCCACTACTGGAGGACGAGGAGGACGAGGATGAGGAGGAGGTGGAGGAGGATGAGGATGAAGCATGGTCACAGCGGGGTGGCACCCAACGCAGCTCGGGTCCATCACTGGTGCGTGGCTGGGGGGAAAGGCAGGACGATGACGATACGCCTCCCACAGAGGACAGCTTGTCCTTACCCCTGGGCAGCCTGGCACACATGAGCGACTACATGCTGCAGTGCCTGCGCAACGACAGCAGAGTTGCCCACATTTTAACCTGTGCGGACTACTGGGTTGCCACCCTGCTGGATCCACGCTACAAAGACAATGTGCCCACCTTACTTCCTGCACTGGAGCGTGATAGGAAGATGCGCGAGTACAAGCGCACGTTGGTAGACGCGCTACTGAGAGCATTCCCAAATGTCACAGGGGAACAAGTGGAAGCCCAAGGCCAAGGCAGAGGAGGAGCAAGAGGTCGCCAAGGCAGCTGTGTCACGGCCAGCTCCTCTGAGGGCAGGGTTAGCATGGCAGAGATGTGGAAAACTTTTGTCAACACGCCACAGCTAACTGCACCACCACCTGATACGCAACGTGTTAGCAGGAGGCAACATTTCACTAACATGGTGGAACAGTACGTGTGCACACCCCTCCACGTACTGACTGATGGTTCGGCCCCATTCAACTTCTGGGTCTCTAAATTGTCCACGTGGCCAGAGCTAGCCTTTTATGCCTTGGAGGTGCTGGCCTGCCCGGCAGCCAGCGTTTTGTCTGAACGTGTATTCAGCACGGCAGGGGGCGTCATTACAGACAAACGCAGCCGCCTGTCTACAGCCAATGTGGACAAGCTGACGTTCATAAAAATGAACCAGGCATGGATCCCACAGGACCTGTCCGTCCCTTGTCCAGATTAGACATTAACTACCTCCCCATAACCATATATTATTGGACTCCAGGGCACTTCCTCATTCAATCCTATTTTTATTTTCATTTTACCATTATATTGCAAGGCTACCCAAAGTTGAATGAACCTCTCCTCTGCCTGTGTGCTAGGCCTAAATATCTGACAATGGACTGTTGCATTGGTGGCTGACGTGAAGCCTGATTCTCTGCTATGATATGAAGACTGATTCTCTGCTGACATGAAGCCAGATTGTCTGTTACGGGACCTCTCTCCTCTGCCTGTGTGCTAGGCCTAAATATATGCCAATGGATTGTTGCAGTGGTGGCTGACGTGAAGCCTGATTCTCTGCTATGACATGCAGACTGATTCTCTGGTGACATGAAGCCAGATCCTCTGTTACGGGACCTCTCTCCTCTGCCTGGGTGCTGGGCCTAAATTTATGAAAATGGACTGTTGCAGTGGTGGGTGACGTGAAGCCTGATTCTCTGCTATGACATGCAGACTGATTCTCTGGTGACATGAAGCCAGATCCTCTGTTACGGGACCTCTCTCCTCTGCCTGGGTGCTGGGCCTAAATTTATGAAAATGGACTGTTGCAGTGGTGGGTGACGTGAAGCCTCATTCTCTGCTATGACATGCAGACTGATTCTCTGCTGACATGAAGCCAGATTGTCTGTTACGGGACCTCTCTCCTCTGCCTGGGTGCTGGGCCTGAATTTATGACAATGGACTGTTGCAGTGGTGGCTGACGTGAAGCCTGATTCTCTGCTATGATATGAAGACTGATTCTCTGCTGACATGAAGCCAGATTGTCTGTTACGGGACCTCTCTCCTCTGCCTGGGTGCCGGGGCCTAAATATCTGAGAATGGACTGTTCCAGTGGTGGGTAACGGGAAGCCAGATTCTCTGCTATGATATGAAGACTGATTCTCTGCTGACATGAAGCCAGATTGTCTGTTACGGGACCTCTCTCCTCTGCCTGGGTGCTGGGCCTAAATATATGCCAATGGACTGTTGCAGTGGTGGCTGACGTGAAGCCTCATTCTCTGCTATGACATGCAGACTAATTCTCTGCTGACATGAAGACAGATTCTCTGTTACGGGACCTCTCTCCTCTGCCTGGGTGCCGGGGCCTAAATATCTGAGAATGGACTGTTCCAGTGGTGGGTGACGGGAAGCCAGATTCTCTGCTATGGAACCTCTCTCCAATTGATTTTGGTTAATTTTTATTTATTTAATTTTTATTTTAATTCATTTCCCTATCCACATTTGTTTGCAGGGGATTTACCTACATGTTGCTGCCTTTTGCAGCCCTCTAGCTCTTTCCTGGGCTGTTTTACAGCCTTTTTAGTGCCGAAAAGTTCGGGTCCCCATTGACTTCAATGGGGTTCGGGTTCGGGACGAAGTTCGGATCGGGTTCGGATCCCGAACCCGAACATTTCCGGGATGTTCGGCCGAACTTCTCAAACCCGAACATCCAGGTGTTCGCTCAACTCTACTAGCAGGATATTGTCATATATTAAATAAGCCATTGACTTGCGGGACAGTAACTTTTGAGAGGATATAATATTACCATTTTACAAAGCTTTGGTGCAGCCTTATCTGGAATGTGCAGTTCAATTATGGGCACCAGTCCATAGAAAGGATGCCCTGGAGATGGAAAAAGTACAAAGGAGAGAAACTAAACTGACAGGGGGCATGGAGGATCTTAGCTATGAGGAAAGTTTAAAATAATTAAATTTATTTAGTCTTGAGAAAAGTAATCTAAGGGGGTACATGATTAACCTATGCAAAAATATAAAGGGGCCGTACAAAAAATATGGCAAAAAAAGTGTTCCATGTAAAATCCCCTCAAACGACAAGGGGCACTGCCTTCATCTAAAGAAGAAAGAGAAGAAAAAGTTCAATCTTCACAGGTTTAAAGGATTTTTTACTGCAAGAATTGTGCATCTGTGGACTAGTCTACCTCAGGATTTGGACAGTGGGCAGTTTTAAAAATGGCTTTAATGAATTAGTAAAAGTAAATGACTAACGCTTATGAAAATGTGTAGAAATTTGGGTGTCACTCCCCTTTTTCTAAAATTCACATCCCCACCTATCCCTTGGTTGAACTTGATGGGCTTATGTTTTTACATTACATTAACTATGTAATATGTGATCCAGTAAGTTGGAGACCACTGATATCCATGATCTAGTATGACCCTCAAGCTATTTGGAATTATAAACATGAATGTTTTTGAAAACAAGACCTTTGTGTCTGGCCTAAGGAAAAATTGAGGGCAAATTTGCTAAGCTGGTAGATGGTATAAACTTAGGCTGCCCAGAACAGTACAAGATTTATCACAGTGGCTCAGGATGGATGAGACAGAATTTTATGCTAGAATTGTGGCACAAAAACAAACCTAAAACAAACACTTAGGTGGACATTTCTCCAATTATATTATGCTTCATCACTCAAAAATGGATTGAAAAGTTCTTCAGGATTACAGATTAGAATTATAATGTGCAATTTTTTAAAAAGTGGCAAAAAAGTTGCATCTCCACATCTGGCAACCCTCATGCATTCTTTTACTAACAGTGGTGAAACCACATCACACTTTCACCAAATTTAATAAAAAAAAGCACATATTTGGCTCAAATGTGCAAAGCAACTCCAGTCTAGACAAAATAGCCTTAAACATCTACAATAATAAATCCCCCCTTAGCTTTTCCGCTTTCTCACTCATTTTCAAAACTATAGTGAGTGATGCAGAACATCAAAATTTTACAGAAGTAACCTGAAAAAGTCACAAATCTCTCTTTTGAGGGGAAGCCAGAATTCTGATGTGCAGTGCTTCAAAATTCCCCCCTTAAACCCTAACAATATTTTTGGTAGAGTTTAAATACAGCCTATCTAACCCAAGAAGAATTGCAACGACATCTTAAAAAGGTAAATACTGACAAATCACTGGGTCCAGATGGCATACACGCCCAGATGACATGGTATCTTTCACAAGATTGAAGCTTAGCAAATATGGTGCCACAATTGGTTAACGGTTTGACGGTTTAAGAGATTTTACTCTGGAGTATCTCAATGAAAATTACAATATAATGTCACAACAGTATAGGTTTATAAGGGGTCAATCTTGTGAAACTAATGATCTTCTATGTGGAGTTATGTTCTAGACTGGATGTCTAGAACCTGGGTGAGTTATCAGATGCCACAAAAGGTTAGTACATACATTTAGAATGCTTGGACTAGGGGAAACAGATGGTGGTTATTAACTATATATACACAGATTGGGTCAATGTCACGAGGGAGATATCTCAGGGGTCAGTATTTTACTCTATTCTCTTTAATATATTTATCTTGTAGAGGGGCTGCACAGTAAAATATAATTTGTTGCTGACAATATTAAACTGTGTTAAGTAATTAAAGAGGACCTTTCACCACTCCAAACATGCCTGTTGTGCCATTCCTTTATCATTTCTACTAGAAGTTATGAATGAATTGCTAGCAATCTGCAGTAAGGGTACAGAGGGGTGGTAACAAGTGTGTGTGTGTGTGGGGGGGGGGGGGGTGTTCCTGCACAGTCTGAAAATGGCAGCACCGATTGGATAGAGTGAGTCTGTGCAGGTAAACAACTGATAGCAATTCATTTATAACTTCTAGTAGAAATAAGAATCAATGGATACCCATGCTACCTCATTCAGGAGGGAGGAAGAAAAGTTATAATGTTTGAAAGCTGAATAACACTCGTATGAGTGTGTCGCTGCTGGTCTACAAAAGGATTAATTGCATAAACCCTAAATAAATATACAGTACAGACCAAAAGTTTGGACACACCTTCTCATTCAAAGAGTTTTCTTTATTTTCATGACTATGGAAATTGTAGATTCACACTGAAGGCATCAAAACTATGAATTAACACATGTGGAATTATATACATAACAAAAGTGTGAAACAACTGAAAATGTCATATTCTAGGTTCTTCAAAGTAGCCACCTTTTGCTTTGATTACTGCTTTGCACACTCGGCATGGCATGCTCTTGATGAGCTTCAAGAGGTAGTCATCTGAAATGGTTTTCACTTCACAGGTGTGCCCTGTCAGGTTTAATAAGGGGGATTTCTTGCCTTATAAATGGGGTTGGGACCATCAGTTGCATTGTGGAGAAGTCAGGTGGATACACAACTGATAGTCCTACTGAATAGACTATTAGAATTTGTATGATGGCAAGAAAAAAGGAGCTAAGTAAAGAAAAATGAATGGCCATCATTACTTTAAGAAGTGAAGGTCAGTCAGTCCGAAAAATTGGGAAAACTTTGAAAGTGTCTCCAAGTGCAGTCACAAAAACCATCCAGCGCTACAAAGAAACTGGCTCACATGCGGATCGCCCTAGAAAAGGAAGACCAAGAGTCACCTCTGCTGCGGAGGATAGTTCATCCGAGTCACCAGCCTCAGAAATCGCAGGTTAACAGCAGCTCAGATTAGAGACCAGGTCAATGCCACACAGAGTTCTAGCAGCAGACATCTCTAGAACAACTGTTAAGAGGAGACTGTGTGAATCAGGCCTTCATGGTAGAATATCTGCTAGGAAACCACTGCTAAGGACAGACAACAAGCAGAAGAGACTTGTTTGGGATAAAGAACACAAGGAATGGACATTAGGCCAGTGGAAATCTGTGCTTTGGTCTGATGAGTCCAAATTTGAGATTTTTGGTTCCAACCACCGTGTCTTTGTGCGACACAGAAAAGGTGAACGGATGGACTCTACATGGCTGGTTCCTACCGTGAAGCATGGAGGAGGTGTGATGGTGTGGGGGTGCTTTGCTGGAGACACTGTTGGGGATTTATTCAAAATTGAAGGCATACTGAACCAGTATGGCTACCACAGCATCTTGCAGCGGCATGCTATTCCATCCGGTTTGCATTTAGTTGGACCATCATTTATTTTTCAACAGGACAATGACCTCAAACACACCTCCAGGCTGTGTAAGAGCTAATTGACCATGAAGGAGAGTGATGGGGTGCTGCGCCAGATGATCTGGCCTCCACAGTCACCAGACCTGAACCTAATCGAGATGGTTTGGGGTGAGCTGGACTGCAGAGTGAAGGCAAAAGGGACAACAAATGCTAAGCATCTCTGGGAACTCCTTCAAGACTGTTGGAAGACCATTTCAGGTGACTACCTCTTGAAGCTCATCAAGAGACTGCCAAGAGTGTGCAAAGCAATAATCAAAGCAAAAGGTGGCTACTTTGAAGAACCTAGAATATGACATATTTTCAGTTGTTTCACACTTTTTTGTTATGTATATAATTCCACATGTGTTAATTCATAGTTTTGATGCCTTCAGTGTGAATATACAATTTTCATAGTCATGAACATAAAAAAAAAAACTCTTGGAATGAGAAGGTGTGTCCAAACTTTTGGTCTGTACTGTATTAGTAAAACAAACGTAAAGGTAGACTGTGCTGACTACACAGTGTCAAGTGGTGAGTCGAGCGATCAATGCTGCATCGAATAAAATGATACCACCAGGTAAATACACACCAATGGTCACTGAATCCGCGTACACTCCTAATCCGTGATAATCAACCTAGTAGGAAAAAAGTTTCTGGTTGTTGCTGCATGAAATAGCAACTTGCCTGTGCTGGACTGGTGTACGGGATCCACTCTATAGTTCTCAGTAGTACTTCTAGAGTGTTCGAGTCTTCAAGTTTACTCTACAAGCGTGCGCGGTCCGGGATGTTTTAGCAAAAAACTATACCTTCTTGTCTTTTGTTAAAACATCAGCAAATAGAATCCTAAATTTGGTCTAATAAAAACAGAAGACATTTGATATGTCGGTAGTCTGTGACTCTCAGAATAATTGGAGAACTGGTAACCATGGGAACAAATGCCTACTTATTTCCAGAGAGAAGAACCAACAACCATCCCTGAGGAAGGAATTTTTTAATTCCAAAACTTAACTATCGCTCTTGAGGATTACCAGCTTGGTTTCCCTCGTGTGCGAGTCACCGGCCGGGACCGCACACGCTTGTAGAGGAAACCTAAAGCCGCGAACACTCTAGCAGTATTACTGAGAACTACAGCGGGGATCCCATACACCAGTCCAGCACAGGCAAGTTGCTATTCCCAGCAGCATCAACCGCAAACATTTTCCTACTAGGTTGATTAGGAGTGTACGCTGATTTGGTGAACATTGTGTACTTACCTGGTGGTATAATTTTCTATGCAGCATTGATCGCGGGACTCACCACTTCACACTATGTAGTCAGCGCGGTCTACCTTTACTTTCGTTTTACTTCTAGTAAAAATAATAAAGGAATGGCACAATATTCAGACATAATAAAAGATGCTCCAGAATTGTTATTACATGGGGGATGCATAAAGCTATTCAAATAGGCAAATCAGGAGTGGTCAAAGATCCTCTCTAACACAAAAGAGGACAGTATACTGCTACAGATGGATTTGGATAGAATGGAGGCTTGGGCACAGAAGTGGCAAAGGAGGTTTAACACTGATAAATGTGAAATTATGCACATGGGAAGGAAAAATACAAGCCACCAATACATACTGAATGGCAAAACACTGGATACCATTGACATGGAAAAGAACTTAGTAATTATAGTTGACAGTAAACATAACTGTAGCAACCAGTGTCAGACATCTGCTGCCAGTAAGATTATGGGTTGCATCCAAAGGGGCATAGATGAACTTATTAATATGCAAGCATAGTGCTGCCACTTTACAAATCACTAGTCACATGGAGTTCTGTGTGCAATCAGGGGCTTCTGTGAAAATGAAGAACATAGTAGAGCTAGAGAGGGTTCAGAGAAGAGCAAATAAAGTAATAACTGGATTGGGTGGACTATAGTACCCAGAAATATCAAAATTTGGGTAATCTAGTTTTTTTTTAAAAGAAAGACAACTGTGGTGAGATCTAATAACCATGTATAACTATATCACAGATCACTACAGATATCTCTCACTTGATATATTCATACCCAGGACTCTCACTATGATGAGGGGACATGCTCTACATTTAGAGGAAAGAAAATTTCTACACCAACTTAGAAGGGGATTCTTTACTATACAAGCACTAAGACTATAGAAATCTCTGCCAGAGGAGATTGTGATGGTTAACTCACTAAAGGAGTACACAAGGGGTCTGGATGCATTTCAGGAGTGTAATACTACTACTACAAGTTATATTTACTAGAATTTTGGAGAAGGGTGGTTGATCCAGGGAGTTATTCTGATTGCCTGATTGGAATCTGTAAGGAATTGGCTTCTTCCTCATGAAGGTTTTTTGCCTTCCCCTTGATCAATTTTGCAGGATAAAAGGCTCAACTGCATTGATACTGTATATATTTTTTGTTCTGCCTTTTTTCTGCATTTTAGATGCCAGTCTTAATAAACCCCTAAGCTGGCAGTGGTTCTGCCAAACTTCAGCGCATTCTCCACCAGTTCTAAATGTAAGACAGGTTCCAGGGCGGAGCCTGGCAGAAGAGCCGCATGCACGCACCTGAGTGAGCTCTACTGTGGATTAATAGGGAGAGGGCATTTCCAGCCTCACATAAGCAGCCAACATGGACAAACTCAACAAGGTCAAGCCTAGGGACACCCCCGGGACCTTGAAAACAGTGGCTGGACAAGCAGATTTAGACCAGTTTGTGAAAAAGACTAGCGTGCTGCACTCAAGAAGGCCAGATAAGATGGTGCCAGGCCTTTAGACTTCGCAGCAGCATGAGGGCATGGAAGACTCAGAAGAGGGAGAAGGTAGTGAGGCTGTGTTCCCTAAATCCTGAGAACACTTACCAGTATCCAGAGCCTTTAGGGCAAACTACTCGCTGAAGCCCTGGACCCCCTAGTTCAGGAGCACAAGGATTTTAAACAAGATTTAAAGCAGCTCGGCGATCGGGTGGAGGTGGTTGAATCCTCACAAGCCGCCATTGTGGATTTTGAAACTGCGATCTCCCAAAATATGGATCACACACAGGTACATCAGAACTATTTATTTAATCAACTGGAAGACCCCATCCCCACACACACTATACCCACAATTTTAGACCTGGCGTGAGTGGCTAGGAGTTGCAGATTGCGGCACAACTAACTGTTACGCCGTAATCTGCACCTGAAATATGCCTAATATAAGCATTAGTGATTAACGACAGGGGCTGTATTTGAATTTGCGATATTTCACAAATATTTGGGTGAATATTCGTCATATATTCACAAATTTGTGAATTTGAGATTATTTTCTTGATTGCAAAAAATTGGCAATGTAATATTCATGGAATACGTGTAAAATACAGGCATGGGTCAAGGCAGAACATTAAAAATGGCTTTATATGAAGTTTGAGTGCGCCAATATATTTGCGATTGCACTAATCGGCACTAATGTTGCAAATATTTTGGCGCAATACGTGAAACTTCACATTTTAGCAGGTCTGCATGTATATATGGACAGCAGAACCTATCCCACTACCTAACACATTGCACTGTAAGGCCCCTTTCACACGGGCGAGTTTTCCGTGCGGGTGCGATGCGTGCGGTGAACGCATTGCACCCGCACTGAATCCTGACCCATTCATTTCTATGAGACTGTGCACACGAGCGGTGATTTTCACGCATCACTTGTGCGTTGCGTGAAAATCGCAGCATGCTCCTCTTTGTGCGTTTTTCACGTAACGCAGGCCCTATAGAAATGAATGGGGTTGCGAGAAAATCGCATGCATCCGCAAGCAAGTGCGGATGCGGTGCGATTTTCACGCATGGGTTCTAGGTGACAGTCTATTCACTGTATTATTTTCCCTTATAACATGGTTATAAGGGAAAATAATAGCATTCTGAATACAGAATGCTTTGTATAATAGTGCTGGAGGGGTTAAAAATAATAAAAAAGTTAACTCACCTTCTCCTCTTGTTAGCGCAGATGCCGGTCTGTTCTTTATCTGTGGGCTAAAGGACCTTTGATGACGTCAGATCACATGCTCCATCACCATGGTGATGGACCATGTGATTGGAGCATGTGATCTGACGTCACCTCAGGTCATTCAGTCCACAGCTAAAGAACAGAGTGGCATCTGCGCGAACAGGAGGAGAAGGTGAGTTAACTTTTTTATTATTTTTAACCCTTCCAGCACTATTATACAAAGCATTCTGTAGTCAGAATGCTATTATTTTCCCTTATAACCATGTTATAAGGGAAAATAATACAATCTTCAGAACATCAATCCCAAGCCCGAACTTCTGTGAAGAAGTTCGGGTCTGGGTACCAAACATGCGCGATTTTTCTCACGCGAGTGCAAAACGCATGACAATGTTTTGCACTCGCGCAGAAAAATCGCGCATTTTCCCGCAACGCACCCGCCTCTTATCCGGGCAAAAAACATGACGCCCGTGTGAAAGAGGCCTAACAGCTACACTATATCAGGATATAACCTACACCATCTCCCACTAACTATCTGTATTATAGATATAAATAGCCTATATATATATATATATATATATATATATATATATATATATATATATATAGGCTATCTAACTATCTATCTAATGTAGTGTGGAAAGCACAGAGCACAGCATTGACACTGCTGTCTCTCTCAGAACTTTAAAAAACTGGGGAGGTTCTTATATAGTAAGGGGTAGGCAACTTTCCTATTGGTTGCTAGGGATGTTGCTAAGTTCAGACAAATACATTGAAGCCTTCTCATTGGCCCACAAGCAAGAAGGGAGGTTACTGATAAAAAATAAATAATATCTAGAATATTCACAATTACAAATATGTATCACTATAAGGCTTGCATAGTAAAATATTAATTTTTACAGATGACACTAAACTGTGTAAAGTAATTAACACTGAACAGGACAGTATACTACTACAGAGGGATTTGTATAGATTGGAGGCTTGGGCAGATTAGTGGCAGATGAGGTTTAACACTGACAAATGTAAAGTATGCACATGGGAAGGAATAATGCAAGTCACCTGTACATACTGAGTGTTTTACCATTTAGTAACACTGACATGGAAAAGGATCTAGGAATTGTAATAAACAGCAAACTAAGCTGCAAAAACCAGTGTCAGGCAGCTGCTGCCAAGGCCAATAGGATAATGGGTTGCATTAAAAGGGGCATAATTGGTAGTGACGTCACTCATTTCTCTCAGTGAGCGCTAAAAAAGTTGTTTGTCCAAACCTCTATTGATTGCAGCATCGCGTCACCGGCCGGGACGCGAAGCTACACACTGACCTAAACGCTAACCTGCACGCCGACTCATACGAGACCTGAACCACCTTATTCCCCGGACTCCAGCATCGAGGATTCGGTGAGCAATAATCATTCAATCGGCAATCTCCGATTTTCAGGAAGACACATCAGCACACCAAATACAAGAGTACAAGCAGGAGGATCAATATACAGACAGGAGTCCACACTACTGGTATACTGGCAAAGCCAGATAAGACTTGTAATACAGTGTATACCCATGTGCTGAATTGTAATAACCTGTGATACCCTTACATTAATCTGTATACATCTAAAGTCCCAGAGCGCAGTATCGTTATATTTATTACAGTGCCTTCCTTTATGCGGCAGATCTTACGGTTCTGCTGCGATACCGCTGCCACTATCTAGCACACTCACGGAGCACCCTTAAAGCGTTATTTAAATCAAGAACATAGTCCTACCACTTTACGAACTGCTAGTCAGACCACACTGTGTATAGTTCTGGGCTCTTGTGAACAAGGAAAACCTAGCAGCACTGGAGAGGGTCCAGAGGAGGGCACCTAAAGTAATAACTGGAATGGGGCAACTACAGTACCCTGAAATATTATCAAAATTAAGGTTATTTACTTAGAAAAAAGACAGATCTAATTACTAGGATTCTTTATGGTAAGAGCAGTGAGACTATGGAACTTTCTGCCTGGGGAGGTGGTGATGGTGAGTGCAATAAAATAATTTAAGAGGGGTCTGGATGTATTTCTGGAGTGTAATAATATTCTTTTTTCTTTTTAAAATCTGTTTATTGATTTTATATTCAAATAACAGGAAAAGGAACAAAGTTACAGGACCACATTTGGAGAAGACATTCACAGTACAATGGCATGAGAATGCACATATTGAGAGTAAATCAGGCACAATGGAACATTACAGTAACACTGCAGCACAAATCATAAGATATCGTATACAAAGAACAACAATGTGTGATAAGTCGAGGCCCGAATGAATCACTCAACAATAAAAGCATAGTGTGAGGAAAAGGAGCTCAGATAAATTATCTGAAAGCTACCCAAGTCTGTCAGCAGAAGTGTATCCTGAGAAAACAAACTATTCGGATAGAACAGTGCAGAATATGCGATTTGGGCATAAAGTACAGTTTTCAAAGATTACCGAATCTAGAAAATATATGAACAAGTAACTCTGTAGAAAGGGAGGGGAGGAGGGGAAGGAAGGAGGGAAGTAGGGAGTAAAACAAAGGGGAGAGGCAAGCTGTAAATGAGGTTCATATCTAACACACCAGCGAAGGAATCAATTAGTGGCTTAAAGCCAGTATACCTGAGTCCAACTTCGGGATCAAGGCAATACATAGATCCGAAGATGAAATCAAAGCATGTACGTGGGTATGTGAGTCCAAATAGTGAGGCTGTCGACAATTAGACAAAGTTAAACAAAGTTAAAGTTAAGCCGTAGGGGAGAAAAAATAAAAATAAAAGGAGAAAAACCTCGGGTGTTTAAGCCACCCCAGAATCTAAATCTCTAAGCTGGTGAGGGTCGATCAAACTCTTCCCGGCCGTCCAGGGAAGCCAAATTTTTGAATATTTGTGGTAGGAGCGAAGTTCCCAATGAGATAATTCCTCTAATCTTGCTAGAGCTTCCACCGTCTTGAACCACCTTTTTTGACCTTCGTTGGGAGCATAAAAGTTAGCGAAGGTGTATAACTGGGTATTTATTGTCCCTTTTACTAACAAATATCTTCCCGAGGGGTCAGATTTTAAACCCGTCATAATGAAATCTGTGTTCTTATGAAAACCAATACTGACACCCAGCTTATTGGAATACTCTGAGGTGCCGTGGTACCAGAGATTGTAATAGGCTCTCGTCATATTGGGAATCTTTCTATTTTTGAAGTGTGTTTCCTGTAGAAAAATCACATTTGTTTTTTCTTTATGCAGGAAATGGAGAATCTGGCTCCTTTTAGCAGGATTTTTAAAGCCTCTAACATTATATGTAGAAATGTGTAGATCTGTCATGGAGTATCTTGGGGGTGTAGAGAGATGTACTTACATAACCTTGGACCCTTGAGAGTACAGAACGGACAACTTGACTCAGGAAGAGTAGTTGGAGACATTGGTGAGTAGATTGTGTGTATAGGGAGGGGTGGGAGAGGGCTAAAAGGTAAGAAAAATAACATTAACATTAGGAAAGGGTTAAACAATAACATTCTTCTTAGGACCGGGGATATTAATATCCCAGTAGTGGACCACATTTGGTCAGAGCCCCTAACTGCAGGTCAGAGGCTGCAGTGGTGTCAGGCCTAGCCAAACCCAAATTCAGAGCTAGTCTGTGGGCAGAAAGGCATGACTCTTCACTAAAGAAATAATGAAATTTTGGAAGTGAGCAACATCCGCAACGAGACAGATAGTAATAACCTGTCAATAATGCTAAGATTTAAACTTAGGACATATAGTGACTTAACCTAAGCCGCTAATTAGGCCCAGGCTGCCAGTCATACAATCCCCCCAACCAAATCGTATGGAGCAATAGGTAACTCAAAGGGAGCAACCCCGAAAGATTAAGGGAGGTTGGAGGGACTGTACAAGTCCGCAGCTGTGAGCCCAACTCCATAGGACTGACTTATAGACGTAACATAAAGAACATTAGAAAAACAAAGAGTATGATCAGTCCTCTTCTGTGATAATACGCCTGGGGGTAAGTTTACCCTGTTTCTTCTTTGATTTTATCCCTTTCCCACCACCCACAGATTCCCATGGAGTGGGAGGGGTAATGTCTTGGGGGATCAGAACGTCATTGGTGGCAGACCAGTCGGGAATGTCTATATCTTGTATGTCCAAGGCATCAAGGATCTCTGGGAGGTCTTTGGGTGATCTCAAGACGTATTTCTTCTCCTTACTTGTGATCAGCATCCCGAAAGGAAATAACCATCTAAATGCAATGCGCTTTTGTCTGAGGTGGTCAGTAAGGGGTTTTAAAGCACGTCTCTTATTGAGGGTAGTAGGGGCCAGGTCTTGGAATAATAGGATTTGAGCACCTTCATATTCGATGTTCCCACTTTCTCTGGCCCTCTTCATCACCAGGTCTTTTTGAGCAAAATTTAAAAGCTTGCAAATGATGTCCCTTGGGGGGTCACCAGGTTTTGGTTTGGGACGTAGGGCTCGGTGAGCTCTTTCTATTATGATGGGGTCAGGATAGTAATCTCCCAGCAGGGATAAGCAGATTTCTTTAGTGGCAGTTGGAATTGCTTCGGCAGCGACAGTCTCTGGGACACCTCTAATGCGAATATTATTCCTTCTGCCTCTATTATCCTGATCCTCCATATAGTCGTACAGATGATTGATGTGTTGTTGGTAGATAGATAAAGCCAAGGAATTTTTGCTTGTGTAATCGGCCACTGCAGACTGGTTAGATTCCAAAGCTTCAACTCTCTGGCCAATTTGCCTTACTTCTCTTTTTATTTCAGAAAGTTCTTCTAGTACTAGATTTAATGCCTTCGATAGGGCTTGAGAGATAAAGGTTCTGGATATTGGTAGGTCTGGGGATGTATCAATCTGTTCCTCTTCATCACTTTCCCTGTCTTGGTGAGAAGCAGTTTGGCGTTGAGTGCTACTTTTCGGGGTAGTCTGGGACGCCCCTTGTGAGTGTGAAATTTTCTTCATCATAAACCTGTCAAGGTCCGATTGTGCAAGAGAGGGTGCTTTAGGCTGCTTGTAGGAGTCTTGGTCGGCCCCCCTGTACCTTCCTACTTTCACCATGGATGCGTATGTTCTGTCTCTGCGGTTGTTAACTCACTTCTTCATCTGACAAATAAGGTGGAAAGTCACTTCATTTTTTGCATAAGTAGTTTGAGCTTGTGCTTATCATCTGCAGCCTCCTATGAGTATGATTAGACTTATTCTGCCATAATTACACTGCTGGCAAAAAGAGGCTACTGTCTCTTTAAAACAGAGGACTTAAAGGGAGCATTCTCAGAGCACCCCTGAGTCCCAAATATGATAGTGGACAGTTGGAGGATCAGTGTAGAAAAAAAAAAAAGGAGAGGAAAAGATCCTACAAACAAGCACAGATCTTCACACTGTGATGAGGAGCTGCAGTAAGTATAATGTGCTATAGATATAAAAGTCCAACCATATGACCTAGCATCGGTAGTATGGTTATGCTTATTCTCGGAGCTTCTTGCCGACCCCTTTTCAACAATTTTTTGGAGAACCAGTGAGTCCTGTATGTTATTCTATCAAGTTGGATTGAATGTTCGCATTAAATTTCCGAATATATTTCTTCGGATTGAATTTTCGATTATTTTTTCAGTGATGCAATTTTTTTCCCTTCATGCGAAAATTCGCAATATGCAATTTTTTTTTTCCTTATGCGAAGATTTGCAATATGCGATTTTTTTTAAAAATCGCAATCCCCGATTTCATCAAATGCTGGCGCTTCAGCTCCAAACACTGCCGTGTCGCGTCTATTATTTGCACGGACTGTGGTGCGATCTGGTCGGATGGAGCAAGAAAGAGAAATCTTCTGGGCCGGTAACGTCAGCTGAAACTGACAGCCTCTAATTAGAAGAGGTGGAGAGGGAGATCTAGGGGGAACAAGTAACTGCAGGAGTCTGCAGCGTTGCTGGCCCGGAGGGATATCCTCTGCTTCTGGCTGTACTGTAGGACAGCGTGAGGTTCGGGCTGTTTAACGGTAAGTTAGAGGTTTCTTACCGGTATAATGTCTCCCCTCCTGTAAGGATCTCCTTCTTGATACGGCTGTAATGATCTTGGCGCGAAACGTCAGCCGGCCGTTTGTAGCAATGGCGTCCAGGAGTCTGTTCTCCGTCTAGGCCGCAGATGGAGTGACGGCTCCAGAGATCTGAAAAGGTTCCAATAAAGGCTCAAAATGATCCTGGGCACAGTGCCAAGCCGACTGAGGGCTCCCCAAAGTTCTGAAAAGCTAGCAGCAATCAGGATGTCCCAGAGTTTGCCCTGGATCGCAGGAGCTCAAGCAAGGCGCTTCCTCTCTGCTCGGCTGCAAGCCACGCCCCCCTGGAGTGTAATAATATTACAGGCAATAGCTACTAGAGAGGGGTCGTTGATCAAGTGAGTTATTCTGATTGCCCGATTGGAGTCGGGAAGGAATTTTTTATTCCCCTAAAGTGGGGAAAATTGGCTTCTACCTTAGTTTTCTTTTTGCCTTCCTCTAGATCAACTTGCAGGATGACAGGCCGAACAGGATGGACAAATGTATTTTTTCGGCCTTAGTACTATATTACTATATTCAAAATATTCACAAATTCTCGAAGTGCAGATATTCGCAATTAATATTCGCGATTCGAATATTTTCGCCCAACACTAATAAACATGTTTCAGATTAATAAATGACTCCCTATGTTGCTATGTTTAGGATAAAGAAATTCTTCAAGAAGTATGGCCTAAAATACCTCTATATTGCATTAAAATTGCATTAAAACTTTATATACAATCGTTAGAATTGTTTGTTGAAATTATGGCTTCTAAAGTTAATGTCCCTTAGGTTTATATGTCTAAAGCTGAATTTTGTTTAAAGACCAAAAAATCCTTAAAGGAGGGGTTGTCCCGCAAAAAATATTCTACAGTTTTTAAACCAGCACCCGGATCTGAATACTTTTGTAATTGCTTGTAATAAAAATTGTGTATAGCTACTGAGTTAGTCAATAAAATATCTGTATAGCACCACCTGCTATTTGCTATTTTCCTTTTTTTTTGTCCTGCTCAGATGGTCGCACATGCTCATTTTCATCTTTCAACTGCCTCCTTAGCTGTGATAGGGAGAGAAGAGACACTCCCTCTTAGCTGCAGCAGAAAAGACACTCCCCTTGAGCTGTCAGCTTGATATAAATCCAGCAGAGCAAAGAATGTGGAGATCTATGGATCCATGTCAGGTACAGGGCTGGTTCTAGCTTTGTTAGAAATATGATGTATCAATTTAATTTTTTACATTAGTAATGGGATAACCCCTTTAACACAAAAAAATCCATGTCAAGTGATATCTGAAATAGGGAAATACTTTTCTACCATTTTACAGGACAGATGATTAATTGAAATTTATGTTCAAATGTTTACACCACCCCAACCCCTTATTTTCCACAAAATTGTAAAGTTGCACTATTTGAAAAAAAAATAAAAAATGCTAAAAAGATAATACATTTGGCACACAAGCAAAAAATGAACAGGGTAAAGTTAAAGTGCTCGATTTAGTTTAGAGCTCACAGTGCACTTTACAGAACATCAGATCAAATATAGTAGGATATTGAGAAAATGTACAATTATTTTCCCACTGAGCTGTCAAGTCACTTCATGCTGTGAATACCTAACAACCTTTTCCGATATCCAGAAAATGGCTTCAAGTTTTCCTCCATAGTTGAGTTTTCTCTAGACATGATGGCTGATATTTGTGTCTCACTGGATGTTGCAGCAAATGAAGATATATTTTAAAACAAATTAAGACTTTACCTTATTGGTATTTCAGAAATAGCCTCTCTTATCTTTAGCAATAGCTACAAGTTTACAAAATGTGATTATTTTTTAGCAAATGTGAGTCCTAATATGTAGCCACATCTTTTAATAACATCGGAAGGATTCAAAAAGTATTGGATTTTCTATTTTCCTGTAAGCATTTCAATAAACGGAGATGAAAAATGTGGTCTGCATACTGCAATTTACTGGAATTAGTCATCCTACCATCTTTCATTCTGATACCACAGCTGAGCTCCATGACAATTCAGGCTCAGTTCTAGTCACTCTTTGGATCTATATGTTGTTTTCCTTTATCTGCTGCTTTTAAAAAACTGTTAAATATTCATATGGTAACCTCACATCTGATGAATCTGGATTGGTATATACAAAATATTTAAGGTCATGTCTAAAGAAAAAAGTATGAAAAGTATGTATATATAGTGCTTTTATGTCACCACTTTAAAAAGTGATGAACTTATAACATGAGAATTCAAAGAAAACAAAAGCAATAAACTTTTTTTCAAGCAGGTTCATAGTATATTTACCACTTGACCCTTTCTCTAGCAAATACATAGCCCATATAAAAAGTGTCTACCAGAAATTAACAAAATAATTCACCATATAAATACAGATGTAGCAAAGCTCAAATTGACAAAAGCCATTGAAATCCATTGAAAAGTCAATTAACATTTTCTTGCCATTAATTACTTAACGCGTTTACCATCAAGTTTATACAGTGCATAAATTTTTTTAATTCGGTCCATTTGTTCTACTTATTCTATGTGCATTAAAGTGACCTGTACTAGAACATGAACATATTTTATCTTATTTTACAATAAAGCATGTACAATCCTCAAAATACAGATGTAGCCACCATTATTTTGACTAGCTTAAGACATTAACACAACAAAAAACACGTTACTGTAAGACAAGAAATCACAACAAACAAGTGATCATCCTGGGGAAGCAGTCTGTCATTTGTCATATACTGTATGTTGTAGAACCACAGTACATATTAGATAACTTCAGAACACATGCATTGAGTATTGAACCACTGTGTCAACCAATCGGTTTGACTTTCAGTCAAACCTAAGGTTGTTATCCTGACAGTCCCCTGGTAATGACCCCTTTAGCCCTATACAGGGATCTGGATTTCTCTGCAGGGAAGCAATCAGGCCATTACTTCCTGGAGTAGTTGACAGCAGACGTCACATACACCATTGCAAAGCACCAAGAGATCAGGCAAAACTTATAGTAAGTCATAAGCTGAGGTCAGGGCAAGAAACAGTACAAAGGTCAGAACAGGCAGCACAGGGTTAGTAAGGAAATGAGGCATGAGTCAGGTCAGTCAGCAGAGGGACAGAGTTCAGGAATCAGGCAGAAGTCAGTTCACGGGCAGACAAGATGATCATAACACTTTTTCCGGATATAGAAAGCAAGTGAACCTATCACTCAGTAAGAGAATGAGCCAAGCAAGCAGGATATACAGTATATCACAGAAGCAGATTAGCACCTTGTAAACACAGAGCCAAATAAGGGCTTAAACCTTGACACTAGGGGTGAGGATCAATTAAGACTATCCCTAAAAATCACATAGGACATTGGCACCCAGACCCACTGCTGGAACACTGGAACTGTAACATACACAGGGTGAGTGGAGAAGCTCCCGCTTGAAGTATCTGGGCTTAGGTGGGCAGGAGCTCTTAGGAGTCAAACCATTGCATGGTTGGTAAATAAAACTCTGCATATTGTGAAGACATTGAGTGCCATGGTCTTCTCTCCATCTTATGATCTCTTGGAACTTGACAGGCTAGGGTTCAACACTACAGGCACTGCCACAGATTGGAGCTAGTAATAGTAAATTTGTAAGTGGTGCTGTCTCTCCCTCTAACTATTTTTGGGCAGGAGCCGTCAATATAACAAGTGGGACAATATAAAGAGTTTTTGAACTTAGAAATTAGTTACTTATTGTTTTATTAGGTATATGGATAAGAAGTTCACAGCATTTAATGAGAAAGTGGAACCCTCGAATCACATATACAGTTTTTTAAAGCCAAAAGGAAATCTAGTATGAAAGAAAATATTAAATCCAACTTACTATAATTAGAAGACTCCTTTGTAGATAGGAATCCTCCACTTTTTAAAGAAACCATAAATTCTTTGTCCTTGAGGTTTTCAGTCTCAGGAACATCACATGGATCAATGTAAACAAGCACTCCTCCAAATCCAATTTCTTCCAGTAACGAAAGCTAGGTTAAAAGTAAACATACATAGTTAATTATTTTTCATGACCTGCAAAGTTTGTAATGTATTCTTTATATGCTTTGACAAAATGAGATTGCAGCACACTGTAACAAATGGGTGCAAGTCAGGCCAATGTGGACCAGCACCTAGGTCCAATGAACTAAAGAAGAAAGAAGGCCAGCAGCACTCCAAAAATATCTAAATAAGCGTGTGGTTTATTCACCCAGAGTCAGCAGCGACGTTTCAACAGCTTGTTGCTGTCTTTTTCAAGCCCAGTGCACATGTGTTACAAGCATACTTTATAAAGGTACATCAATCAGACATAAATTGACATCAATTATTACAAATTACAATCAAAATTCATAAATATAATAATACAAGTGGTTACATAAACTCATATAGAATACCGCAACAAATTGCCAAGTGCAGTGCATATAAACAATATATTGCTAATTAGATAACGTTTCAAACATATGGAAAAGTACTGTAGCTAATCTTAATAAGTGCAGGTGTATCCCCTAATTATCGTGAAATTAAAACTCACGGTCAGCTGGGGAACTGTATGGAGCCAGCATCACAAACTCCGCGGCGTTCCCGTTCAGTAACTACGCATGCGCGAGAGGAACAAATATCGCGATTCCTCCGGCGTCTGGAGACTGACTAGTAACCACAACAAAAATGGTTGAGACAACCTAGCAGCCAGTGTGCGCATGTCCAGGCTGTGATAGGGGCCACCCATCAGTCATCACATGATCGCAGTCATGTGAATAGATGACATCAAATACAGGAAACAGTTTTTTTTGCTAATGGTAGATTCTGGAGAATCCTATGTTAGTATCGGGGTCTAGAACACTGCGAACCTGCGATCCCCATGGTATATACATGTGGGATCCCTAGATTCAGCGTCTTATCAACCCGTTATGCTGGCCATAAAGGAACAATATAATGTGTACATGAAGTGGAGGAAAGGTGTCCCCCGACAGTGATGAGCCACGTTGTGGCCCCATCAGTGTCAATTTGGGAGGAAATTGGCGTTGCCAGGGTGCTCCCCGCGAACCGCCACTCATCACCCACAGGAGCACCCCGCTCTCCCACCCGTGCATTACGTGTCCATGCCAGAGCTATATATAATAATAGTAGTGGTAATCTTGTATTATTATATTTATGAATTTTGATTGTAATTTGTAATAATTTATTTTAATTTATGTCTGATTGATGTACCATTATAAAGTATGCTTGTAACACATGTGCACTGGGCTTGAAAAAGACAGCATCAAGCTGTTGAAACGTCGCTGCTGACTCTGGGTGAATAAACCACACGCTTTTTTTTTATATTTTTGGAGTCTTCTTTATTCTTTATATGGTTAAAAAAAAAAGCTTGGTTACTGTACCCAAAGATTTGTACACAGAGTTTCAAAGAGAGATGGCCTTGTGGTTTGCCCAGCGGTCATTTCAAGGCGAAATTTGCGCAAACATGGGAACATATGGCGATGTCCCGCCTGTGACATTTCCTTTTGCATTATGCTGAAATTTCTGCCATGACACTTCCATCAGGTGGGACAGGACAGCCAATTGAGACATTTCAGCACATTGACATACCCCCATCCTATCACAGAACCCTATCTGGCAGCCATTTTACATTCTGTGTTTTGCCAGTGTAGGGAGAGGTTGCTTTGTGGAGCAGGGACAGGCTGTTGTTAGGGACACCAAACGCTAGCTAATAGTGCCACAAAAGTCCTTTTAAGGACTGGTATAGGTGTGCTATCCTGAGGGGTGTGATATAGTTATAATATACTTTCTAACATAGAAAGTATATAGTACATTTGTATTGTGCAGCAGTTGTGTGCAGTTCTGCTGCGATACCACAGCTATATAGAGGGACAAGCACTATTGGAACAACTATTTGCAAAGGGTGTGATATACCTGTTGCCCGAAAGAAAACAAAAAAAAACGGAGGGGTGTGATATACCTTCTTCCACAAAATACTGATTGAGGGCTGTGATATACCTGTTGCCCAAATAAACAGGGTGGTGTGATATAACCGATTAAAGGGTTTGATATGCCTTATTCAACAAAATATTGATTGATGTCTTCAAGATACCTACTTCCACAAAATACAGATTAAGGGGTTTGATATACCCGTTTCCACCAAATATTGTTTGAGGCCTGGGATATACCTGCTTTCACACAATAATGATTAAGGGGATTAATATACCTGCTTCCACAAAGTACTGATGGAGGGCTGCAATATACCTGGTTCAAAAAAATACTGATTAAGGGGATTGATATACCTGCTTCCACCAAATATTGATTGAGGCCTACGAGATACCCACTTCCACAAAATACTTATTAAGGGGACTTTCACACTAGCATTTTTCTTTTCTGGCATAGAGTTCCGTCCTAGAGGCTCTATACCGGAAAAGAACTGATCAGTTTTATCCTAATGCATTCTTAACGGAGAGCATGCTGCAGTTTTATCTCCAGCCAAAAAACTTGCCTGAATGCCTGATCTGGCCTTTTTTTCCATAGGAATGTATTAGTGCCGGATCCGGCATTAAAATTGCCTTTTTCTGACTGATCAGGCATTTTTCTAACGGATCAGGATCCTGATAAGTCTGAAAACGGAACTGCCTGCCAGTATTAAACAACGCAAGTGTGGAATTTCCCTAAGGGGTTTGATATACCTGCTTTCACAAAATACAGATTAAGGGGTTTGATATACCTGTTGCCACCACATATTGATTGAGGCCTGCAATATACATGCTTCCACAATATACTGATTAAGGGGATTGATATACCTTTTTCCACCAAATATTGATTGAGGGCTTTGATATACCTGCTTCACACAAAATACTGATTAACGGGATTGATATGCCTGCTTCCACCAAATATTTATTGAGGCCTGTGAGATACCAACTTCCACACTAGCGATTTTCTTTTCCGACATAGATCAGTTTTATCCTAATGCATTCTGAATGGAGAACAATCCGTTCAGGATGCATCAGGTTGTCTTCAGTTCAGTCTTTTTGACTTTTGAGGATGGAGATAGTACCACAGCATGCATTTTTTTCCATAGGAATGTATTAGTGTCGGATCCGGCATTCAAATTGCCGCATTGAGGGATCCGTTATTCCGGTCTGTGAATGTGCAAACGTTTAAAAATTAGAAAATAAATAACGGATCCATTTTGCCATTAGACACCGGAAAAACAGATCCGGTATTGCAATGCATTTTTCTGATTGATCAAGCATTTTTCAGCCTTCAAACCGCCTGTGTTTGATCAGCAAAAACAGGAGTGGGTCCAAAATAGAGAACACGTGATGGAAATATTTGCATGTCTTCTGTGTTTTGGAGCCACTCCAGCTTTTGGCTTCCAAATCATGATCAAATCCTGATGCTAAATACTCACAGTGCGATAGATGCCTGATGCTCAATGTGCATGAGATTTGGCCATTTGCATCTGAAATCTATTTTATTCATATGGAAAATAAGTCTTGCATGCAGGAATTTTATGGTACATATCAAATAGTCCGTTTTTTTGCATCAGTATTTCATCAGAATTGGTAAGGCAAAACCAGGAGTGGGTCCAAAACAAGATAACATGTGATGGAAATATTTCCATGTCTGTCTGTGTTTTGGACCCACTCCTGCTTTGGTTTGCAAATTTTGACCCAGTCCTGAGATAAAACACTGACCGTGTCATAGAGGCCTTAAACACTAAAATGACAGGATACATTTTTTTTTTTTTTTGCTTCTGATTTTGGTTCTTCTGACTGATGAGAAACTGGTGAGGGTTGCAAAAACATGAAGAGTCACAATAGTGGTCCCAGAGCAGAGTTGAGGGGTAGAAACGGCAGTGGAAGTAACAAAACAAGATGGTGCAGATCACAGTAGGAGCAGATGGCAGTAGAGGCAGCAAGCTGTTGACGGCATCAGAATAATGACAGTAGCATGTGGGAAGAAGTAACGTGACATTTGTCTCAATGTTCTGGTGTGGCAGCACACTATGGTCAGATCATGACTGCCAGAAGGATCTAGTCTGTTGTATCAGGCACCAGTGTCTGGAAACCCTGGCTGATCCAGACCCGAGTCATCTTTATAAAGGTTAGTCTCTCAACATTTTTTGTTGAAAGGCACCCACTCTGATGCCACACTACTGGCCAGGCAGGAAAGATTGCCTAGGGAAAACTTGGCCATTCACAGCCACAATTGAAGTTTAGATTCACAGTAGTCCAGAGGATCTTGAATCTGGGGTGACAAGGTGCAGTCCAAGTAGGCCACCACCTGCTGGTTCAAGTTCTGCTCCATGTCCTGCTGCTGGATGGTTTCTTCAGGAGGCGAGTGAAGAAAGCTGCTCATTAGAGACTCTAGACTTAAGTTTCTGCTGACGGAGCTGGTTCTGCTCCTGTGCCCCCATCCCTCTCCAGTAGTCTTGGCAGTGAAGTGTGAGTTCATTTTTTTTTTTTTTTTTATAAATTCTTTATTTTTCAAGAATTTTTTCATCAAGAATGAACAACATTGGTCAAGGACCAAAGAACACAGGTATACATTGAGAATGTCCCAGGTCATGGACACATTAACTAACAGGTGGAGGACGCTCAATGTCCATTATTGTCCAATCACTTGAGACACGTGTGATCCCGTCTCCCAGGTGGCATCGAGAACAATAATATATTTTACACAACAATGCATGACGCCCCAAGGAGACACGTCAAATTATAACATATACCGTTTATGTATAACATAGAAGAAAGAATGGAAAATGGAAGAAATAATAAAAAAGAAGAAAGACGTGAAAAAGGGAGAAGAAGGAAGGAGAGAGGAGAGGAGGGAGGGAGAGGAGGGGGGGGGAAGTGGGGGGATAGGGGCAGGTTGAGTCGCCTTCACTCACGTTGCAACTAGAATGTGAGATTGCGAGGTATGACAGAGAGGTGTGTCCAGGAGAAGGCATTTCCAGAGTTGCATAAAGCCATCTACTCCTACTAACTGCACACGGATGCATATATATAACGCTTATCCCTGTGTCTCAATCCATAACCTCCAGTGGCTCCAAGTCCTCAAGTACTTGTCGTGATTCCTTTTGACCCAGCTTGACAATTCCTCAAAACTGCATATTTGATTCACTTTAGCTATCCATTCGCTCAGTGAGGGGGCCTGGGTGTCTCTCCAGTGGAGAGGAATGATAGCCTTGGCCGCTGCTATCAGATGAGTCACCAAGTTATGCTTTGACGGTCTGTAAGAATCTGAGGGAAGTGAAAAGAGCACCATTTCCATGGTGATCTTTTGGTCGCTATCCAGGACTTTGTTGACTGTCTTGTTGACGTTTTCCCAGAATGGGACGATAAGAGGACACTTCCACCAAATATGGGACAGAGACCCTTCCCCATCGCCACATCGCCAGCAAAGCCGATCAGGGGACAGACCGCATTTGTGTAAGAACTCTGGGGTTCTATACCATCTGGTAAGGAGCTTAAAATGATTCTCCTGTAGCCGTATACATGGAGATGGTCCATGTGAGAAGGCCAATAGCTTCTTGAGGACCTGATCCGGAAAAACCATATCAAGCTCCTTCTCCCAGTCTCTAATATATAGAGGTTTTCCGCCTTCACCCTCTGCTCCCACCAAGGAGTACAGTGCCGAGATTTTCCTCTGCTTATGAAGTGGGGATAGTAGGGTTTTTTCAAATTCTGTCAGTTGTCTCGTCAAGTTGGGCCTCTCTTTCAACTCCCCGCACACAGCACCTATGTAGGCCCTTGTCAGAAAGAAGCTTGGGGAATTTTTTATTCGGTCAGGTAACCTAATCATAATGGATGTTTCTGCGTCAGGGGCTAGGTCCCCTAGTCTGGCTTTGGCTAACGATGACCACACTTCCTGATGTATGCCCCCATTTTTCCCTAGGAGGTCTGGAATAAGATTTGCAGGCAGAAGAGGGGATGGCTCTGGTGCTAGTTTTTTGCTCAACACTTTCCAAGTCTCTCTCAGCCCTTTCAATAGGGGGTCACCCTTCACGTCTCTAGGCTGACTGTGTTCGGCCAACCAAAGAAGCTGTTGGTGTGTAGGCCCTACACTGTGTCGCATAAGATTTGCTACGTCAGGCTGTCTCTGGGGATCTACCAACTCCAGCCATCTATTCAGCTGTATTGCTTGATAATATCTCAGGGTATCTGGGAATCCCAGTCCGCCATTCTGTTTATCCCTAACCAAAAGATCATGTGCTAGCCTAGGTTTCTTCCCTTTCCATAGGAACTTCTGGAAGAGTTTTCTGATCTCATGAAAGAACACTTTTGGTAAATGTATCGGGACTAGTTGCATGACGTAGAGGATCTTGGGAAAGACATAAGCCTTAACCACATTTTTCCTGCCCATCCAAGATAGGTACGGCAAGTCGTATTTTAACAGAAGCTGAGTTATTTCCTTTTTAAGGGGGGCATAATTACAACTGAACAGATCGTCCAGATTCCTCGGAATCATTATTCCTAGGTATTTTATTGGGCCCTTGGTCCAGTGGAAGGGGAGACGTTTCTGCAGGGAGGAAGCTTTAGACTCTGAGAGCGAGATGTTCAGTATTTCGGATTTAGAGTGATTCACCTTAAAGTCTGAAATTTGGCTGAATATCTCGATCTTTTGGGCTAATTGATCTAGACCCTTTTCCGGATTGGTCACTAGGAAGAGAAGGGTGTCTGCAAAAGCAGTGCATTTGAGCTCTCCTCTGTCATGTTTAACTCCCTTAATTTCCGGGGTCTGTCTAACCAACTGAATAAGTGTCTCTACCACCAGAATAAATAATGAGGGGGACAATGGACAACCCTGTCTTGTTCCATTAGAGATCTCAAAGACTGGGGATAATGTTCCATTCACTTTCAGTCTAGCATGCGGTTGTCTATAAAGTGTGAATACTGAGTGGATATAGGGGTCTGGGATGGCAAATCTTTCTAGTGTTAGCCTCATGAAATCCCAGTTGACCCTGTCAAACGCCTTTTCGGCATCAATGCTCAAGAGGGTCAACGGGGATCTCGCGGCCCGGACAGCCTGAATCGCATGAAAGATCCTGTGCGTGTTATCTCTTCCTTCTCTGCCTCGTATGAACCCCGATTGTTCGGAGCCAATCAGGTTAGGCAATAATTTATTTAGTCTGGTGGCGAGGATTTTAGCCCAAATTTTTAGGTCCAAATTCAGGAGGGAAATTGGCCTATAACTTCCACAATTTTGGGGGTCCTTGCCCTCTTTAGGGATTAAGGTTACATGTGATTCCTGCGTCTGTCTAGGCAATGACCCTCCTTGCAGAAGTGCGTTACATACGTCCGTGAGTCAGGGGGCCAGGATGTCATGGAAACTTTTATAATAAAGTAAAGGAAAACCGTCTGGCCCCGGGCTCTTTCCCGGGGGGAAACTGCGTATGATGGTGGCTACCTCATCTATAGTGATTGGAGCAGTTAGGAGATCCCTGTCCTCTTGTTGGACTGTTGGGAGTATAAGGGAGTTTAGGAATTCTCTAGTATGAGACTGTCTGGCATCAGATTGTCCCGGGGATATTGACTTGTTTAAATTATATAAACCCTCATAAAATTGCTGGAAAGCTTTTGCTATTTCTGGTGTGTCTTGGGTTAGCTGCCCATTTGAGTGTTTTAAGTTGCATTTTTTGTCTTTTTTAGAATAGAGGTCATCAGCTTGCCCCCCTTGTCCCCATGTGCATAAACTTTATGCTGAAAATTTAGCATTTGTTTTTTAACTTTCTGTACTAGTATATTTTGAAGTTGGGATCTAAGGTCTGCCAACTCCCCCTGCTTCTGTTTGCAAGTGGATAGTTTGTCTATTTTCTCGAGGGCCACTATCTGAGCTAATATGGAATCCACTTTTTTCTGGTGATCCCTTTTTACTTTTGTGCCAATTGAGATGAAGCATCCCCTCACGTACGCCTTGTGAGCTTCCCATTCTATAGGTGAGGTGCTGTGTGCAGGGGAATTGATACCGAAGTACAACTCCAGGTGAGATCTGACCTGTTCCCGATGTAGTTTGTCGTTCAGCAGAGATTCATTGAGTCTCCACGTCCATTCCCTCCTTGGTAGGGAGGCCAGGGCGAGGGTCAGATGACACGGTGCGTGGTCGGAGATGGTGATGCTCCCGATTTCGGCCTTGCTGGAAACGGGCAAGAGAGAAGAGGATGTTAAGATGTGATCAAGTCTCTGATAAGAACCATGTGGATTAGAGAAGAATGAGTAGTCTTTGACAGTTGGGTTGCTGTTTCTCCAAATATCTATCAGTTTGAGGTCATGAAGCTTTCTATGTAGTCTACTGATATGTTTCTGTGCAATATGGGACTTAGATTTGGAGGAATCAAGGATTGGGTTTAGCACCAGGTTAAGGTCTGCCCCCAGAATCACTTGTCCTTCAGCAAAATGCTTGAGAGTGTCTAGAGCTTTGAGAAGCCATTGTACTGTGGCTGTATTTGGCGCATAAAAGTTGGCTAGGGTGTATTTCCTGGACGCAATTTCTCCTTTTATTATCAAGAGTCTCCCTTCCTCATCAGAAAGTTGGTGAGAAAGTGTAAAAGGTATGGACTGATGGATGACTATGGAAACGGCCTTTGAGGCTGAGCTAGGGTGAGAACTATGATACCACTGGTTGTATGGTCGAGATGGCAGTTTTGGCAACTTTTTCTGGCGTCTCCTGTAAGAAGACTATATGTGAGCCCATTTTTCTCAAAGCCAGCAACAGCTGACCTCTTTTCTGGGGTGAGTTGAGGCCCTTGATATTGAATGTGGTCACTTTGATCTCTGCCATACTCCTCCTAGTTTAGATTTTCAACCTTTCTTACTAGAGTTAAAGGTTCACAACCTGTCAGGGGGGGGGGGGGGGAAGAAGAGGCGGGAAAGAAAGAAGGGAACGATATATAGAGGGGGAAAGTAGGTTTAAAAAAAAAAACACAAATAGAATATACTTAATACGTAGTATAATAATAGCTCAACTTGCTATTGATTATAATTGAATCGTACCGGTCACGAGCAAGTGAGGAGGGAAGGGTAGAGGAGTTGGAGGGTGGGGGTGTGGGTGTTTAGGAAACGGGAATGATGTGGCCTGCACACCCAAGGTCGCAAACCAGATTGTGTGAAAGTGTCTGGTTAGTGACCCATTTGCTTGTTTTAGGCTCAACGTCTCATTATTATTTCCATTTTTATATTTATTATCATTATTATTATTATTATTATTTTTTTAATTTATTTATTTATTATTTTTTATATTTTTTTTCTCTATTTTTTTTTTTTTTTTGATATTGCGGGGGGTTGGGGACTAGGAGAAAGGGGAGGGGAGGGGGGGGGGATGCCTAAAGAGGCGCTTCGTTATCAGGGGGTAGTGCTACTTATAAGGGGCCATTTAAAGACATCGTGGAGGGCACTCCAGCCACTAGAAAGGACTATATGAAAGAGGAAATGCTGTGGTGGGCGACCTGACCGCATCTGTACTCTTTACTTTCTAATGTGGTTGGGGGGGATTGGGAAAGGGGGGGGGCAAAAAGGGGGGAGGGGAGGGAAGGTGAGAGACGGTATCGCCATTACTAAAGATTGGGTCATAGATAGGGGAGAAAAATGCAATGAATAATCAATAACAAAAACATAAGACCTTGCTCAGGTCTGGGTATATCAAAATTTAGATAAACCATGAACACGTTAAGAACATAAGCGTCCGTTACTATGAACGAACAAACTAGGGCCCTGGCATTCTCATCAGGGTTCCCCCTGGAGTCGCAATGTAAGGCAGGGGGGAAAACATTACTTGACCTGAGTCCCGGACTGTGAACAGTAGACAGAACAATATCGTCGCAGTCCTTTGCAGGTGATCAGTAGCGGCCGAGCTTCCACAGCTCCCAGTTACGGTTTCAGGGTGGAGGGGATCGGGTCTCAGCTGCCGCTCTGCCTCCCTTGGATTTCCCCTTGGACGCCTTCTTCCATGCTTCCATCTTCGTGAGCTGAGGTAAGTCTGCAGGGTAAGCGATTGGCATCCAAGATGGCACCTCCACGGGACGAACACCAATGGTCTCCCAGGCTCTCTCCAGGTCTTCTGGGGTGTGGATTGCTATGCGCTTTCCGTTCTTGAGGATCGCAATACCGAACGGATACAGCCAGGCATATTGGATCTTCTGGGCTCTGAGTGCATCTAGCAAGGGCTTCATGGTGCGCCGTTTCGCTAATGTGGATGGCGCAATATCTTGATAGAGGGCAATGTCCACTCCTTCATATGAAATTTGCCAGTTTTTCTCTGGCAGCAGCTAGTATACGTGCGGTGTCTACAAAAGACAGCAGGCCGCACACGACGTCTTGTGGTCTCTCGTTCGGCCTTGGAGCTGGTCTTAAGGCCCTGTGTATCCTCTCAATAATTATCGAGGCGGCCGATTCTTGACCTAAAAGGTCAGCAAAGATCTCCATGGCCACTTTATTCAGCGCTTCGGCAGCCCATGATTCAGGAAGACCCTTGAGACGTATATTCCGTCTTCTACTCCTATTTTCCTGGTCTTCCAGCATTAGCATTGCCTTGTTCAATTCAGCAGCATGGAAGTTGAGGTGCTCCTCGACTCCCGTAGCGTGTGACACAAGCTCTTGCGCTGCCGTTTCTAAAAACTCGACCCTGTTCCCCACCTGGGAGATCTCTGATTTTATGTCAGAAAGTTCAGATAATACTGGCTTTATAGCTCTCTCCAGCGCTTGCCCCAGTACCTTAGTGAGGAAGGATTTCGAGACTGGTGAAGGGTCTCTGGGTTCTGCTGTGGCCTCCTGTGTGCTGTCAGCGTCAGAGTCTTCTCCTTCCTCAGCGCTTGCTGCTGCCGCCGCCATCTTAGAGCTCACGCTCGGGGAGAGGAGCGCTTTTTTCTTGAGGAAGCGCTGCATTGCTTGCTGGCTTTTTTGTGTTCTAGGGGTATCAGGAGTGTCAGAACTCCTATCTCTCCCATATTTGACCATTTTGGGGTAGGTCACCGCTGAAGAAATGGTTATAAACGCTTGAGTGTGGAGGAGCCGAGGTCTCACACAGCCATCTGCAGTCCCGGTTAGGCTCCGCCCCAGCGTGAAGTGTGAGTTCTGAGGGTCCCCCTAGTAAGGCCTTCGTGAGGATGGACGATGGTGCATGTAGACATGTGTATGTGTAGAATGAAATGGCCGGCACTGCTCTCTTTAGTTGTTCGTGCTTGGTTCTTTTGATGCAGAATTTAATTTAAGTCACCTATTAATTCATAGTGACGCGTTTCAGCACTCAAATGTGCTTTTATCAGACTATACATGAGTATCCTCAATACATGTCTTAAATAGCAAAAATAATGAAAAAAATGCATGTAGACAGTGACCAATCGACTACAAAGGATGTCTCAACAGTAGTTGACTTTTTCATCCCTCTCAGAAGGTGTACAAAAAGGCCCCCATTTTGGACCGGTAGCGAGCGAGAGTCAATAGTCATCCCTCTGCTGAATAGTGATAATGCGGCTGCCACCACGCAAGCAGCTCAGCATGCATCTGGCCATTTGCACAAGGGACTACCTGCCTCCATATCCATGGAATACTGACACAGTCTGTTGGGGTCCTCTGCATCATCTCTGGCACAGCAGATGAACTAGAAAAACATGCCTGTATATTATACTGCCTGACAATGAGCCTGTTCCACACTAAGTATATGAATAACTGAACAGATTAGTTATTAAAGGTGCAGCAGATAAATTAGGTAAGGGCTGGCCAACCTGCAGCTCTCCAGCTGTTCTAAAACTACAACTCCCACCATACCCTGCTGTAGGCTGATAACTGTAGGCAGACTGGGCATGCTGGGAGTTGTAGTTTTGCAACAGCTAGAGAGCTGCAAGTTGGCCATTTCTGAACAAGTTAAATGTGCCTATATATTAGACCGCCTGTTCACAAGGAGTCTGATGCACAGAAAGTCTATGTATAACAGAACAGGCTAAGGCTACGATTTGTTATTACTAAGCGCAAGGAAATTTGGATCCATGGCAAATCCTGTCCTACCAGATCTAGGAGCTTTTTTATTTTTTCATTCACATAGCTATATAAGAGCTTATTTTCTGCATTTTCTAATGGCACCATTTAATATTGCATAAGATGTAGTGAAAATCTGGAAAAAAAAAATCCTTTAGGGTTGGAAGTGAAAAAAAAATGCAATTCCTCCACATTTTTTATAGGTTTTGTTTTTATGTTTTTCTCTATGCAGTAACTGACTTGTTATCTTCATTTTCCGAGGTAGTATGATTACAGTGATTGGAGATGAGCAAAGTTATCAAAAAGATAACTTCACAAAGAAATTTGATCCGTTGTGAATTACTTTGTCATGAATCACATTCCTTGTATGTGGTGGGCGCAATAACAGCGATCGCACCACCTCCATCATTGAACCCCTCAGATGTCATGTTCAACGCTGATTTTGGCATCTGACAGTCACATTGGGGCCTTTCAGGGTTTAATCAGGGGTTAAAAATAAAAAAAAACATACTCGCCTCATCCTTGTGCTCGCAGAGAGGCTGTCACAGTTATCTTGATCGAAGAAAAAGCGCCAATCTTACGATGACATGTGACATCCTTCACTATGCTAGGCGGACGGGGTGATGTCATCACTGATGACTTCACTGCACCCGACCATTGTGACAACATGGTGATGTCACACGTCAGCGTGCAACATTTGGCTTGTTTTCTTCTATCAATATGGCCACGACAACCTCTCTGTAAGCAAATTGGTGAGGCGAGTATGTACTGTATTTTTTCTTTATTGCCACTTCAGGAAAAATATATATTCGTTACCATGAAGCCTAGGAAACGTAAATTCGGGGCAAATTTAATTTTTTTGTGAAATTCGGATCAAAGTCAATTTGTATTCGATTCGATACTTTAAAATAAAAAAAAAAATTTTAATATTTTTTGGTCTATGGAATAGTATCAGGGCTCAGGGCTTAACTTTTTAGGGAAGTGACACAAAAAAGGAAATTGGCCATTTTTATTTTTATTTCTGTTATGGCATTCAACGTACGGGATAAATATGTTTATGCTTTAATAGTATGTGCATTTTGGGACAAGGCAGTGATAATGTTTATTTTTATACATTTTTTATTTTATTATAGGGAAAGGGGTGATTTGAATTATTTTTTTTTTATTTGTTATATATTTAAAACTTTTTTTTTTTTTACTTTTGCCATCACTGTTTATAAGTCTTTTTGGGTTAGTTTAATATGCGGTCCTCAGATCGCTTCTCCAATGAATTATCATTGAAGTCTATGGGAGATTTAATATGTTCTTTGGGACATAGCTATGGAAGGCCTTGGAGCATTTAGAACGCCAGTGACTGCCACAGCAACCAAATGGCTTTCCCCCATCTTAGCACAAGGGAACTGTTTGGGCCCCAGGAGATCAGCACTCCTGGGAAAGACCTCTCTGATGTTGGAGTCCTGACTCACCAAGGCATCTGAGGGGTAAATATATGTGAACAGCATAATCGCTGATCACAAACCGTACCTTCAAGTGTCTACTGTGTAAAACTGCAGCTCCAGGCGTCTATGGCGACCACTCTGCTTCTGAGTAAGTGCCATGTCTTAAGACCCAACTTCCTTCGTACATGTGCAGCTGAGGTTGGGAAGGAGTTAAAGGGGGTAAATACATACTTTAAGTTTAACATTCATTTTAATATGCAACATAATTGGAGTTTGTCATGTATCAATGAACCTACTAATTAATGTTCAATTATGACCTAAAAATGATTAGAGAAAAGTATCTATAAATTATACAATATATCTACAGTGTAAAAAAGTTAATTTAAAATATCGTTGAGAATGCACAGGTAATTAGCAGTTAAGATATGTGGTAGCTTTAAAATGATAAATGTTCCTTGGCCAGCAGACTTTAATAGTTAATGGACATGGGATTAATATTTTATTACATCATAAAGTTTTATGCTTTAGATATGTTAAATACCATGACACATAAAAATACACACTAAATCCTAATTCTCAAAAAATATATAGTTTTGACACATAGTCCTCGAACAGATAGTATTGCAGAGACATCCATTTGCATGGTGTATTCTTTGTACTGTATATAGTCAATATACCTTATGATGTACACAATAGAGAAATGTCGTAATCTTGATAGTCATTTTACATGGTACAATTAAAGGTAACTGACCTTAAAGATGAAGATGTTCATTATTTACGTGACTTATTAATAATTTAGGTCACTGAAAGTAGCAGTGTTAAAACTAGTGTTCAGAGAATTAAAGACAAACAAATTGATTTTGATCTGAATTTCAGATGAAAAAAAATATATTGGCCGCATCTATTTTTCCTAAAATGGCTAAAGACTGGAGCCTGATAAGGCATACTGTGAATGAAAATACACTGCAGTACACTATACAGTGTACTACAGTGTATTCTAGAGGCCTCAGACCCATTGAATCTTCAAGAACCAAGTGGGTCTGGTTCCAAAAAGTGCTTAATAAAAAAGTAAAAACAAAAAAACCTAATTTCTATATCTGTACATTTATAATTGATAAAAAAAATAATTAAAAAATAAACATGTTTGGTATCGCTGTGTCCATAATGACCTGATCTATAAAAGGATCATGTTACTGCCATAAAAAAAGAAAAACTATGCTAGAATTTAAATTTTGCCCACCTCACTTCCCAAAAAAATAGTAAAAATGGGGTAACTTTTTGTTTGTTTCTACTGTAGGGTACATGAGGAAGGCTTCAAATGGGACACAGTGTCTAAAAATCAGTACAGCAAACCTGCAATCCAAAAACCATCTTGCGCTTCTTTCCTTCTGTGCCCTGCCATGTGCCATTACAGCAGTTTATGGCCACATATAGGGTGTTTCTGTAAACTACAGAATCAGGGTAATAGATTTGGAGTTTTCTTTGGCTGTTAACCCTTGATGTGTTACAGGAAAAAATGGATTAAAATGGAAAATCTTCCCAAAAAAGTGAAATTTACAAATGTAATCTCCATTCTCCTTTAATTCTTGTGGAGCACCTAAAGGGATAACAAAGTTTGCAAAATGACTTTTGAATGACCTGAGGGGTGTAGTTTCTAAATTGGGGCCATTTATGCAATCCCCACAATGTGACTTCATATTTGAACTGACCCTTACATTTTTTAAGAAAATTTCCGAAACCCACTTTTTTAAGAATTGCTTCTAAAATTCTAAGCCTTCTAACTTTTCTCCTAAAAAAAAAATTTGCATTTACAAAATGATGGCAACATAAAGTAGGCATATGGAAAATGTAAAGTTATAAGTCTTTTGCGAGGTATCACTATCTGCCTTAAAAGCAAAGAAAATCTCATTTTAATTTTTTTTAAACATTTTCAGTAAATTTAGGATTTTTTTTATAAATAAATTTACCACCATCATGAAGTACAATGTGTCATGAGAAAACAATCTCAGAATGGCTTGGATAAGTAAAAGTGTTCCAAAGTTATTACCACATAAAGTGACATGTCAGATTTCCAAAATTTGGCCTGGCCCTTAAGGTGAAAAACTGTAATGTCCGTAAAGGGTGGGAAAGGCGAGTATTTTTTTTTTTTTTAACCACATAATAAAAATAATGGTGGTGCCCAACACTGTGACCCTATGGCTGTCCACTAAGCTGGCACACTACATGTGCAGGTTAAATGCAGCCCATATACTGTTAATGCTCTATAGGCTGCACTAATGAAGTTGGTGCTAACACTTTAGCCTGCATTACATACAAACTGGCTTCTATCCACAACAGGATTGAGTAGCGTATTGCAACTTCATTAGTGTTCCCTTCACCAGCTTCCTCCCACAGGAAAAGGTGGAATATGTGTTAGTCTTTTAAAGGGGTTTTATATGGATTGTTATTATACGCCAATTGGAAAATTGTCAAGCTGGAAATGGACTGCTTGTTTAATAGAACTCTATAATGTGAAATGCATAAGCAGACATCCCCACTATGAGTGGTTCCAGACCAGATGCTATCTTGCACTATTGTAGAAACATTTTCTTTTTTAAATTGAAGCTTGCTGCTAATTCTAAAGTTACCAAGATTACTAGTCCAGAAGCATTTTTAGACAGTAAAAAAAAAATTGCAAATAGAAAAAAAATCCCTGAATGAGTTACCAATATCAAAAGACTGCAAAAGTTAAAAGGGGAAATTTGTCATAGTTGGTTGTATTTGAGGTAATTTTTTTTGAATGTAGGCGCAATATGCACTTGTGCCAAATTTATGAAAATGATGCATGGTAATAATAGATTTGGCACCAATACAATGTGGTTGCACTGACTTTAAAGAAAAGTATGCCTAGGGGGTGCATAAGTGCATTATTATCTTGTTTCTGTGGTTTTCTTCAATAATATGGCCAGGGACATCCGCAAATTTGTATCATATCGTGCAGGATGTTTTTATCTTAGTTTTTTCTGTGATTTTTTTGTTTATGTAGTGTTTGCTTGAGGGAGTGGCACCTTCAAGTGTGAATGCGCACCTAGTATCTTGGGAGTAGCATTCCTCTGCACTTTTGCCCCCCTCCTCTATCCAATGAGCGCCTTAATTAGGTGGTACATATGGCTGTGCTTGCTCCTCCTCCCATTGGTTGCTTGATGCACATGGAGGTTACTAGGAGCAGCACACCATATGTGCGGGGTCTGCGCTCCTGAACATAGAAGCCCAACGGCTTAGGTAGGTTTAGCGTAGGACCCGCCTGACCTGAGACCACCTTGACGCTTGGTGGCGGGCTTAGATGTGTTTTGATCAAAATATATCGACTAAGTGTCTCAGACATTATCATATCAGGGTGAGGACTTAGTCCATATATAGTGCTTGCATCTGCTTTAATAAGTGCATTATTATCTTGTTTCTGTGGTTTTCTTCAATAATATGGCCAGGGACATCCGCAAATTTGTATCATATCGTGCAGGATGTTTTTATCTTAGTTTTTTCTGTGATTTTTTTGTTTATGTAGTGTTTGCTTGAGGGAGTGGCACCTTCAAGTGTGAATGCGCACCTAGTATCTTGGGAGTAGCATTCCTCTGCACTTTTGCCCCCCTCCTCTATCCAATGAGCGCCTTAATTAGGTGGTACATATGGCTGTGCTTGCTCCTCCTCCCATTGGTTGCTTGATGCACATGGAGGTTACTAGGAGCAGCACACCATATGTGCGGGGTCTGCGCTCCTGAACATAGAAGCCCAACGGCTTAGGTAGGTTTAGCGTAGGACCCGCCTGACCTGAGACCACCTTGACGCTTGGTGGCGGGCTTAGATGTGTTTTGATCAAAATATATCGACTAAGTGTCTCAGACATTATCATATCAGGGTGAGGACTTAGTCCATATATAGTGCTTGCATCTGCTTTAATAAGTGCATTATTATCTTGTTTCTGTGGTTTTCTTCAATAATATGGCCAGGGACATCCGCAAATTTGTATCATATCGTGCAGGATGTTTTTATCTTAGTTTTTTCTGTGATTTTTTTGTTTATGTAGTGTTTGCTTGAGGGAGTGGCACCTTCAAGTGTGAATGCGCACCTAGTATCTTGGGAGTAGCATTCCTCTGCACTTTTGCCCCCCTCCTCTATCCAATGAGCGCCTTAATTAGGTGGTACATATGGCTGTGCTTGCTCCTCCTCCCATTGGTTGCTTGATGCACATGGAGGTTACTAGGAGCAGCACACCATATGTGCGGGGTCTGCGCTCCTGAACATAGAAGCCCAACGGCTTAGGTAGGTTTAGCGTAGGACCCGCCTGACCTGAGACCACCTTGACGCTTGGTGGCGGGCTTAGATGTGTTTTGATCAAAATATATCGACTAAGTGTCTCAGACATTATCATATCAGGGTGAGGACTTAGTCCATATATAGTGCTTGCATCTGCTTTAATAAGTGCATTATTATCTTGTTTCTGTGGTTTTCTTCAATAATATGGCCAGGGACATCCGCAAATTTGTATCATATCGTGCAGGATGTTTTTATCTTAGTTTTTTCTGTGATTTTTTTGTTTATGTAGTGTTTGCTTGAGGGAGTGGCACCTTCAAGTGTGAATGCGCACCTAGTATCTTGGGAGTAGCATTCCTCTGCACTTTTGCCCCCCTCCTCTATCCAATGAGCGCCTTAATTAGGTGGTACATATGGCTGTGCTTGCTCCTCCTCCCATTGGTTGCTTGATGCACATGGAGGTTACTAGGAGCAGCACACCATATGTGCGGGGTCTGCGCTCCTGAACATAGAAGCCCAACGGCTTAGGTAGGTTTAGCGTAGGACCCGCCTGACCTGAGACCACCTTGACGCTTGGTGGCGGGCTTAGATGTGTTTTGATCAAAATATATCGACTAAGTGTCTCAGACATTATCATATCAGGGTGAGGACTTAGTCCATATATAGTGCTTGCATCTGCTTTAATAAGTGCATTATTATCTTGTTTCTGTGGTTTTCTTCAATAATATGGCCAGGGACATCCGCAAATTTGTATCATATCGTGCAGGATGTTTTTATCTTAGTTTTTTCTGTGATTTTTTTGTTTATGTAGTGTTTGCTTGAGGGAGTGGCACCTTCAAGTGTGAATGCGCACCTAGTATCTTGGGAGTAGCATTCCTCTGCACTTTTGCCCCCCTCCTCTATCCAATGAGCGCCTTAATTAGGTGGTACATATGGCTGTGTTGCTCCTCCTCCCATTGGTTGCTTGATGCACATGGAGGTTACTAGGAGCAGCACACCATATGTGCGGGGTCTGCGCTCCTGAACATAGAAGCCCAACGGCTTAGGTAGGTTTAGCGTAGGACCCGCCTGACCTGAGACCACCTTGACGCTTGGTGGCAGGCTTAGATGTGTTTTGATCAAAATATATCGACTAAGTGTCTCAGACATTATCATATCAGGGTGAGGACTTAGTCCATATATAGTGCTTGCATCTGCTTTAATAAGTGCATTATTATCTTGTTTCTGTGGTTTTCTTCAATAATATGGCCAGGGACATCCGCAAATTTGTATCATATCGTGCAGGATGTTTTTATCTTAGTTTTTTCTGTGATTTTTTTGTCTAGGGGGTGCATGGCAACTTTTTTGTAACTTATTAAAATGTTGCACTTCATAAATATGTCACAAAAATTATCTACTCTGAAATTCTGGCCACATTTTTACTCCATTACTGGGGAGGGTGCAGTGCTCAAAAAGTCACAAAATGTTTGAGCTAATGAGCCTAAAAAGTTTCAAAACCCCTACTTACTACTTTTTGAAGCCACCAAGTCATAGAAAGGGCTACAAATAATGATCTTGAACTAGGAGGTGGAGGTCAAAGTGAAGTAGGAGGTTGAGGAGGCGGACGTGGCGGTGTAGGTGGAAGCAGTGGTGGAGGAGGAGGTAGCCAACACTATTTTTGTAGTTTTTATTTATTTTTTATAAATTTGGGAAGACCCCCAAAACATTGGGAAACATAAAAAAGAAAACAAAGAGTAAGTGCGCTGGAGTATAACAATGGCTGGGAGCAGCCGGTATACAAGTCTATTCTGCACAAGGTACGGATAAGTCCTGTGGGATCCATGCCTGGTTCATTTTAATGAACGTGAGCTTGTCCACATTGGCCTTGAACATGCGGCTGCGTTTGTCTGTGATCTCCCCCACTGCTGTGCTGAACACACGTTCGGACAATACACTGGCTGCAGGGCAGGCCAGCACCCCCAAGGCATAAAGTGCAAGATCGGCCATGTGCCCAATTTGGAGACCCAGTTGAATGGGGCAGACCCATCAGTCAATACGTGTAGGCGTGTGCACACGTACTGTTCCACCATGTTGCTGAAATGCTGCCTCCTGCTAAGACGTTCCATATCAGCTGGAGGTGCTGGTTGTTGTGGCATGTTGACAAAGCCTTTTCCACATTTCGGCCATGCTAACCCTCCCTTCTGAGGTGCTCGCAGTGCCCCAGCTGCGTTGACGACTTCTTCCTCTTATGCCTTTGCCTTGTGCTTCCACTGAGTCCCCGATGTCAGGTGGAAATGCCATCAGCAGCATGTCTACCAGCGTGTGGTTGTACTCAAGCATCTTCCGATCATGCTCCAGTGGTGGAATTAAGTAGTCGATCATGTGTGTCAGGCTGCCTAGAGTCAACGACACGCTGACCTCTGTGGGAGGTGTATTGTTTGTGTCCGCTGTATCCCCCTAGCCATGCTCCAGTAATGCCCATGAGGTGCTTTGGGTGCCACCCTGCTGTGAACACGGTTCTTCCTCCTCATCATCATCATCCTCCTCATCCTCCAGAATTGTGATGTGGCTGGACAATTTTGTACCTGGTCTCCGTTGGTGCAGGAACCCACTCTCCGAGCCACTTGTGAATGACTGGCCTGATAACTGTGGAAATTATCCCTTTTCCTCTTCTTCCTGTGACGCATCCTCTTTCATCATCGCCCAAAACGTTTTTCAAAGAGACATAGAAGTGGCCATGGAACTAGCCATGTTGGGGAGTACTCAAAACAGCCCAACACAGCACACGCGTCCCGCATGGAGGCCCACTCGTTGGTGATGAAGTGGTGAATGCTGCAGCTGAAACTCCACTATTGTCTGCTGCTGCTCGCACAGTATCTCCAGCATGAGCAAGGTGGAGTTCCACCTTGTGGGCACGTCGCATATGAAGCAGGGAAGGCTGAAATTACGCTGCAGTGCAGACAGGCGAGCAGCAGCAGGGTGAGAACGCTGAAAGCGTGCACAGATGGCCTGCACTTTCTACAGCAGCTCTGACATATCTGGGCAATATTTCAGCACATTTGCCAGGCAAGGGATGTGCATTAAACCAGCTAGGTCCAGAACTGCTACGAGATTTTGCCCATTATCAAACACCACCAGGCCGGGCTTGAGGCTCAGTGGCACCAAGCACTCATCGGTCTGTTGTTCCATGCCCGTCCACAGCTTCTGGGCAGTGTGTTTTTTTTCCCCCCAAACAGATGAGTTTCAAAAGAGCCTGCTGTTTCCCCCTGGCTGTGCTGACGTTCATGGTGAATCTAATGTAATGACACAGCAAAGCACAGAGCAGGGGGGATTCTTATATAGTAAGGGGTAGGCAACTTTCCTATTGGTTGCTAGGGATGTTGCTAAGCTCATACAAAGACATTGCAGCTTTCTCATTGGCCCACAAGCTAGAAGCAGGGAGAGATCATGTATTCAGATGAAAAAAAAATCTTGAATATTCACAAATATATAGTACTATATTCTAAATCTTCGCAAATACTCGAAGTGGCGACATTCGCAATTACAATTTGCGATTCGAATATCGGTATCGGTGGCCTAGGTGCAGCTCAGCAGCCCAGAGAATGGGACTAGGCTGCATTACCAAGCACAACTGCTACAATGTACGGCACTGTGCTTGGTAAGCAGAGAAAGGGCTGCTGTGCTACTGCAAACGCTGGTGCCTTCTTAACCACCTTAGGACCGCCGTACGCAGGATTGCGTCCTGCCGGCGGTCCTGCTCTTCTGGGTGGACGCATATACGCGTCCTCCCGCGAGAGCCGAGATTTCCTGTGAACGCGCGCGCACAGGCGCGCGCGCTCACAGGAACGGAAGGTAAGCGAGTGGATCTCCAGCATGCCAGCGGCGCTCGCTCGCTGGCAGGCTGGAGATCCGAATTTTTTAACCCCTAACAGGTATATTAGACGCTGTTTTCATAACAGCGTCTAATATACCTCCTACCTGGTCCTCTGGTGGTCCCTTTTGTTAGGATCGACCACCAGAGGACTCAGGTAGGTAAGTACAGTAGCACCAAACACCACACTACACTACACCCCCCCCCGTCACTTATTAACCCCTTATAAACCCCTGATCACCCATGATCACCCCATATAAACTCCCTGATCACCCCCCTGTCATTGATCACCCCCCTGTCAGGCTCCGTTCAGACGTCCGTATGATTTTTACGGATCCACGGATACATGGATCGGATCCGCAAAAAGCATACGGACGTCTGAATGGAGCCTTACAGGGGGGTGATCAATGACAGGCGGGTGATCACCCATATACACTCCCTGATCACCCACTGTCATTGATCACCCCCCTGTCATTGATCACTCCCCTGTAAGGCTCCATTCAGACGTCCGCATGATTTTTACGGATCCATGGATACATGGATCGGATCCGCAAAACACATGCGGACGTCTGAATGGAGCCTTACAGGGGGTGATCAATGACAGGCGGGTGATCACCCATATACACTCCCTGATCACCCCCCTGTCATTGATAACCCCCCTGTAAGGCTCCATTCAGACGTCCGCATGCGTTTTGTGGATCCGATCCATGTATCGATGGATCCGTAAAAAATCATGCGGATGTCTGAATGGAGCCTTACAGGGGGGGTGATCAGTGACAGGGGGGTGATCACCCCCTGTCATTGATAACCCCCCTGTAAGGCTCCATTCAGACGTCCGCATGCGTTCTGTGGATCCGATCCATGTATCCATGGATCCGTAAAAAATCATGCGGATGTCTGAATGGAGCCTTACAGGGGGGGTGATCAGTGACAGGGGGGTGATCACCCTGATTACCCTGATCACCCCCTGTCATTGATAACCCCCCTGTAAGGCTCCATTCAGACGTCCGCATGCGTTCTGTGGATCCGATCCATGTATCCATGGATCCGTAAAAAATCATGCGGATGTCTGAATGGAGCCTTACAGGGGGGGTGATCAGTGACAGGGGGGTGATCACCCTGATTTCCCTGATCACCCCCTGTCATTGATAACCCCCCTGTAAGGCTCCATTCAGACGTCCGCATGCGTTCTGTGGATCCGATCCATGTATCCATGGATCCGTAAAAAATCATGCGGATGTCTGAATGGAGCCTTACAGGGGGGGTGATCAGTGACAGGGGGGTGATTACCCTGATCACCCCCTGTCATTGATAACCCCCCTGTAAGGCTCCATTCAGACGTCCGCATGCGTTCTGTGGATCCGATCAATGTATCCATGGATCCGTAAAAAATCATGCGGATGTCTGAATGGAGCCTTACAGGGGGGGTGATCAATGACAGGGGGGTGATCAGGGAGTCTATATGGGTGATCACCCCCCTGTCATTGATCACCCCCCTGTCATTTATCACCCCCCCACCCCCCCCCCCCCCCCCCCCCCGGTAAGGCTCCATTTAGACATTTTTTTTGGCACAAGTTAGCGGAAATTTTTTGTTTGTTTTTGTTTTTTCTTACTAAGTCTCATATTCTACTAACTTGTGTCAAAAAATAAATTCTCACATGGACGCACCATACCCCTCACGGAATCCAAATGCGTAAACATTTTTAGACATTTATATTCCAGACTTCTTCTCACGCTTTAGGGCCCCTAAAAAGCCAGGGCAGTATAAATACCCCACATGTGACCCCATTTCGGAAAGAAGACACTCCAAGGTATTCCGTGAGGGGCATATTGAGTCCATGAAAGATTGAAATTTTTGTCCTAAGTTAGCGGAAAGTGAGACTTTGTGAGAAAAAAACAAAAAAAAAAATCAATATCCGCTAACTTATGCAAAAAAAAAATAATTCTAGGAACTCGCCATGCCCCTCATTGAATACCTTGGGGTGTCTTCTTTCCAAAGTGGGGTCACATGTGGGGTATTTATACTGCCCTGGCTTTTTAGGGGCCCGAAAGTGTGAGAAGAAGTCTGGGATCCAAATGTCTAAAAATGCCCTCCTAAAAGGAATTTGGGCCCCTTTGCGCATCTAGGCTGCAAAAAAGTGTCACACATGTGGTATCGCCGTACTCAGGAGAAGTTGGGCAATGTGTTTTGGGGTGTCATTTTACATATACCCATGCTGGGTGAGAGAAATATCTTGGTCAAATGCCAACTTTGTATAAAAAAATGGGAAAAGTTGTCTTTTGCCAAGATATTTCTCTCACCCAGCATGGGTATATGTAAAATGACCCCCAAAACACATTACCCAACTTCTCCTGAGTACGGCGATACCACATGTGTGACACTTTTTTGCAGCCAAGGTGGGCAAAGGGGCACCTTTCGGATTTCGCAGGCCATTTTTTACACATTTTGATTGCAAGGTACTTCTTACACATTTGGGCCCCTAAATTGCCAGGGCAGTATAACTACGCCACAAGTGACCCCATTTTGGAAAGAAGACACCCCAAGGTATTCCGTGAGGGGCATGGCGAGTTCCTAGAATTTTTTATTTTTTGTCGCAAGTTAGTGGAATATGAGACTTTGTAAGGAAAAAAGAGAAAAAAAAAAAAATCATCATTTTCCGCTAACTTGTGACAAAAAATAAAAAATTCTAGGAACTCGCCATGCCCCTCACGGAATACCTTGGGGTGTCTTCTTTCCAAAATGGGGTCACTTGTGGCGTAGTTATACTGCCCTGGCAATTTAGGGGCCCAAATGTGTAAGAAGTACTTTGCAATCAAAATCTGTAAAAAATGACCGGTGAAATCCGAAAGGTGCACTTTGGAATATGTGCCCCTTTGCCCACCTTGGCAGCAAAAAAGTGTGACACATCTGGTATCGCCGTACTCAGGAGAAGTTGGGCAATGTGTTTTGGGGTGTCATTTTACATATACCCATGCTGGGTGAGAAAAATATCTTGGTCAAATGCCAACTTTGTATAAACAAAATGGGAAAAGTTGTCTTTTGCCAAGATATTTCTCTCACCCAGCATGGGTATATGTAAAATGACACCCCAAAACACATTCCCCAACTTCTCCTGAGTACGGCGATACCAGATGTGTGACACTTTTTTGATGCCAAGGTGGGCAAAGGGGCACATATTCCAAAGTGCACCTTTCGGATTTCACCGGTCATTTTTTACAGATTTTGATTGCAAAGTACTTCTTACACATTTGGGCCCCTAAATTGCCAGGGCAGTATAACTACGCCACAAGTGACCCCATTTTGGAAAGAAGACACCCCAAGGTATTCCGTGAGGGGCATGGCGAGTTCCTAGAATTTTTTATTTTTTGTCGCAAGTTAGTGGAATATGAGACTTTGTAAGGAAAAAAGAGAAAAAAAAAAAAATCATCATTTTCCGCTAACTTGTGACAAAAAATAAAAAATTCTAGGAACTCGCCATGCCCCTCACGGAATACCTTGGGGTGTCTTCTTTCCAAAATGGGGTCACTTGTGGCGTAGTTATACTGCCCTGGCAATTTAGGGGCCCAAATGTGTGAGAAGTACCTTGCAATCAAAATGTGTAAAAAATGGCCTGCAAAATCTGAAAGGTGCACTTTGGAATATGTGCCCCTTTGCCCACCTTGGCAGCAAAAAAGTGTGACACATCTGGTATCGCCGTACTCAGGAGAAGTTGGGGAATGTGTTTTGGGGTGTCATTTTACATATACCCATGCTGGATGAGAGAAATATCTTGGCAAAAGACAACTTTTCCCATTTTTTTTATACAAAGTTGGCATTTGACCAAGATATTTTTCTCACCCAGCATGGGTATATGTAAAATGACACCCCAAAACACATTCCCCAACTTCTCCTGAGTACGGCGATACCAGATGTGTGACACTTTTTTGCTGCCAAGGTGGGCAAAGGGGCACATATTCCAAAGTGCACCTTTTGGATTTCACCGGTCATTTTTTACACATTTTGATTGCAAAGTTCTTCTCACACATTTGGGCCCCTAAATTGCCAGGGCAGTATAACTACCCCACAAGTGACCCAATTTTGGAAAGAAGACACCCCAAGGTATTCCGTGAGGGGCATGGCGAGTTCCTAGAATTTTTTATTTTTTGTCGCAAGTTAGTGGAATATGAGACTTTGTAAGAAAAAAATAAATAAATAAAATCATCATCATTTTCCGCTAACTTGTGACAAAAAATAAAAAGTTCTATGAACTCACTATGCCCATCAGCGAATACCTTAGGGTGTCTACTTTCCGAAATGGGGTCATTTGTGGGGGTTTTCTACTGTTTGGGCATTGTAGAACCTCAGGAATCATGACAGGTGCTCAGAAAGTCAGAGCTGTTTCAAAAAGCGGAAATTCACATTTTTGTACCATAGTTTGTAAATGCTATAACTTTTACCCAAACCATTTTTTTTTTTTGCCCAAACATTTTTTTTTATCAAAGACATGTAGAACAATAAATTTGGTGAAAAATTTATATATGGATGTTGTTTTTTTTGCAAAATTTTACAGCTGAAAGTGAAAAATGTCATTTTTTTGCAAAAAATCGTTACATTTTGATTAATAACAAAAAAAGTAAAAATGTCAGCAGCAATAAAATACCACCAAATGAAAGTTCCATTAGTGAGAAGAAAAGGAGGTAAAATTCATTTGGGTGGTAAGTTGCATGACCGAGCGATAAACGGTGAAAGGAGTGTAGTGCTGAAGTGTAAAAAGTGCTCTGGTCATGAAGGGGGTTTCACCTAGCGGGGCTGAAGTGGTTAAACAGCCGATAGGTGGGGTTCCCAGTTGTTGGACCCTACTGATCAGATGCTGATGATCTATCGTGAGTATAGGTCATCAGTAAAAGAAAAAAACATTTGGAAAACTACTTTAACTGCAGATTCTCCATACACCAGAAATCCACCATCAGCTCCAGAAAACCATAAATGAATGGTATTTTAAACTACCACAAAACTTTTAAGATTTTATATATCCAGAAAATCCACTACTCATTCTGAATGTATTAAACTGCAGATGTTGCAGTGGATTTGCCAAGGCTTTCACACTTTGCGAAAAAAAATTGGAGGAAATATGTGATATAAAAATTGTACATCAAACATAACCTTAAACCATGCTGCAAATTTCGACATCTACAGGGCAAAATTTGTAGGCAGGTGTGGGAAAATGGAAAAATGCAAGGTAAGGCCTTAATGCACACGACTGTGCCTTTTTTTGCGGTCCGAAAACCGCGGATCTGCAAAAAACAAAAGCCGCCCGTGTTGCCTTCCGCAATTTGCGGAACAGAACGGGCGCTGGCAATATAAATGCCTATACTTGTCTTTTTTTAGCGTGCATGAGGCCTAAGAATGCTTTCAAAAATAGAAGTGTTTATAGAACAAAAATGCTAACTAAATGAACAAAAAAGAAATGTACCATATCTTTTGCTTTATAAGACACACCTGATGATCAGACCACCTAGGTTTTTAAGTAGGAAAATAATAAGAAAAAAATTTGAACCAAAATGTGTGCTTTTGGTGGGTTTTGAACTAATGGTCTGTGGATGACACTATTATGAGGGATTTTCTGTGGATGACACGCTGTTATAGGGATCTGTGGATTACACACTTATGGAGGATCTGTGGATGACACACTGTTATGGGGATCTGTGGATGACACACTGTTATGGGGATCTGTGGATGACACACTGTTATAGGGATCTGTGGATGACACACTGTTATGGGGATCTGTGGATGACACACTGTTATGGGGGGATCTGTGGATGACACACTGTTATGGGGGGATCTGTGGATGACACACTGTTATGGGGGGATCTGTGGATGACACACTGTTATGGGGGGATCTGTGGATGACACACTGTTATGGGGGGGATCTGTGGATGACACACTGTTATGGGGGATCTGTGGATGACACGCTGTTATGGGGGGATCTGTGGATGACACGCTGTTATGGGGGGATCTGTGGATGACACACTGTTATGGGTGATCTGTGGATGACACTGCTATGGAGGGGATCTATGGATGACACTGCTATGGGGTGGATCTGTGGATGACACTGCTATGGGAGCTTTGTTAAAGTATCACAAATCCTCTGCAGTAGCGCAATCCTCTGTAGTACTCACTATCAAACTACCGCAGCAGGCAGGACGGCCGGCAGCGTAATGTCACTCAATCCGTCACGCGCCTGCTCTGCCTGTTTCATTAATAAAGTGGGAGAAGCAGACGCGTGACGGAGTTAGTGACGTTACGCTGCCGGACAGCCTGCTAGGGTAGTTTGAGTAAGTACTACAGAAGATTGCACAACTGCAGAAGATTGCAATGCTATAACAAAGCTCACCATGACTACACTTTACATATAAATACTGCTGTGAGCAGGACCCAATGTAATAGAGCACAGTGACTGCACCGGGCCCCGCCGTGATTCCAACACCAGTTGCCGGCCTCCAGCCCCTCCTCCCTCCCTGCTGATAAATTGCAGGCTGTGCTGTGCAGCATAGCGGCCGGCGATGTCTCAGCATCACCAGAGTAAAAATAAGACGCACTGCCATTTTCCACTGCCTTTCAGGGGGGGTAGTGCATCTTATAAAGCGAAAAATACGGTAAATCAAATAAATATTTTATGTGGCTACCCTAATCCTTCAAATCAACTTCAATTCTATTAGGTACACTTGTACACAGTTTTTGAAGGAATTGGTAGGGAGGCTGTTCCAAACATCTTGGAGAACTAAATCACAGATCTTCTGTCAATTTAGGGTGGCTCAAATCCTTCTGTTTGCTTATATAATCTGAGACAGACTGATTATGTTGACATCAGAGCTCTGTGGGGGGCTAGATCATCACTTCCAGGACTCCCAATTGTTCTTTACGTTGACAGTTCTTAATGACATTGACTAAGCTTTCAAATGGTTCCCTGAGGGCACCGTATGATGGATAAGTGTTTGCCTATATTTTACAATATTGACAATACCATTAATCCTGACTAGATCTTGAACGCCATTTGCTGAAATGCAGCCCGAAAGTTGTAAGGAACCTCCCCCATGCTACACTGTTGCCTGCAGACACTCTCTATTGTGCCACTCTCCAGTCCTTTGGTGAACAAACTGCCTTATGTTAAAGACAAATATTTCTAATACTGACTCATCAGTCCAGAGTACCTGCTGCCATTTTTATGAACCCTATTTCCTATGTTTACTTGTATAGTTGAGTTGATAGATCTTGTTCTTATGTTGAAAGCATGACTTTTTGGCCACAATTCTTCCATAAAGACCACTTCTACGTAGATGGTGTGCCTGGGTTTCATTGGTTTTTGTCAGTTCTCAGCTGATGGCACTGCTGGAAATCTGCCACTTTCAAAGGGAAGTAAGCACTATGTTTCCTTACACACCAAATACTTATTTGATTGAGATTTCTATTTTGTTCATTCAATTTGCATGTTGTTAATTGATAAAAATAAATGATTAAAGGGTAACTTTCATTTTTTATGTAATTGTATTGGTCTGACTAAGTTTACCTTAGTTACCTAGTTAATAGTTTTGTATAGGTATTGAATTACCTAGTAATTGTAGCATGTTCTTTCCTCCCCCAGGCATTTCTGTGGTGCGAGTAAAACAGCTTTGCTAGGTGTCCTCCGTCTCCTATCTTCTATATACAGAAGACGGAGGACATAGTAGTGGGCAGTCCTGAACGCTGCATGTGCTCTCCCGTTGGACCTGGATAGTGTAGATATTTGCGATAAAAATTAGCGATTAGAATATTCGCGATCAACAATACTCAGGCGGAAAAGGGCGCGTTTGTGTTTGGAGAAAGCAGATTTGTTGGGGAGAGGCTACGCGTATTGGTCTGACTAATTGTATTGGTCTGACTAAGTTTACCTTAGTTACCTAGTTAATAGTTTTGTATAGGTATTGAATTACCTAGTAATTGTAGCATGTTCTTTCCTCCCCCAGGCATTTCTGTGGTGCGAGTAAAACAGCTTTGCTAGGTGTCCTCCGTCTCCTATCTTCTATATACAGAAGACAGAGGACATAGTAGTGGGCAGTCCTGAACGCTGCATGTGCTCTCCCGTTGGACCTGGATAGTGTAGATATTTGCAATAAAAATTAGCGATTAGAATATTCGCGATCAACAATACTCAGGCGGAAAAGGGCGCGTTTGTGTCTGGAGAAAGCAGATTTGTTGGGGAGAGGCTACGCGTTCCCGAGATGAGCCAAATTAATTCTGGGTAGTTGGGGAGGGAGGTCTTAGCCTCAGGGTAAGGGCATCGGCGATCATCTTGAGAAGATAGTCAGAAAGAAGTCTTGTTATGAGCGGTTGATATGGACAGAATCTTATTAAACGAGTGGTATTTGAACACAGTAATTAGTGATTATGGATCACCACAGCAGAAACAACATATGAAGATTGAATTTTGAGCGAAAATATGACAGTTATCCTTGTCTTACATGAGAGAATTCTTACTTTGCAGCTTTTTTTCAACACCTTCCTAAAATATTTGTGCAGTACTGTATTTACAATAAAATATATACAGCCAGATAAAATTAGAGGAGTGCTTAATATTGACAAAACTGAACCTCAGTTATTGGAAATCTGGTCTAGACAAGAGTTTTTTTTACAGGCAGGTTTCACTAGAAATAAAGAAATTATGTTCCCTTTAATTACTAAGCTCTTAATTACGAGCCAATTACCCTATTTGTATAGGAAGCAGGTAATTAATTTAATAGTGTTTACAGAGCTGTAAAATAAAGCAGACTGATGGCATTTTGTATCACAGATTGGCAATGAAAAGGTCAAAATCAGTACCCATAAGTAAAGTTTATCCTGATAGCTGCCAGAACACCCACTAGAAAAGATTTACAGCATGCTAATAGTTGATCGCGATCTTCATATATATTTCCTATAGAGTTTACTCATTCAGAGTGCATGGGTAAATTACATGTTTTCAGTTCAAGGTTTAAAGAGTGGTTGAGTGTGATAGTTATTGGTTATGTTTGTAGCACTTTTATTTGTAGCAGTATGGAAATATCTGTTTACATTGTATTAATCACATAGTGCTGGTTTATTCATCCAAGTACACCTGCAGGCTTGTCTATATAGTCTACACTTTCAGGGTACTGCATATTTTACCAAGTTAAAAAAATAAAAATAATTATTGAAACAGATGGAAAACAAATACAGGCTAAATTAAACTGTGATCAAAAGAAATATTTCAGGAAGCTGCACCATTTTTTGTCCTTTATGCTTGTAATAGTACTGTATGTATCTCTATTTGCCATGTTGATAACGCCTCAATATATTCTAGTCGTGTATCCTTTATCATTAGAGAAGAGTGAATTTATTAGAAAATTTAGAATACTTACCAGAATATTTTATACATTCTAATTATAAGGAACAAGAGTTTGGTTTAATTTGAATGAACTGAAGAGAAGAGAGAAAAAGAAAATAAAGTGAAAAATACGCCTTTTCCTTTTTCAGAGTTCCTTTAGAAAAATGAAAAGTGAAATCTGATTGGTTGCTAGGAGCAACTAAGCTAGTTTTCCTTTACACACGTTTGACAAATATCCCTTTCAGAGACTTTTCCATTCAATCAGAACACTTTTGATTTGGGTAAAATGTTATGTAACATAAATGAAGCTCCTTTTACATGTTCTGTATCCTGCTCCTCCAGGCAGTGCAATATTGACCCATTTATCTTTATAATGGGGTGCAGTTGAAACACTTCATTTGATGCAGTTGTAAGATATTTAAAACAACCCTGTCACCATAAAAATGCAGTGAACCTATAGGTAGCATGTTATAGAGCGGAAGGAACTAATTAAATGAACCCATCAAGGACTGAGCTTGTTTTGGCCTTTAGAATCAAGCTAGATTTTAAAAATCTAGCATCTATGAACATTTTCGAAAATAACTCTGTAATGGTTCTGTGTATCCATGGGAGTCTGACATTCTTTTTTTGTGACATATTGTACTATATATTTGTTGCAAAATTAGACCTACACAATATGCTTTTTTTTTTTAATGCAAAGGATAAAGATTTTTTTTAAAAGAAAATAGTTTTTATTTCCTATTTTTGACTCAATAGCTAATATATTTATGTATATGCTGTATCCTGGCAGAGTAGGGTAGATCCAAATGAAAGAGCCGCTTTAACATTATGGAGAACCAGTGTGCAGATGGAGTATTGCAGTCCAACCAATGCTACTCTACTCTTCATGGAACAAAAAAAAAGTTCACAGGTGAGCAGTACTCAGAATCCATAAGTGGGTAAGTCAGTGGGGCGTGGAACCTCAAGGAACTGGCTCCTTAGACACGCTGGACAGAATGGCTAGCTTTATGCTTGCTAACACACTGACAGGCATATTATTCACATCAAGAAGTCTAATGTTACTGGAAAGCCATGCTTTTAGACCCTCACAATCAAAGCAAAATAGGTAAGTGTTTTCCTACTTTCAAAAGGGAGTCAAATTACATTACCAGGAGACACTGTGCTTTCCACAGCGTTTTGGGAGCAGATGACTGCCACCTGCATGTCTAAAAGTAAGTCTCTCTCCACCCCCACATTTTCACATACCTCCTGCCACCACCAGCAGCAGAAGCCACAGACAGTTCGGTCTTAACATGATAGAACAGTTTTTTCATGTGCCAAGCCAAACTGAGGCAAATCAGCAAGCAGAGACTTCCTGCTTTAACGCCCAGGTTCAGGTCTTCCTAGACCAGGGATGGCTAACCTCCAGCACTCCAGCTGTGGTGAAACTACGACTCCCAGCATGCTCCATTCATTTCTATGGCGTTCTAAAAACAGCCAAACAAGATTACATGCTGGGAGTCGTAGTTTTACTACAGCTGGAGTGCCTGAGGTTAGCCATCACGGACCAGACTGTGGCCTGTCTCTGGCACATACACTGTTCCCTGTCCCCATGGACTTCTGGGCAGGCAGACCACTGTAGAACAGTGGCCTGAACTTGCATACTATGCTCTTTGCCTTCTTTCTTGCCTAGTCTCCCAGTATCTACCAAGTTATTCTCCGCCAGTGTCCAAAACATCACTTTTGTCAAAATACACAAAGCCTGGATTTGGAAGTATTTTCACACTTCCCTTGCTAAGGCCGATGAATAGATCTGGCATTGCTGATGGTAGCCGTCTGCCTGCCATCATGTTCCATACAGCTGCTGCCACCATTATACCACTTCTACCTACACACCACTGCCGCCATTATTACTGCTGTCTATCAATATGTACCATATGGCTGCTCCTGTTCCTGCTGCCACCACCACCCCGGCTGCATGATCTTGGTTACATGTGTGCCTGGTAATATCATATACTCTAGCATACAATCCATGCAAATACTCCCCAACCATGTCACCTTTTTCAACCATTTTGGTAATCTTTTGCAATAGTATATAGACTTTATTAAAAGTGTATTTTTTATTATTATCATCATTATTCTAATTCAAACTCTAAATTGACTCTAATTTATTTTATAGGTGTATATAATTAGTATATAGGTGGCTATAAAATTTGAAATGGTTTCTTGGCTTTTCCATGACAGTTTGTATGTAGATCTAAAAATGCCAACATCAGGCAGCCTTGTCCTAGATTTGTCAAACTTTGTCATTTCATATAATCCTTAAAATATACAGTTGGTGAAAGAATGCATAAAATATATAGTGCACCTGTCAGCTAAGTGCTATTTATATCTTTTTTGAACTATTTAATATGTACTTGTAATATATTGTTTCAAATCTCTCTTTGACCATAACTTAATCTAAGCAACAAGAAAGTGGCAAAATACTTTCTAGAAAACACCACTACTCAATGTCATCAGGCCATGAACATTTTTTTTTTTTTAATCTTGCCATGTAAGCATTGTTCAAGATTTGGCTTCTGATACTGTTGTCTGGTTTCCATATTATTTTTTTTTTTTTATAGCTATGATACTTTTCATTTTACTGAAATGGATTCCTTTCATTTTGCTTATGAATCACTTGAACAGCCTCTGGCCCATCTGTTAATTCAATTTTTCCTTTTGGTACAGGTTCTAACTTTTAAAGTGGTTTTCCACATTAAAAATCAACTACCGACGTTATTCAACTAAGTCATGTGCAACTTCGTGAATAGCTAACTTCGGCCCATGGAACCCATACATTCTAATACTGTACGGAGACGGATTTCCGCACAGTATTATTCCAAAGTTTTTAATGAAGCAACTTCAGATGAAGCATCCGAAGCTCACTTTGCTTAACAAAAAAAATAAAGTGAAATGCTAATTTGCTTTCCATGAGATCACCATGATGGCCACAAGGTGATTGATCCCTGACCTCCGTAGGGGCAGGAACAGAGAAAGGTTAAAAGGCTCCCCCCTCCACCATCACCATTCAAAATTACAATATTATGGGGGGGGGGGGGGAAACTGCCTGAAGGACCTTACGTCCGAAAGACAGATCCGCAGAATGAGAAAAATCGAACCGGTAATGCTTTACAAAGGTATGTACATTTGACCAGGTAGCGGCCCTGCAAATATCAACCAAGTAAGCCCCAGCTCTCTCAGCTTGAGAGGAGGACATGGCTCTATTCGAGTGGACTTTCTATTTTGCTGGACAGGGGAAACCCTGAGAGGCGTAGCAATGGGAAATTGCACACTAAATCCATCTAGCGATGGAATATTTGGACAACCCTCTTCTATTGAACCAGAATATTATGTGATAATCTCAAGCTTTTTGTGACTTCCAAATATCTCAGAATAGAAAAGAGTGAAAGGCCTCCTCCCCACTATTTTTGGGATTGTTGCAAAAGGCTGGACGGATGATCTCATGGTCTCTGTGGAAGCTGGATACCAGTTTGGGCAGAAAACCTGGGTCTAACCTGAACACTACCCTATCCTCCAAAACTTTAAGGTAAGGTTCCCTAATTGAGTTTGAATCTCCCCCAGTCGCCTTTCAGATGTGATAGCAATCAAAAAGGCTGTTTTGAAGGATAGGAATTTCAGCTGACAGTCTTCTAGTGGCTCGAATGGACTCATAGTTAAGCCTTTTAGAATGGTATTGAGGTTCCAAGGAGGTACACGGGATCTTAGAGTAGGTCGTAATCTTGCTGCCGCTTTCATGAATCCTCTGATCCATCTATGGGTTGCCAAGTCCGTATCAAAGAAGCAACTCAGAGCTGACACTTGTACCTTAAGAGTAGATGGTCTAAGACCTAATTCTAAACCCTGCTGGAGAAAGTCTAAGATTTGCTGAATCTTCAGTCTAGCGAAATTTGGAGAAGATTCTCCCGATCAAGAACAGAATGTCCTCCAGATCTTTAAGTATATGGCTGATGTTACTTTCTTTCTACTTGCCTTAAGAATAGAAATGACCTCAGTACCTCAGCCTCGGGATCCAAGCAGTTCATTTCAGAAATTCTGGGTTGGGATGAAGGATGGGACCTTGATGTAGAAGTTCTTTCCAGAGAGGGAGAGGCCAAGTACTGGAGGCTGAGAGACTCTTGAGGGAGGAGAACCAACTCCTTTTTGGCCAGAATGGAGTTATAAGGATTACGGTTAGATTTTCCTCTAGGATCTTCTGAATTACTCTAGGGATCATTGGCATTGGGGGGGGGGGGATGGGGGGATAGCGTAGCATAGATTCCAGTTCCAAGTTGTGGCGAAGGCATCTACTTATCCGGGGATTGCCCCTGGGATCCAGAGAACAAAATCTGTTTACTTTTTTGTTGTTCTTTGACGCGAAAATATCTATGTCTGGAGTTCCCCATCAGGCTACTATCATCTGGAAGACTTACCGATCCAGGGACCATTCTGTCTGGTCTAGTATGACTAGTGTTGAATATTCTAATCACAAATTTATATTGCGAATATTTGAACTTCGAGAATTCGCGAATATCTAGAATATAGTGCTAGATCTTCGTATTCATAAATATTCTAGATTTTTTTTCATTAGTACCCATTATCCCTCACTACTTCTTGCTTGTGGGCCAATGAGAAGGCTGCAATAGCGTTAACTTTAGGAGTAGTGTTGATCACGAATTTTTGCAGTGCAAATTTTTATAGCAAATTTTCTGATTGTCGATTTTCGCAATCAAGAAAATAATGACTGGAGATCACAAATTCATAAATTTGCAAATATATAATTGTTATTAGCACAAATATTCACAACATAAAACATGCTCATCACTGCGTATAACTAAGATAAATCCGCCTCCTTGTTTAGAACCCCTTGAGGTAAGTTGCTGATATGGATGCCACATTTTCCTTTCCCCAGTGAAATATTTTGTTGGAAATCGATAAAAGTTTTTTTTTTTCTTTTTTTATTCCTCCCTGGTGTGAGAGGTAGGCTACCATCATTGTGTTGTCTGACAATATCCTTAGGTGTTGGTCTTGGAGGGACTCCTCTGCTGCTTGTAATGCCTGCCATACCCTGAAGTTTGATGATTGGCTGCTTACCGAAAGAGGCCATGAACCATGGTAATTGGAGTCCCCAATTTTTGCACCCCAGCCTGACTGACTGGCATCAGTCTTGATCTGTATGTGAGGTGATTTCCTCCAGGACATTGTTGTCTGTCATCCACCAGTTTAAAGATGACTTTACCCGACTTGGGATGTGAACTCTGAAGTCCCAGATGTCCAAGATCCAGGACTGCATGGGACGGAAGTGCAGCTGGCTCCACATTACAGATGGGATGCATGCTGTTAGAGTACCCAATAGTCTCATAGCTTCTTTCAGGGAGCAGATTTTCTTTTGCTGGAAGGACTTGACTTTCCTCTTCAGAGATTGAAGCTTGTCTGTGGGTAGGAAGGTCATTTAGGACCCAGAGTCTAGTACGACTCCCAGGAATTAAACTCTGCTTGCTAGATGAAGGCAAGATTTTGGGGGATTGATAATCCAACCCAGTTCTTCCAGGGTATCTAGAAAGGTGTCCAAGTCCATATGAACTTGATGTGCTGTATCTCCCACTAGTAACAAATCGTCTAAATAGGGGACTGCATTCAGATTCTTGTGTCTTAAGAATGCCACCATTTCAATCATTAGTTTGGTGAATATTCTGGGAGCCAAGAAAATCTATAATAGAAGAGCAGTAAATTGGAAGTGGCCGATGCTGCCGAGCTGGTCTTTTACGGCAAATCTTAAAAACTTCTAAAAAGCTGTGGTGGATTGGGGTGTGGCAATACACATCTTTTAAGTCCACTGTACACATGCATGCATTCTTCTTTATCAAGGGAATCAGGAATCTTAGGGATTCCATTCTGAATTTCTTGTAGGTTATGTAATTGTTTAGGAATGTTTAGTTTATGATCATCCGGAGCTATCCCTCTTTCTTTTTACCTTAAAGACGCTGGAATAGAATCCCTTACCCTGTTCTAAGATAGGGACTTGACTTACAACTCAAAGACATTTTCCAAAATGGCACATAAAACTTTTCCCGATACCAGATTTGATACTAAAAATATTTTTGGGGTAACTGAAGAAAATTCTATTTTGTAGCCCGCACGGACTATTTCCAGGGTTTGTTATTACCTTTTCCCAGGCTGCAAGGAAATCTTTTAGTCTCCCCCCCACTTTGGCATCATTGCTTCTAAGAGGGTTTATTCTGGGGATTAAGGAGAAATGCCCTGCCTCTGCCCACTTTGGGGTAAATCCAACAACCTGATTTTCCTTTCCCTTTGTAGGATCTGTCCTGGCTCTGGAAGGAAGGAAAGGGAGCTTTCCTTCTATAAGGTCTATCTTCAGGAAACCCTTTCTTTTTATCAGAGGCCTTCTCCAAGATTGTGTCTAGGATGGCCCAAAGACTTATTCCCCCGAAAAAGGAAGAGAGCATAATTTCATTTTTGATGTTTTGTCCCCAGACCAGGATTTCATCCAGAGGGCCCTCCATGCTGCATTGGAAAGACCTGCAGCCTTGGCTGAATATCTTATGGATTCGTCCGAAGCGTTTGCTAGAAACAATGTTGCCGACCTAAGGAGAGGTATAGAATTTATTATCTCTTCTCTTGTGGTTTTACTTTTCAAATGAGATTCCAATTTCTTCAACCAGAGAAACATGGATCTCGCTACGGAGGTCGCTGCAATGTTGGATTTTATACTAAACAGATGTTTCCCAAGATTTACTCAACAGGCCGTCCGCTTTCCTTTCCATAGGAAATCTTAATTGGGAAGTGTCCTCAAAGGGCAATGGGGTTTTCTTATTTACTTTTGGTGACCTGTACGTCTATCTTGCAAATTTCAAATTATTTTGATTAAACTGGATCAAACAATAAACGGCTTTCGTATTCTCTGGAAATACCTAGCCTCCTCTCAGGCTCTGACCATTCTTCTAGGACCATATCACATATATTCTCGTTAATCGGGAATACTCTGGTTCTCTTGGACCTCAGACCCCCAACCATTTCCTCCTGAACAGAGTGAGGCTTTTGGATGTCTTCTAACCCCCATGGTGGTTCTTACTGCTTTAAGGAGGTCCGACATATCCTCAGAGGAAAATAATAATTTATTATTGCCCTCTGAGGTTTCAGCGTCAGAAAGGAGGTCTTCTCCCTCCCAGAGCCTGGAAGAGGAAGCCCCATCACCTATGCCTTCTGAGTCAGAACAGGATAAAGGGGATATTTATTATATTTTTGGAGGCAAGGGTCCCAGGTCAGACTCCGACCTCTGGGATAGAGAAGCTCTAACTACCTCCTTAAATCATAGAGCGGACCTCATCCAATAGAGAAATCCGTTTTTCCTGGACAATATTGGAAATGCACTGCTTGCAGATATTTTTGGAGTACCCATCAGGTAACTTTTTAAAACATGAAATGCATTTTGGCAATTTTGTTGGTTTCTTCTGAGCCTCTCTGGTTACCTATGAGGTGAGAACAGATTTAAAAAAATTAGAAGGATAAATATAACTGCAAGAGAGGACACCACAGTGCACAATAGCAGCCCCCTAAGTAGTGAATTCCAAAGAGTGCTTACAGAAAAGTAATCCCCGCAGGGCACTTACGGGAGGGTGAGTAGGAGCATCAAGCTCTTTGGGCGATGGTGGTTCTGGGACTGAAATGCTGAACCAGTCCTCAGATCAGTCCAACACATGGCTCCTCACTCTGCCGATCGGCATTTGTATAGAGAGCCTTGCCGCGCGTCGCTCGCCTCCCACATCACTTCCTGGATGCACCAGAAGTGACAAAGTACACAAGCACTAATGCGCTGTGTACGCAACCTGCTTAAGCCACGATGGGCCAGGAGGAGGACGCCACCTCGGGAGCAAGCCCCAGATTAACCAGAGTAAGCCCTCTCACTTCTCCTCTGCTCGTATGAGACCACGGGCGAGCAGGGGAAGACCGCATATCCCAGCGGTTCCAAGATAAGTGATGATGCACCATTCTCCTCACTGGGATAACCACGTTGCTTTTCATCTGGAGACCTTTCTCTGCTCTGGCCATTGTAGGGACAGGAAACACTTTTGCTGGTGGAGGGGGGCCTTTTAATGTTCCTGCCCCTACTGAGGTCAGGGGTCAATCTCCTTGTGGCCGGCATGGGGAGGTTATGGAAAGAGACCTTTGGGGTATGTAAATATGGGGAGGATAGGTTGTGGAATTTCCATCTGGAATTGCTGATAAAATATAAACAATGTATTAAAGAAGCCGTGAAGTGGATGAGATTTCAAATCTTATTCACAAGCTCTGAAAAAATCTACACAGAAATTGATCTGTAGTGCAGATTTTAGATATCTGCAAATTTCAACTATGTTTTACCCTCTACAATGTATTGGGCGAAATCTAGGACATACCCAAAAGGTGAAGACCAAAATTTACAAAAACTGTTCAAAATAAACTTTGTGTGTTAAAAATATTATTATACCTTGTTTTCTTCTTTTAGCACAAAACCTAATGGGATTGATGCATAATTCTTCAACATTTTCTCTAAACAAAACTGAAACCCTCATGCCATATGTTGGCTCAAACTCCTTAGAGCTCTTTCACATGAGCGGATGCCATGAATGGAATCAGCAGAGACACAGAGCATTAATATGATTGATAATGCTCCGTGCCTCTCTGTGATTTTTGTACTACAAAATCATGGTGACAACTTTATCTCACTGTGATTTTGTAGTAAAAAATATCACAGAGAGGCACGGAGCATTATTAATCATGCTAAAGCTCCGTGTCTCTGCTGTCCGGAGCGGGGCTTGGCTGTCTTTCACGCAGTAGATTCGACGCATGGCATCTGCTCGTGTGAAAACCCTTAGACTTGTCCTACAAAGTTAAAATTTCCTGAAAAATATTACAATGTGACAAAATGTAAGGAGCTTCCACTGGTGTCAATTCTCATGTCAACAATTTATAAACTAAGATTAATAGTCATCTACAAATGAATGACAAATGCGCTTTGCTTCTAATAATTTCTAGAAAGTCAGTAGAAGTAAAAAAATAAATCATCTGTGTTGCTCCAAAAGTGTCTTTATGATAGAAAAAAAATGTTTTCTTCTAACTCCATAAATGTCAACCATTCCCCAGTGGATCACACCAATAAATCAGAGCATTGCTTAGGTTGAAGGAAAAACCAGGGCATATGGAGCAAGTAAACAGAACTATCAGAATGCAAGACGAAGAAAAATAACATCATGTGAACATTTCTTATAAAAAATACATAAAATAACCAGAAGATCTTACAATAGCCTTCTAAATAGTTATTTCACTATTACCTATAGAATGTAAGGCCCCCGATACATAAAGGTAGGGGGCTCATGGGTTTAATTACCGCATAGTGCCATGCTGGTGTCCAAGGTTCAAATCCGACCAAGGACAACATCTGCATGGAGTTTATAAGGGGTTTCCACTGGGTAATCCAGTTTTTTTTTCCCACACTGCAAAGACATACTGATAGGGAACTTTGATTGTGAGCCCCATTGGGGACAGTGAGTGATGATAATGTCTGTAAAGTGCTGCGGAATATAGCAGTGCTATATAAGTGCGTGACATAAATAAATAAATGACTGTCCACTAAGGGTTGAAAGGAGTTTTGGAGTGCTACAGCGCTGCTTCCTACTGGTGACTACAGCACTGCCATTTACATTGACGACCTATCGTCAGGACACGCGGCAGCACCTCCATTCAGCTGTTTGAGAAGGAGATGGGGCTCCATGCTAGTGCTGATTCCTCAAGTGAGTGGAGCGAAGACCTGTCATTACGCTGCACTGCTGTAACTTCCAAGATAACAGGCATTGTTATGAACAGGAAGCAGCATTCACATAAAGCATACGGGGAATTTATCATGACAGTAGTATTTAAAGTAAATCTTGCTTGAGTCTGTGTTGGAGTACTTTGCACCAAATTTATAAAAATGTCAAACTGTTTGTTAAAATTAGCCTAGAAATGCTAGCCCAGCATTTCTACCGCACACCCTACTGGAGTTTGAGACTTTTTTTGTGTGGCTTTTTAAAAAATCCCTATCTGCAGTGAAACACATTAATATTGCTTACTATACTCACTTCCCCTTCCACTTTTTAAAACTGGAGTGGTTCCAACATTTTACACAAAAAATCTCAAAAGCACTGTTTTCCAACTTTTCTTTAAGCAATGCAACGAATGAATGCAAGATTTGATAAATTCCATAATAGTTTATGCCACTATGACTATAATTAGAAATAGAGATAATCTTAATGTTTAGCAAAATTTTACATTTTTTTCAAAGCGGTCACTTCAATAGCTTTGCAATTCAATATGTGAACATAGGGGGTGATTTATGATCAGAAATATGCCTATATTAGGCATATTTGTGGCGCAGATTGAGGGGCAAAGCTTATTCGCGCCACACTGACTTTTCTCCGCTAACGCCAGATCTAAAAAAGCGTGCGTGACATGGGCAGAGAAGGGGATGGGCCAGCAGGATCATTTCAGTCATCATTTTCCATGCCTGTTTTAGGTGTAAAAAATAGTCTAAATGTAAGACAACCAGGAAGTTGTCTTACATTTATAACTGGTGCTGAATGCACTGAAGTTGTGGAGAGGCTGACGCCACTTCATAACTCTGGCGGTTTCACTGCCAGTGCAGGTGCTTATTAAGACCGGCGTCTAAAACACCAGTATTAATAACCACTATAGAGCTCGGAGATAAGTATGTCTATAATTGCAAGTATATTTATCTGATTTCTCTGTATGAACAAACTTAGATCTAAGAAGATATTTAATAATATCAATTTATGTTGCCCTTTTATTAAAAATAAAGAGTTCACCCGAAAATGTTAGAGATCTAAGGAAAGATGATTCATATGTATCGAATGGCAACTATTTACCATCACAAATGTCATGTCATATATAATCCCTCACCAACATCCCCTGCACGTGTACCTAGGATATTAGCTCTTTAAAGAAGTTGTCCTCTCAAATGTTGAGGAAGCGCCATGGTAGCCAGGTTTCTGCTATTTTAAACAGCAGACACCCAGAGGAAAAGTCTTCAAATGACAATAACCCCTTAGATGCCTCGGTCAATTGCGACCACGGAACCTGAGAGGGGTTTCCCCGAGAGCACCGTGCTAAGATCAAAGCTGCAGTTCAGTTGCTATGGCCCCCCTGGACCCTCTGAAGGATCCAAAGTCTGCCACAGAAATGTTCCTTCATAGGGCTCTATAGAAATATAACAAATCTCCAACAGACTGCAATAGTAATTGCAGTAGTTCATTGCAATCTACTGAAGAAGAGATCTAAGGATTGCATATTCGAGTCCGTTAAAGAGACTTAAAAAGTGTTAAAAGGTTTTTAAAAAAAATTAAAAACAAATTCAAATTATTCCCCTTATCCCATTATAAAATTTACGATAAAAAAAGGGGAGATATATCAAAACTGGTGTAAAGTAGAACCAGCTCAGTTGCCCATAGCAACCAGATTCCACCTTTCATTTTTTACAGCTTCTTTGGAAAATGAAAGGAGGAATTTGATTGGTTGCTATAGTATTTTCGCCACTTCACCACCCCTCAGAAAATACCAAGTGATTAAAAAGTCATACATACCCCAAAATGAGAAAAAAAGCAGCACTGCCATATTTCAAACTGGACACTCAAGCAACAAAACACATAACCTTCTTGATACGTATCGGGCACCCTGTTATTTTTTTTCTATCAATAAAGTGACCAGTTTGGAAGTGCTGTTTTTTTTTTTTTTCTCACTTGGATTCAAGACTCAAGAGTCTCTGCCAACCGTAACACACCGACAGCCTTGTGGATATAGTAGTTCTCTGATTGAGCTGGTAAGGGGGAGATTCGCTGTATTGTGTTTCCTTTTATACCCCAAAATGTTATTAATAAAAACTACAGTGCAACCAGCAGAAAAGAAGCCCTTAGATAACTCTGTGAACATAAATATGAAAAAGTTATTGGGGTCAGAATAAGGTGACTGAAATAAATAAATAAAAATATTAAGTACTAAAACAAGAAGAAAAAAAATGTGTTATCATTGTAAGCAAACTGACCCAAATAATTAAGATAACATGTCAATTTTACCACACAGAGAACATTTTAAAAACAAAACCCCTAAAGCTGTGGCAGAATTGCATTTTTTTTTTCCAATTCTAACACATTTTTTCCAGCTTCTCACTGCATTATATGCAATACTAAATGGTACCATTAAAAAGTACAACATGTCCAGCATAAATCAAGCTCTCAAACATATATATATATATATATATATATATATATATATATATATAATTTGAAGAAAGTGAGGAAGCAGCACACTGCTATAAGCAGGGGGTGCACGTCCGGCCAGTGTGGACCAGCACCTTGGTCCAATGTACTAGAAGTGAAAAATAGCCAGCAGCACTCCAAATCAATTCAAAAGTAGATGGTTTATTGGACCCAAAATCAGGCGACGTTTCAACAGCTTGTTGCTGTCTTTATCAAGCACTTGATAAAGACAGCAACAAGCTGTTGAAACGTCGCCTGATTTTGGGTCCAATAAACCATCTACTTTTGAATTGATTTGGAGTGCTGCTGGCTATTTTTCACTTCTATATATATATATATATATATATATATATATATATATATATATTGCCTTGGGAAGGCAGGGAGCAAAAGAAGGTATTAAGTCACACCTTATAACTAGTCTCACCCCTATGCATTTCACCATCTAAAAATTGAAAAATCCCGCAGGAAATTCACCCCTGTGTATGATTTCTACAAGACTGTTTCACTGTCACACCATTAAACTCTATAGAGATATTGGAGAAACTGAAATACTGTATTCACCTTCTCTTAACCAGTCCCATAGAGTTGATTGAAGAAGCAGTGCACGTTTGATTTCATTCCAGGGATTCAGGCACTTCATTCACATGATTGGTGAGGATTAGTGTTAATCGAGCATGCTCAGCCGAACACTGGTCAGTCGAGCATCTTGATGCTCGGCACATGGCGGTACTCGGCCAAGTACCGCATGTACTCAAGCACAATGCTCTAGTCTCCTCCCCGCACGTTTCTTGGCTGCTATGCAGGGCGGCACAGGACACCACTCTTCAAGTCAGACGAGTACAACCAGGTGGTCGGTTGAATTGCAGCAGATAATGCTTCCAGTCGGTTAAACATCACCCTGTCTTCCGCAAAGTCCAGTCTTGATACTCCTTCCTCCCATCATGGAGAGTCTGGCTAAACAAGTGATCCCACACTCGGATATTCAGAGTAGCTCTTTTTAGCGCCATACATTGATTTGACCCTCTCTCCAAGTACGATTGAAGAGGGACAGATCTTGTGCCCTGATTCCCAAACTCTTGAGCATCCACAGTCACAAGAAGATTACGGTGGGAAATGGCAATTACGGTTTAATAAGGTGGATGACGATGAGACACAGTTGCAAATAACTCAACAGCAATTACTGTCTCAAGAGGTTGAGAAAAGGGGATGAGACACAGTTGTCAATCACTGAGGTTGTGGTTAGGTCAAAAAGTCAGGAGGATTAGCAGAGTAAGGAAGCAGTAGAGGTGGTGGTGGACGATGACGTCACTGACCCAACCTGGGAAGGTGGAAAGCCAAGCGAGGACAGCATTACATAGGGGGAGGGATCTGCAGCACCACAAAAGGCTAGAGGAGGCAGTGGGGTGGCAAAAGGAAGAAGGCAGGCCACACCAAACTGGCCTGCAACAATTCCACGGAGCACCCCCTTGCTGAAATCTCCCTTGCCAAGGGATAGGTGTTCCACAGTATGGCACTTTTTTGAGGAAAGTGCGGACAACGAAAGAATTGTAATTTTCAACCTGTGCCATACAAAAATGAGCAGGGGCGTGAACACTAGCAACCTCACCACCACCAGCATGATCCGCCACATGGCATCAAAGCACCGTAATAGGTGGGCTGAAAGCCTGGGTGCATAATCTGTGTCTGCAGGTCACACCACTGCCTCCTCTTCCCCTGTGTTACGTGCTGGCCAATCCCCTGTCCAAGACGTAGGCCTGGATGCCTCCCGCCCTGCACCTGGACCTTTGCAAGCACCATCAGTGACCACATTTACTTCAGTGTCCCAGCACAGCATACAAATGTCCTTACCCCAGGCATTTGAAAGCAAGCGCACATACCCAGCCACCCACCGACAAACCAAAGCACTAAATGCGCAACTTCCAAATTACTGGCCCTGGAAATGTTGCCATTTAGACTGGAGAACACTGAGGCCTTCCACAGCCTGATGTCAGTGGCCATCAAGCGCTACACAGTTCCCAACCTCCACTATTTTTCAAGGTGTGCCTGCCTTACACCAACATGTGTCCCGTAACATCACACGTGCATTGACCAACGCAGTTACTGGAAAGGTCCACTTAACTACAGACACATGGAAAAGTGCATTCGACTGTACACTAGCTGAATGTTGTGGAGGCCGGGAGCGATTCATACCCTGGGATGGCACAGGTGCTACCAACGCCAAGGAATGCTGGCCCTATGTCAATCAGGGTTTCCGCCAGCACCTACATTTGTGGCTCCAACTCAACTCCCACTTCTCCTCCTCCACTTCCAGCTCCGAATTATCCGTGTGCAACACCAGTCAGTAGCTGGAAGCAGTGTAGCACTGCAGAGGGGAAGCGGCATAAGGCCATGCTGAAGCAGATATGCTTAGGGGGCAAACAGTACACTGCTGCAGAGCTGAGGCAGAGCTGTGGTCCTTGCCACTCAACCTAGAACCAGGCATGGTTGTGTCTGATAATGGTCGTGACTTGGTGGCGGCTATGTAGCTCGACAAGCTCACACACATCCGATGCCTAGCCCACTTCTTAAACTTATTAGTTCAGCTGTTTCTCAAAATCTACCCCAATTTAACTGAGCTACTGGTGAAGGTGCGGAGTGCGCACATTTCTGAAAGTCATAGACAGCTTTAGCTGGTCCGTCAATGCAGCAGCAGCGCTTGAAATTGCCAGCTCACCGGCTGTTGTGCGATGTGAGCATGTGCTGGAACTCCACGTTCCACATGTTGGCCAGGCTTTTTGAGCAGCAGAGGGTAGTAGTGGAATACCAGCTGCAACATGGTCGTTGCCTTTTCAGTCAGCTTCCGCTATTCACAACCAAGGAGTGGGCATGAATGTCTCACCTCTGTGAGGTTTTAAGAAACTTTGAGGAATCAACACAGATGGTCAGCGGCGATAACACTTATCAGTGTAAACATTCCACTTCTTTGTCTACTCAAACGCTCGCTGCTCGATGCTTTGCATGTGGAAGAGGTGGAAATAGGGGAAGACATTACACAGGGTGATAGCCAGACCACCCTCAATTCGTCTTCTCAGCGCAAATTGAACAATGAAGAGGAGGAGGAGCAGTAGACAGTTGCCTCCGCTAAAGAGGGTAGTACGCATAGAAGTTTAATTCCATCTGTTCAGAGTAGGTGAGCAGAAGAGGAGGAAGGGGATGAAAATATTGAGAGTGATCCTACTGATGACAGTGAATTCTTGCCTGTTGTCAGAACTATTGGGTATGAATAAAGTCCATAAGTATAAGGCCTATATAAGAGTATGGACATGAGCCTAAGGATTTTTTTTACTCTGAAATTGCTAACCTAAGGTTTACGATATATACCAAAGTGTTTACCTAAGTCTGTTTTTGTGAGAAGGGGATATCCCAAATGTAATTGCCTAGATAAGACAATGTATTAGAAATGTGCTGCGTTCTGATGATTTTCAGTGAATAGAAAGACTCTAATCTTTCTTTGTGGTTTTATATGAATCAATGTATGAGTAGATTGATTTTATATTATAAATTTTAATAGGCGTGCTGAATAGCTAGTATATATATATATATATATATATATATATATATATGAGTATGGTCCTTATAGCTATATTCAGTTTTAAGATTAGAAACGAGGTACAAATTCCTCTGTCATTTTTAGAATCTCTCTCAGTGTAACACACAAGTTAATTATTTCTCTCTTTGAGGTTTTCTTGAATGGAGAAATGTGGACACAGGTGATCACGAACAAACTTTGTCTTTTCCAAGAACAATGACATAGAATAGTCATGTTTATCTTGATTTAATTAGGTCTGGTCAAAAGATTTAAGGATAAACAAGGTGGTTGACTAAGTATAAAAGTCATTTTATATTCAAGATCTTCTCAAGGTTTTGTCTGAAACCTTAGATAAAATTTATTGCTATTATATAAATAAGAGAAATAAGTGAGTGCTTCAATTTTTGTATGGAGTACTAGTGCCATCTAGTGTTAGGGTAACAAAGATTTAGGGAGGTTCTATTAATTATAAAGTGAGGTCACTAGTTAATGATAAAACTTGGCCAAGCCCTTTCTAAGATAGGATAATAAGATGGTATGGGCTGACAGAAGGATCGATCTCTAGAGCTCTCTAGCTCTCTCTCTGACCATCTTCAAAAGACCAGATCCAGCCCTGACCACCTTTTCAGTCATTGGAGGCAGCCATCTTGGAACCATTGAAACTGATTTCTGCTAGCTGACATTTTGGTATAGTATAACCTTACCTATATTTTATAGGATAATTAATTAATATAATACATATCTATATATATTCAATTAACCATACCTTGTGTATAGTAGTATCTGTTTTGGAATAAGATTGGGATGTACCTGCAGTATCATTCTGAAAATTAATCCAATACAGGGAGATTGATAATATACTGGTGAAAATACAGTATTATCTCCAAGGAATTTAATTCAGTTCTAGACCAGTATGGTTGATATATATATATATATATATATATATATATATATATATATATCTGATGTGTAGATAAAAGGTAAACCAGATTTGGGTTTAATCAGACATTTGTCGGCTGAGAGAAATCCAGTATTAAATCGATTTTAAATATAATTGAGGGGTATCATTATAAGGAGACATAATTGTGTATATATATATATATATATATATATATATATATATATATACATATATATATATATATATATATATATTCTCAATTAATTTTACTTTATCACTATTTTGCATATCATTGATTGAATTTTATTATCACCAATTTTTATATATATTATTTTGCATTAAAAATTGTATTAATAAATTACATATATATTTTGTCTGCAACTGGGTTTTGTCTTCAATTCAACGCAGATCACGAGCTTGTTTTAGCTTGATATTTATGATAATAAATTAGAATCTCCTTTATTACAGGTTTTAATTTATTCACATAAATAATATAGACTGTCAATCGGAGACAGCATAAATATTCCGACACTGTTTGTACTCTGACACACATGGCAGACTTCATGTTAGGCTGCCTTTCCCGCGACCCTTGCATTATATATGCATTTTAGACAACACAGATTACTGGTTGTTCACTCTTTTCGACCCCCACTACATAGAGAAGTTCTCATCTCTTGTTCTTCTGGTGGAGAGGATGAGCAAAACGGTACAATACCAGAAGATCCTTGTTGAAAAATTGCTCCAAAAATTTCCAACTGACAATGCTGGTGGCAGAGTCCATAGTTCCTTGGCCAACCGAGGAGGAGAGACAAGGGGAACACACAGAAGTTCCAACACAACAGAGGCAGGGCAACACTCTCCAAAGCCTGGGATAGTTTCATGACACCCCGCCAGCACCCTCACCCTGATGTGCGGCCTAGTGTCACAAGGAGGGAAACATTTTGGAAGATAGTGAAGGAGTACATAGCAGACCATGTCAGCGTCGTCAATGATCTTTCAGTGCCGTACAACTACTGGGTGTCCAAGAGGGACACGTGGCACGAACTGACGCTCTACGCCATGGAGGTGCTGGCCTGCCCTGCCGCCAGAGTTTTGTCTGAGCAGGTATTTAGTGCTACTTGTGGCATTATAACAGATGAGCATATCCAACTGTCAACTGAAAATGCTGACAGGTTGACTCTTATAAAAATGAACAAGGCCTGGATTGACCATGACTTCTCAACTGCACCAGAGGAAAGCTGATGAACATAAAGGCACTTTAAATGTGTTGTTTATAATTTACTGAATATACTGTATTCCCATGCACCCCTTTCACCACAAACAAGGTATTGTCACGGCCAATTTATGTTTGACCATGACGCTGTAGCGTGCAGACGGGTTGCCCGGGGGCAAGGTGTAGTTTTCCGTTTGCCCGTACACTTTCCTTTATTTGGTGCTTTCCCCGTTTTGGTTGTCATGGGGTTAATTTAGGTGTGTGTGCTAGGTGTGGTGGGTGTGACCTCAGGCCTCTTTATATGATGGTGTCTTGGAGCCTGTGGTCAGTCTTATTTTGTCGTCTGGCTGAGTAGGAGCTCTGCTCCCTGGCAGTATGTCTTTGTGTCTGTGTGAGTCACCCCAATTTATTATATTGTTTCCTTGCCCCGGCTGTGTGTCCCCTCCGGTGTGTCTCTGTTTTCCTCCCCCACCTGGTCTGTGTTGTATTGGTGTATGGAGGTTTTCTGGTGGTGTCTTTGCTCCGAAAGGGGCGTGCTTTCCCGGAGGGGTTTAAGCAAAGACAAGACTGTGGGTTTCCCAGCCTGGAGCCGCATTCCATCTTGGCTACGGCAGGTAAGTGTGGATAGCATAGTTATGTTGCTGTGTAACTTACCTGCCGTACTGTTTATCCCATGGTCTTGCTTCCTGTCTGCTACTGGGCCTCTGGAGACACCTTTTCATCCGTGGTGTAGGATGAATGGGTGGTCTCTGCCCTGTCATTAGGCTTAGGGCATTTCAGGGATAGTAGGGTCCCAGGTTCGTGAGCATGTGCCCCCTTACCATCTGAGGCGGCTCATGCGCTAGGAGTCCAGGGAGAGCTCAGGGTTACTTGGCGTTGCAGCCACTGCCATTGCACGGTTGGGGTTTTTCCCCGCTCCCCGCTGTGACAAGTATATGGTTGAATTTTCCTTTTCTCATCCTCCTTCTCCTCTTCCATTGTATCAACATGCTTATTCATTGCATATAATGCCCTCGCATATATGCACTTTGCATATAATGTTTTAAAGGGTCAGCTCAGCTGGCCCTCGTATATAATTTTCTTAGAGGGTCAGCTCACCGGCAGGACCCCACATAAAAATGTTTACAGGTTCATCTCACCAGCAGGCCTTCACCTATAATCTTTTACAGGGTCAGCTCACCAGTAGGTCCTCGCATATAATTTTTTAGAGGGTCAGCTCACCAGCAGGCCCACACCTAAAATCTTTTATAGGGTCTGCTCACCTGCAGGCCCGCACCTAAAATCTTTTCCAGGGTTAGCTCACCTGCAGGCCCGCACCTGAAATCTTTTACAGGGTCAGCTCACCTTCAGGCCCTCACCTAATTATACTTAATAGGTAATTTGCGAGGATGCTGCCTTGCTTGGATGTGGTAGCCATAGCCTTTTTTCAGGCTCCTTCTCTGGAATCAAACCATGATTCCTCGTTACCCGTGGTTACCATGGTTTGCGCTGAAAATAACATCGAAAGTTGATAGGGCAGACATCCGAATGGATAGTCGCCATCACGGGGATGCGCAATCATCCCCAGATTATGTAGGTTAACCAAAGAGGCAACAGGTCCTCGCCCATAATGTTTTAGATGGTCATAGCAGTCCCTTGCTCAAAATGTTTGAGGATCACCAGCAGGCTATCAATCCTAATTTTTCAAGGCTGTGTATGATGTCCTCCTTTATGTGTAACAAAGGGTGTATTGCAATGCCGGTTCCTTGTAATGTTTGGCAACCCTTTCACTTAGTGCATAGGCTTTATAAGTGTAGGATTCCCACTACCTGAACATTTGTACCACAATGTAAATCAGGCCCTCCCTTATATACAGGTTGTATCATAGTGCCTCTTCCTTGTAATTTTTGGCAGCACTTGCACTTTATATACAAGTAAACATATAGGCAAGAATGTTTCCTATCAGTTTTTCCTCTTAAATCAATTTTTTCTTCGGTTTGGTGCATATTATTGTCAGTCTGTAAAAGTGGCATACATTTTGAACAGCATTGTTCCCAGCAGCGACCTGTAAGTACAAGATGCATCCAGACATCCTCCCCATGCTGTTCCAGAACCATTTCTGTGGTGTTTCCATCAATTTCTGACATTTTCCTATGAACCAGGCACCCTCCCCTAGAACCTAGTTTAATCCTCTGGTTCTCCCATTGAGTTCCATTATACTCAGGGGCTCGGTAGAGCTCCCGAGCATACGGATGTGTTCGGCCAGGGCACCCGAGCACTTTGGTGCTCGATCAACACTAGTGAGGATCCTAAAAATGGGAAGATCAGAAGCAATGTTGTAAAATATTATTTTACTGAAAGAGTATGTGATTTTTGGAAATAACTTCCAACAAATGTGGATGACGCTATCATTCTTCTATATTTTTATATTTAACTTTCATGAATAATTTCAAGGTTTAGCATTCTTTTAAGGGAATATATTCATTACTGAGGCTGTAATCAGCACAGTTACCCATTTGTTTCCTTTTCTATCCAAAATTTCAGATTCTAGATATCCACACTCTCCATGAGGCTTTGACCCTTTGTATTTACAGGAAATGTGGACATACATTTAATAGATTAAAAGTAAAATAAAATGTTTTTTGTCAGGCTAATTTCACGCTATTCCTTCCTATTCTCTGAATGTTTGCTGGATTTCGGTTGGAACTGCACTGGTCCCCATTATATTTAATGGGGCAGGCGGGTATCAGATAGCATCTGTCAAAGCTGGATCCACTCATCTCCAGCAGCCTGCCCCCTGACGGAACAGGCTGCCGGAGATGTCTACTAGCCTAAGGACTCATGCACTTGAATGTAAGGACTCCCTGATCGTATTGCAGACTGTAAACGACGGATCCACAATATATGGGCACCGGCTGTGTGCACTCCGTACTACAAATGTGGACCTATTGATTTTAATGGGTTCACAATCCGCATGATACAGCCGAAGATACAACATGTCCTATCTTTTGAAGAGCATAGGCACAGTTTAGAAGCTCATGGAAACACTAAAGATCATTTCCATGTGTTTTCGGGTCTGTGCCTCCGCACTGCAAAAGATAGGACATGTCTGGTCTTTGGCCATATCTTGCAGATCACGGAGCCAATCAAGTCGATGGGTCGGCATCCGCAGCACAAATGTACAAAGTATGCGGTACGCAGCATGGAGCTCTTACATTTGTGCATGAACCCTAAGGCTGATAAAAATATTCCTTTAATTCAAGCATTAAAACTTTGTAAAAAAAAAAAAAATATTGTTAGTATAGTTTATATTCTCATAATATCTTGTAAGCATTTTCTCCTGCATAGTAAGCAATTCAATTATTTTGTTTTAGAAATAAATTAAGAAAAGGTTATTGGCTTCAATCAGCTTTTGTTTCTAGGGAATTGTAGTTCAATTCTACTTAATTAAAATTTTGAATTTCTCAGCATTGATGGGGAAAATAGTTAAATTTTATATATATATATATATATATATATATATATATATATATATTAGTTTGCAAAGAAATCTTTGTAGGAATGACCTCATCAGGGTTCAAATAATGAAATAATTAAAGGGAATGTGTCATAAGAAAATGACCTATTGTGTACATTTTGTTGTTATTTTAAACATATGTTTTAGGAATTTTTACAAAAAATTAAAGAAAATTCAAACCCTGCAGTGTTCACAATGGCTACTTAGTTTAGTACTATTCTTACACTTCAGGTTGATATCTCATGTGTTGTCATAGGATGCATTTAATTTAAGACAAGGAAACACATCCAATGGCAGTCCATGCACCTAGAATCAAATGTATGCCAGCTTGTAGCTGCCATAGATTTCAGTCATCATTTACTGCAAAAAAAAAAAAAAAAAGTGATGATATATCTACTGGAATCAATGGTCCCACCACACCATGCCCACGCCACTTGTGCTTCAATTTTTGCACACATGGCATTTAAAAAGTTAGAAAGAGCAACTTTTTAAAGCTAGGTGTCTTGTGTAAGGTGTTAGATAACGGATAATCATTGCATCTGATTACCATACAAAAATTTCCACAGACACAAACCACAATCTTGTAGAAAGTTTTCACAGAAGAGTGAAAATGTTTTACCAGCAGAAAGTGGGCGAACAACATATTAATGCCATATAACATACCTTTAGAAAGGTATGTCTTAAATGCTCCTGTTGGTGTAATGTGTAGATGCCCTAATACTTTTGTCCATTTTGTAGCAGACACTTTGACTAGACTGCCTTGGGGTTTTTGTTAGGCCCAGGGCTGTCTCAATTACCCAGCCAGCCTTACCAGTAACATTGCTTTGGTGGACAGGGATAAATGACATGAAAAAAAAATGTGAATGAAAACAAATCAACGGATCCAGTATGCAAAAAAAAAAGCTGAATCGCTTTAGTGACTGGATCATTTGACCTTTCAAGATTTTTTTTTTTCCAAGAGACAGGACTAAGGAATCTCTCATATTCTCCATAATGATCAGAATTGACTACACTGTAGAAAGAGTGAAATTGCCAAAATCAGAATTTTCTATGATCCCAGCTAGTGTTGAGTAAATCGAAATGTCCAAAGTGGACTTTGATCTGAATTTTAAGGGAAATTTGTCAAAAAAAGAATTTTTGTATGTAAATTCAGTGAAGCAGTCAAATTAAATTTTCAAGAACTTTGTTCAACACTGTTTCCATCCAATAGTACTGGAGAGCAGTTTTCAGCTATTCTCTAGCAGGTAATCAAATGAGCATAGCTGTACTATGTTGAAAAGCGGAAAAAGATTAGAAGTAGAGATGAGCAGATTTCATTTTGGGTCTAATTAGTCTTTTTTTTATATATATGATTTGTGTCTGCATTGATTTTACTTGAATCCAATATACTCCAATTGGCCTAAAATTAGTAAATAACATTTGTAGGTCTTCTATGTCTCAAAAAAAGTTTCTTTTATATCTTTTCATTATCTTTTTTTAATGAATTTTTGCTCCCCCCACCTCTTTTAAGCTCTTGAGGGCTCATACACATGACTGGAAGTGTATTGCTTTAACTGCAATAAAAATGTCCATACTTGTCTGCAAAATGGACAAGAATAGGATATGTTTAATTTTATTTTGCGGGGCTACAGAATGGACTTGTGGATGCAGAAAACACACGAACAGCACACAATTTACTTTGGTAATAATGCAATTTTTGCAGTAAAATGTGTTTGAACTACACAGTCTAATGCAGTAATATGTTCACTAACACAGGTATAACAACAAAGCATTTGTGGTAAAATGTCTTTGAACTATATGTTCAATAACATTAGTATAAAAATTGCATTATTGCAGTATTTCTTTTGCCGTAACTACTAGCTAACTGGAAGTAAGATGAACCTAATTTACTAAAATAATAAAATAAAAAAATGATGTTATTGCTGTAAAATGCTTTTGTTATAACTGAACGTTTTTTGTAACTACCCTTTATCTTGCAATATACAGTGTGTTTAATAACACTGTGATAATGTAATTATTGTCATAAAATGCTTTTACTATAACTGTTATCTTGTAGTAATATGCAATGTGTTTAAGAACATGAGTATAATGTCTTTACTGCTGTAAAATATTGTTCTAACATGTTTTCTAACAATTTTAATAACACGCGTATAATGCACTAGAAAATAAAAATGTGCATTTGCTCAGTGTTTGCAGCATAATACTATTGGGTTGCAGGCAATAAGCCTATGAACCGAAGAAACATGTTTTTTGTTTGTGTTTTAAAAGGTGGCTGTCTGTCACACACAGAAACACACGTGTTTGTTTTTATTTGTAAGGGATTTTGTAATGCAAAACTAGCCGCCAGCATCAGCTGTGTTAAACACAACTTTTTGACCAGGCCATCACTCCAACATTTTCCCTAAAGCTTTTCCTGATTAAATTCCCTAAAATCTACCCAATTATATCTCCATATTTTTTCCCATATAGTCTTCTTAGTACAGGTAGATTATTGGCTTGTGTCTGCCATTGTTTTTGTCAAGCACTTCCACAAGACACCCTTCCAGATCAGAAGTTGTACATAGAATGGCATTTTGTGACATTCTCAGCAACGGACCTTCTCGAGTTTTTCAGCCATTGAGCCAACGAAGGGCATGCCCTCCCCCACTTCCACCCAGTGTAATGTGATCCTCCATCTTCCTCCTCTCTCATGGTTTTCCCCACCAAAATTTACAGTAAAATGGCACTGGGCACAATTTTTATGTAATTCATCTGAAACAAATCACAACCACTAGTTGAGTAGTTGAAAGTTGCATTGGATACACTAGTGGATATAAAAATCCAATAATAATTACAAGGGGCCCTAGCACCTTTATGTCTTCTGGACTTTTATTTTATTTTTTATTGTTATAGCCATTGTCACTTCAGATGTTGGCTTCAGCACATTGAATCCATTGTATCAGGGTAGATTTGAATGTAATATACAGTTAAAAATATATTGTTATTTAGGTCTGGTCAATGGCTTTATATGAGACAAACATGCAGGATGTACAGATGAAACTCAAAAAATTTGAATATTGTTCAAAATTCATTTATTTCAGTAAGGCCTCATGCACATGACCGTGCCGTTTTTTTTGCGGTCTGCAAACCGCAGATCCGCAAAAAACGGAAGCCGCCCGTGTGTCTTCCGCAATTTGCGGAACGGAATCTTGTCGGCAAAACGGACAAGCATAGTTTTTTTTGTGGGGTCATGGAACGGAGCAACAGATGCGGACAGCTGTTTGCATCTTTTTCGGCCGCCATTGAAGTGAATGGATCCACATCCGAGCCGCAAGAACGGCGGCTCGGATGCGGACCCAAACAACGGTCGTGTGCATGATGCCTAATGCAACCTAAAGGGTGAAACTAACATATGAGAGACTCGTTACATGCAAAGCAAGATATTTCAAGCCGTTATTTGTTATAATTTGGATGATTATGGCTTACAGCTTATGAAACCCCAACATCACAATTTTGAGGTCTCCTTTGCTCAGGGGATATGGATTAATTAGCTGACTAGAGTGTGACACTTTAAGCCTAGAATATTGAACCTTTTCACAAAAATCTAATTTTAAGCTGCATTAATGCAATTCCTTTTAATTTGCATTACTGAAATAAATGGACTTTTGCACGATATTCAAATTTTTCGAGTTTCACCTGTATTAGAAAAGGGGATTTTTAAAAAAAAATTTTTTTTTAGACAAACATAGATGCTATTTGATAGATAAACCAAGGGGAAAGTAGTTTACGGTATATCATACAACCATCATATGAAAGTGACTGTTATAACAGGAACATTGTTATCTCTGCACTCTTAACACTCCATTGGAAGTAAAGAAACAAAGCTAGTTCTCAATTTTCTAAAGGTCAACATGAGGTTATTACTGCAGTGGTCAGCAAGAGCTAGTACTGTAAATCTCCTCAAAATAGCTTGCCTTTTAAATATCATATAAAGAATAGCTTGTGTTTAAAAGTAGAGATAAGAGTACCATTGCCTTTTTACACATTTTGAGCTAGAGAATTGCATAAAACAGTATAGTATCATTCTGGTGAAATTGAAAAAATCCAGTTATTCAATGTAATAAAGATACTTTCCATATTATATGTGTTGTTTTAGTCTTCTTTAAAATACTATACTGTAAAAGAATTTAGAAAAAAAAAAAAATATAGAAAAAAAATAATAATCGCACAGCATTGTATAATTTATGAGGCTGTGTCCCCTTGCGAAACCTGTATCTACTGAATGTCACTGACAGAATTATGTCAGTGTAATTCAATAGAATCCAGATCTCACAGGGATACTGTAATGCTTGTGTGTGGGAGGAAAACACCTCCGACTTATATTGTCTCCTACTTATATTTATTTTGTATACATTGATATGTTTGTTTGATTGTGGGTACATATTTTAATTGAAGTATTAAAAGTGAAATTTTAAGGGTTAGAATTATAATACTCAGTGACATTAACTTTGTAACTTCCCCAGTAATTATGCAATATTTCAGTGATTTTTTGTTTTGTTTTAAGGTATGGCTAGTTTTTTGATCGGGCCTCTTAACACAAACCAATGGCTCATTGAAGCTTCCCAGGTCTTTGCACATAAGGACCTGGATTTAGGGAATTCACCAGTAATCTCAAAACACTAAGGATTTATATGTTGGATGCAAGAATAATATAAAATCGTAGTGGGAAATACAGTCGCTTGAGAAGTACCGTATTTTTTGCCGTATAAGACGCGCCTAGGTTTTTGAGGAAAATAATAAAAAAAAAAATTTGAACCAAAAGGTGTGCTTTTGGTGGGTTTTGAACTAATTGTGGTCTGTGGGTGGCACTGTTATGGAGGATCTGTGGGTGACTGTGATGGGGGATCTGTGGGTGACAGTGATGGGGGATCTGTGGGTGACACTGATGGGGGATCTGTGGGTGACACTGATGGGGGATCTGTGGGTGACACTGGATGGGGGGATCTGTGGGTGACACTGATGGGGATCTGTGGGTGACACTGATGGGGGATCTGTGGGTGACACTGATTGGGGATCTGTGGGTGACACTGATGGTGGATCTGTGGGTGACACTGATGGGGGATCTGTGGGTGACACTGAGGGGGGATCTGTGGGTGACACTTATGGGGGATCTGTGGGTGACACTTATGGGGGATCTGTGGGTGACACTTATGGGGGATCTGTGGGTGACACTGATGGGGGATCTGTGGGTGACACTTATGGGGGATCTGTGGGTGACACTTATGGGGGATCTGTGGGTGACACTTATGGGGGATCTGTGGGTGACACTTATGGGGGATCTGTGGGTGACACTTATGGGGGATCTGTGGGTGACGTGACACTGATGGGGGATCTGTGGGTGACACTGATGGGGGATCTGTGGGTGACACTGATGGGGGATCTGTGGGTGACACTGATGGGGGATCTGTGGGTGACACTGATGGGGGATCTGTGGGTGACACTGATGGGGGATCTGTGGGTGACACTGATGGGGGATCTGTGGGTGACACTGATGGGGGATCTGTGGGTGACACTGATGGGGGATCTGTGGGTGACACTTATGGGGGATCTGTGGGTGACACTTATGGGGGATCTGTGGGTGACACTTATGGGGGATCTGTGGGTGACACTTATGGGGGATCTGTGGGTGACACTTATGGGGGATCTGTGGGTGACACTTATGGGGGATCTGTGGGTGACACTTATTGGGATCTGTGGGTGACACTTATTGGGCTCTCTGGATGGCACTGTTATGAGGATCTGTGTATGACAGTTATGGGGGGGGGGGGGGGTCTGTGGATGACACGAATATAGCATCTTATGCTATGTGTCATCCACAGATCCCCTCTATAAGTGTCCCTGTAGTGAATGACCCTCAATGTAGGGCTGGGGGCCGACACCTGGTTTTATGACAGCGGGGCCCGTGCAGTGACTGTATTCTACTACATGGGCCCCGCTCACTGTATAATCGTATCTCTAATAGTTAATTGTTACGGTATATATATATATATATATATATATATATATTCGCATAATGAGCGCTGTGTATAACTTACAACTACAATTGCTCGCCGAGAGGAGGAGGGAGGCAGGCCGGGAGGACAGGCATCGCGGCGGGTGCATCATTGAAAACTCAGCTAAATCAGCAGCATTCGCCGTATAAGACGCACTGCTATTTCCCCCCCCATTTTTGGGGGGGAAAAAGTGCGTCTTATACGGCGAAAAATACGGTAAATAAAAGCAAAAATAGTGCCAAAAGGACTGAGAATACCACTGACCCATGCAGCACGCCCCCAAACACCTTAGTTAATTGACAAGTGGGAGCAGATACTGACTGAGAGCTCAATTAAATTGATGACATTACTCTTAACTAAAGAGAAACAGATATCTTTGAAAACATCACATACCTTGAAAGAGTTTATAGATACAAAGTTAAAATTTAAAACAGACCCAGAATTAATAGGAAAATTCCAAGCATCAATAAAGGAACATAAACACAAACAGTTTAGGAGAGATCTACTGGAGTTTAAAGAAAAAAGGGCATATCTACACCTCACTGAAATAAAAGAAAAAAAACATCTCAGATACAAACATCTCTTCCTCGGAATTCGAGACTTCAGATAACGAATGAACATCAATAAATAGACACAAACCTAGGCGAGGTAGAGGGGGTCGTGCCAGAGGAAGATCCGGCAGATGGGACCCACTCAGCAGAGAGGTTGTAGTAAATAGATAATGGACAGATTATCAACCTAACAGTTGAGTGAACAGTTGGATAAAATTTGTGTTTTATCAAAAGGTATTTATTTTGTCCCCACCACCTGGTACAACCATTTTCATTGGGTTAAGGGTAAGGGGTCTGGGTCCCTGCACTGATCTGCAACCTAAAAGTGCAAAAACTCCTCCCCCTCAGGAAACCAACATTATAGACTTATTCCTTAACATGGTTACTAGAGAATTGTAGATAACCGAATATTGTGATACTGAACAAGAACCTAACCTCACAAAATCTGAAATTAAGGCTATGATGATGCTGGAATGAGATCACAGCATCATTATAAACTCTTCAGATAAAGGAGGCACTCTTTTGATTGTTAATCATGTGCAGTATCAAGAGATGTGTAATAACACACTGTGTGATAAATCTTCCTATATTCAATTGAGACAGGACCCCACATCTGAATTTCAACTCAAATTGGAAAAGATCCTAATTACAGCATTAGAGGCCCAACTTATTTCTAAGGAAGAAATGAAGTACATGTTCAATGACAAAACCAAAATACCTACCTTCCAGGGGCGTAGCTATAGAGGGGGCAGAGGTAGCAGTCGCTACCGGGCCCAGGAGCCTGAGGGGGCCCAAAGACCCTTGTGCCACATAAGACGACACTAGTATTATAGAAAGCGCATGCTGGTCAAGTTACACCTCGGCTGGTGGGAAGGGGTAAGGTCAAGGTGCTGAGGGGGCCCGAGCTGAACCCTTGCACCAGAGGCCCATGAGCTTTTAGCTGCGCCCCTGCTACCTTCTATTCACTACCGAAGACCCACAAAGGACCCTTTAAAAAGACGTCCTATTGAAGCAGAGATAGACTCTATATCTCAAAAGGTGGGTGTATACATTGATAATGCACTTAGGGACTTGGTCACAGCCCTTCCCTCATAAATGAGGGGCACAATGGACACAATGATTAACAAAATATATGGCCTGGTGGTGGAGAACAATACCCTCCTAGCCTCAATTGACATTGAGGCACTGTAACGCAACATCCCTCATAACAAAGGACTCTTGGCAGTTCAGTGTTTCTTGAAATCACGTGATACCCACTGTATTTCACACAACTTTGTATCCAACTTAAGCGATTTCATTCTGAGGCATAACAACTTTTTGTTTGGCCCCAAGTTATTCCACCAGCTCAGGGGCACTGCAATGGGTAGTGCCTGTGCGCCTACCTATGCTAATTTGTTCCTGGGCTGGTGGGAGGATACTTTGGTGTTTGCCGACAATCCTTGGTGGACACCATACATTACCTTCTGGAGCCGCTTCATCGATGACATATTCATCCTGTGGAGGGGCCCCAGGGAGGCCTTTTCCGAGTTCATGTTAGCCCTGAATACCAACGATATAGGGATGCATTTCACTCATGAGCTCCATGACAACCATATAACTTTTTTGGACCTAGATATCATTCTACGTGACAGTGTCATTGATACACGGACATATAGAAAACCGGCAGCCACAAATGGTCTCCTTCGTTGGAACAGCCATCATCCCACTCGTCTACGGCGAGGTGTACCTAAGGGGCAATACTTGCGTATCTGCAGGAATTGCTCCAACACTATTGAGTTTCATCACCAGGCCAGGGACCTGCAGAATAAATTCATACAGAGAGGATATCCACAGCAAGTGCTGACTGACGCCTATAAATGCACACTTCATAAAGAAAGGACTGAATTATTAGTACCACGGTCTGATAATAGCAACAGTGATACTAAACCACTTAAGCACATTATCGGGGCTTACGATAACAAAAATAGAAAAGTGCCAAATATCCTCAAAAGATACTGGGACATTCTCAAAATTGACCCAGATCTGAAGGACATTTTACCTAATCATCCTCCGCTTACTTATAGAAACGGAAAGGTCTCTAAGGGGCCAACTTGTTCATAGCCACTATTCACCTCTTAAGCAACAGGGCTCCTGGCTTGTGAGAAAAATATGTGGCATGTTTAAATGCAGAGTATGAGATACGTGATTTTGCCAATTGTAAAACATCTGGACTGGTGTATTTGTGCAGTTGCACATGCCCACTTCAATACGTAGCTAAGACAACAAGAGAACTTGGCAGAAGGATTGGGGAACACCTTAGTGATATAAGACATAAGGAGGACACCCCAATTTCAAGGCATGTACACGAAGCACACAATAGTAATCTAAAATCACTTATGTTCTGTGCGATTGAAAAAGTTTGTCCATCCCCTAGAGGTGGAGATATAGATAAATTCATTTTACAGAAGGAGACTGAATGGATATTCAGACTCAAAACCGTGAACCCGCTGGGCCTTAATGAAATGCTGTCATTTTAGTGCTTTTTGTGATAATCATTTTTCTCACATTATTACACTGTATACTAGATAATTAGCTTCCTTCATTTGGCCATAATTGTTACTTGTATTATCTGTCTTTTAGATATATCTGATCGACGATTGATCGAATATCCTCTTAATTTACCTAGAATAATGGGTCTTAACCTCTTAGAAAGTCCCTATTATTTATCTGTTTATATTTAGACTTATAGGGTATATTTCTATTTCCATTCCATGTTATATACCCATGTAAATGAGCCAATGTCAAAAATAGATTATTTTTTCAGTTGTTTAAAGGCGTTCTGAACTTTTTTTTTAACTGATGATCTATCTTCCTGGATAGATCATCAGCTCCTGATTGGCGGGGGTCCGACACACGGGACCCCCACCGATCGGCTGTTTGAGAAGGCAGCAGGGCGTGGCCTAGTTCGGCTCCATCATCTCGATGCTAGGCACATGGCGGTATTCGGCCAACGTCCTTATGTCTCTGTACATCCGTGACAGTAAACACCCTTCCGCAGGTGAACTCCAGGCACCCACGATCAACCTTTTCCGGATGAGACCTGTGAATGGCTTTCACCAAATGACTGGCATTCACATCAGATGCAGGTGCCCACATCCTCTCCGATGGTCCATAACCCTTCCAGTTAACAAGATACTGAAGAGATCTACGGAAAAAACTGGAGAGTCAATAATCTTTTCGATCTGGAATTCAAAACTGCCGTTCAACCATGACAGGAGCAGTTGGCAAAGGGGACGACGCCAAAGGTTCAACATATCCCTTCAACAAAGATTTTCAAACCACATTATGAATTTTCAGAGCCTGAGGAAGTTCAAGACGAAAAGCTATAGTATTAATAATGGCAGTGATCTTATATGGACCAATAAAGCTTGAACCCAACATCCAAGAAGGAACCTTCAACTTAATATTTCTTGTGGACAGCCACATAAAATCACCCACACTTAGGTCTGTACCATTCATACATTTCTTGTCAGCCACACGTTTGCACTTGTTGCCCATACTCCAAGTTATTTAGAATTTTCAGCAATATAGAAGACAATGATTACGAAAAATGTTCCTCCTCAGGGATACCGGAAGTATCCACACCAAAGAATGTACCAAATTGCAGGTGAAACCCATATGCCCCTAAAAACGACTTAACTGTGGACTCCTGTCTATGATTGTTAATGGCAAACTATGCAAAGACAAAAACGAGGACCATTCCTCCTGGTTCTCAGAGACAAAACATCTTAAGAAATTCTCCAGACTCTGATTAGTATGCTCCGTCTGTCCATTTGTCGGAGGATAAAAAGCAGAAGAAAATGACAGTTGTACCCCTAGCCAAGTACAGACACCTTTCAGAATCTGGACACAAACTGAGTTCCACGATCCTAGACCACATCAGAGGGAATGCCATGAAGTTTCACAATGTTGTCAGCAAACACTTGAGCAAGAGTTTTAGCATTAGGTAGGCCAGGCAATGCTATAAAGTGCACCATTTTGCTAAAACGATCAGCTACCACCAGAACAACTTTTCAAATGAATTAGGCAGATCAGTAATAAAATCCATAGACAAGTGAGTCCATGGTCTAAGCGGGATGGGCAATGGAAGTAGAGATCTAGAAGGTCGAGTATATGTCACCATAGCACGTGCACAGATACTACAGGCTGACACATAGTCCTCAACACACTTACGCAACCCCAGCCACTAGAATCTGCAAGAGATGAGGTCGGCAGTGGATCTACCCCAGGGTGTCCGTAAGAACCGTTCAGTGATGTTCCTCAAACACCTTATGACGCAATTATAATGGAACAAACAACTTACCTCTAACAACTTCACCTCTAGGTCAGGGTATAGAGCGTATATCACAACCCCTTCCGACAGTATTGGACTCAGATTTTCAAAATCACCACCTCAAGGAAAACTAATTGACCAGGCATCTGCCTTGACGTTCTTAACACCAGGAAGCTAAGGGACAATGAAATTTAATCTGGTGTAAAATAAAGACCATCTTGCCTGCCTCGGGTTCAGTAATTTAGCTGACTCCAGGTAAGCCAGATTTTTGTGATCTGTGAGCACCGTGATCAGATGAATCACCCCTTCCAACCAATGACACCACTCATCAAAAGCCAACTTAATGGCCAGCAACTCTCTGTTACCCACATCTCAATTTATCTCTGTGGCAGAGAGTTTCTTAGTAAAAAATGCACGTGTTGAGCGCGAATATTCAAATTGCGAATTTTAATCGCAAACACTGCCACTTCGAGAATTCGCTAATATTTAAAATATAATGCTATATATTCGTATTTGTGAATAGTGTTGAATATTCTAATCGCAAAATTATTGCTAATTTATTGCTAATTTATTACATTGCCGATTTTCGCAATGAAGTAAACAATGACTGGAGATCACGAATTCTCAAATTTGTTAATTTATGGTGAATATTTGGCAAAACATTTGTGAAATATCATAAATTTGAATATTGCCTATGCCGCTCATCACTAGCCATTTGCCAGGTGACTAGTCCTGCGACAAAACTGCTCCTACCCCACCTCGAACGCGTCAATTTCCACAATGAAAGGTTGTGATACATCCTGCTGCAATAATATAGGGGCAGAAGAGAAGCACTCTTTAACCACAGAAAATGCTTGCAACACTGAATCAGACCACACTGAGGCATCCGTCCCTTTCTTAGTCATGTCAGTTAAGGGTTTCACCACTGTTGAATAGTTCTCTACACATTTTCGGTAATAGTTGGTGAATCCCAAAAACCGCATAAGAGCCTTCAGATTTTTGAGTCAATCCCAGTCCAATGCAGCACAGACTTTCTCTGGATCCATTCGAAAATACAGGAGCATTGGTCAAGCCAAAAGGCATGACCAGGTTCTCAAAGTGACCCTCTGGCTTATTAAAATCAGTCTTTCATTAATCCCCTTCTTTGATCCTGACAAGATTATAAGCCTCCCTTAAGTCAAACTTTGAGAATACCTTGGCATCAACAATCTGGTTAAACAATTCAGGAGTCAAAGGAAGGGGGTAAGGATCACGGACAGTAATCTGATTGAGCTCATGGAAATCTAGACCTATGGCCTAAGAGTTCCATCCTTTTTTTAAAGAAAAACCCTGCTTCCACTGTACGTTTGGAAGGTCTTATGTGTCCCTTAGCCAAACTCTCAGTAATATACTCTCTCATGGCGGTTCTTTCTGGTCCAGAAAGGTTATGCAACCTAGATTTGGGCAACTTAGCTCCTGGAATAAGGTTGATAGGACAATCATATTCCTGATGCAGAGATAAATCCTGGCATCCACTTTCAGAAAATACATAGGCAAAATCAGATATAAAAGAGTGTAATGTTTTAGTTATTAAAGCAGAAAAAGATTTATTTAGACAATTGTCAATGCAATAATCACCCCAATCAGAATCTGTTTAGCGTGCCAATCGATGGTTGGATTGTGCCCAGAACCAACGGGACAGGGAGACCCTTCAACACAAAACACGAGATGAATTCCTGTTGAAAGTCATCCACTCTCAATCGGATGCCATGCACCATCTGAGATAAACACTTCTGACTTAGAGTTGCAGAATCAATAGCAAAAAAGGACATGCTTTTCTCTTAAGCACTTGGAGACAACCCGTGCATACGGACGAACTGAGAATCAATCAGGTTCACCCCTTCCCCACTGTCGATAAACACCTCAATCTGCACAGTCTTGGACTCTAGCACTACCTTAGCAGTCAGGAGAAATGAGGTACTACAAGGCATGGACATACATCGAATAAATGTCCTTTCTGTCCGCATAAAAAAACACTCTCTTCCTACGACCAGAATGCTTAAAAGTAGATCCGGGAGTAGCTCCCCCTAACTGTATAGGTTCGTACCCAGACCTAAACCCAGGAGTATATTACCCCAAAGTGTCAGAGGAAGATTATATGTTATGTGATAGTAGGTCCTGAGCGTGGGACCCCCTAGTTCTCTCTCTCAGGCGTCTATCAATGCATACTGCAAGAGACATAGCGGCTTCCAGAGACTCAGAATTCTCATGAAAGGCCAAATCGTCCTTCAGCCTCTCTGATAATCCCTGATAAAACTGACTACAGAGAGCTAGATTGTTCCACTCAGTATCCGTAACCCACCTCCTAATTTCAGAGCAATAGATCTCAGCAGAACACTCTCATTGACGAAGGGCACGTAGCTTGGTCTCGGCCGGGGAGGTCCGATCCGGGTCATTATAGATGAGACCCAGAGCTTTGAAAAATTCATCCACCGACTGCAGATATTATGACCCGGCGGCAGAAAAAAAGCCCATGACGTAGTATTCCCCTTAAGCAACAAAATAACCACACCAACTCTATGATTCTCAACCCCAAGAGGAGTTTAGACATAGCCTAAAATACAATTTGCACGCTTCCCTAAACAAAATGAAATGATCACTTCCCCCAGAGAATCTTTCCGGGAAGGCAACTTTAGGCTCGAGACAGGCCTGGTAACCACTAGGACCAGCAGCGTGCGGAGGTCAGCTACCGCCAAAGAAAACCCCTGCAGCTGTCTGGCCAGTGCAGCAATAGGATCCGTGGCTGTACTGAAAAACAAAAATAACGGTTTTGGTGGTTTATAATGTAACACTCGTGTGTGGGAGAGAAACACCACTACGAGCATGAGAGAAAGCGGATACTGAAATAAGGCCTGGAAACTAGGAAAGGAAGATGGACATATCCTAGAGAAAACCCTAACTCCAGCCCCGACAGACTACCAGTATGAACAGACCCCAAAGGTAGGCAAGTTCATACACCATATACCTAGAATCCTATGTCACCCTATGTGACCTTGGAACTAATGTCAGGACAGAGTCTACCTGTTCTTCCAAAGGACGAACAGGAGTCTCCCTCAGGCCTAAAGGCCTAAATGACAAACAACAGGGAAAAGCATTGTGTGTGTGTGTGTGTATATATATATAATGAAGCTCCAGGACCTCCGCCGGGAACCAAACACAAGCTAACCACAAGTCCAACAGAAGCTATAAACCACAAAGCATAGTAGGAGAAACAACAATAAACAGAGGTTAAATGACCAAAAATAGCCACACCTGAGGAAAAAGTGTGGCAAGAACCAGAAACACAGACGTCATTTGATCCAAAAGGAAAACATATCAGATCAAACCATGTGTTGCCAGTCTCCAGCCACCTGTCGCAGGGATGTCCTTATGTCTCCGTATGCCTGTGACAGATACAAAGCCTTATAAATCATTATAAAGCTGTGTGATCGTGTTAGAGGAGCAGATATCAGAATGGGAAATCATGTCACATGCATCAAGTTTCTTGCACTGAACTCACTTGTCTGTGTCTGGCCTAAGGGGTAGGTTTTTGTAATGGGACACACCCTTTAAAGCGATATTACTTTCAGCAACATAAAGGGTTTGTCTAAGATTTTGATACTGATGGCTAGGCCATCAATATTACATCAGGGAGGGTCCAACATAAGTCAATGTTCGACCCTTTAAATAGGCTTTGAGACATGACTCAGATATTAAATAATCCAGTACCTCATCTTCAGACAGCTGTTTCAGCATGATTGCTCCTCATCAGTGCAGAGAGTATTAACTGGATGAAAGGCCTAAGTCAGGATTTGGGGGGTACTCTCTCTCTTTGGGGAGAGAGCGCCTTAAGCTGTGTGAAAAAAACTTATAGGCCATATATGCTAGTCTGCAATTCTGGGAAGAAAGGGATATAAAGGCGCTCTCTCACCAAGGAGAGAGAGTACCTCCCAAATCCTGACTTAGGCCTCTCCCCAAGTTAATCCAGTACTCTCTGCTCTACACTGATGAGGAACAATCACCCCTAAAAAAGCTGTCTGCAGATGAGGTGCTGGCTTATTTAATATTCAAGTCATGTCTCAAGGCTATTTAAAGGGTCAAACATTGACTTATAGCAGTGGTGACCGCCCAGCTGTGGTGAAACTACAACTCCCAGCATGTTCCATTCATTTCTATGGAGTTCTGCATACAGCCAAGCAAGGGGGCAGCTTGGGAGTTGTAGTTTTATTACAGCTGGAGTGCCAAAGGTTTGCCATCACAGATTTATAGAATAGTTGCCTTACATCTGGTGGAATTAGAGGCAGAGCTTGTTAAGAGCTCATTTGCATCCCTTTCTTCTCCCAATAAGTGATGGTCCTTTTAGGATTCCTATATGATATGTTATAATTATGTGGATAAACACTAGTGATGAGCGGCAGGTCCCATATTCCAATTTGCGAATATTCGTTTCATATTTGCGAATATTCGTATTCGAGATTATTTTCGCGATTGCCATTAATCTAAATTTTAAAAATCACGTAAAGCAAAGTTGATAAAAAAATTAATATATAACAGTAAATTTAGTGCTATATATTTGTTTTAAGAATATTTGTCATATTCTAAAACAAGAATATATAGCAATATAGCGAATATTCGAGAAAATAAAAACAGAGCAATTTAACTAAACTAATATAGTGCTATAATATGTATTTTAATAGTGTATTTTTTTTCCAAATCTGAAGTTCAGAAGAGAGAAAAATAAATAAATAAGACTATAAAAAAAGATTATAGCACTATATTAGCTAAATTGCTCTATATTTGTATTTAGCGAATATTCGACATATTGCTATATATTTGTATAATACATATATAGACTGCAATTTAGCTAATATTATTCTATAACCTTTTTTTTTCAAAGTTGTAATTTTTCTTCAAATCTGAAGTTCATAAGAGAAAAAAAAAATTCCGACTATGAAAAAAAGTTTATAGCACTATATTACCTAAATTCCAGTCTATATGCGTATTTTACGAATATTCACTATATTACTATATATTCTTGTTTTAGAATATGACGAATATTCAAAAAAAAATAAAGTTATAGCAATATAGCAAATATATTTGTTATTTAGAATATCTGTCCTTTTTTTTTTCCAATGTGTACTGTTATTTCACTTTGGCATATTCCTCCCTGACAAGCATCCCCGTCACCATGGGAACGCCTGTGGGTTAGAATATACCATCGGATCTGAGTTTTCACGATCTCAGGGATTTCCATGGTGACGGGGACGCTTGTCGGGGAGGAGTAAGCCGAAGTGGAATAACAGTACACATTGAAAAAAAATACAAAATATATTTCTAAATAACGAATATATTCGCTATATTGCTATATATTCGTTTTTTAGAATATTCATCATTTTTTTTCCATATGAAAACATGATTCCTTCCTGCTTAAGTCACTTCTGGGCCAATGACTCATTGACCCGCAAGAAAGAGGCAGGGAGGAATATTTGATATAGCGAATATATAGCACTATATTCAAAATATTTGTGAATTAGCAAAGTTGCAATATTCAAAATAAATATTCGCTATTCAAAAATTTGCGCTCAACACTAATAACACCTTTAAGCAACCTTTATGTTTCATTATAGGTTTTCTTGTCATACTGTATAAATGCAATTATTTCATACAAGTCCTAAAAATAGATAAAAATAAACAGATTAAACAAATGAATAAAAAATATTAGACTTGCCAATTTATTTACTGGGGAAAATTATCCGATACCACATCTGCAAGTGGCAAAAGTGTTTCATAGATAATTTGAAGATGAAATTACAGTCAGGTGCTTTCAATCAATGTGACAATCAGTTGTGACCTGTTTTATCGAAATACATATTTTTTAGCTTCCTCCCCAGGAGTGGTTGACCAAAAAATATCACCCCAAGAGCAAGGCTGTGTGTTTGAGTACACAAAGGAAGCCAAGATAACTATAAAGCAACTAAAGGCCTTTTAGCTAACGTTAATGTTCATGACTCCACCATCAGAAGGACACTGAACAACAACGGTGTATATGAAGGAAGTACAAGAAGAAAGCCACCACTCCTCAAAAAGAACATTGCTGCAGTTTCCTAAAGATCATCTGAACAATCTAGAAGGATATGGGAACCCTGTTTGATGGACAGATGAGACCAAAATAGTACTTTTTGGTTTATATAAGAAGTGGAGAAAGGAAAACACTGCATTCCAGCATAAAAACCTCATCACATCTGTGAGACACAATGTTGGTACTATCACGGTTTGAGGTATTTTTGCTCCATCTGGGCCAGGATGGATTACTATAATTTATGGAACAATGAAATGTGAATTATATCTGCAAATTCTAAAAGAAAATGTCAGGACATCTGTTTGTGAGCTGAATCTCAACAGTATGTAGGTCATGCAGCAAGGCAACAACCCTAAGCACACAAGTCCTACTACCAAAGAATGGTTAAAGAAAAATAAAGTTAAAGTTTAGAAATGGCCAAATCTAAGTCCTGACCTTCATCCAATAGAAATGTTGAAGATGGACCTTGAACAAGCAGTTCACGGGACTAACCCCAGTAACATAACAATACCTGAAGTTGTGTTGTACAGAGGAATGAGCTAAAATTTAGCAAGCTGCAGGACTAATCAATAATTACCAGAGGTCCAAAAACTTTAAGTTACAGTTATTGCCTCATAAGGGGGTCCCTACCACATACTGAAAGTAAAGATTTCCATGATTTTGTCACTCAGACATGTGATATTGGATCATTTTCCTCCAAAAAATAAAATGACCAAGTCTAATATTTTTGACTCTTGTTTAATTTATTTTTATGTAATTTTAGGTCAATTTATACAGAAATATAGAAACATCTGACGGGTTCACAAACTTTTAAGCAACACTGTAATTAAACAATTGTCTACATAGCATTTGCATTTCTCATTATCTCACAGATGTAACAACTGTTAAATTGACAGATGGCAAATTATGCTACGTACAGTCTCTGTACAGCATTAAAATGTATGGGCTTCCATGAGGCAAATTTTAAGTCTCTCGGAATGTCAGTGAATGAAAACCATTTTAAAACTTGTTTCCGAAGTTGACATAGGTACCAAGGTTTAAAATGGTTTTCCAGATTAATAATCAAATGCCTAAGTTATTCAAATTTCACCTCTCCGGATCTCATACATTTTAATACTGTACGGAGATGGATCTCCATACAGCATTAAAACTAAATTTTGAGCGAAGCAACTTCTGATCTATGATCCGAAGCAAGGTTCGCTCATCCCTAAACATAGTACACCACAACACAGCTACTCTAGAAGTACAGTGCACAATGGTGTGGCTACACTATTAACACAGTGCACCATGGTGTGGCTATGCCGTTAAATCAGTTGTCCCATTACAAACACATGCCCCATTCACAAGAGCACTTTGCGCAATCTGGAGTTGAAATTAGCAGAAGCGTGCATGTGTGACTACAATCCATTCATATGGGGAATAAAGACACTATTAGCCTGCGCTACATCCTGTTCACATTGGGGTCATGCCTGGCATAATGATTCCCTTGTGTAATTGATGCTTGCTATCTTATAATTCAAATCGATGTTGGGATGAGTCCAGAATCTTGATGTTATGAACATATAATTATCCTACAATATGCATGCACTCATTTTTATTTATTTTTTCACTAACCTTGTATAACAATGGTAAAAATCCTAGTTTTAATAAAGCAATAGATGTTTTGGAGATATGCTTTATCTGTGTCACTCTAGTTAGATCTTCCACTGTTCCATATTGCACATCTATAACTTCACCCTGCAAGGACAAAAAAAAAAAAAGTTGTCTCTCAGGATTCAGGACAAGTGAGTTCAAAATCTTCATTACCGGTATCGAGTAAACTTTTAGTTTTTAGCTTAGCTTTGCCTCCATGCGGGTGGTCCGTTTTGTGTCCTCACATAGTTACAGTATAAGGCCATTTTGCTGCATTTCAATGTGAACGATTTCTCGTGCATGTGCAGGCGAAACATGCACAGTACAGAAAACTTCACAACTTTAAAGGGGTTCTACAGTTTGTTTAAACTGATGATCTATCCTCTGGATAGATCATCAGCATGGGTCCGACACCCGGGATCCCCACCAATCAGCTGCTTGAGAAGCCAGCGGCACTCTACTAGAGCCGCCGCCTTCTCACTGTTTACCGCTGGACGAGTGACGTCACAACTGGTATCAACTTGCCTGAGCGGGGCTAAGCTCTGTTCACTTGAATGGTGTTTAGCTCCGCCCAGGCCAGTTGATATTAGTCGTGACGTCACTGGGCCAGCGGTAAACAGTGAGAAGGCCGCGTTGCTGCTGGAGCGCCGCTGCCTTCTCAAACAGCTGATCGGCGGGGGTCCCAGGTGTCGGACCCCCGCCGATCAGATGCTGATGATCTATCCAGAGGATAGATCATCAGTTTAAACACACTGCAGAACCCCTTTAATACAATGCAATACATATGATACTTATACTATGTTGGCAAGGCTGATTAGTCAGCCTGCATTTGTGGGAGGGGCGGAGGCTCTTCATATACGAGCCACACCCTCACTCGCAGGCGTGTGTTTTCAGGTGCACAGCTGCCATTGGGTGTCATTAGCAAACTAGCTTCTCTGGTGGTAGTATTCTTTCTTTGCAGCATGGAGCTTGTTATTTTGCTCTCTGCTACCGTAGGATGCACGCACCATACTACGTAAGTAGGTTGGGCCGGGGCCATCTCTCCAGGCCGGTCGGAACCGACTTTGCTAGCGAACGGGAGGCTTTGCCTCAGAATCTGCTACCTCAGGTTTGCTCATTGCGCCTAAATACTTTCATTTTCTTTTCGATTTTGTTTGTTGGTAATAGGAGTTAGTTCCTATAAATATTACAAGTTTCACTTTGCTTTGTTCGTCTCGTATGAAAAGTTACTTCAGCCGGTTTGCTGTAAAGAAAGTTACCTGGGCTGCATGTGACATCATGTTTAGAGATCGGACGCAGCGTTTATTGTTTAGGCCTCTTGCTGTAGCTGTTCCTTGCCATGTGTCTCCCCTCCCCCACTACCACCATATTTAGACTTCATGTATTTCACTTTTGTAAGCCGTGTACCGGGGTGGGCTCCCCAGGATACAGCAAAGTCACAGACAAGGTAAGCGACACTGACACCAGCTTTATATGCAAGAGTATAAACTTTACTTTGGAAACAATATTAACACAAGTACAAACAGTACTATAAGTAATACCCCAGGCCCACAGTCACAGTCCCTGTCCGAGGGACAGGCCTAGCCTGTTGGCCTACACATCAGAGCCTACAAGTCGTACTGTGCCGCTATAGAGGACACACCTAACCGGTGGCAGACGCAGCAGAGCCTGCAAGTCAATTACTGCACTACAGTCCAGTACAGTAAGGCCTAACAAAGCTATAACCCTATGTAACTAGCTAATACAAGGCCTAGGCTAGTCCCTGTTACTTTAGGCACCAAACATTAAAGTACAATTGGTAATCAGGTGTACTGACCTGCGTCCGTTCTGGGCCCTAGGATGCCGCTTACCCGGGATGGCTACAAAGCTCTCAGCAACCGTGCGGCCTTGCTTGATGCTAAGGTTTTCTGTCCATACACTGGAACTGGTCTTCCTGGGACAACCTCACTTTCAAAGAGCTGGGACCTGACAGGGGACAGCAGATACTCTCCTTCCCTTGAGTGTCCATTCACTGCTGGACATCCGTAAGCCAGGATGGAATCGGATTCAGTCCCTCACAGCACAATCCTTCCACCATATCAGATCAACATCAATTTTATTGGAGCTGTCATGCCAAATGACAGCTCCAATAGAATTTAAACATATACATATATATACAGGCAGAGCTTATCCACAATCTCACACTTTCATGCTCTGCTGTTATCCTGAGCGGCATTTACACTTTTGGCTTTTATTTCATGTCTGATGCTGCATCCGCACGTCCCTACTGTACTGCACTTTTCTACTCTTGGTTCGTATTCACTCAGATTGGTCCCACATTCAAGCTGCGTTCACCTGTTGGCTGTTGCATCTCATTCCGTCCCCAGCCGACAGCCGGATCCGTATTACATGCCTGTTATTACATGTTGTATACTCGGCTTACAGCCATAGCTGCTACTGTTACTCCGTTTTCATGCTCTGGACGCACTACCCCGGTATTCCTACCTTGCTCCACTCATACCCAGAGCTGGGTTTATACCAAATGTCATGCTCTGCATATACCCAAAGTTGTGTTCACACTTCTACTGCTACTCCAGGTCGTATACCCCACTCACCAAAGCCGCTTTCCAGATCTGCTGTCATATCAAGTTAATATTCCGTTCACATCTAAAGCTGCGTCCGCATATGTCTGCTTTTCACATCTTGTCCTATACTCCTTTCACTACTAGAGCTGCGTCCACGTGTCTGCTTTCGTTTCACGTCAATACTCTGCTCACTTTCAGGTTTCATTTATATGTCTGCTTTATACCATGCTTTTCACGCGCTACCCATACTCAGAGCTGTGCCTATACCATTTTTTTTAGGTACCACTCACATGCAAAGCTGCATTCACCCATTTGTTGTTACATCATGTGTTGTACTCTGCTCCCACTCAAAGCTGCATTCTCCTGTTTATTGCTACATCATGGTTTTGCTCAATCTCACCGAAGCAGTCTGCACCTACCACTCTGGTACCTCTCTCCTGACAAACATAACTGCGTTCTTTTCAGGCTTACGTTCCCTTCCTCAGTGGTCTGTTACATTCCATAGGCCTACTTTCTGTTTAATCCTGGTTCATAATTACTCAGACTGGTCTCCTTTTACTTCTGGTTCGTATTCACTCAGATTGGTCTCCTGCCCCAGTTCACCAAACAGCTCCTTAGCGGAGGTCAGTGGGCCAGTAAGTTTCCTGCTATGTTTTCACAAGCTGTTCATTTGTTTGTCACGATAAGAGACTTCTCTTAGTGAACTTGCAATGCCCCTGGCATTTCATGTTTACGTTTATGGTTCGCGGTGGTTAGTGTTTTATGTAGGCACGTGCTTCGGATTACTAATGTCCATATTTTTAACGCCTGTTGGCAGTCATGTTCCTTAGACCACCTTCTAGCCAATCCAATCACTCAATTCGCTTCATATGCCATCAGATCCGGGTTACGTTTTAATTACTTATCGTCACCGCAACATTATACCTCTGGCTTCGGGGGCCCTATAACTGATCCGGCCTCATGGCTCCGGGGGGCCCCATGACCGTTTTTTCATGTTTTGTTTATTAAGGGTACGACATGGTTGTAGGCTGGTTAGTGTCCCAGGTTTGCTGTTGGAGGGGGTCATGGTTATGCGAGTCCCCAAGGCATTAGAGTGCTGCATAAGTGGTTTATAAAAAAAAAAAAAAAAAAAATCATAAGAGGCTCGCGCGAGTGGCTCTTCGCTTATAGGACCACACGACTGGCATCGTCATTCGTAGTTTGCACGGTCATATGATACTTGTCCCGCCATAAGGGGCTCTCACGCATGGCTCCTGCCATAAGGGGCTCGCTGGAGTGGTTCTTGGCTTAGAGGATTTCACAATTGTCATCAACATTGGTAGGTCATACGGCCATCTGATACTATTTTCCATGGCACACCTTTCAGAAGTTTTCTTTTATTCATTTATATTTAACAGATTAGTATTTGCGGTTCATTTCAGCCTCATTTCATTAAGAAGCTTTTCCCAATGTCTTTGTCCTTCTAGGTTATCGAGCCCTGGTTGCTTACTAAACCCGTTGGGTTAAGCCCCAATCTTTTCCCCAGCCGTCCTTCATTTTAAGGTTTGCATCCCGGCGGCTGCCCAGCCCCATGGGCCCCTGGTGGTTGCTTTGGCCCTGTGCAGCTATGCAGGGGTCCGACCAATGGTTTCTGTCCACCTGTGCAGCTATGCTTTTGAATGACTCATATCTTTACCTGCTTGCCAGCTTATGTTATTCTGCGTGCCAGCGTATGTCATTAATTTTAATGTCCATTATTATCTCCATTTTCTGTCACGTTTCCCTTCGTCTTTTCAGGTCATGCAGTTGAACTCATATTGGGGTCACCTTCCACGTCAGTCAGGTCTCGTTCCTAACTATATTTCACCTTGCACCGTTATTCAGGCCACGTAGTTTATCTTAGGTATCGCCTGCCACATCGGTCAGGCTCATGGTTTAATTTCACCTGCACCTTGTTCAGGTCACTTTTTTTTTTAGTCATAATTCTTTAAAAAACAAAACAAAACAAAAAACTCGGCCCCATGGCTTTGGGGGCCCGACGACAGCTTCGGCCCCATGGCTTTGGGGGCCCGACGACAGCTTCGGCCCCATGGCTTTGGGGGCCCGACGACAGCTTCGGCCCCATGGCTTTGGGGGCCCGACGACTGTTTTCAGTCCTGCTGGGCTCATTGCCTGGTTGGTTGTCCATCTGTGCATTTGGGCTGGTTTGGCTCCTATGTATCGCATTCATACCTGCTTCCCTAATTTCCTAATAATCCATGTTGATTGCTCACTTTATGTTTTGGCCACAAACTAGTCCGGTTCGCCCTACAGCATCATTGTCATGTCTTACGCAGATATTTAATCTTTCTTTAATTGTTCATGCTTTCATTCAGGTCCTGCCAGAGGAAGAACAAGTAGGGCAATTCCCTCTAGCATTTCAGTCTCTGATCGTAGTCAATCATATCTTGTCAACCAGGTCCCCGCGCAAAGTCTTTGCTTTTTTACCATGACCAGGAATTTATTTTTGCCAGTAGCTTCATTGCATTGCATTCCCTCACTCATGGAAGGGCCTAGACAGAATCTTGTATATTATGGCTTTGTAGCTTCTTGGCGCACTAACCTCTGACTTCCTACTACCACCTTGAATCGGATTTTGGACAAGGTCCAGCATTTCCTCAAGGTAGAAGATTCAGATAGTAGGTCGGTCTTCACGTTTCAAGCGTAAAAACAATTCTCAGGGGCGCACAGTAGAAAAACACGTGGATAGCTGTTGTCTGGGGAACTATTCAAGGATTCTCTTCCTATCTACATGGTTCTTTTTGGCTCTCATTCCTGCATAGTCTAGGCAGTTAGGTTTCGGTCCCACGATCTCCTGACGCTAGGGCATTGCCAGTACTCGCACTAGAACCAAACTTTACAAGTTTCAGTTGGTTTTATGATACATTTCACAATGTATTCCCGGTCTCCAGGATAGGAGATCAGCTTGTATTGTGGGAATATACCATACATTGTGAGCTTCACTGAGGGCAGAAACCAATATGTATGATGACAATCTCGGTACAGCCCTGTACAATATAGATGTGTTATCAGTGAGGTAATTAGAACTTAATTTGAACTTACTGAATCTGGCTCAGCAACCACCTCCTTCTGTGAAAACCTCACTCCTATGGCTAGTCAAGATATCACTCTCAGACCAGCCAGGCAGCAGCTTCATTTCCTACACGTATATCATGTATCTGTATATTATATCAGTGTATAATACTGTAGAGGGGGCCCTGACTAAATATTTTTAGTCCTCCTCCAGGGCAGGCTCCGTACCAGCCTCCCCCACTATAGCTACGTCAGTGTGTGCTATTTACACAATAGAACATAAATAACATTAAAAACTATTTTTAATTATTTCTTATATAGTTCCTTTTATTAACAATAGTTTTAGGGCTTCTTGAATATATGATTGTATTTTTGTAATAGCAAACACATTTGCTGCTTTATTCCAAATACATTGCCATTGCAATGAGATCTATGAATATATAAATATATTTTATTTAAAATGACAGTGATGAATAGCCACATTACCTCCAGATTTCCATTGGCAGAGTAGGCAGCATATGTGTACAGATATTCCTGACTTTTGGTCTCTTCATCACATTGCTGTCCGCTTGGATAATAACACTGGCCATTGTTGAGAGTGATTGTATTTGGAGAGGAGCCTGGTAGGTCAAGTAGGACTGAATAATTTAGTAACTGAACTTCTTTTAAGCCTATTGAAGTCCATAGAAGTGCAATATTTTCTGCCGGGTTTGAGCTAGTTTTATTGACAGAAATCTGTGTGAAATATCTGAAAGACAAAAAATACATTTATATTACATCTGCAATGTATTTAAAAATGTAAGATAGACCTTTCCTCAGTGGGTGCCCTAGTATATATACTGTATATGCACTGTTCTATTTTCTGTCTACTTAGAGATTTTTGGGGAAAAAAAATGAAAATTGGTTTTAGTCAGCCCATTCAAGTGGATAGAAGGAAAAAATCTTGAGATCTGCTGCATTCAACATATGTAATAAAGAACATAATAAATAACTTATAATGTAGTCTATTATCATACACCAAGATTTAATTTCAGAAATTTTCTCCGTTGATTTATAGAAAATAAGTAAAATAACAATGTTATGAAACCACAGCAACAACCTACATATACAGAAAAACAAGTTTGTTTGTTGTAACTTTAAATATTTTTTTTTTTAAACACAGCTGAAAAAAATAAGTCAGGACGGCAGATGTGTTTCAAACATATCCCAACAGGCTTCCTCATTGAGCTGGTGTTTTTTCTTGTCCAGAATAGAGCTACGGACTAAACATGAGGGATTTAATTCTATAGAATCAAAATTCTACTAGAATTTTTTTTTTTATTTAGATTTGTTAAAATCTGAATATCTTGATGAATATCTGCATGAATCTTGATTCTATGGAAAAGAGAGAGAGAGAGAGACAAAGAGCGAGTGACAGAAAGAGTGTATGGGAAAGAGAGAGAATTTGCAGTCACTTAAAGAATTTGGATAAATACAGGTAGGATCCAAGAACAGGTATTAAGATCCAAGCAATAAGTTGCATTAGAAAATGAATATGAGCACTACATGTGTAAATGAAGTTAAACATCATCTGCTTGGATCAGCATGACATAGTTCATTAGATGTGGCATCATTTTAGAGGATCCACGAGTAGGAAGCTTTAGACTGGCAAATATGCAAGCTCAGAGAAGCAAAATTAACAATGTGTTTAAGTTTATTAAGCCTTGGTAAATAATTTAAACATTGTATTAAATCATTTGAGAAACACGAGGAGCCACATAGGAACAACATTTTTTTTTTTACTTCAGTTTTCCATGTTGCGTGTGAGCAGTAAAACATATTGGCCTAGATTCACCAGCAGATACTGCAGGATAGATAGTTCAATTCAGTGCATAATAAATCAGCTTCCCAGAATAGTTATGACTTATTTCAGACACTGATAAATCAACACAAAAGAATGCAAAAATAGGTGTACAAAATACAAACCCTTTGTCTGGCATTTTAACATTAATCAATATCCTAAAAGCCAGTGAATCTACTTATCAGGAAAGCATTGGCAAGCTGACTTTAGGACAACAACAAGACAATTAGCATGTACTATATTTCTTGTGCCCAAAAGAAAGGAAAGACTAAAAAGTTTTCATTGCTGGTTTATATACAGGTAAACAAAAAAGCATTATTTTTCAAGTGTGAAGGGAGTGTCTTGTGTAATAACTGCACTCTCATTAATTAAATGCAAGTATGTAAAAGAAAAAAAAGAAAAACAAAACTTCCTGGGGTTCTGATATTGAAGAACCTCAATTTCTGTAGCTTTCAGCTTGTATGGGAGCTAAAATGAATGGGGTCAATTGGCAGAGACATATTAATAGATATCCTGCACATGATGGAATTCAGATCCCTTTCTCTCTCCCACAGAGCCCAGGGAGTGACAGGGAAGATGCATATAAAGCTCTATCTATGTGCATAGTATTGATAACCTTCCACATCTAGTTCTTTAGCAGTACAGTAGAACCCGTATTTACTCTCTTACCTACTAAAAAGATGATGATTGTTCTCATTATGACCCAATCTAAACAGCAAAGCAGGAAACATTAGAGGTCGGTGAGTATGAGTAGTCGAATACTGTACACTTATGTGCCTGAGGCAAGTGGGAATAACCTCTTGGGGACACATGACGTACCGGTACGTCATGTGTAGTTCTGACCACGGCCGGCGGTGATATTGGAACTGGGTGCCTGCCGAAATCAATCAGCAGGCACCCTGGGACAATGCGCAGGGGTTCTGTGACCCCCCCTCCCCCGGAACCGGATGGTGATCGGTGATGTGATAATACACCACTAATCACCATCCTGCCGATTCTGAGAGGTGATGGTGACATCACCTCTCAGGATTGCTTCTGATTGGCTGCAGGGCGGGCGGGAGGTTCAAATTATTGCAGCACTCCTCTCCTCCTCCTTTCTGTGTCTAGGGGCATGGAGAGAGGAGCATGCAATCAGATGTCCAGAGCCAGCACCCCCATCTGACCCCCCACAGTGGCACTAATAGGTATTTAGGGAAAGGTTAGGGACAGGATAGGTTAGGCAGGGATATTCAGGGAAAGTTTAGTTTTAACTGTTGCATCACCCTAATCGGGTGTCTGGGGTCCACAGCAGCTTGCCCCCCCCCCTGCTCTTCACACACACATTTTTTGGGACGCAAGCAGTTTTTTTTTTCCCTGCGTGCGTCCTGCTGGCAGTGTGGAGACACGGGTAGACGGTGACCGGGACGTTGTTCCTACTCTTTCCCTCACATATAGTAGTGAATTTAATACAATTAGTTCTGCAATAAAAAAGTGCTTACCCATTTTGTTCGATGACGACATTTTATATCAAGCTCTTAAATCAGGTTGCAGAATTGTCTCTAGAAGGGCTCCCACCTTGTCCTGTTCGCTGTCCTCGTCTCTTTACACTGCCAGCAGTAGTGGAACGAACTTCAAGCCAAGTTGGCTCATTTATAAGGGATTCACGAGATGTGGAAGTAATCGCTGCAAGACTTGCGACTATGTGCTCCTCACAAGATCATTTGACAATGCAGATCATTCACGCAGTTTTCCGATACGCACGTACATCAATTGTAACACGGAGGGTGTTATTTATGTCATCCGATGCACCCATTGTGACTTGATGTACGTGGGAAGCACAGCCCGCAAGTTCAAAAGTCGAGTACTTGAACATCTTAATTATATTAGCAACCCTAATACCTTAAATATCTCGAATGCTGCGAGGCACTTCATAGAAGTACATGCACGTCAAGTATCATTTTTCCAGGCTTACGCCATTGAGCGAGTATTGGCTCCGAAAAGGGGCGGTGACCATCGGAAGAAAATCCTTCTTCCAGTGAGGCCTACTGGATCAATAGACTGGGCACTAGGGTTCCAGTGGGTCTCAATCTTAAGAAAGAACTTATATACATTTATCAGTAAATCACTGGGTACACCCAGAGGAGCGCTACTTTTGCATACCACCATCAATATTTTATGTCCATTAGGCCTCTTTCACACTACAGTATGTTGAATTCAGTGTTTTGCGTTCCGTTTTTCACGGATCCGTTGTTCCGTTTTTTGCTTCCGTTGTGGTTCCGTTTCCGTTCCGTTGTTCCGTTCCGTTTTTCCGTATGGCATATACAGTATACAGTAATTACATAGATAAAATTGGGCTGGGCATAACATTTTCAATAGATGGTTCCGCAAAAAACGGAACGGATACGGAAGACATACGGAGGCATTTCCGTATGTGTTCCGTTTTTTTTGCGGACCCATTGACTTGAATGGAGCCACGAACCGTGATTTGCGGCCAAATATAGGACATGTTCTATCTTTTCAATGGAACGGAAAAACGGAAATACGGAAACGGAATGCATACGGAACACATTCCGTTTTTTTGCGGAACCATTGAAATGAATGGTTCCGTATACGGACCGTATACGGAACGCAAAAAACGGACCGCAAAACGGAAAAAAAAAACGGTAGTGTGAAAGAGGCCTCATACCGGTATTCTGGGGGGTTTGCTTATGATGTTCATTACATCAATGATAAATGTGACAGGATGGTTTTCCATGATCCTGGAAACAGTACACAATGTGCAAGAATTCCTATGGCCTGGAGTTGCACGCATCTCTGTTCATCTACCTTCTAGAACGCTGGCCAGACAGGGCGGTTTTCTTTCTTTCACTCACCCTGGTTGTGCACGATAAATTCTGACAGAATGCACCCAGGATTTTCTGACAACGAGTCTTTTTCACCTGACACTAATCTGTAACATTTGTAAGTGGTAAGATTTCCAGCTTGTTATTAAGATGGTGGTGACATGGTAATTCCTTTTTGTTATCTATTATCAAATGATCAGACTAGTGCGAGTTGGGTTCAGATAATGAACTTGGAAATGCCGAAAGGCAGGAGGCCATTGTATTTGTCATTGTATATTTTTTGTACTTGGTTTTTATATACATTATATGTTTTTGATTAATGAATTGATGGAGCGTTCACACTGTGCGGCTTTTCTCTGCTGAATGAATACTCGGGGCAACCCGGGGTTAACAAGTTGGAGGATTGTCCGCACAGTGTGTCACTAATTACTATTTGATTGATACAAAGAACGAATAAAGGTGTGTCTGAGTGTGCTGCAACCAATGGGTTTGAAAGCAGTTCCTCCCCATTGGAGGAGGGGTGTTTTCAGCTGATCAGCGAGTTTGAATATATATATATATATATATATATATATATATATTTATTTTTATTTATTTATTTATTTTCACATTTTTTGGCCTTTTTTTTTCCTGTTAGTTTTAGGGTAAAGTCCACGAACACCCGTGCCCCCACACACACGCACACTAAATAAAGATTTCCACACACGCACACTCACACTCCCCTATGGACCGCCGGATGCTATCGGCCGAGGAGGCATACGCCCAGCTTGCCTCCGACTCAGAGAGCCCCAGTGAGGACGAGGATGACCCCAATTTCCTTTTGTCATCCGCGTCCTCCTTATCATCTAGCAATGATGATGAGCCCCCAAGGCGGCAGAGACGCCGCCAGGCGGAGCAAGGGGACCGCCATGCTAGGGACTCTATGGCCCACACTAGTACGAGAAGCTCTGTGGCTCGTACCAGTTTTCTGGCCCACCAGTTAAGTCCACCAGAGCCCCGTACTGCTGAACTTGCATGGTGTACCCCAGAGCATTTTGAGCCTGCGATTCCTGATTTTGTTGGCTAAGCAGGAATCCAGATTCCCACTTTGGGCTTCACTGAATATGACTATTTTAGTCTTTTTCAGTGACCACTTTGTGAATCTGATGAGTACCGGTTGTACCGGAGTACCTCGGGAACTGGATGCGCCTGGATCATCGCTGGCCTACACTTTCCAGGTGTGGTCCCCCATACTGGAAAGAAGTGATGGACCCAAAAAAGGTGCAGATTGTGTCACAGGAGGGGGATACGGAAGGACACGACCACTCAGTGTGAAACATACCCCGATTATCCTGGCCTCTGCATTATTGGTTGCTTCAGGGAGTACCACACTTCCATGGAGTACTAAAGTTATAATCGAGGGAAAATAAAAAACTTTGAGACTTGAGACACAAACAAAAGATTATTTTGTAAAACTAAAATAAATAAAGTAGACATATTGGGTATCGCCACATCCGTAAGAATATGCTCTATAAAAAAACATGACCTAACTCCTCAGATGAACACGGTCTAAAAAGGTATTTGGTGCAAAAAAGGTATAGTGTAAAACCTAAATCAATTTGAAAAAAGTAGACATATTAGTTAATTCCGCGTCCATTAGAATCTGCTCTATAAAAATACTCCATGACCTAACCCCTCAGATGAACAATGTCAAAAAACAAAAAAAAAAAAAACGTTTTTTCCAGTAACAAAGCAAAGGTTAACAGACAAAAAAAACATAATATTTATTACCCTGATTCTGCAGTTGAAACACCCCATATGTGGTCGTAAACTGCTGTATGACCAAACGGCAGGGTGCAGAAGGAAAGGAACACCGTATGGTTTCTGGAAGTAAGATTTTGATACCCCTTTTTTTTGGGCACCATATCCCATTTGAAGAACCCCTGATGCACCCCCAGAGTAGAAACTTCATAAAAGTGACCCCATCTAAGAAACTACACACCTCAAGGTATTCAAAACAGATTTTATATACTTTATTAACCCTTTAGGTGTTTATCAACAGTTTATGGCAAATGGAGATGAAATTTCAGAATTTCTATTTTCAGTAACCTTGCCTCACAAAAATGTAATATAGAGCAGCCAAAAATCATATGTACCTAAAAATAGTCCCAACAAAACTGCCACCGTATCCCATAGTTTCTAAAATGGGGTCACTTTTATGGAGTCTCTACTCTAGGGGTGCATCAGGGGGAGCTATAAATGGGACATATGGTGTAAATAAACCAGTCCAGAAAAATCTGCCTTCCAAAAACCACACTGTGCACCTTTCCCTCTACGCCCTACTGTGCGCCCGAACATTAGTTTACAGCAACATATGGAGTGTTTCTGCAAACGAAAGAATTGGCAATAAATATTTCATTTTGTTTGGCTGTTAACCCTTGCTTTGTCACTGGAAAAAAAATTATTAAAATGGAAAATTTGCCCAAAAATTGAAATTCATAAATTTCATCTCCATTTTCTAATAAATATGGTGGAACACCTAAAGGGTTAACAAAGTTTGTAAAATCAATTTTAAATACCTTGAGGCGTGTAGTTTCTTAGATGGGGTCACTTTTTTGGAGTTTCTACTCTAGGGGTACATCATTTGGCCCTGGATTTCGATCAGTGATTGTCAGCCAAAACCAGGAGTGAAGACTACACAGAGATACCATAAGGTATAAAGCAAAGATCTGCACCTGTTCTGTGCTTAGATTCCTGGGATACATATTTTAAATACACAGCATACCAATTTATAGCACAGATATGCACCCCACATGTTACCCTTTGCAATACATAGGTATAAATTTACAGCAAATCAGCTATAAAAGCTGCATGTAATAAGTTTTGGGGGTTTTGCGGCAATTATTTTTCCATTGCAATTTATGTCCCATGTAGTGCAATAGCCAAGCACAGCAGAATAGAGGATTGGATGAGCAGACATTTTTGCAACTTATATTTCAAAGTTTATTTCCTTTGCAAATATGTGGTAAGTTTAAACACTACTGTAAAGTCAGTAAGGAGTCTTCTAATCTGTTTTATTCAAATTCTAATGTTTTATTATATTTTATTCTGTGTTAATATATAATGCAACACCATCAGTATGGCATATTTAAAGTAAAGGATTTATATTTCAGCAATTAAAACTCGTTATTCTCCCAGTACAGGAGGTAGCACATTGGGTGAGACATTACAGTAAAATCCTGTTAATTCCCAAATCATATTTCATATTCTACAACACGTGCAACATGATCTTCAGTAAATTATGTTACTTTGTACCGCTCCAATTTTTATTCTCAAATGATTATTTATTATGCCTTAATATTTGGATTCAATGAGTGTTGGATTACAACACGTTTATTATGATAAGGATTGCTTTCTCCAAGTCATCTATAGCAACATATTGAGAATTATTGGATTTAGAAGTTTTTATTTGGTGTAACAATTTCAGTGTTTCCTGGAGTAAAGCTGGCCTTACACATTAGATCTATGTCAAGTCTTTGTAGATCACAAATCTCAGAGATTAGTTAGGCAGTTAGGTGCAGTCCCGCCATCAACTGTCTCTGCATCCTGAAGACAGAGACAGTTTAATGCAATGTTGAAGCAAGAAGCCATCAGTTCCCTCCGTCACCATTCATTCAGGCGTAACTCTCCTCTTGAGCAGACATGATGAAATTATGTAAATCGCACCCAATGGGCGAGTAAGGGTCCATTCACGTCTTTTGCGGCCTCATTGAATTTAATGGGTCCGCAACCATTCGGCAAAATTGTGGAAAGGATGCAGACCCTGAACTACAAACGTGTGAATGGACCCAAGGAGTGTACAGGCTAGGGAATGATGATCATTTCCCGGGACTATGCACTCTGGTACTCAGCTAAGCAGGCATTGATGGGGCATAACTATTGTGTGAGGGCACTAAGAGGTCATAGTTATTGTGTGGTAGGCACTAAAGGGTCATAACAACCGTGCGGAGGTACTAATGGGGCATCACTACTGTGTGGCACAAGGGGGGCATAACTATATATATATATATGTCTATATATATATATATATATATATATCACTGTATGGGGCCACAAATGGGACTGGGCTCAGAAGCTGTCTTACATTTAGACCTGGCACTGGATCTGCTAAAGTTATGGAGAGGCCTGTGCCACTTTATAACTTTGACGTATCCGCCAGTTTAGGGCTTTATTAAGACTGGTGTCTAAAATGCCGGTCTAAATAAATGTACCCCCAAGATATCTAAACTCTAGACATAAAATAGTAGCAGTGGAAAACAATTAAGGTAAAAATGTATTATGTAAAAGAACCTGCCAACAACATAAAAATTAAGTAAGGATGTCAGTATCCCATTCACAATGAGTTTTTATTGGGCCAATATGGACTCTCACTAGCAATAGTTTGGCTTCGACAGAAGTATTGGACTAAAATTTGATATATAATAACTATTTTGACCCTGCCCCCCCCCCCCAAAAAAAAACACTTTTGATGACATAATATCCTTAGATTTGCATTTAAAGAAACATTTCTTTGATTCTAACATGGGTATTCCAAGACATGTTTTTTTTTTTTTTATATGAATGGACAGGGGGAACAAAAGCTTTACAATTTAGCCCTCCACTTTACCTTTAACCATATCCTATTTACTCCCCTGGTTGCTCATGTGTGTCTTTTTCAACCATACTAACCATGTATCTAAGAAGCAAAGGTCTCCTACAATGGATGCTAGAAAGGGTAAAAGGCAGATGGAAGGGAGTAGCACATGACTATAGGAAAAGACTACATTAAATTTGTTTGTAGTCAAAACCAGGAGTGGATCCAAAAGAGAGGAAAATAGAAAAAGTTTATTTCTTTTTTGCCCACTGTTATGTTATAACAACACTTATCCACACATTACAGACATGATTTCACCCAAAGGTAAATAGGGTAGATATGTCATTTAACCACTATGGTGATTTTATGGTGCCTTTTTGACTTGGTCATCAAGGGGAGGGGAATTACATATATAAGTGAGATTCTGCTAGTCTCATTTTGTGTTATTCCATGTGCCTGCAGACATAACACCATTATTAACATGCTAGTTTTTTACATGTAGTATAAAGTGTAATTAGCCAAATCTAATTTTATACATTTTTTTTACAATATATGTAGCATGTGAGCAAAAACTCATCCATATTCATGACTAGTTTATAGCAACTAATCTGCATTTGCTATTTCAGGATCTCTGAGTGATTTCAAAAAGCACAGCAAGGGGCTTGACAGAAAGCAAACAAGATGTTTGGAACACAACCTAAATTCTTTACCCCTGGTCATGTCAAGCTACAGTTCAAGTTGTCTCCTGCTAGATGAAGCATGAATCTCGAGAGACAAGGCTACAGTGTTGTACCTAAAAGTAGGAAGCAATCCACACTCAATGTCATTCATGAAAAGCCTCAGAGGAAAGTCAACATTGCTTTCCAGCTTCCTTTCTTAAAGTAAGACGCACACTGGCATTCACAGTCACTTGTTCATTAAGTGACAGCTGTCATTGTACAGGAATTTGTGGCTTATTTAAAATTCTAAACACAAGAAGAAAATTTGAAGTAAAATAAATAAAAAAAATTAAAAATATAATGAAAGAATACAAAATCTAAGAATGCAAGAAATGCAAGAAAGAATAAAAAAAAAATCCTAAATGCAATTTGGTGCATTTAGTCTGCCAAGGGAGTGTTGCTTATAAGAAAAAGGGTATCTATGGTGCTAGGATTACAGGTCCTGCTCCTGTAATCTAGCAGGAGAAGGTTTGGCTCCTGGCTGTAAGATACATAGGAGTCCTGAGGAGACAGTGCCGGCAGGAGTGTACTGCATGATCGCAGGGAGGGAGAGCAGCAGCTTCCTCTATTGATCCTGGTGGTCACGTGACCACCAGGTGTCTAGGGCAGGAGCAGAGCTGCAGGGTCTAAGGAGACCCTGATCAGCTCTACCTACTATGTGTAATGTCCCAGAGAGCATTACATTTAGCTGTTTTACCCTGTAACTGGGGCTCAGTTTTAATGACCTCTTAGGGGACATTATGTGCCAAAAATAAATTAACATATAAAGTAAACAAAGAAAAAAAATGTCAAAATTAAAATGTTGTTAACCGTCGCCATAGTAGCCCTGTTCACTGAAACCTTTACATATTCTATAGCAAAACGATTGTCACAAAATACAGAATCCATTGCAATAATTAAAGCTATAATTAAAAAAATGACTTTTTAATAACTACCACATGCAAAAAAATCATTAAAGAATTGCCTGGAGATTCAGGCCTTTTTTAGGCCCGGTCACCTGAGGCACTGTGATAAATATGGGGCAGGTGTATATTTTTTATTTTACTTACTAATATAGCGGTGACATATTCCGAATCACTTTACAGACATCATCACTCACTGTTCCCAGTGTGGCTCACAATCTAAATTCTTTATCAATATTTCTTTGGAAAGGTCTACACAGCTTAAGTTTACACTATGTGTCATCCAAGGGCATACGTAGCTAGTAGTGTTGGGCGAGCATGGTTGGCCGAACACCAGTTTGGCTCCAGTATTGCTATGATTGGCACATTGCGGTGTTCGGCCGAATATCGCATGTGCTCAAGCGCGATGTTCAAGTCAGTGTATTTAAATAGAATTTAGCCTCTATTTCTGAAAGGTTTCTGGCGGGATTCAAACTCACAACCTTCTACATTACAGCACCGAATGTTAACCACTACACTATAGAGCTGCATGGCCAGTTAAAAAAAAAAAATATATATAATAATAATAATAATAATAATAATAATAATATGAGATTTCTGCTGTATAGGAGTATTCCTATACAGCAAAAGTCTCATTTTTTGGGGTGTCCCCAAGCACTGACTCCATATAAGGACATAGCTATATATAGAGTCAGAGTAGGGACTCCTAAGCCGAACTAGAGTCCCGACACCCTCCCCTCTTCAGAGCAGGGGGTGCATGATTTAATACTCGGGTTCTCCCATCGACTTCCATTGTGCTTGGGTGCTCTGTAGGTAGGTTCCTGCAACAGATCCTGAGCTTATTAGTAGAGATGAGTGAATTTCATGTTATGACATTTGTTCACGCTTCGTTTGGTGGTAAAAGCAGAATTGCGTTATGGATTCCGTTACCATGGACCATAATACAATTCTATGACGGAACGCATAACAGAAACTGGACGGATCCATTTTGCAGCCCATAGACTTCTATAATGATGGAATGAATAAGGGAATGCCTCTAAAGGCATTCCGTTATGCATTCAGTCATAGAATTGCATTATGGTCCATGGTAACAGAATCTATAGCGCAATTCTGCTTTTGGCACCAAACGAAGCGTGAACGAATTTCATAACATGAAATTTGCTCATCTCTAGTTGTAGACATTGATGTACAGTAGTACAAGCCTACTTGCACACAAAATTGTGACTTTTTGCGATTTTACACCACTGACTCCAGTGTGTGAACTGTGCTATGGTTCATTCACACAACCTTATTTATTTTATGGTCTGCAAAACCGTAAGGAAAAGATTCAGTAAAACGTATAATTTATTCATCTAAAACTCAGTTTTTTTAGGCATAGGAGTCATGTGGTTGGTGCTATAAAGTGATCGACGGTCATCCCGGTATGCTTAGTCATGCAGAGTTAGCTGTCAATCACTGAGTGGCACCGCCCACATGACTACTATGGATAAAGTGGGCAGAGTTTAAAATGTATAAATTACAAGTTTTATTGAATCTTTTCCTGTAAAACTACATATAAATCTGCTCAGCTTCTCCTACTCCATAACATGCTGCCTGCAGCTTGCCCTGCGTTGCATTTATGGTGACAGTTTCCCTTTAACATTTCAAAAAGCACCAAACATTAAATAAGTTGCTATGTTTGATAGATTTGGGATAAATAATAGCAATGCAGATTCAAGCAAAACTGAATTTTCTTCATAATAAATTCCAGAGTTTAACATTACATAGTTTCAAACCTTGGCAAGAAATCTTACTATTTTCTACTTTAAAAAACAGAAGCCGTTAATCTTACCATGGTTTTAACACAAGTTTTACTATGTGATTTTTTATTTCTCCTTTTAGTGTACATGAAAAATGTGGTTTAGTTGGTTATCTGAGCATTTTTTACTCAATGTGTCCTTGAGCATAAGTCAAAATCTTGCCACCAGATGGAGTTCAGATCATGTAACACTGCCAAATGCTATTTCACTAGCGTTATGTGTATTGCAGTGAGAATCATGGAAATCATCACTACATAGCAGACATCTCCGAGCATAAGCCCAGTGCACAACTATGAAAGATTAACTAATCATGCAGTGCCAATTTAATTTACTCCAAAATATTCTCATTATGGTTCTAAGTAGATATGTCAGACGTCAATGGAAATTCTCTTGTGTCTGTAGATTTGTAGAAGCATCACATATTGATATCATAGCATTACATGGCCACGGCTACTCTTCCTGCTGAAGAAATCTGATGCAGATCGCTCCGACAGGAAAAGTCATCTCCTGTTGTCAACTACTGAATATCTTCAATTTGTTCCTATAAAAGACGTTTGTCAACAGCTACAAAGTGAATTATACAGTTCTGTGCCCCTACCCCTCCTGCAGTGAAATGTCATACACACTTTACACACTAAAGGATGGATGAGGGACAGTAATATCATCTATGCTTTCAATAAGAGGCTCTGCAGCAGCTGAGGTGTTTAATGAGAAGTAATGTTACCTTCTATATATACTCTAAAAATATAAGGGGGCTAAATCCTGTGACCCACACAGCATGTCAGTGATCCAGTATTCTTGCCAAATTTCCAGAATTGTGAAGAAATGGAAACAACATTTTGTCTGTAATTAGAGATGAGTGAATTACTTTGTCAAGGGGTGCATTTCTTTGTAAATACTGGGTGCAATGACAAGGAGCGCTCCCTGTTACTGTACCCCTCAGATGCTGTGTTCATAGCTGATCGCTGCATCTGACAGCAATATTACAGTGCAACATAAAAAAATATATATATATATACTTAACTCATCCATTTTATCGCTCCGTGCACGTCATACATCACTGTGCAGGGAAGTGCATGTGAGATGTTCAATCAAGATGGCGGCGGACAGTTCTTCTCGCTCAAATGGATGAGGCAAGTATGATTTATTTTTATTTTTCTTTACTGCCATTGAGGGAAAATCCATTTGCTACCACAAAGAACAAAAAAATTCGGCTTTGCTGCAAATCAAATTTTCCCTGAAATTCGTATTGAATTCCACTTTGCGGAGTTCGATTCACTAAACGCTATCAGTAATCTATGAAAAGGATTGCATTTTTAATTTTTTTTCTAAAGCTATCAACATGACATGTTATTGTATATGCATTTATATAGAGAGCACTTTCACATCTTTCTACTATTTCAAGTCAAGTGAATGCAACAAATATGAACTATGATATCTCCTTCTCCTCTGACTGTTGCTTATGGAAATACTGCAACCTGTGCTTATGCCAGATCAGTAAGCTGACTGTCCAATTGCCAGTGCCTCCTCCATACAACAAGCAGGTTGGAATATATACTACACCTAAATGAATGCAGCCAATATAAAAAAATTATAAAAATGCCAAAATATGTTCTAAATATGCATATTGTACATACAGGTCACAGCGATTAATGGCATGTTTCAAATGATGGAGCTTAGCCTGAGCGTTAACTGATTTCTTATAGCAGTACATATAACACATTGGAATATAATAATGAAAAACTCAACTTTGAACCACATTTAAAATCCAGAGCAAAAAGCTAGCATTTTAACATGTCTTTTCAAAGTGTAAAACTAAGTCCCTTGTAAAACCCCTGAGAATACAGCTATTTCCCATTACCCATTATGCAGATACACACATTTGTTTCATGTAATGCTAGCAATGTATTTGACCCCTAACATAATAGCTAATAAATTTGGTAGTTATAAAGCCCAACATAACTCCCTCAGTACTATTAAAGCCCCAGAATGTGCCTCAGTCCCCCAGTAGTACTAATGCCACAAAAGCGCTCCCCAGCACTATAGACACCCGCATAGCATAGCAACCACACTGAATCCTGACCCATCAGTTCTGCGTTGCGTGAAAAATGCAGCATGTTCTATATTCAGAGTTTTTCACGCAGCCCTGGCCCCACATAAGTGAATGGGGCTTCAGTGAAAAACGCAAGCAAGTGCGGATACAATGTGTTTTTCACTGATGGTTTCTAGTAGATGTTGTTTGTAAACCTTAAGTTTTTAATTACACGCGTGAAAAAAACACATCAAAACGCATTGCACTTGTGCGGAAAAAACTGAGCAACTGAACGCAATTGCAGACAAAACTGACTGAACTTGCTTGCAAAATGGTGCGCGTTTCAATGAACGCACCCAGAACGCATCCGGACCTAATCCGTCACGCTCGTGTGAAAGAGGTTTTAGACATTATACACACTTGCCCCACAAGTCATTATTACACAAATGTTAGTTTTTATTATTAAAACTATTGCCCAGTTAGAGCATGTGCTCTTTAAGCTCTTTTATGTCTGCCTAAACTATACCATTTTGAATATACAGTGGATATAAAAAGTCTACACACCCCTGTTAAAATGTCAGGTTTCTGTGATGTAAAAACACGAGACAAAGATCAATCATTTCAGAACTTTTTCCACCTATAAACTGTACCAATTAATTAAAAAAAACTGAAATTTTTTTAGGTGGAGGGAAGAAAACAAAAAAAGCAAATATTCTGGTTGCATAAGTGTGCACACCCTCTTATAACTGGGGATGTAGCTGTGTTCAGAATTAAGAAATCACATTCAAGATCATGTTAAATAGGAGTCAGCATACACCTGCCATCATTTAAAGTGCCTCTGATTAACCCCAAATAAAGTTCAGCTGCTCTAGTTGGTCTTTCCTGAAATTTTCTTAGTCACATCCCATAGCAAAAGCCATGGTCCACAGAGAGCTTCCAAAGCATCAGAGGGATCTCATTGTTAAAAGGTATCAGTCAGGAGAAGGGTACAAAAGAATTTCCAAGGCATTAGATATACCATGGAACACAGTGAACACAGTCATCATCAAGTGGAGAAAACATGGCACAACAGTGACATTACCAAGAACTGGACGTCCCTCCAAGATTGATGAAAAGACTAGAAGAAAATTGGTCTGGGAGGCTACCAAGAGGCCTACAGCAACATTAAAGGAGCTGCAGGAATATCTGGCAAATACTAACTGTGTGGTACATGTGACAATAATCTCCTGTATTCTTCATATGTCTGGGCTATGGGGTAGAGTGGCAAGATAAAAGCCTTTTGTTACAAAGAAAACCATCCAAGCCAGGCTACATTTTGCAAAAACACATCTGAAGTCTCCCAAACGCTTGTAGGAAAAAGGTGTTATGGTCTGATGAAACCAAGGTTGAACTTTTTGGTCATAATTCCAAAAGATATGTTTGGCGCAAAAACAACACTGCACATCACCAAAAGAACACTATACCCACAGTGAAGCATGGCAGCATATGCTCTTTTATGTCTGCCTAAACTATACAATTTTGGATATAGAGGCGCTAGTACATTAGTGCATAAGCAATAGTAGGAACAGTCAGCGTAGCTATAGGCTCATGAGCCCTGGTCCAAGAGTTCACCTACCCTCAATACCGTTTCCTAACACCACCAGAACCCTGCACTCCCACCATGTCCAATGGCGAACTAAAATCTCACAGAGAAAATACATTTTAATCCAATAATACATTATAAACAAATAAACAAATCACTGACAGCATAGGCAGATTCCCAACCCACTTGAAGATTGTGATCAAGAAGGTTGTGGTTGGTTAAAATTCTTCATCTTCTAAAAAAGAGGGATAACATGGAAGAAGTTACAAACCTAGAGAACAATCCATTTGATAGTGTCTTCTAAAATTATGCCATCTTTAGTAATTTGTAGTAAATCAAAAACTATTGCGATCAAAAGTCAAAAAGAAATAGGAGAAAATAAAAAAAGTAAATAGGAAGTGAGATATAGTCAAGAGAGAAAGAAAAAAAAAGGTAAAAAGTAGAGTTGCACTAATCGAGCAGGTTAACTAATGTAGTGGTCAACAAACTATCAATAGACTTGTGAGCATGTATGGTGTCTGAGTAAAATCAAACTTGAGTTAATTCAGATGGGGCAGTTTTAGTTTATCAGCTTTTTTTTTAATCTCCAGCCAAAAAGAAGTAATTTGTGAGTAGGTCCACCAAATATGTGAAAGTGAACCTTCCTCTTGCTGGAATTTTCAACATATTTTTGGGATGCCTGGTTTAAGCATGTGCAGGAACACAAGAGTCTTATAACATCATAATTAATATGAGTTCACTTGGATGCAAATTAAGGATGCGAGAATCGAGTCCCCCTCCATGTACTGTTTCACAACTACAGCATAGCCTTCCAATCATTGTTCATCCTTTTAAAAAGGCTACCTAACATAACTAGTAGAGATGAGCAAATTTCTCACATATTAGATTCGGCTGGTTCGACAAATTTTCTGAATATTTTCTGCTTTGATCTGAATATATTTGCGATGAATAGTGATTAAAAAACGGGTGCAGAACACTGTGCCTTGCAGTAACACGCATAGGAAGAGTGCTAGGGTAGTGAAATAATACTGTCAGTGAGTATGACATGAAGATGACAGGCATAGAGAAAAAAGACAATGCAACAGCACTCTGCAAACCAGATAAAGTACAATAATGCCATAGTAAAAAAAAAATATTCAAGTGCTAATGCTATGCTTATTTATAAAGTGAGATGCTTGGCAAAAGCATTTTGTACAAAACCATATGAGCCCATCTGCCAAATGTCAAGGCAATCTTTGTAAGATAGGAACCTAACACTAAATACTACCTGTTATGTGCCATAATGGCCGCCTTACAGCTGCTACACAGACCGGATCCGTTGTGCGTTAATGATGAGCGGGAGGTGCCATATTCGATTTTGCGATATTTCGCGAATATTCGATTGAATATTCGTGTTATATTCGTTGAAATCGAATATTCGTAATTTTTCCAATTATCGCGAATAATATGAGATTTAATTAATCGCGTATTGCGATTTTTTTCTTTTAATAGTATAAGGCAACGGTATTTTACGAAATTTTGTAATATTGCTCTAACTTCGTCTTTTAGAATATGACGAATATTCTAAAAGACGAAGTTAGAGCAATATTACGAAATTTTGTAAAATACACATATAGATTGTAATTTAGCTAATATAGTGCTATAATCTTTTTTTTCTATTTTTTTTTGCCTTTTCTGAACTTAAGTTTTGTAAAATATGTTCACTTAAAAAAAATACTATAGCAGTATATTAGCTAAATTACAGTCTATATGTGTATTTTACAAAATTTCGTAATATTGCTCTAACTTCGTCTTTTAGAATATTCGTCATATTCTAATAGACGAAGTTAGAGCAATATTACGAAATTTCGTAAAATACCGTTGCCTTATACTATTAAAAGAAAAAAATCGCAATACGCGATTAATTAATTCGTCATATTCTAAAAGACGAGGTAAGAGCAATATTACGAATATTCTAAAAGACAAAGTTATAGCAATATTAAGATTTTACGTAAAAAGTTGAAATCGCAATTCGATTATTATAACTTGAATTAATCGAATTGCGATTTCAACTTGGACCTGGTTTACTATGGTTGCTGCTATATTCCATATTCGTTAATTCTAGCCTAATATGGAATATAGCAGTGCCAAGTTGAAATCACAATGCGATTACTTTGAGTTATATTAATCACATTGCGATTTCAACTTGGACCTGGTTTACTATGGTTGGCTTCAATGGCTTGGTAGAATTAGCTAATATGACAAATGTATTCGTCATATTCCACAAAACGAATATACAAATGTATTTGTCATATTCCACAAAACGAAGATATTCTCCATCTTCGTTTTAGCTACCTATTCATCAACTTCGCGAATTCTAGCAATCATATAGGAAAGTTGACTATAGAGACAGCTAAGTTTAATTCTCTATGCAATTATATTACTTAGCTTTTTAAAAAAAAAAAAAATAGAATAATTATAATACCTGATAAATATTATAATTAATTATTCTATTTATAAAAAAAAAAAAAGCTAAGTAATATAATCGCATAGCGAATTCAACTTAGCTGTCTCTATAGTCAACTTTCCTATATGATTGCTAGAATTCACGAGGTTGATGAATAGATAGCTAAAATGAAGATGGAGAATATCTTCGTTTTGTGGAATATGACGAATACATTCGTATATTCGTTTTGTGGAATATGACGAATACATTCGTCATATTTGCTAATTCTACCAAGCCATTGAAGCCAACCATAGTAAACCAGGTTCAAGTTGAAATCGCAATGCAATTAATATAACTCGAAGTAATCACATTGCGATTTCAACTTAGTAATGCTATATTCCATGCTCATGGAAACGTCTCCATATACTAGAATGTACTGTTGGATTTGAGAATTAAGTTGAAATCGCAATTCGATTATTTCAAGTTATAATAATCGAATTGCGATTTCAACTTAGCACTGCTATATTCCATATTAGGCTAGAATTAACGAATATGGAATATAGCAGTGTTAAGTTGAAATCGCAATTCGATTATTATAACTTGAAATAATCGAATTGCGATTTCAACGTAATTCTCAAATCCCACAGTACATTCTAGTATATGGAGACGTTCCCATGGTGATGGGGACGCTCCATGAGCACGGAAGTCGGCAGAAGCGGCAACGGGCACTGACTGGTGAATTAAAAAAATATATAGAAAAAAAAAATGAATATTCGATTTTGCGAATATATAGCACTATATTCTAAATATTCGCAAAATCTCGATATTCGAGAAAAAAATTCGCAATTCGAATATTTGCGCTCAGCAATATTGTGCGTCTCATTTTTCCTTCTTTCTGACCGATCAAAAAAAAAGTCAAATAAATGGTGATTTCAAGAAGGCCAAACAAGGACAATAGCAAACCCGTCAGAGTGGGGAGGGTGGTAACAGCATGAGAAGTCCAAAGAGTGGCCATAGGACATAGTAATGAGGTGGAAGCAGCATGAGGAGACCACCAAGTGGCACAATGACGGGGTCTGGAGGTGGTGGCAGCATCAGGAGGCCACAGAGTGTGGAGGTGACAGCAGCAGTATGATTAGGCCGCATAGTGGCACGGTGACATAGTGTGAAGATGGCAGCATCAGAAGGTCACAGAGTGGCAAGGTGACATAGTGTGGAGATTGTAGCAACAGCAGTAGCATGATACCACAGAGTGGCATGGTGACATAGTGTGGGCATGGCTGAATCAGCAGGCCCTAGAGTGGCAAGGTGACATATGGGGTTAACATACATTGTTTATGAGACATGTTATCTAAACTAAATGCAACTAAATGCATTAAGCAATTGCTTTTCAATGGCTTTTGTTTCAAGATAACGCGATGAGTTAAGAAATTTGAGTTAGGAATGTGTGTTACCCCTGCTACATCTGTAGTGTGGAGATGGCAGCAACAGCAGCATGATACCACAGAGTGGCATTGCTAGGTTAAAACATTCAGGGCCTGGGCCCCTGATGTTTTGTCCATGGGCGTAGCTATAGGGGGTGCAGAGGTAGCAGTCGCTACCGGGCCCAGGAGCCTGAGGGGGCCCAAAGACCCTTGTGCCACATAAGAAGACACACAATGCACTGAGGGAAGGGGGGCCCAAGCTGAACTCTTGCACCAGGGCCCATGAACCATTAGCTACGCCCCTGGTTTTGTCCCAGTCTCCGAATGTCCTGCCTGCTAGATACAACTGTTATGCCATTCACAGGACAGCAATACAATTGAATCTAATGCGGTGGAAGAGCTGAAGGATCTGTGGTGACAACACTGGTCATGTGACCAGTAAAACAGTCAGTGGTTGAGAAGGACCTGCGATGATGTCACCATCATGTGACCAGTGCAGGAGAGGGCAGCAGTGAAGAGGGGAAGAAGCTGAGGTCATGTCTGCTACATCAGAGAGGTAAGTGAAGGGAGAGGCAGAGCAATGCTGTGAGTTGTGGTTATTTAACTGGGACTTTATGTTAGGACTAAAGGGAGGGATGTTATTTTACATGGAACTGTGTGTTGGAGGTGGCTGAGGAGGGGGTCATGTTATTTACATGAGACTGCATTTTGATAGTGGCTGTAGGAAGGAGTGATGCTATTTACATAGGACTGTATGTTGGAGGGGGCTGGGGCAGGGTGATGTTATTTACATGGGACTGTATGATGGATACGGCTGTGGGAGGGAGTGATAATATTTACATGGGACTGAATGTTACAGGGGTCTGAGGGAGGGAGTGATGTTATTTACATGGGATTGAATATTCAGGGGCGATGTTATTTACGTCGGACTGTATATTGAAGGGGGCTGGTGGGGGGTAATGATGTCATTTACATGGGACTGAATGTTCAGGGGGTGATTTTAAAATGGGAGTGCATGTTGGAGGTATCTGGGGTGGTATTATTTACTTGGGACTGTATGTTGAAGGCGGCTGGGAAGGAGGTGATGTTATTTACATGAGACTGTATTATGGAGGGGGCTGCAGATAGAGAGGGATGCTATTTACATGGGACTGTATTATGGAGGGGGCTGTAGATAGAGAGGTATGTTATTTACATAGGACTGTATATTGGAGGGGGCTAGAGAGATGGTGTGATGTTATTTACATGGGACTGTATGGCTGAGGGAGGGTAACAGTATTATTTACATGGGACTGTATGGTGGAGGCGGGAATATAACAACAGGGGGCATAGCAAATCCAAGGGACATTATAGGCGTTCTTATTGCTACTGAGGGCTCTATAGGAGGGACTTATAGATCTGCCTTATTTCTTCTAAGAGTACTATGGTGGGCCTTATTACTACTGAGGGGTCTGTAGAGAGCTTTATTACTACTGGGGGAACAATAGGGGGCCTAATTTGTACTGGGGGCTCTGTGAGGGTATTATTAATACTGGAGGGTTCTTCTACTAATGGGGGCACTCTTGGGAGCATTATCATGGTAACGGGCACTGTAGGGGGCAGTATTACTATGGGGGCACTAATTTTTCTTCAGGATAGTATCTGAGGGTATTGGGGGCACAGTGAGCAGCAGAACAACACTGTTGGGACTCCAGGTTGGGGATGATAATAGAAATGTGAAGAAGCTAAGATGTCTGTGTGTCACACTCTGCAGAGAAGAGGCGGCTGAGAGAAGTTGTACGTACCGGATGGAGAAGATGACGACAGAAAAGATCTAGATCTATCCGTGGAGACGTCATCTGGGAGGCCCTGGATGTGAGAGGTATGAGCTGCTGTATAGCAAATACAGCAAAATGCGGTGTGTGGGGGGAGGGGGGACGACTTAGAGAACTGGGCCATATTCATTGGGGCTTGGGCCCCAGATCTTTTGAGACCCTAGCAACGCCCCTAGTGCAAGGTGACATAGTGTGACATGGCAGCATCAGGAGGCCACAAAGTGGCACGGTGACATAGTGTGGACATGGCAGCAACAGCAGCAGCAGCATAAAACCACAGAGTGGCACGGTGACACAGTGTGGAGATGGATGATCTAATCTGATGCATCAGGCATTGGTGGGTGGACAGGCGAGTTCTTCTTGAGGTAACTATGGCCCCCGTCGCACTAAACACCCGCTCTGATCCCACACTACAGGACAGCTTTTCCAGGGCAAACTCGGCCAGTTGCGACCACAAATCCATTTTGGCTGCCCAGTAGTCCAGCGGATCTTCCATGACGGCGGGCAGGTTGCTGTCGAAGTAGGCCACCACCTTCTGGTTCAGGTCCTGCTCCAGGTCTACCTGCTGCTGGTGAGTAGTTTCTTCACTATGCGGGTGAAGAAAGCTGTTCATCAGCGACTCTAGACTCAAGCTACTGGTGCTGCTGTCACTTACGACAAAGTCAAAGATCCAGTCAACCTATTAAGAACGGCTGTGTTGCTGGTCAAGACACGACCGCTATCTGACATGTGGACCTGAGGCCTCGGGAAGAAACCCCTGCTCCCACTCCCCCTTAATCTGCTGCGACCTGTGCCTGCGTCAGAATCATTTACGCCTCTGACACTTCCCTGTGCAGGGCCTGGCACTTCTCTGTCTGACATGCGTTTAGCTGAACTAAATAAATTAAAAGCAAATTAAAACACCCTAAAAGCACCAAATATATTTTTCTTTTTTTTACTGAGATAGGCAACTAAAGGATTTGAAATTGGCATAGAAACTATTTAAGCGTAAATAACACCAAATGTGAACTGTGTCTATTTTTCTCGTATTGTAGTGAAATATGACAAGAAGCACTTAGCACAAATAACAGCAAATATGAACTTATTCTATTTTTCTCTAGAAATGTAGCAAAAAATTATTTTAGTGCAAATAACAAAAGTGATTTTCGTAAATATTTCTCGTATTGTATTGAAAAAGGCCACTAAATGATATCAGCACATTTAAAAGCAAAAGTGACCTGTGTGTATATTTATCTTTTTCCACAGATAAAAGCCACTAAAGGCTTTTCAACATAGCACTTGCTCCCCAATAACTAATTGCTGGAATGACAGAGCTGTATTATGAGACTATCTGGATCCCCAAGTAATGTTTCCCTGCACTTTTTTTCACAATGAGGATTTTCCTTTGACTCTCCCTAGCATCTGCACACATCTCTCCCTACCTGTGAAATGATTCCTCTCACTATCCTTCACTTTTTTTTTTTTTTTAAACAATTAGTTTTTCTTTCACTCTCCCTAGCGCCTGCATACACGTCTGTCCCTGAACAAAGTACGATAGTGAATGGCAGACTCTAAGATGACCGCTGTATTTATAGGGCTGTTACATCACCAGGCTGGCTCACTGCTGATTGGCTGCATGCATGGCATTATGGGTCATCCCGCCTTCCCAGAGTTCCTTCCCCCATGTCCTCACATGAATAGCCGCCATTGTATCCGGATAGCCGCCATGTTAGGAAAAATTTAGATTTGTTACCACAAAGCACGAGGAAATTCACATTTGTTCAGAATCAAATTTTTCCTGAAATTTGGAATGAATTCAACTTTGTCAGCTTCAATTCGCTCAACTCTAATAACTAGTATAGCTAAGCCAACCTAACCTCTGCAATTAGCTCTTCCAGGATAATTTAAAGACGTTTGCATTCACTAAATCCATGAGAATTATCCAGGATAAAATGTTTGTCAAATTCGCTCAGGGTTATCTGCAATTCCTCTTCCCTTGCTTATAAAGTTAATTGTGGGGAATCCATTAATAGAAGGGACATGCATAAGAATGAAAGGAGATGGCAAGGGAGAGGAGATTTCAAAATAAATTGTTACAGCCAAAAAGACGTTCTATTAGTTTTAGGCCTCTTGCACATGAACATTTTTTTTTTCCCGTTTGCGTTCCATTTTCTGTGTTCCATATTGGGACTGTATACGGAACCATTCATTATAATGGATCCACCCAAAAAACTGAAGGTACTCAATATGCCTTCCGTTTCCGTATTTCCGTTCAAATATAGAACATGTCTATTATTACTATTATTGTCTGCATAATGGACAAGAATAGTACTGTTCTATTAGGGGCCAGCTGTTCCACAAAAAACGGAATGCACACGGACGTCATCTGTATTTTATGCGGATCCATTTTTTGCGGACCGCAAAATACTTAAAAAGCCATATGGTCGTGTGCAAGAGGCATTAGAGGGAAGTCAAAATCTACTGAGGTTTCTCTGGAAATAAAGCTTTTGTATGGAGTAGCCGACTGTATAGGGGGAGTGTGATTCAGGAAGTCTCACTAAGGTGTTCCTTTATCTGTACACCACGATCCTGCTGTCTGATCCAGCAGATAATTCCAGGAATCGGACGGACACAAACCGCAGCATGCAGAGGTTCATGTCTGACCAATTCTCTGCATTTTTGCCGGATCCGACAGCCTACTGGAATTTACGCCTTAGTTCCTGTCGTACGGTAACTTCCAAGAGGTTTGGCTTTTGAAGACTTCATGATATTAGAAAGAGACAATGTCTGATTACACCTCAAGGGCTTGTGGGTATCTCCAAAATGGGTCTATTCTGCTCTGTCACCACTGTGAAGAAGGCCATAGATTTCTAATAGGGATAAACCCTTTAAGGGTTCAGGGACAGTCTCTCTATGATGATAGTACAAACCCTTTACACTCTTTGTGCCACATTAGTGTCCCTTAAATCAGCACTGTTTCAGGTATTCTTCAGTATGGCTACATGGAAAACGTTTGCACAGAATGTCTATGCATGAAATAAGAGGCTTGCAGAGATAGAGAATGGTCCAACACATATTGGTATACTACTATACTATGGTTGCAATTTTACAGCTCCATATAACTCGGAGATTGTGTTGGGTAATGCTTGTGTGAGTGAGCCTTTAAAATTGAAGCAACTGCATGCACTTTTCATGTACTGACATAGCCAATAATATTAAAAACCAAAATAAAAAAAATTATATCAGCAATAACATGTATGCAGTTTCTCAATAAAACTGACAATTCTATTCCTTTGCAACCTTCAGTATCGAGGGGAAGTGTGATTACAGTGTAATATTCAAATAAAGCAACCTATGCAGGGGATAATAAGTATAATCAATCACTGATCACATTTCATGTATTTCAGGATACACTAATAATATATTTTGGACACAAAAAAAAATGAACTTCAGCCAAGCAAGGAAATGAATATTGCAGTTTGCTAAATGTGGAACGTATTTATACAACAGCTCGATAAAGACAGGCAAAATTAAAGTTTTATAGAACACAAAGGAAAACTAAGCAAATACATTTTCCAATTTCACCATATATAGAGAGTTAAAAAATTTGCCGATCGTAACATTGTTCACAAATCAGGTATTATATATATATTATGTTAGACATGAGCAAATCAATTCTAAACCAATTCTAAGGTTTGTCTGTTCGTTTCAGATGAATCCCGGAAAATAACTCCAGAGGATGGAGGATCATGTGACACTAGGACAATGTGGGGGAAGGACTTGCCCTGATTGTCTCAGAGACTACCAGAGACAAACCAGGGTCAGGACTGCTGAGAACATGGTTGAACACCATACTGTGTTCAGCTAGCAGCCTAAATGGATCTTTTGTAGCAGTGTGTGATAAAAGAAGCCACTAATCTAGTGTAATAAGGATATTATAAGGAGAATATAGGCGACAATAGGGAGATATATTTGGGCATATTTTAGAGTTTGATGAGAGAAAATGAGAGAGTGAGGGAACGGTCACTGTCCCATTTTTTTTTATGCAACTTGCTGGCAACTAGTTCTGCATGGAAAAAAAACAAAAAAACACATGAGAGAAAATAATATTTTTCTGTATGAACAACCAGAAAGCTTTTTTTTGTTGTTGTAAAATGTAGTTTCTACAGTTCATATGCCAGCACCACAATAGAACACAATCTGCTGCAAACAGAAAAAAATTTAATAAAAATAACAGCTTAAATGTACCATTTGTAATTGGGCATTTCGGAGCATTACTATGTGTTACAGAATGAGTTACTACAAAAACTGCATTGTTATACCCATGTTAGTGAACATATTTTATTACTGCAATCTATTGTATAGTTTAGGTCTGTTCCACATTTGAGGTAAACAGATCAGACAGGGTGTTCTGGTTGGGAACAGCCTGCCGGATCCATGAATACCGGGTGTTACCTAGAGACCGTGCGACCCCATTCACTATAATGGAGACCGGCAGAGTTTCAGCCCACCTGGCCCAGTTGCTGCACTACCACTTAGTGGATTCTTCTGCCTATAAGGAATTGATAGTGTGTATCTGCACCTAGCTGTGCTGGAAGGTACTTAGCCAACATTATTTCTTTCAAAAAGCCATCCCTGTCTTGTACGCTAATGTTGCTGAGAACATAAGGCACTCCTTGCAATTCTTACTGTGCGACAAGGTGCATGCCATGGTGGACACCAGGAGCAGCTGTTATGAGCAAGTACAGAGCATGTCTTTAACAGCCCACAAGGTCAATGTTTTTGTTGGCACAGGGGAGGCAGCACTTATCAGTCTCCTTCACATCCTCCTCCATGGACCTTCTCCCATCCCCAACTGAAACAGAGCAGAATACATATATTATAAGAGGAATGGGAGTGGCAAAGCTAAGCATTGTCATGCCATGTCAGCCTGGCAAAAGTAGCCACACATTGAATGATTAACGTGCATCATGCAGCAAACATGCCCCTGGCTGTCTCCCTGCCAAATTCAAAAAGGCAAGGCGATTAGATCAATGGCAGGAACATCCTGGCCATGCTGCATGGCGCACATGCTTGAGGACGAGGCTGATGATCACACTGTACTGGTGCTGCTCCAAACTAAAAGGGAGACTTTTTCCAGGCTTATTCAACTTCATAACAAGCCACTATTTCTTCTGACAAAATAACATTTGTGTGTGTGTGTATATATACAGTACAGACCAAAAGTTTGGACACACCTTCTCAAAGAGTTTTCTTTATTTTCATGACTATGAAAATTGTAGATTCACACTGAAGGCATCAAAACTATGAATTAACACATGTGGAATTATATACATAACAAAAAACTGTGAAACAACTAAAAATATGTCATATTCTAGGTTCTTCAAAGTAGCCACCTTTTCCTTTGATTACTGTTTTGCACACTCTTGGCATTCTCTTGATGAGCTTCAAGAGGTAGTCACCTGAAATGGTTTTGACTTTACAGGTGTGACCTGTCAGGTTTAATAAGTGGGATTTCTTGCCTTATAAATGGGGTTGGGCTTGGGACCATCAGTTGCGTTGTGGAGAAGTCAGGTGGATACACAGCTGATAGTCCTACTGAATAGACTGTTAGAATTTGTATTATGGCAAGAAAAAAAGCAGCTAAGTAAAGATAAATGAGTGGCCATCATTACTTTAAGAAATTAAGGTCAGTCAAAATTGGGAAAACTTTGAAAGTGTCTGGAAGTGCAGTCACAAAAACCATCAAGTGCTACAAAGAAACTGGCTCACATGCGGACCGCACCTGGAAAAGAAGACCAAGTGTCACCTCTGCTGCGGAGGATAAGTTCATTCGAGTCACCAGCCTCAGAAATTGCAGGTTAACAGCAGCTCAGATTAGAGACCAGGTCAGTGCCACACAGAGTTCTAGCAGCAGACACATCTCTAGAACAACTGTTAAGAGGAGACTGTGTGAATCAGGCCTTCATGGTAGAATATCTGCTAGCAAACCACTGCTAAGGACAGGCAACAAGCAGAAGAGACTTGTTTGGGCTAAAGAACACAAGGAATAGACATTAGACCATTAGTCACTCAGAATTGAGAAAGCTCGTTGGAAGAACGAGTGAAACGTTTTCAAGAAATCTACAGTAAGTCCAGTTGCCTTGATTTATTCTTTACAGATATACAGTTACAATACACTAACTAGGTCCACAATGAAACATGGCTTTTCAGCAACATGTACAATAAGATGGTGGATAGTGATAGACGAACATTGGCCGGGACGGTTCGCGAACGCGAATGCGAGTTCAACTGTTCGCAAACCGTATGTTCGCAGCGGGCCCCATAGACTTGAATGGCAGGCGAACCTGAAAAACCTTCAGGTCATATTTGCAGCCACCAGATACTTACTAGAAGTGCACAAATAGTCCCACAACATGGACAGTGACATACCAGATGTATTATTTAAATTTGCAATCTCCATTCATTTTTTTTTTCAATGCAAAATATTGGCATTGTAATTTTCACACACGCGCAAAATAGGCGCGACCTACTACAGTAACTGGTTTCCACCCGACCGAAGTTGGATGGAATCAGAAAAGATGTTTGGCAACAATTTTTCTCAACGTTGAGGAAGAACTCTTCACTGTAAGTAATTTGACATTAAAGCAGTGTATTTGACTACATTTCACATGCATGTTAGAAAAATCGCTGTATATGCAGATAGTGTGTTTAAAAAAAAGTGCCATTGTGAAAATCCCTAATGATACAATTTTTTGGGGGGCGGTACATAACTTCACATTTTATAAGGTCTCATGAGATATTAGTGATTGGTGCACTAAGTATTGTTGTGAGAACTTGCCAGTACAGGCCCCAAAAATTAGCCAAAAGGCATTCACCTGACAGCCCACAACTTTGAAGGATTCTGTGGCTGGAGGGACATTAGGCGGTCACAGGATAAAAATGTAACTGTCAGCCAGTATAGGCCCCAAAAATTAGGCCTTCAACAGACATAAAAGGCCTTTTATGCCACTTTATTTACCTAAGACAGGGACCATTATTTGTTCTGGGTGGTGGCGGATATTTGTGGGCTGTCATGAGGAAATTCAATCAAACGCGGTCGACTCATCACATGTGTTGAATTCCTCCGAGTTTCATGCCTCATTTATTTTTAGAAATGTGAGGTAGTCCACACTGTCGTGAGCCAGGCGAGTGTGCTTATCCTCACGATACCCCCTGCTGCACTGAACGTCCTTTTGGACCAGTAGAAATTATTGGTTCCAATAGTGTTTGTCACTCAGTGTAGATGCGGTAACGCAGCAAAACCACAAACAAATGCTGCACTACCTAAATGCACTATATAGAAAGTATATTATTGGTATATAACACCCCTGCTTCAATCAGTTTTTTTTTTTGGGGGGGGACTGGTATATCACACTAGTAGAAATTATTGGTTCCAATAGCATTTGGCATTCTGTGTAGCTGCAGTACCGCAGCAGAACCGCACACAACTGCTGCACAATACAATTGGACTAATAATATACTTTCTATGTTAGAAAGTATATTCTAAGTATATTACACCCCTCAGTATGTCACACCTATTGATAGCACACTTATACCAGTTCTTAAAAAGACTTTTGTGGCCCTATTAGCTAGCGTTTGGTGTCCCTAACAGTCTGTCCCTGCTCCACACAGCAACCTCTCCTTACACTGGCAAAAGACTAAATGTAAAATGGCAGCCAGATCATGTTTATTTAAAAAGGAAGGGGGTATGTCCATGTGCTGAAACATCTCAATTGGCTGTCCAGTACCACCTGATGGATGTGTCATGGGTCAAAGTTCTTCACAATGTAAAATAATATGGCGGGTGCGAATATCGCCATATGTTTGCATGTTCGGTGAATCGCTAACACGCAAAGTTTGCCGCCAAACGACCACCGGGCGAAAAGCAAGGCTATCTCTAATGGTGGACTCATCAATGGTTTAATGGTCAGTGAGTATCATGAACAATTGTTGTTATGCTAAGATTGCTGTGGTATATGTTTCAGTACAGATGTGGCAGAACTAAATCCGTGAAGTCCTATGAAAACATTGCAATTAATACAGCACTTTGTGGTATGACTACTTAAAAATTACAAACTGAGCTTTGTTCCATCTATTCATTGTGTTCATTCAACAGAGGATACAAAATCAGTTAAAGGCTGTGGACGTCTTGGCCAGATCATTCAAATTATTGGCAAACTGTATCTATATCAGATCAAAAAGGAAGAGACATAAGGGAGATTTATTTTTGCACTATGCCAGTTGCAAATCTAGAGTTTGCAACTTTTTAAACACTATTAAAACCCACTTTAGTAGCAATTAGTGTTTTTACAATGACATCAACACCTTCCAATATGGGGCATAATGAGAGAGTGGCATTTATGATAATTTGTATCATAAATGTTTTACATACACTCGAATATTAAAATAAAAAATATACACTTTTCTAAGTAAATCCAGCATGTGGGACACTGACGCTGGGTTCACACCTGAGCGTTCGCGATGGAGCGCTCTGTATGCGCGATTGTACCGGCGTTTGCAATCGCGCATACAGAGACAAGCGAACGCCCATTGTTGCGCGTTCCCGAAAGTCTATGTACGGGAACGCGTGACAAGACGCCCCAAAGAAGCTCATGTACTTCTTGGGGCGTCGGGCGTTTTACAGCGCGATCGTACACGCTGTAAAACGCCCAGGTGAGAACCATGCCGATAGGGAAGCATTGGTTTCTCCTTGTTGAGCGTTTTACAGCGAGTTCCTAAAACGCTCAGGTGTGAACCCAGCCTAAATCTCCAGCCTGACCCAAGGTTTTGACTAGAGATGAGCAAATTTCATATTTTGAAATTCGTTTGCGATTCATTTACTGGTAAAAGCAGAAATGCATTATGGATTCTGTTACCATGGACCGTAATGCAATTCTATGATTGACTGCATAACGAAATGCCTTTAGAAGCAGTTATTCATTCCATCATAATAGAAGTCTATGGGCTGCAAAACGGATCCATCCTTTTTCCGATATGCAGGAGAGGACTTCCCTGCATAACGGAAACTGAAAGGATCCAATTTTCAGTCCATAAACTTCTATTATGACGGAATGAATAATGCAATGCCTCTAAAAGCATTCCGTTATGCATTCAGTCATAGAATTGCGTTAAGGTCCGTGGTAACAGAATCCTTGTCCAGGATTTTTAATTACCTCAGACAGCTACCATAATGTAACATCACAACTTAACAGATGTGATCTTTCCATCCAATAAGACTAGGGATTCCCTAGGTTATCCACTTTAATGGGGATACGCTAATTGCATATCAATCACATGGGTAAAAATATTCAATTACCCAAAATCCAGACAGATATTAAATATGAGTTTGCCTGTTGAGATATTGAGTTAATAGGGTAGGGTGTGTGTGTGAAGACTCAAGAGGAAGATAACACTTCTCACAGTTGAGCATAGCATATCGGAACAGCATGTGTATGGAGTTTGCACATGATCCACTTTGCCCGACTTTCCATCAGGTACCGTGGTGGGTAGAATGACATGAACAATTGAATTCCTGTAAAGGAACATCTGTTATATACACCAGAATTGAGTTTCAAATGTGTGCAGTGTGTAATGGATTTCTGCAAGACTCATTCAGATAAATGAGACCATCATTATAGGTGCCACCTTTAAGGTTCATTCACAAGACAGTGTTCAACCCAGAAAACACGGGTCATGTGCCGACCATGGCAACCCTCATCTGAACTGAAGGGTTTCATGATGCAGTGGATTCCTTTCTGATCATGGGTCTTGGTACTGGACTCATGATGATATGAGTGCAGTACAATAGACCATTGATCCGATAGGAACTGACTGTATCACAAAACACCACGAGGCAGTCTCGGGTCAGTACCACGGAGACAACTGCAGCAGTAAAGTTACAGCACACCCCTTGAGAAAAGATACATCTACCAAATGCCAGTTGGAAATAAATCTAGTAGAGCAATCAGAGCAATTAATGGGATGAGCAATGAATCCATGTGAGGTACAGGGCTGGTTCTAGTGTTGCTAGAAAGAGATCGCCATGCACTACTGTATATTATGTCTGATTTTCATTTTTAACTTCAATCATGGAATAACCCCTTTAAGAAGAGCCTATGCCTCCACTAAGTTGCATGCAGTGGCGTACCGCCAATAGAGACAGGGTACACCACTGCTATGGGGCCCGCGGCACCGGAGCGCTCGGAAGGCCCCACCCCCTCCATTTATTTTAGCCAAGTAGTAAGCAGTACTAGTACAATTATCAAACACACACTGTGGGCGGCGCAGGGACCACGGCACTTGCCTTTGATCGGCGGGCCCCCCCTCCTCCTCCCTCCCCCTCCCCTATTAACCTGCTCATCATGCTGCCTCACTTGATTCTCCCGCCCGGCCAGCCTGCAGGTGTGTTCTAATTTTCACACTGGCCAATCAGCGCAAGTCAGCAGCACAAAGAGGCAGCTGCTGATTGGCCAGTGTTTGCGGGCATCAGGGACGGGCGCCGGACATACACTGTCTGTACATATTCATTCTCTCTCTGACTTGAGCGAGGAGTGAAGTAGGCCGCTGCCTGGCTGCACCCTGCATCGATCCCAGCCCCAGACTGAAGGACTGCCTGCCCGCTCCGGTTGCTGCCGGACTGCCGGTGGTTTGTTATATTGGGAAGGGTCCCCAGCCAGGAATGGGATGGATAGATAGGTTAATGCAGGCTGCAGCATTGCCAGGCAGCAGCAAGATAACTCATAAGGAGGGGGGCCCATAGAGAACAGTCTGCTTTCCTCCTACTCTGTCCTGTATGAGCCTCCCCCCCTGAATCCTCTATGAGCCCCCCTAATGCCCCCATTACCCCAAAATGTCCAGGGGAGAAAAGGAGGAGGAGGAAAGCACACTGTCCTCTATGAACCCCCTCCCCGAGTCCTCTATGAGCCCCCAACCCCTAATGACCTCCAAAATGCCAGGGGGAGAGGAGTAGAAGAAAAGCACACTGTCCTGAGCATTTTGAGGGGCATTAAGGGTTTGGGGGGCTCATAGAGGACAGTCTGCTTTCCTCCTACTCTGTCCTATATGAGCCTTCCCCCCTGAATCCTCTATGAGCCCCCCTTATGCCCCCATTACCCCAAAATTCTCAGGGGGAAGGAGGAGTAGGAGACAAGCACACTGTTCTGAGTTTCTCCGCCTCCCCTGAGTCCTCTATGAGCCTCCTGCCTCCCAACCCCTAATGCCCCCATTACTCCAAAATGCCCAGGGGGGAGAGGAGTAGAAGGAAAGCACACTGTCCTGAACATTTTGGGGGACATTAAGGGTTTGGGGGGCTCATACTGGACAGTGTGCTCTCCTACTCCTCCCTCCCGGGCATTTTGGGGGGCATTAGGGATTCTTTAATGGGGGTGTGGCATGGGAGGAGCCAGGACAGGAGGTGGGATGGGCCAGGGTGGGTAGTGGGCGGGGTTAGGGGGCCCAATTCAGATGCTTGCTATGGGTCCCAGTGATTTTTATGTACGCCCCTGGTTGCATTATAGGCATCTCACTAAGCCAGCCAGAATCCTTCTCTATGCTGATGAAGGGCAAACACCACAACACTGTCTACAGATGGATATATGACTTAACTATTTTCCCTTGTGTTCAAAAGCATGATAAAATGTTTGACATTGACTCTGAGGGAGCCACTTCCAGAATGTGGCACTGGCAAGACAGTTACCTTTCTCTGGGAGATACTTCTTTGCATAAAATGTGCATTAGGAGAGAATATATTGTGAATGCATTCTACCATGTCAAGACAGTTATTACCCATAAAACAAACAAGAAAGGCAATAATTTAGTTATTCTAATATCTCTCCATCTACTAACATAATAAATAGTCTCTCAAGACAATGCCTTTCCAGTGAGAGAGATTAAGTGACAGATATCTGTTTCTAGCATTCTATTTCATAGGTTCACTAGTCCCATGTGTAATCTCGCTCAGGTAAATGTGTTTCAAGTGCAATTACTGACACCTTTGAATGCACTGGACATGTTACAGTATCTAAATAAATCAATAGCAACTTTGTGTGCATTGCTAGCCTCAAACCTCTAACCTTGCACTCCGTCCAGAACTATTATTCCCCTGATGATGTGTCACTTCAAAAATTTGCTACTTCAAAAAACTTAACACAGTTTGATCAGAAATCTTTCCTCCTACTTTATAAGTCTCTGGAAACTCACTTTTTCAATTTCTTACTTTAGAACATCCAAGTTCTTTCTGGTAAAGGTTAAATATGATAGACGTAACCCCAAAGGTTAGTGGTGTCGGAACAAATGAAATGGTGTCTCAGATAGCATACTTCAGCACAAACATGAGGAACCTGCTGCAGTTTATTATGGCTTCTGGTTATGAAATATGTCCTATTGGGGAAGCATCAAATTGATGTATGTCAGAATCCAAGACATTAAATTACCATGTTTCTGTAATGATCACAAAATTGATCACAAAAATGTGAAGCGTGTATGAAAGCCTAAACAAAGGGCCACACAAAATTCTGCAGATGTTGTTAATATCTGTGGATATGAATCAATAATCCTAATGTTGCAAGGCGATCACGCTAACCACAGAAGATTTATACAATTGGATTTGTACTAGAATTGTTTTTGAATCTGTTTGGTTCAGGATTGACGACTATTTGAAAAAGTTGAATCAAAGTGGTTGCAATTGCCCTGGAAATTGGTATATAACACCTTCTAGTCTGCTATGATTTTTTAGGAAGACATGTTGGGGGAGATTTAGCATACTGGTAGAACTGGCTTAGGTGGAATCTGATTGGTTGCTTTTACATCAATTTGATAAATCTTCCCTGTTCATTTTTATTTTTGTAAATTTTTGCTTTTTCTCTCTCCCCTCTCTAAGCTATTGAACTCAATGTCAATGGCAAATCATGTCAGAGTGACACTGACAAACAGAGCTGATGGCATTAACAAACAGCGTGTTTAACAACACACTACTACATTGCTTGTGCTATGCTTTTCCATATTACAAAGCTTCCCAAAATAACTCTGGCTTCTTGTGGGACCAAGCATCCAAAAATGATGTCTTAATAGTGGCAGAATGCACACACAAGTGATAATTATCAGAAAAACAAGTGGCTCATTCTGAACAAACCTATAAAATGTGTCCCTTTTAGTTAAGAACAGCAGGTGTACAGTATGGAAAGAGTAAGTTAATAGTGGCATGTGGCCACAACAGTAGTGGCAGTAGTAGGAGCATATCATGGAACATACAATGCAGTAGATCTGCTGTTTATAGGTAGTAGTAGGGGTATTATGGTGGTGGTGCATAGATAACATTAATAGTGGTAGTAGATTAACAGTGAGGAATGGCAACAGTGGCGGTGACTGCAGCAGCAGCCGCCATATGGTACATGTTCCCAGGCAGGCAGACGTGGCATGGTTGTGGCAGTAGCAAGATTGATGCAGCAGCAGCCACATGGGCCATGATAGTAGGCAGGTAGCATAATGGCAGGCAGGCAGAGAGCAATAGTGGCAAGATAGGGCTCTGTCAGCAAGGCCAGAAGAAAGCATTCCGTCATTTGAAAGCGAGGGTCAAAAAACAAATATCCTGTAATCATCAAACTGCGTCATGTGAATGATATGCCTGTCAGTACGTAAGCAAGCGATTGGGTGTCGGGGCCAGTGTCACCATCATCATCCTCCATCTCAGACTTCAACACCTCCAGAGTCAGCTCCTCATCTTTCTTCACGGGATTTTCCAATTGTGGGTCTTCAACAGCTACATGGTGGACCAAGAAGCATTAGCTAATCTTCTTCCACCGTTGTCCTATGCTGCATGAGGTCAGCATCTGGTCCAAGATAAATATGAGTTGGGTGCATAACAAAATCGTTCACAGCTCTCCCTCGTACAGATGCTCTATAATGAGCAATGCTGAATTAAGTTGCAGATTGAACGGTGTCATTTCAGACCGTTTGGAGGACATATCTTTCTTCATAAGAATGGCTGAAATGTGAAGACAGTCTTCTGAACATTGCTATTAAAAAGCTTTGCACGACTACCGTAGGTTAATTATGTTGTATCATGCAAGGAACACGTGTTTAGCTTGGCCACTATGTTGCAGCCATTGTCGCTGACCACCTTGCCCAGTTGAAGTTGGTGGGGTAGGAGCCAGAGGGACATTTGCAGCTTGATGTATTTCATTAACTGCAGGCCTGTATGGCTACTTCACCGAGGCCGATCGGTCTCAACACCGGATGGCAACACTGGCAAGAAGAAGGGGAGCCATGCCAAAAAAAAAACAAAAAAAAAAAACATTGACTCAATGGGCCATGAAAAGCATTTATTGGCCATGCCCATAACAGCAGCTGCAGGTGTTCACATTGACATGCACTTGCTGCACAGCGACAATGACTGAGCAACATACGTTCTCTGACACATGAGAGTACAAGGTAGGGATGGCTTTTCAGGTATCTTGCAGAGAGGCTGAGAGCATGCTATCAGCACCCTACAGGAGGGGACTCTACTAAATAGTACGGTACTCGCAGGATAAGCATATCTTTATTATAAATGTCTTTATTTCATCTCAGGACAAAAACAAATTAAAAACGTAGCGCTAACTTGATTATGGTTGTCTTACTAACTTGCATTCAGCATTTGTTGTGAAAGCCTTTTCTAAAATGCTTTAAGAATAAAATAAATAAATTTGGTGGAGCGGTTATCAGGCTGGCATAAACCAATAACTTTCTTTTAATAGGGAACACTTTAAAAATGTTACAATTGTAAAATGGCTAATTCTTGATTCCATCATCTACCTGGAATTTTACTGACCTGCAACATATTCTGTTTTATGCAGATTTCGTTAAATCTATACATGAGACAAACTTCAGTTAATCACAGTTCACAACTGGATGCACATAAAATGTTTCAGTCAATAAATCGGATAATGTAACCAGTGGTCAGACAAGTGTTAAATGTAAGTGCAAATCTTAGATATTACATTGATCAAGGACCAATCAATTGCATTGGGAAATTAGCTTTTTTGCTGTTAGGTAGATAAATGATGAATGACCTAATTAATCATGTGAACAGAGAAGCTGCCCACATCATATTTTGGGGGGTAAGGCAACAATAAGGCTAATAATGTAATCAATAAATATAAAAAGAAATAGTAGTATCTGTGAAAATTCTCTTGACACTGGGCAATTTTCCTATCACTGAACCATAGTTCAGCATTGTAGACTTCAATAGTATGTGGGAAAATACCGTACATCTCAATAATAGAATATCTTGGTCACAAGCATGAAGAAAATGTCCCTTCTCTTGCCTCTCTCTGTAATGGAAATAAAAAAATAAATTTAAAAATTATTTAGGCTGGGCTTAACTATAATACTAGACATATCCAATGGACAGGAGTGGCACTTTTTTTTTGTAGGAAAAATTCCCTTTTTCGGATCTCAGATACTACACAGCATGTAGTATACAGTACTTACCACCTTCATAGCTATGACCTCACTGGGCTCACAGGGATATGTTCATGCCAGTAGAATTTGATTCTGAAGTTAACCTCCCATCACTGTACATATGAGATTTATCAATGTTTAAATTAGGCCTAATAAAAACCATTCCAAACCACCAACACCACACTGACACATAGGCCTCATGCAAATAGCTTGGAGGCACTTGTGTACCGCCAATAGTGGCAGGCCACACAGTTGCAATGGGCCCAGGAGTTTGAGGGGCCTGGGCAGGCTGATTGGCCCAGCCCCCTTTCCAATTTAAGTAAGTCTCCCTTCCTCCTTCGCCCTGCAGCCACCCACCAAATCCTTTTGTCTGCTGTGCTGTGCTGCTTCCCCTGCTTAGTATCGCTACAGCAGAAGAGCACTGTGTGAGAAAGAGGGCCTGGCAAGGGTAGCAGAGCTTCACTGCTCTAACCTCCTGACCTCCCGACCACTCACCTGGAGAGCCCTGGCCTGCAAGGTAGTGAAAACTATATGAGCTGTTGGGATTCCCATATCCTACAGGAACACAGCAGAGAGCACATTATGTATGACAGTTATGTAGTCGCTCAAACGCAGAGCTGCAGAGGGGGAAGGGAACAAACTAGGGTGCTGACAGCTGGTTAAACCTGTGTGTTATGTAGGTGTAGCAGGGAATTAGTGGTTGTGCTGGTGTGTGTGTTAAAAAAAATAATAATAATTATATATATATATATATATATATATAGATAGATAGATAGAGAGCGAGAGAGAGAGAGAGAGACAGTGGATATAAAACGTCTACACACCCCTTTTAAAATGTCAGGTTTCTGTGCTGTAAAAAAATGAGACAAAGATAAATCATTTCAGAACTTTTTCCACCTTTAATGTGACCTATAAGCTGTACAACTCAATTGAAAAACAAACAGAAATGTTTTGGGTAGAGGAAAGTATAAAAAAATAATAATGCGGTTGTATAAGTGTGCATACCCTCTTATAACTGGGGATGTTGTCGTGTTCAGATTTAAGAAATCACATTCAAAATCATGTTAAATAGTTGTCAGCATACACCTGCCATCATTTAAAGTGCCTCTGATTAACCCCAAATAAAGTTCAGCTGCTCTAGTTGGTCTTTCCTGAAATTGTCTTAGTCACATCCAACAGCAAAAGCCATGGTCCACAGGGAGCTTCCAAAGCATCAGAGGGATCTCATTGAAAAAAAGGTATCAGTCAGGAGAAGGGTACAAAAGAATTTACAAGGCATTAGATATACCATGGAACACAGTGAAGACCGTCATCATCAAATGGAGAAAATATGGCACAAAAGTGACATTACCAAGAACTGGACGTCCCTCCAAAATTGATGAAAAGACGAGAAGAAAACTGGTCTGGGAGGCTACCAAGAGGCCTACAGCAACATTAAAGGAGCTGCAGGAATATCTGGCTGTGTGGTACATGTGACAACAATCTCCCGAATACTTCATATGTCTTGGCTATGGGGTAGAGTGGCAAGACAAGCATTTTCTTACAAAGAAAAACATCCAAGCCAGGCTACATTTTGCAAAAACACATCTGAAGTCCCCCAAAAGCATGTGGGAGAAGGTGTTATGGTCTGATGAAACCAAGGTTGGACTTTTTGGCCATAATTCCAAAAGATATGTTTGGTGCAAAAACAAATGCACATCACCAAAACAACACCATACCCACAGTGAAGCATGGTGGTGGCAGCATCATGTTTTGGGGCTGTTTTTCTTCAGCTGGAACTGGGGCCTTAGTTAAGCTAGAGGGAATTATGAACAGCTCCAAATACCAGTCAATAATGGCACAAAACCTTCAGCCTTCTGCTAGAAAGCTGAACATGAAGAGGAACTTCATCTTTCAGCATGACAACAACCCAAAGCATACATCCAAATCAACAAAGGAATGGCTTCACCAGAAGAAGATTAAAGTTTTGGAATGGCCCAGCCAGAGCCCAGAACTTAATCTGATTGAAAATATGTGGGGTGATCTGAAGAGGGCTGTGCACCGGAGATGCCCTGGCAATCTGATAGATTTGGAGTGTGCCATGCTGATAGACTCATACCCAAAAAGACTGAGTGCTGTAATAAACTCAAAAGGTGCTTCAACAAAGTATTAGTTTAAGGGTGTGCACACTTAAGCAACCATATTATTTAATTTTTATATTTTTTCTTCCCTCTATCTAAAAGATTTCAGTTAGGTTTTCAATTGCGTTGTACAGTTTATAGGTGGAAAAAGTTCTGAAATGATATATATTTGTCCAATTTTTTTACATCAAAGAAACCTGATATTTTAACAGGGGTGTATAGACTTTTTATATCCACTGTATATATAGGTAAAACTCAAAAAATTTCAATGTTGTGCAAAGTTCATTTATTTCAGTAATGCAACTTAACCACTTCAGCCCCGCTAGGTGAAACCCCCTTCATGACCAGAGCACTTTTTACACTTCGGCACTACACTACTTTCACCGTTTATCGCTCGGTCATGCAACTTACCACCCAAATGAATTTTACCTCCTTTTCTTCTCACTAATGGAGCTTTCATTTGGTGGTATTTCATTGCTGCTGGCATTTTTACTTTTTTTGTTATTAATCAAAATGTAACGATTTTTTTGCAAAAAAATGAAATTTTTCACTTTCAGCTGTAAAATTTTGCAAAAAAAACGACATCCATATATAAATTTTTCGCCAAATTTATTGTTCTACATGTCTTTGATAAAAAAAAAATGTTTGGGCAAAAAAAAAATGGTTTGGGTAAAAGTTATAGCATTTACAAACTATGGTACAAAAATGTGAATTTCCGCTTTTTGAAACAGCTCTGACTTTCTGAGCACCTGTCATGTTTCCTGAGGTTCTACAATGCCCAAACAGTAGAAAAACCCCACAAATGACCCCATTTCGGAAAGTAGAGACCCTAAGGTATTCGCTGATGGGCATAGTGAGTTCATAGAACTTTTTATTTTTTGTCACAAGTTAGCGGAAAATGATGATGATTTTATTTTATTTTTTTTTTCTTACAAAGTCTCATATTCCACTAACTTGCGACAAAAAATAAAAAATTCTAGGAAATCACCATGCCCCTCACAGAATACCTTGGGGTGTCTTCTTTCCAAAATGGGGTCACTTGTGGGGTAGTTATACTGCCCTGGCAATTTAGGGGCCCAAATGTGTGAGAAGAACTTTGCAATCAAAATGTGTAAAAAATGACCGGTGAAATCCAAAAGGTGCACTTTGGAATATGCGCCCCTTTGCCCACCTTGGCAGCAAAAAAGTGTGACACATCTGGTATCGCCGTACTCAGGAGAAGTTGGGGAATGTGTTTTGGGGTGTCATTTTACATATACCCATGCTGGGTGAGAAAAATATCTTGGTCAAATGCCAACTTTGTATAAAAAAATGGGAAAAGTTGTCTTTTGCCAAGATATTTCTCTCATCCAGCATGGGTATATGTAAAATGACACCCCAAAACACATTCCCCAACTTCTCCTGAGTACGGCGATACCAGATGTGTCACACTTTTTTGCAGCCAAGGTGGGCAAAGGGGCACACATTCCAAAGTGCACCTTTCGGATTTTGCAGGCCATTTTTTACACATTTTGATTGCAAGGTACTTCTCACACATTTGGGCCCCTAAATTGCCAGGGCAGTATAACTACGCCACAAGTGACCCCATTTTGGAAAGAAGACACCCCAAGGTATTCCGTGAGGGGCATGGCGAGTTCCTAGAATTTTTTATTTTTTGTCACAAGTTAGCGGAAAATGATGATTTTTTTTTTCCCTCTTTTTTCCTTACAAAGTCTCATATTCCACTAACTTGCGACAAAAAATAAAAAATTCTAGGAACTCGCCATGCCCCTCACGGAATACCTTGGGGTGTCTTCTTTCCAAAATGGGGTCACTTGTGGCGTAGTTATACTGCCCTGGCAATTTAGGGGCCCATATGTGTGAGAAGTACTTTGCAATCAAAATCTGTAAAAAATGACCGGTGAAATCCGAAAGGTGCACTTTGGAATATGTGCCCCTTTGCCCACCTTGGCATCAAAAATGTGTCACACATCTGGTATCGCCGTACTCAGGAGAAGTTGGGGAATGTGATTTAGGGTGTCATTTTACATATACCCATGCTGGGTGAGAGAAATATCTTGGCAAAAGACAACTTTTCCCATTTTTTTTATACAAAGTTGGCATTTGACCAAGATATTTTTCTCACCCAGCATGGGTATATGTAAAATGACACCCCAAAACACATTCCCCAACTTCTCCTGAGTACGGCGATACCAGATGTGTCACACTTTTTTGCTGCCAAGGTGGGCAAAGGGGCACATATTCCAAAGTGCACCTTTCGGATTTTGCAGGGCATTTTTTACACATTTTGATTGCAAAGTTCTTCTCACACATTTGGGCCCCTAAATTGCCAGGGCAGTATAACTAACCCACAAGTGACCCCATTTTGGAAAGAAGACACCCCAAGGTATTCCGTGAGGGGCATGGCGAGTTCCTAGAATTTTTTATTTTTTGTCGCAAGTTAGTGGAATATGAGACTTTGTAAGGAAAAAAGAAAAAAAAAGAAAAATCATCATTTTCCGCTAAATTGTGACAAAAAATAAAAAATTCGAGGAACTCGCCGTGCCCCCCACGGAATACCTTGGGGTGTCTTCTTTCCAAAATGGGGTCACTTGTGGCGTAGTTATACTGCCCTGGCAATTTAGGGGCCCAAATGTGTAAGAAGTACCTTGCAATCAAAATGTGTAAAAAATGGCCTGCGAAATCCGAAAGGTGCCCCTTTGCCCACCTTGGCTGCAAAAAAGTGTCACACATGTGGTATCGCCGTACTCAGGAGAAGTTGGGCAATGTGTTTTGGGGGGTCATTTTACATATACCCATGCTGGGTGAGAGAAATATCTTGGCAAAAGACAACTTTTCCCATTTTTTTATACAAAGTTGGCATTTGACCAAGATATTTCTCTCACCCAGCATGGGTATATGTAAAATGACACCCCAAAACACATTCCCCAACTTCTCCTGAGTACGGCGATACCACATGTGTGACACTTTTTTGCAGCCTAGATGCGCAAAGGGGCCCAAATTCCTTTTAGGAGGGCATTTTTAGACATTTGGATCCCAGACTTCTTCTCACACTTTCGGGCCCCTAAAAAGCCAGGGCAGTACAAATACCCCACATGTGACCCCACTTTGGAAAGAAGACACCCCAAGGTATTCAATGAGGGGCCTGGCGAGTTCCTAGAAATTATTTTTTTTTTGCATAAGTTAGCGGATATTGATTTTTTTTTTTTTTTTTCTCACAAAGTCTCACTTTCCGCTAACTTAGGACAAAAATTTCAATCTTTCATGGACTCAATATGCCGCTCACGGAATACCTTGGGGTGTCTTCTTTCCGAAATGGGGTCACATGTGGGGTATTTATACTGCCCTGGCTTTTTAGGGGCCCTAAAGCGTGAGAAGAAGTCTGGAATATAAATGTCTAAAAATGTTTACGCATTTGGATTCCGTGAGGGGTATGGTGCGTCCATGTGAGATTTTATTTTTTGACACAAGTTAGTGGAATATGAGACTTTGTAAGAAAAAACAAAAACAAACAAAAAATTTCCGCTAACTTGTGCCAAAAAAAATGTCTGAATGGAGCCTTACCAGGGGGGGGGTGATCAATGACAGGGGGGTGATCAATGACAGGGGGGTGATCACCCATATAGACTCCCTGATCACCCCCCTGTCATTGATCACCCCCCCTGTAAGGCTCCATTCAGACATCCGCATGATTTTTTACGGATCCATGGATACATGGATCGGATCCACAGAACGCATGCGGACGTCTGAATGGAGCCTTACAGGGGGGTTATCAATGACAGGGGGTGATCAGGGTAATCAGGGTGATCACCCCCCTGTCACTGATCACCCCCCCTGTAAGGCTCCATTCAGACATCCGCATGATTTTTTACGGATCCATGGATACATGGATCGGATCCACAGAACGCATGCAGATGTCTGAATGGAGCCTTACAGGGGGGTTATCAATGACAGGGGGTAATCAGGGTGATCACCCCCCTGTCACTGATCACCCCCCCTGTAAGGCTCCATTCAGACATCCGCATGATTTTTTACGGATCCATAGATACATGGATCGGATCCACAGAACGCATGCGGACGTCTGAATGGAGCCTTACAGGGGGGTTATCAATGACAGGGGGTGATCAGGGTGATCAGGGTGATCACCCCCCTGTCACTGATCACCCCCCCTGTAAGGCTCCATTCAGACATCCGCATGATTTTTTACGGATCCATGGATACATGGATCGGATCCACAAAACGCATGCGGACGTCTGAATGGAGCCTTACAGGGGGGTTATCAATGACAGGGGGTGATCAGGGTAATCAGGGTGATCACCCCCCTGTCACTGATCACCCCCCCTGTAAGGCTCCATTCAGACATCCGCATGATTTTTTACGGATCCATGGATACATGGATCGGATCCACAGAACGCATGCGGACGTCTGAATGGAGCCTTACAGGGGGGTTATCAATGACAGGGGGTGATCAGGGTAATCAGGGTGATCACCCCCCTGTCACTGATCACCCCCCCTGTAAGGCTCCATTCAGACGTCCGCATGATTTTTACGGATCGATGGATACATGGATCGGATCCACAGAACGCATGCGGACGTCTGAATGGAGCCTTACAGGGGGGTTATCAATGACAGGGGGTGATCAGGGTAATCAGGGTGATCACCCCCCTGTCACTGATCACCCCCCCTGTAAGGCTCCATTCAGACGACCGCATGATTTTTACGGATCCATGGATACATGGATCGGATCCACAGAACGCATGCGGACGTCTGAATGGAGCCTTACAGGGGGGTTATCAATGACAGGGGGTGATCAGGGTAATCAGGGTGATCACCCCCCTGTCACTGATCACCCCCCCTGTAAGGCTCCATTCAGACGTCCGCATGATTTTTACGGATCCATGGATACATGGATCGGATCCACAGAACGCATGCGGACGTCTGAATGGAGCCTTACAGGGGGGTTATCAATGACAGGGGGTGATCAGGGTAATCAGGGTGATCACCCCCCTGTCACTGATCACCCCCCCTGTAAGGCTCCATTCAGACGTCCGCATGATTTTTACGGATCCATGGATACATGGATCGGATCTGTAAAAATCATGCGGACGTCTAAATGGAGCCTTACAGGGGGGTGATCAATGACAGGGGGGTGATCAATGACAGGGGGTGATCAGGGAGTGTATATGGGTGATCACCCGCCTGTCATTGATCACCCCCCTGTAAGGCTCCATTCAGACGTCCGTATGCTTTTTGCGGATCCAATCCATGTATCCGTGGATCCGTAAAAATCATACGGACGTCTGAACGGAGCCTGACAGGGGGGTGATCAATGACAGGGTGGTGATCAATGACAGGGGGGTGATCAGGGAGTTTATATGGGGTGATCATGGGTGATCAGGGGTTTATAAGGGGTTAATAAGTGACGGGGGGGGTGTAGTGTAGTGTAGTGTGGTGTTTGGTGGGACTGTACTGACCTACCTGAGTCCTCTGGTGGTCGATCCTAACAAAAGGGACCACCAGAGGACCAGGTAGGAGGTATATTAGACGCTGTTATGAAAACAGCGTCTAATATACCTGTTAGGGGTTAAAAAATTCGGATCTCCAGCCTGCCAGCGAGCGATCGCCGCTGGCAGGCTGGAGATCCACTCGCTTACCTTTCGTTCCTGTGAGCGCGCGCGCCTGTGCGCGCGCGTTCACAGGAAATCTCGCGTCTCGCGAGAAGACGCGTATATGCGTCCAGGAGGAGTAAAGCAACCACCTCCCGGACGCATATACGCGTACAGCGGTCGGGAGGTGGTTAAAGGGCTTCTGTCACCCCACTAAACAGTTTTTTTTTTTCTCAATACTTATAATCCCTATACTGCGATTTATGCCTACATAATCTAATTAATCATTTTGGTTCAGTAGATTGTGTTAAAAATTTGCTTTTAAAATATGCAAATTACCTTGCTACCAGCAAGTAGGGCGGCTACTTGCTGGTAGCAGCCCCCTCCTCTGATCCTAAAGACACCCCCTCCTCATGTTGATTGACAGGGCCAGGGAATGGGATCACTGTAGTAATCATATCCAATGTGTAGGCATCGGAGCTTTGTTAAACTATAGAAATCCTCTGTAGCAGTAGCAAAATCCACGTAGTACTCACTTGAAACTCCCGTAGCAGGCAGGTTGGGGGGCAGTGTAACATCACTCACTACGTCAGGCGCCTGCTTCTCCCACTTTATGAATGAAGCAGGTGGAGCAGGCGCGTGACGTAGTGAGTGACGTTACGCTGCCGCCTCCAATGCTACGGGAGTTTTAAGTGAGTACCATGTGGATTTAGCTACTGCTGCCGAGGATTTCTATAGTTTAACAAAGCTCCCATACCTACACGTTACATATGAATACTACAGTCATCTGGGCCCGGTGTAATAAAATACAGTGATTGCAGTGAGCCTCGCTGCCATTCCAATATCAGTTGCCAGCCCTCCCCTTATTTTTAATAGGGCAATGAGGGGCAGGGACTAAAATGCCCTTAGAATTTGAAGTACATATCTATGTATTATTATTAGTGTTGAGCGAACTTGTGTTGTCATCCGCTACTGTGGATGACAATATCGTCCAGGTAAGCTGAGGCATCCCGACGATGTGGAAGAAGCATTATGTCCATTAGTCGCTGAAAAGTGGTGGAGGGGCCATGCAGACCAAAGGGTAAGACCTAATATTGATACAGACCCTCAGGAATGATGAAGGCAGTTTTCTCTTTGGTAGTCTCGGTTAAGGGCACCTGCCAGTATACTTTCGTGAGGTCCAAAACAGAAAAATACCGGACTTGTCCTAACTAGTGTTGATCGAGCACCATAGTACTCGGGGGCTCAGGCCGAACACATCGGGATATTCGGGAGCACCCGAATATAATAGAAGTCATTGGGAGAACCCGAGGATTAAACCAGGTAACCAGGTACCCCCCTGCTCTGAAGAGGGGAGGGTGCCTGGTTCATAGGAAAATGTCAGAAATTGATGGAAACACCACCAAAATGGTTTGGGAACAGCATGGGGAGAATGTCTGGATGCATCTTGGACTCGCAAGTCGCTGCTGGGAATTATGTTGTCCGAATAGTACGCCACTTTTACAGACTGACAATAATACGCACAAAACCGAAGATAAAAAAAAACGATTTTAGAGGAAAAATTGATTAGAAACATTCTTTCCTGTATACTTACTTGAATATAAAGTGCAAGTGCTGGCAAAAATTACAAGGAGGAGGCACACTGATACAACCTGTATATCACATAAAGGAGGGCCTCATTACATTGTAGAACAATAGTTCAGGTAGTGGGACTCCTACACTCATAACGCCTTTGCTCTAAGTGAAAGTGCTGCCACAAATTACAAGAAACCGACACTACAATACACCCTTTATTACACATAATGGAGGGCATCATACAAAGCCTAGAAGGCCTGTTGGTGACCCTCAAGAACAATTCAGGCAAGGGCCTGCTGATCTGCCCATCTAAAACATTATGGATGAAGGCCTGCTGCCACTTTGGTGACTCTAGTTAACCTGGGGCTGATTGCATGTCCCCGTGACAGCGACGATCCATTCGGATATCTGGCCTATCAACTTTCAATATTATTGTCATGCAAAATATTGTAACTACGGAAAACGGGAATCCGTGTTTAATTCAAGAGAGGGACTGGATGAGCTGACCCTGTAAAAGATTTTAGGTGTGGGCCTGCTGGTGAGCTGACCCTGTAAAACATATTTGAAGTGCATATATGCGAGGGTATTATATGTGACGAATAAGCATGTTTATAAGATGGAAGAGGAGAAGGAGGATGAGAAAGGAAAATTCAACCATATACTCTTGTCTGTGGTGGAAGGGGTGCATGGGAATATAGTGTATTCAGTAAATTACAAACAACACATTTAAAGTGCTTTTATATCCAGGTCAACCTGTCAGCATTTTCAGTTGACAGGCGGATACGGTTATCTGTTATAATGCCACCAGCAGCACTATATACACGCTCAGACGAAATGCTGGCGGCAGGGCAGGCCAGCACCTTCAAGGCGTAGAGTGCCAGTTCGTGCCACATGTCCAGCTTGGACACCCAGTAGTTGTAAGGCACTGAGGGATCACTGAGGACGCTGACACGGTCTGCTATGTACTCCTTCACCATCTTCCAAAATTTTCCTCTCCTTGTGACAGTAGGCCGCGCATCAGGGTGAGGGTGCTGGCAGGGTGTCATGAAACTGTCCCAGGCTTTGGAGAGTGTTGCCCTGCCTCTGTTGGAACTGCTGTGTGTTTCCCCTTGTCTCCCCTCCTAGGTTGGCCAAAGAACTACGGACTCTGCCGCCAGCTTTGTCAGATGGAAATTTTTGGAGCAATTTTTCAACAAGGATCTTCTAGTATTGCACCGTTTTGCTCATCCGCTCCACCAGATGAATGAGAGCTGAGAAGTTATCTTTGTAGCGGGGGTCGAGAAGGGTGAACAACATCTGTGTTGTCTAAAATGGTTATAATGCGCGGGTCACGGGAAAGGCAACCTAACATGAAGTCAGCCATGTGTGACAGAGTAAAAACAGGCAAGATGTCGCTGTCATCATCAGGAGGATTACTCTCAATCTCCTCCTCCTCCTCTTCATCATCCAAATAGCCCTGGGAAGACAAACTATGGGTGGTCTGGCTATCACCCAGTGTAATGTCTTCCCCCATTTCCACCTCTTCCACTTGCAAAGCGTCATCCTTAATTGTGAGCAGCGAGCGTTTGAGTAGACATACAAGTGGGATGGTTATGCTGATAATAACGTTAGTCTCAGTCTGGTCTCTTATCCCCTGCCACAGCTCTGAGGTGGTGTGCTGTTTGTCCCCTAAGCATATCAGCTTCAGCACGATCTATTGCCACTTCCCCACTGCAGTGCTACACTGCATCCAGCTACTGACTGATGACTGACAGGTTCTGCTCGTGGATAATTCAGAGGTCGAAGTGGAGCCGAATGCACTTGTCCATATATCCGTGGTTAAGTGCACCTTCTCAGTAACTGCGTTGGTCAGGGCACGTGTCAGGTGACGGGACACATGTTGGTGTATGGCGGGCAAGGCACACCTTGAAAAATAGTGGCGGATGAGAACTGCGTAACGCGGAACAGCCGCCGACATTAGGCTGCGGAAGGCCTCAGTGTCAAGTAACCTAAATGGCAAAATTTCCAGGGGCCAGTAATTTGGAAAGCTGCACATTCAGTACTATGGCCTGTGGGTGGGTGGCTGGGAATTTGCACTTGCGTTCAAATGCCTGGGGTAAGGATATTTGTACGCTGCCCTGGGACACAGAAGTGGATGTGTTCGCTGATGGTGCTTGTCCAGGTGCAGGGCGGGAGGCAACTGGGCCTACGTCTTGGACAGGGGATTGGCCAGCACATAACATAGGGGAAGAGGAGGCAGTGGTGTGACCCACAGACACAGATTGTGGACCCAGGCGTTCGACCCACTTATTATGGTGCTTGGAGGCCATGTGGCAGATCATGCTGGTGGTGGTGAGGTTGCTAGCGTTCACGCCCCAGATCATTTTCGTATGGCACAGGTTGCAAACTACTATTCTTTTGTTGTTCGCACTTTCTTCAAAAAAGCGCCAGACTGCAGAACATCTACCCCTTAGCAAGGGAGATTTCCGCAAGGGAGTGCTCCCTGGAACAGTTACGGGCCTGTTTGGTGTGGCCCGCCTTCTCTCTATTTAATCTACTGCCTCTTCCAGCCTGTTGCGTTGCTGCAGATCCCTCCCCCTCTGTACTGCTCTCCTCGCTCGGCTTGCAACCTTCCCAGGTTGGGTCAGTGACCTCATCGTCCACCACCTCCCTCTTCCACTTTTTCACTCTGATCATCCTCCTAATTTGTTTACCTAACCACAATGTCAGTGATTGACAACTGTGTCTCATCCTCTTCCTCAACCTCTTAAGACAGTAATTGTGGTTGACTCATTGTCAACTGTGTCTCATCCACCTCATTATGCTCTAATTTCCATTCACCACCGTCATGTTCTTGTGACTGTGGATGCTCAATAAGTTGGGAATCAGGGCACAAGATCTCATGTCCCTCTTCAAGCGAGCTTGGCGAGAGGGCCAAATCAAGTAATGGTGCTGAAAATAGCTCCTCGGAATATCCGAGTGTGGGATCACTTGTTTGTCCACACTGTAAATGGTGGGAGGAAGGAGGATCAGGTGGAGGATTGTGTGGACCAGACTCCTGGCTACTGAGATTAGACTTGGTGGAAGACAGGGTGGTGCTTAACTGACTGGAAGCATTATCTGCTGCAATCCAACCGACCACTTGCTCGCACTGGGCTGACTTCAAGAGTAGTGTCCTGCGCCACCCCTTAAACTGTGACATGAAGCTAGGTATCTTGGATGATTGTTATTCTTGTGCTCTGGCAGCAGGCACAGTTTATCAGTGCCCAGGGCCACGGCCTCTGCGTGCACCATCAGCATCACGGCCACTTGCCTGTACCCTACTGCTCACCTTTTTCATTTTAAATGTGATATATTCTTGAAAGTATGTCACACGTACAGTAGCGTAAGATTTGGAAGTGTATGTGCAAAAAAATTTACAACAGTATTTATGATGAGGAAACGTTATACAGGACAGGTACCACAGGTAATGTCACAGTTGCAGTGTCTACAGAAAAACTGCACTGGATGTCACTGATATTTTCGAAAGGTGCACACTTTACACAGGAGATGTAACGTGGATAATTTAGCTGTCCACAACGGACACCGTCTACGGAAAAACTGCACTGGATGTCACTGATATTTTAGGGATGCACACACTTTACACAGGAGATATGGCGATGATAATTTAACTGTCTGCAGCGGCCTATTACACTGCATTTAGTGCAGGTTTTGCTACAAAAATATTTTGCTGCTGTCACACACAATAGTCCTTACATGGACTTTTAGGTCTCTGAAATGTTTTTGTACACTTATAATATTCGATTACACTCCCTTTACTCTCTGTGCCTTCCTATTCTCAGCATTTCCTGATTTAGAATGAGCCAAACACGCGTAATTGGGTGCTATATAGCACCCAATGATATGTTCCGGCCAGCCAATCACTGTAATGCTAGTAGCCAACATTGTTACTGGCATTACAGTGAGGGCAGTACTTAGCCACGAAACGTGTGGGAAGGAGACTCTAGCATTGCGCTGGAGCACATGTGGTACTCGGCTGAGTACCGCCATGTGCTGAGCAGATCGATGCTAGAGCCGAACTGGTATTCGGCTGAGCATGCTCTGCTCATCCACCCGGGGCATGGGATACGCATCGAATTTGGAAACCTCGTTAAGTTTTCAAAAGTCGTTACAAAACCACATCCCGTCCAGCTTAGGTATCAATACTATAGGACTGGCCCACTCACTTTTTGACTTATGAATGACGTCTAGCTGCTACATTAGCTGCACCTCCTCCGATATGGCTTGTCGCCGAGATAATTTTCATCAGATTTTTGCCTGAGGCTCAGTGACAATGTCATGCTGGATTATGGAAGTGTGTCCAAGGAGGTCCAAGAACACATCTGTGTTACAACTAATGAACTCCCTGGCCTCCTGAGTCTATTTAGAGGAAAGGCCGTCAGCAATTTTTACTGTGACAGCCACCTCTCTTGCATCAGACAGAGAGGCCAGTAACTCTTCTCCTAGAAAACCCGGCCACAGGTTGTCTTCTGTACAGGTTTCCCTATCTTTCCACGGTTTGAGTAAATTCACATGGTAAACCTGGCTGGTGTACCTTGTAGCTTACATCTCCAATTTTCTCGAGTACCTCGTATGGCCCCTGCCACCTAGCCAGGAACTTACTGTCCAAGGTCGGCACTAGAACCAAAACCTGATCACCTCGGTTAAAGATCCGGACCTGAGCCTGCTTATAGACCCGACTCTGGGCTCGCTGAGCTGCCTCCATATGCTCCCTAACAAGAGGCAACACTGTCTCTATCCGATCTTGCATCTGGGTAACGTACTCAATGACACTTATGTGGAGTGGGTTGTTGTTCCCACGCCTCTTTGGCCACGTCCAAGAGATCGAGAGCGTGTCTGCCATATAGGAGTTTGAAGGGTAAGAACCCAGTAGAGGCCCGCGGTACCTCTTGCACTGCGTAACATGAGATAGTGTAGAAGGAGGTCCCAGTCCTTCCCATCTTTAGGCACTAACTTTTACAACACATTTTTCAATGTTTGTTTAAACTGTTCTACCAGACCGTCCGTTTACAGAGGGTAAACAAACATTCACAGTTTTTTTTTTATACAGCAACTTACAGAGTTCCCTCATCATCTTGGACATAAAAAGGGTCCCTTGGTCAGTCAGAACCTCTTTAGGTAGTCCTACTTGGGGAAAAAAAAATCTCCATTAACTCCTTAGCTATGAGTTTGGCCAAGGTATGTTGCAGTGGCACCTCCTCCAGGTACCGAGTGATATAGTCTAGAATGACTAAGATGTGTTGATGCCCTCTGGCGGACTTCGGTACTGGGCCCATGAGGTCAATATCTATTCAGTCAAACATTACTTTGATAATCGGGAGAGGTACTAGGGGACTACGGAAATGTGGCTGGGGGCTAGTTATCTGGCAGGTCGGGCAAGATTTACAAAACTCTTCCACTTCTTTGAATATGCTGGGCCAGTAAAATCGCTGTAGAATACGATCCTGCGTTTTCTGCAGCCCCAGATGACCCCTGAGAATGTGTTGGTTGAATAGATCTAACATAAGCTTGCTGGGGACCACCAACTGTTCACAATGTTCACCCCTTAGTTGGTTTACCCGATACAACATATCCTGATTAGTGATGAGCGGCAGGGGTCATATTCGAATTTGCAATATTTCGCAAATATTTTGTAGAATACCGTATTTTTCACCGTATAAAACGCACTGGCGTATAAGACGCACCTAGGTTTTTGGGGAGGAAAATAAGAAAAAAAATATTTTTAACCAAAAGGTGTGCTGTGTGTTTGGAACTAATGGTGGTCTGTGGATGGCACTATTACTGGGGATCTGTGGATGACGGACACTGTTATGGGGGGATCTGTGGATGACGGACACTGTTATGGGGGGATCTGTGGATGACGGACACTGTTATGGGGGGATCTGTGGATGACGGACACTGTTATGGGGGATCTGTGGATGACGGACACTGTTATTGGGGGAACTGTGGATGACGGACACTTATGGGGGGGATCTGTGGCTTGCACTGTTACAGGGGGATCTGTGGCTGGCACTGTTACAGGGGGGGGGGGCACTGTTATACATGTGTCATCCACAGACCCTCCCAGCCCATAACTGTGCCATCCACAGATCCCCCGCCGCTCCAGTATACTAATATAATATGTCTTATTCAATTAATAGTTATTAAATATGCCTCTTTATTCCTAATAGTACCTTAAATCCTAAGCGTTTCAGTACAATGCCGGCAGGCCGGGCGGCCGGCGCGGCGCGTCTCTCACTGACGTCACTTGCCTGCGCCGCCTGCTTCATTCATAAAGTAGGCGGCGCAGGCACGTGACATCAGGGAGTTACGCTGCCGCCCGCCCGGCCTGCATACTACTGAAGCGCTAAGGATTTAAGGTACTATTAGGCATAAAGGGGCATATTTAATAACCATTAATTGAATATGACATATTAGATTAGTATAGCGGCGGGGCTATAGTACAGTGACTGCACCGCCCCGCCGCTATTGCCGGCCCCAGCTCCTCCTCCCAGTCCCCGCTCGCTTTACATCGCAGCTTGCGATGTAAAATTGACAGCATTCGCCGTATAAGACGCAGGGGCATTTTTCCCCCATTTTGGGGGGAGAAAAAGTGCGTCTTATAAGGCAAAAAATACGGTATTTGTTGAATATTCGCAAATTTGAATATTCGTTATTTTCAACGATTTTTTTTACTCAAAAAATGGGCAAGAAAATGATTGTGTAATATGCAAATTTTCGTAATACAAATTTTTTATTGCAAATTTTTCAACTAACAACTAATAGGCCTCATGCACACGACTGTTGTGTGCATCCGTGGCCGTTGTGCCATTTTCCGTTTTTTTCGCGGACCCATTGACTTTCATTTTTTTGACGGACAACGGTTCACGGACCCATTCAAGTCAATGGGTCCGTGAAAGAACACGGATGCACACAAGATTGGCATTCGTGTCCGTGATCCGTTGCCGTAGGTTACTTTCATACAGACGGATCCGAAGATCCATCTGCATAAAAGCTTTTCAGATCTAAGTTTTCACTTCGTGAAAACTCATATCCGACAGTATAGTCTAACACAGAGGCGTTCCCATGGTGATGGGGACGCTTCTAGTTAGAATACACTACAAACTGTGTACATGACTGCCCCCTGCTGCCTGGCAGCACCCAATCTCTTACAGGGGGCCGTGATCAGCACAATTAACCCCTTCATGTGCGGCACCTAAAGGGGTTAATTGTACTATCATATCCCCCTGTAAGAGATCAGGGATGCCAGGCAGAAGGGGGCAGACCCCCCCTCCCCAGTTTGAATATCATTGGTGGCCAGTGCGGCCCCCCCCCCGGCCCCCCCTCCTCCCTCCCTCTATTGTAATAATTCGTTGGTGGCACTTTTTTTTCATGTCCGTGGATCCTCCAAAAATCAAGGAAGACCCACGGACGGAAAAACGGTCACGGATCACGGACCTACGGACCCCGTTTTTGCGGACCGTGAAAAAATACTGTCGTGTGCATGAGGCCTTAGACAAAGAAGATTATAGCACTATATTAGCTAAATTGCTCTATATTCTTTTTTTTTTTTTTCGAATAATCGTTATATTGCTATAACAGTTTTTTTTCAAATATTCATAATATTCTAAAACAAGAATATATAGCAATATAGTGAATATTCGAAAAAAACGAATATAAAGCAATTTTGCTAAGATAATGCTATAATCTTCTTTGTCTAATAGTTGTAATTTTTTTCTCACCTGAAGTTCAGATTGGAAAAAAAATTACAACTATAAAAAAAGATTATAGCACTATATTAGCAAAATTTCTCTATATTCGTTTTTTTCCCCGAATATTCGCTATATTGCTATAACTTTGTTTTTTCGAATATTCATAATATTCTAAAACAAGAATATATAGCAATATAGCGAAATAAAAAAAAAAACGAATATAGAACAATTTAGCTAATATACTGCTATAATCTTTATTTGTTATAGTTTAAATTTTTTTCCAATCTGAACTATTAGACTAAGAAGATTATAGCACTATATTAGCTAAATTGCTCTATATTCTTATTTTTTTCGAATATTCACTATATTGCTATATATTCTTGTTTTAGAATATTAATAATATTATATAAGTTATAGCAATATAGCAAATATTCGGAAAAAAAAATCGAATATAGAGCAATTTAGACAATATAGTGCTATAATCTTCTTTGTCTAATAGTTGTAAGTTGAAAAATTTGCAATAAAAAAAATTGTATTACGAAAATTCGCAGTATGAAAATTCGCCAACAACACTACTCCTAAAGTCAAATATACTGCAGCCTTCTCATTGGCCCACAAGCTAGAAGCAGGGAGGGATCATTTGTACTGATAATAAAAAAAAATTGAATATTCGAAATTACGAATATATATCACTATATTCGTGAATTTTCGAAGTACCTATATTCGCGATAAAAATTTGAAATTCGAATATTCGTGATCAACACTAATCCTGATGAACCACAAAACAGGGAAACACTGACTCTGCCCCAGGTTGTTGTGGTTCACCATCTACTATTAACACATTTTCCCAGGCACAGGATAGGGTTGGGTACAAACGTTTGGCAGTACCAAAACTATCCCCGCAGACATTGAGGTCTGCCAATTCAGGACCCGGCGGCAAGTCTTCCACGTCTCCCACCATCACACTTAGCGGGTGGTCTCTTACTCTTCCACAAAGTGGTGGTCACCCTTTGTGCTGGCCCTTCTGTCTCAGATTCCCAGGGTTCTGGTCTCCCCCCTGAGCTGGGCCACTCTGCTAGGGTTACCACTGTTTCATGGGTATCAGTCACTCTCATAGCAGGCCACAGTGTCGGGAAGCCCGGGAAGTCTCTCCCTATTATACAGTAAGTTTGTAGTGTAAATTTTGGGCAACTGCCACTTCGTGAGTCCATCTGCCAGCCCCTGTTGTTAGAGACACCAGGGCGGTGGGATAGTCCTTTAAGTCTCCATGGATGCACATGACCCTCACTTTCCGGCCATTATATTCCGCTGACCAAACCAGAGGAGCCCTTACTAGGGACACCAGACTCCCTGAGTCCAGCAGAGCCTCCACTGTAGTGTCTCCTACCTCCACCTGGCACAGGTGGTTTACAGTTTTTGGGGGCACTTGCTGTACACAGCTTCCTGGCATATAGCGACTGACGGTAGCCATAGTTAGTATGCATGGGTTCCACCTGATGGGAACAGTCAGCTCTAACATGGCCAAGCTCCTGACACCACCAGCAGACTATCAGAGCCAGGTCCATAGAGGGTACACCCCAGGTGGATTTAGTTGGTACAAGTCACCGGGTCTGGGATGGAGATTTATGGGGTTTGACTGCCCCCCTCGCAAAAGAACCCCCTGTAACAGTCTTAGTAGCCTCGTAGCGCTCCACCAGGTCCACCATTTATAGGGAGTTTCCAGGAGACACCTGGCGATCCAGTGCTGGAGAAGGGGTGGCAGAGCCCTCCAGAGCATGTCAGCCAATAATCTATCCAGCATAGCCGTGGGACTACATCAGGATGTAGTCACTTTTGCAAGAGGTGGAGTAAGTCAATACTGGGTCTTCGCAGGCTCAGCCGGCTTAAGCCCCCACTGATGTACCTGCTGTGCCCGGACCAACACATTCACCCCCAGTCTTGCCAAAATCTCACCCTTTACTTTTTGGTAAATACACCAGCTGGGAATCGGATGCCAGGAATGGAGCGACAACCTCAGCCTACTGGTCACAGGGTAGCTTTTCCCTGATGGCCACTTTCTCGTACATTGCCAGGTAGGTTTCGATGTAGTCTGTAGGGGTCATCTTAGGAATCGCAGCACAGAATGCTTTCCAGGCATCGTGGACAGGGTTGCTCCTGCTGTCTGCAAAGCCATCACGTGTTGTAGCAGTAACTGGTTAGTCTCCTGCTGCTGCTTACTAGCCTCGTGTTGCTGCAGGTTTGTCTATATCTGCTGAAGATTAGACTCAATGAAGGCCTTCACAACAGCCTCCATTTTGTCATGGGGCACTTATTGTAATAAAGCTGGATTAATGTACGACATACAACTGTGCCTAAAAAATGCAGAAAGCAAATATATTGGCGTTCATGCCAGCTTCACTGCTCTTGCACGCATCCTCCACCAATATGGGGGCTTCTCTCTGGTAGACAGGTTAAGCGGGCGCAGTACAGAAGTAAAATACAAGTTCTTAATGCAAAACTTCAGTGTTCATTCACACTAGAGGTATTTGCACAAAACAGCATATAACTTTGCAGTCTTGGTGTTATTACACACACAATGGAAAGTTCATATAACACAAGTCACCTTGCTGGCAGTTGTGTCCCTAGTAGTCCACAGCAAGCTTTAGGGAGCCTGTTTCTCCAGTGAGCAACTCTCAGCCCTCCAGCACGGCACAAAGCCTCAGATCTCAAAAACAGAGACCTCTTTGCTGAGCAAAGCTGCCTATTTAAGGACAGCCAGGCACTTAAACTCTGGTCCAGTATTTGACCTCACCTGGCTGGTATCCAACCCAGCCGCACATGCTGGGAAGAAAATACCTACCTTGCTAGACACAACCCCTCACGGTGTCACTATATATACAGTGGATATAAAAAGTCTACACACCCCTGTTAATATGTCAGGTTTCTGGGATGTAAAAACTCTTCCCACCTTTAATGTGACCTATAAACTGTACAACTCAATTGAAAAACAAACTGAAATCTTTTAGGTAGAGGGAAGAAAAAAATATGAAAATAAAATAATATTGTTGCATAAGTGTGCACACCCTTAAACTAATACTTTGTTGAAGCACCTTTTGATTTTATTACAGCACTCAGTCATTTTGGGTATGAGCCTATAAGCATGGCACTTTTTGACTTGGCAAGATTTGCCCACTCTTCTTTGCAAAAACACTCCAAATCTGTCAGATTGTGATGGCATCTCCTGTGCACAGCCCTCTTCAGATCACCCCACAGATTTTGAATCTGATTCAGGTCTGGGCTCTGGCTGGGCCATTACAAAACTTTACTCTTTCTGGTGAAGCCATTCCTTTATTGATTTGGATGTATGCTTTGGGTAGTTGACATGCTGAAAGATGAAGTTTCTCTTCATGTTCAGCTTTCTAGCAGAAGCCTGAAGGTTTTGTGTCAATATTGACTGGTATTTGGAACTGTTCATAATTCCCTCTAGCTTAACTAAGGCCGCAGTTCCAACTGAAGAAAAACAGCCCCAAAACATGATGCTGACACCACCACCATGCTTCACTGTGGGTATGGTGTTCTTTTGGTGATGTGCAGAGTTGTTTTTGTGCCTAACATATCTTTTGGTATTATGGCCAAAAAGTTCAACTTTGGTTTCATCAGACCATAACACCTTTTCCCACATGCTTTTGGGAGATTTCAGATGCGTTTTTGCAAAATGTAGCCTGGCTTGGATGTTTTTCTTCATAAGAACAGGCTTTCGTCTTGCCACTCTACCCCATAGCCCAGACATATGAAGAATATGGGAGATTGTTGTCACATGTACCACACAGCCAGATATTCCTGCAGCTCCTTTAATGTTGCTGTAGGCCTCTTGGTAGCCTCCTAGACCAGTTTTCTTCTCTTCTTTTAATCAATTTTGGAGGGACGTCCAGTTCTTGGTAATGTCACTGTTGTGCCATATTTTCTCCACTTGATGACAATCTTCACTGTGTTCCATGGTATATCTAATGCCTTGTAAATTCTTTTGTACCCGTATCCTGACTGATCCTTTTTAACAATGAGATCCCTCTGATGCTTTGGAAGCTCTCTGTGGTCAATGGCTTTTGCTGTTGGATGCAACTAAGAAAATTTCAGAAAAGACCAACTAGAGCAGCTGCACTTTATTTGCGGTTAATCAGAGGCACTTTAAATGATGGAATGATGGCAGGTGTATGCTGACTCCTATTTGACATGATTCTGAATGTGATTGCTTAATTCTGAACACAGCTACATCCCCAGTTATAAGAGGATGTGCACAATTTGTTTTCTTTCCTCCACCCAAAATATTTCGGTTTGCTTTTCAATTGAGTGGTACAGTTTATAGGTCACATTAAAGGAGAAAAAAGTTGTGAAATGATTCATCTTTGTCTGATTTTATTTAAAGCACAGAAACCTGACATTTTAACACGGGCATGTAGACTTTTTATATCCACTGTGTGTGTGTGTGTGTGTGTGTGTGTGTGTGTGTATATATACACACACACACAGTACAGACCAAAAGTTTGGACACATCTTCTCATTCAAAGAGTTTTCTTTATTTTCATGACTATGAAAATTGTAGATTCACACTGAAGGCATCAAAAAGGAATCAAAGTAGCCACCTTTTGCTTTGATTACTGCTTTGCACACTCTTGGCCTTCTCTTGATGAGCTTCAAGAGGTAGTCACCTGAAATGGTCTTCACAGGTGTGCCCTGTCAGGTTTAATAAGTGGGATTTCTTGCCTTATAAATGTGGTTGGGACCATCAGTTGCGTTGTGGAGAAGTCAGGTGGATACACAGCTGATAGTCCTACTGAATTGACTGTTAGAATTTGTATTATGGCAAGAAAAAAGCAGCTAAGTAAAGAAAAACGAGTGGCCATCATTACTTTAAGAAAGTCAGTCCGAAAAATTGGGAAAACGTTGAAAATGTCCCGTGTCCCCAAGTGCAGTCACAAAAACCATCAAGCGCTACAAAGAAACTGGCTCACATGCGGACCGCCCCAGAAAAGGAAGACCAAGAGTCACCTCTGCTGCGGAGGATAAGTTCATCCGAGTTACCAGCCTCAGAAATCGCAGGTTAACAGCAGCTCAGATTAGAGACCAGGTCAATGCCACACAGAGTTCTAGTAGCAGACACATCTCTAGAACAACTGTTAAGAGGAGACTGTGTGAATCAGGCCTTCATGATAGAATATCTGCTAGGAAACCACTGCTAAGGACAGGCAACAAGCAGAAGAGACTTGTTTGGGCTAAATAACACATGGAATGGATATTAGACCAGTGCAAATCTGTGCTTTGGTCTGAGTCCAAATTTGAGATCTTTGGTTCCAACCACCGTGTCTTTGGTGCTTTGCTGGTGACACTGATGGGGATTTATTCAAAATTGAAGGCATACTAAACCAGCATGGCTACCACACCATCTTGCAGGGGCATGCTATTCCATCCGGTTTGCGTTTAGTTGGACCATCATTTATTTTTCAACAGGACAATGACCCCAAACACATCTCTAGGCTGTGTAAGGGCTATTTGACCATGAAGGAGAGTGATGGGGTGCTGCGCCAGATGACCTGGCCTCCACAGTCACCGGACCTGAACCCAATCGAGATGGTTTTGGGTGAGCTGGACCGCAGAGTGAAGGCAAAAGGGCCAACAAGTGCTAAGCATCTCTGGGAACTCCTTCAAGACTGTTGGAAGACCATTTCAGGTGACTACCTCTTGAAGCTCATCAAGAGAATGCCAAGAGTGTGCAAAGCAGTAGTCAAAGCAAAAGGTGGCTACTTTGAAGAACCTAGAATATGACATATTTTCAGTTGTTTCACACTTTTTTGTTATGTATATAACTCCACATGTGTTAATTCATAGTTTTGATGCCTTCAGTGTGAATCTACAATTTTCATAGTCATGAAAATAAAGAAAACTCTTTGAATGAGAAAGTGTGTCCAAACTTTTGGTCTGTACTGTACTGTATATATATATATATATATATATATATATATATATACATACACACACACACACACACACACACACACAAACACACACACACATATATACTACTAATGACAACATCTGCATGCATTTTTTATGGGGGACAGGACCCAATTCTGAGTTTTTCTATGGGGCCCCATGAATTCTATGCATGCCCATGTTTGGATGCAGTGTGGCACAGCTCCTAGTCCCATATGCTTTGTACTAGAGAGCAGCAGGGACACGGTTATCTGCCGTACAATGCTTAGTTGGTTGCTGTATGTATGAAGCTATTCTGTTCTTGTAGCATTGAATAGAGCTTTGCACTTTTTCTATGTCAGATGTGTGTGGATTTAGACAGAAAATCTTATGAAGTTTTGGAACTGTAGTAATGGCCACATTCACTTCTATGGGTGCTTTGTAATGGATTTGTTCAAAACGGACCCATAATATGGACATGTGCATGAGACCTAACTAGCAGTCATTGCCAAAGAAGGTGGCACAGGTAGACCACTGGTTCAACACTGCTTAATGGCTCATATGGCATCTTGACTGATCATGCAGATATCAACAGGCTCATATTGGACCACAAGGATACGGTGAAGACCCTGAGCAAGGTAGGCCCCTTTCCATCACCCTCTGCACAAGTAGCATGTGGCACAGTAGAGTGATAAACAGCATACAACACCTCAACTAGCCTATGTACATATAAAACTGGATAGAATTAGCAAACTACACATTTTATTACTATAGATGAATCAGGTGGCTTAAATGACTTCTAGATATATAGGCAGGCCAGCCAGAATCCCCTTTCCCTAAGGACCTGTCTTCTTGAAGTCACTGCAGGGACACCATAATCATCTTGAGGGTCTTGCTGCTGCCCCTGTGCGAACAGGTGGTGTTTGTAGCTTTACAGTAGGCTCCTAGAATGAATTTTACAGGTGGGCCCTAGGAGACCAAGTCAGACACTGGATATCAACATGAAAAAAAAATTAAAGAAAAAGGTCACAACTGATGTAATGTTTATGCAGTAATAAACTTCCCTTCAAAGATTCCTATACATTACCCCATGAATTGTCATTTTTGACCTACGTGTGCTCTCCTATAAACCGCAACGAGCTGTTATACTGTACAGTCTCATTTATAGTGAGCTTTTATCCGTGAAGTATATACACAAGGATTTATAGCACCGACTACTCCTCACAATGTCTTCAAACACACTGTGCTTGTCCTGAGTTTTAATAACCAATCTATCTACAGTATGCTCCTTGTTTTCAATCGTCTTTATTAGGCTTACAGAATCAGATCTCTGACTACAAGTGATCGATCCATATTCAGCTACAATAAAATCATGCTAACAACCTGTATTTTTTTCACCATCCCCATCTATGATAAATGACCACTTCAACAACATTTTATTCATTTGTCAGTTACCCTTTCAGCAATGGGTAGCCTACTTTTTGTTTCCATGTGAATGTGGAATGAGGTGACAATACTAAAAATAATGCGTCTCTGTAAATGTATAATAAACTGCATCTTGTTGTTATGGGAACTAGCTTTATCAGTCTCTGTGATTTGATAAAAGATGCGTTAACACCGCAGTCTAATATTTATTTGATCGCTCCATGACATATTCACTTCATAAAAACAATGGGTTTACTAAAGAATCAGTAGACATTTTAATCAAACAGATAAATCACTAACATGTCTTCCAAATTACCGCCAAAAACCTCATCACAGGGAAAAATGACATTTAGCAGATCAACTAAAGCTTTAGCTGCAAACTCCTGAGCGGTGATTTAAAAGCAATAAAAGCAAATATAACGAGTACACAAATACAACGAACATTTTATAAATGGTTTACAAACATGCCGAACCTTAAAATATGGAAAAGAAACTGTAACTAAGACGTAATTATGCATGGATGCAACGTACAGGAAACACCATCTTAAGGAGTTTTTCATTTCATAGGTCTACATATCCTGCAAGACCTTCTGGGTCGGTGTGCATATGATTGCCAGTCATTTGTGTGTATTGTGATAACACACGGCAGTGTATGTTTGTTAACAAGTAACCCCTGGATTTTTAAATGTATCAAGAGGAATTATTTCAACATTCCCTTCAAGAAAAAATATAAATAAATACATTATAAAAAAAATAACTCCGGGCTGAGATTTGAAATCATGAAGACAAATCTTTAGCATAAATATAGTCGGAGAGATGATGATGGTGATGCTTTAAATACTGAAATACACATTAGACCGCAGTGTAATCAGAAATCCAATCAATTACAATTCTAAAATGCTAGCTGCTTTGGTCCTCTTGTGGCTCTCTAGAAAATCCATCTCTGGTAGGAAAATTCTTTGGTGACTGATAAACCATATGTAGTAGACATAGGCTTGCGAGCAGCACATGTGATCGATTCATCCCTGACTGGATGCACACATCTGCATTACATCTCGCTACTAGGATTAAGGCTATGTTCACACAGCATTCAAGCCTTCTGTTAGAGGTATCCATTTGGACCATTTCCGAGTGTACATCTCCAAAGGAAGGCTCTCAAGTATGCCACTATATAGGCATAAAATGGCATATGCTGCCATAGACCTCTGTGCATTTTTTATATATTTTTTTACTGTACAGAGGAGCACAATCAACTGTGCCTTTCTAGACAGACATCTCAAACGCAGAAAATTTACAACATTTTTCTTACGCAATGTAAGGTATATGACACTCTTGGCTTTGACAGGTAAATAGTGCTTATGGGTATGTAAGATGCATGTGCCCAAAGCAGACGGACACAGCAAGCACAGTATGAATATAGTCTAAAATGGCCAAGACTGCATGCACATGGTTCTGCTATATACCGTACATGTAGTAAATGTCAACATGACCCTTAATGCATTAAATATACCACTGCAGCAAACTTCAACTTGACTTTTCAACGGCTTTTGTTTAGTTAAGCATCAATTTAAATATTTAAAGATATATATATATATATATATATATATATATGGAGTTCAGGGCTGCACACCTTGTGAAGCAGCTTTGTAGCAATGGGTGCCAGCGGTATTGCACTTAACTTAACCAAAGTGATGATCAATAAGAATAAATAATTACACTGCAGCACTTCCAGTAGGTAAAAATAGTGGGATCCTTTTATTCACCCATGCAACGTTTCGATGCACTTGCTGGGACCATTTTCAATTGAAAATGGTCCCAGCAAGTGGATCGAAATGTTGCATGGGTGAATAAAAGGATCCCACTATTTTCACCTACTGGAAGTGCTGCAGTGTATTTATATATATATATATATATATATATATATATATATAAAAAACACACACTCACACATAGTACATATATTCCTCTTAAAATGTAACTACTGTATAACCAAGCAAACTACCCATCATCTGTGTGTTTTTCACTTATGGGTCCGATCTTCCCTTCACTAAAGCCTTTTAAAAATAAAAAAATAAAAAATATAGAAATCCTAATAATTGTATTCCTCTCAAATCACATTCTGTCCATTGACAAATTGGTTTCCAGCGTTTTGAAATGCCACAAAGCAAGGTAGTCTCCTATTGAAGACACTTTTATAACATACAATTACTCATATGGATTTATACTTTGACAAAATCATTTCCATTACCCTAGATCGATATATGGCAAAACTCCTTAACAGCTTTCATATATGTCACTTGAGGTTGAGTACAGAAATTACAATAGATTAATGCAACAAAATAAGATTCCAGTAGCTATGCTGCGCTTGCCAACAGTTCGTATTAACCATAACTGAACTGGATCCTGATCTGTAAAGAATTAGAGGTCTGTCATTCACTGTCATTTTCTAATACTTTTAAATCAAATATACTTGCCTATGATGCCAATGCATGATCTATAGTCTCCTCTACTATCTATTACTGCAGAATGATATTGTAAGTAATCCGATTTAGAGAAAGCTTCAGTTGAGCAATGACTTATGGGGAAGCATGTCACACTGATCATAGTATTGTCATTGAGCATTACTGTACCATATCTACACATTTAATCTATTCTTATGGTTTTCAAGTTTTACTGTATATTTTTTCATTTAATGCCCTAGACTGGTTAGAGGCTGCTTCCTCTTATTTTCTTTCTTGATCTTAAACTTAACATGAACAAAAGTTAAAAGAAAATTAAAGAGTCCACTACAAATTAGATAGAGCGGTCTACTTCCAGTGCAGGAGCTATTGCTGGACATTTGATCGGTGGTAGGTATGGAGGGTTTCAGACCCCACTGATTAGCTAGTGAAGGCTTATCTTCATGATAAACCATCACCTAATATAAGGTGAACAACCCTTAACCTCAGGGTAATTGATCATAGGGGTCGGACTCCCAGAACTCCCGTGGATCAAATGCTTAAAGGTGTCACAGTGTTATAGGAGTTCTGTGGCCTCTTCATAGTACATTGTACATCAGCTAATATTGGCATTGTAGTTCAGCCCCATTCATTTGAATACAAATGAGCTGCACAAAGGCCAATGGACATGATGTCATGATGTCACAGGCTTAGGAAAATACTTCAGCACTTTCCCAAGTGCTACCAGAGACAGGAGTCAGAACCTTGTTAATCAAATGTTGATATCCTATCCCATTGGCTTAGTGTGGGTAGCAAGCAACTGGGGCAGGCCAAGTTTTGTTTTCCCTAAACTTTCCACACAGGCAGAGTTAATCATGGTCTGCTAAGGGTCCATTCACACCTCCGTGTGAGTTTTGCGGATCCACGAATCCGCAAAACACGGACATCGGAAATGTGCGTTCCGCATTTTGTGGACCGCACATGGCCAGCACTTAATAGAAAACGCCTAATCTTGTTCGCAATTGCGGAGAAGAATAGGACATGTTCTATTTTTTTCGGGAATGGAATTGCAGACCCGGAAGTGTGGGTCCGCAATTCTGGATCCGGGCAGCACATCGTGCTGCCCCATAGAAATGAAAGGGTCTGCAACTCCATTCCGAAAAATGCGAAACAAAATTGCAGACGTGTGAATGGACCCTAAGACCGAGCAGCTCTGCTCTGCCCCAATGACATCCGGTTATCACGTGATCATTGGGTCCCAAGCACTATGCACCAAGCAAAGGATAAGATAGAACCATTAATGAACCACTTTGGTCTTCTCCTTGGGGACAATACGTGCTGCTGCTAGTTTGTAGGAGCTTTTATCCCATGTCATACATGTACAATGCTCTGGAATAAAGCTCTGCACTAAGTGCCTTACATGTAAAGTGCTTGGTTTTTATTAAGTTAATAAGGAGCATTATTACTGTGGGGGACTAAGTACTATTTCTGAAATTCCTTTAGGTAGTCAACACTTTAGCTTCCACAGTAATATTCTTCCATTATGAGGCTACTCCCAAACCTTATTTTGCTTCCCCACTCCACACACTAAAATTCCCCCCCCCCCCCCAAAAAAAAATGGAAAACCAAAGAAAAAAATTATATCTTTCTGCAGGGCAACTAGCAGTTCTTCAAGACTATGGATTGGAGGGGTATGCAGCTTACAGGTTAGTCCAGCTCTGTGATAGTTTGTAGTAGGCCAAAGCCAGTTTGTGTGCAGTACTTTCCATGTTCTGTGACTCATTCACTGGTTCGGTGAATGATGAAAGGTCACTACCAGAGGTACACACTGGTTCTCTCTTTTCATTGTATTGTAGAAGTTGACTTCTGGGGATCCTGGTGGCTCTTGTCATCTGATCTTAAGTTGAAGCAGGATGATAGCTCTGGTGTAAAAAATGTCCTTTTCAGATGTTGCACTCAATCCCTTTCTGATTGGCTGGAACAGATTTGATTGTATCCGATGGCCTGAATTTAGAATATGTTTGGGGTGGTAGCTGTCCCATTTGAGGTGTGTAGGCTAATCAATAGGTTATCGAAGTTTTGAACAAAGCAACTTCGGATCTATAATCCAAAGCTAGTTTTGCTCAACACTACTCAAAAGTACAGCAGTATTGTGCCGTTATACTCCTGAGACCTCTCATACGGATGCAGCAGGGTTAACACACATGCTTTATTAGACATGTTGTTATCTAAACTAAATGCAACTAAATGCGTTAAGCAATTGCTTTTCAATGGCTTTTGTTTTAAGAATGCGATGAGTTAAGACATTTTAGTTAAGAGTGTGTGTGTTACACCTGCTACATCTGTACATTCAGGCAAAAAAATGGTGCCATGTACAGGTTATTTTTAAAACCAAAAAACATTGCATAATAATAAGTGGGCTTTCTTTTCACATTGGCACACAATAGGCGCAACATATTGGGCACTGTGAAAAAAATAGCAATTTTTATTTTGCACCATCTGCTGTGCATTAATTTTTGTAAATCGCCTCTGTGGCAAGTAAACACTGCAGAGAATGCAGCATTTACACAAGTGTTGTGACCGCATCAAACAGCTGATCATAGGGGTGTTTAGAGTTGGACCTCCACTGATCTTCTATTGATGATCTATCCTGATTATGGGTCATCGATATCACAATATGGGAATACCCTTTTAATCAGCACTTCCATTTGTGGGACAACCCTTAAAGTGCACCCGACAGTTGTCTATTTTGAGTGTCATTTTGTATTTATTATTGCATATTATTCTGGCAGACCTGCAGCATACTTGGCTGCAGTGCCTATGTGATCATCATCCTAAAATGAGTAGTAAGTAGACTCGTGTAGTAATCTTGTTGCTGCAGAATAAATCTTTTGCACATATCTGGAAATATGGAGGCTGAATTATGTAGCAAATTGAATGATACAGAACACCATTCTACCCCAAATGCCAACATTTTTCTTTAAAGAGTTTGGCTTGGTTGCTTCAATATCGCAAATCATGGATTATGACAGCTGACCATAAATATAAAAAAAGGCTATTCACATATGACTGTCTGGATCTGTCATGCCTCCTCGAAGTTTCGAGTTACCAAAATGGTAAAAAAATAAAAATAAATCGATGTAGATACATTCTCCAACAAAGACAAAGGTGTTGATACATGATATAATGTCTCTTTATTGTACCTTGTATATTGTGTTTTTATCTCCCTTCAACATGACACTGATAAGTGTTTACCACATGAATATTTTAGAGACGGTTGAAACTAGAGAAAGTTTTGTTGAGAGATATATTACAAATATGATGCAATACTGTGTTTAGAACTACCGATTCCTTTAATGTTATGCTACGTTAATCCAGCAATGATTTAATCCTAAAATGATATACAGTAAAGAGTTAAGTGCACCTTAAATAAAAGGGCAATAAATATAATTTCCTTTGCAGCATGAAACGGCTATTCTTAAGTGTGTTATCCATCCAAATTTACAGATGTAATAAGTTGGTAAGTTTATTCCCAAAATGAATGTTAAAAAGAAATAAAATCAATAACATACCTTCTGGGGGCAAATCTGCTTTGTTTCACTAATGTGTGTGATTCAAAATTGCACATAACTATTTTATGAAGTGTTTTGTAGCTCCCATAGAAAGCTAATATAATGCCATAGGCAGAAAAAGAAACTGCACAAGAGAATAATTAATAGCTTGAAGGTTTCAAGCTAAAATCAATTTGGATTTGGTTCACTACTATTCTACAAAGGTAAACTTCTTGGGAAATGTAATGCTGAACAGTTTTGTTTGATGGTTTCTTTGCCTTGTTATTTGTATTCATGTGGAATTCCAATTTCTGTTATTTTAGCTTTTGAAAAATTGGTACCAGGTGCTTAGGTATTTAATATGACTGTTCTAATATTTGTATTGCTATTCAGAGGTTGCTGGGACTTAATATTTAACAATGAGTAAATTATTAGCTTATACTTTTATAGCTACATTTATTGGGTTTATATATATTTACTGTATTATACAAAATAGAAAAAAAATGAAGATAACTGCCATGTTACTAGACTTAAATGTTGTTAATGGTTCATACTTGGTCATCTTTTCTTTGAACTAATTCTAAATGTGACAGAACACTAAGGCTGTACCCCTATACAAATTGAGCACAATACACCAATCAGTGCAATGCAACCAAAGAGTTACCCACTCAGATGGAGAACACATGCACCAATGATCAATAAAATATCTAATCTTTGTTAAAGTACAGTGAATTATTAAAATACAAATATAAGGCATCAACACATTTTCCACATGATAGGTGCCGTATTGCAGACAATTTTTCTCCCAAAAGTGGGGGGCGAAATGTCCCTGTGTCTTATTGGGTTTATACTAATGAGCGCTTCCATTATGGAAAAGCTCATTAGTACCGGAGGACCAGGAAGCGGTGAAGGCTCAGTACTCATCTATTCCTGGTCCTTGGCTGTCAGCTGTGAAGGCAGCGCACAGCGTAAGGGTGTTCTGTTCACAGCACAGCTGACGGCAGGAGGAAGAAGATCGCGGGCAGCGAGGAGCGGTGACGTACGGGAGCAGGAGAGGTAAGTGGGTTTTTTGTTTTGTGTTCTGTGACTGAAGAGAGGCTGATATAGGGGCTTAAATATGGCCATGGGGGCTGATATATGATAATGAAGGCTGAAATATGGCCATAGGGGCTGAAATATGGCAATGGTGACTGATATGGGGGCTGATGAGAGGTATGGGGGCTTATGAGAGGCATGGGGATCTTATCTGAGTTCTGATTGGGGGTCATTCACATTGGGGTCTGAGCTGACATCTAATTTGGAATCTAATCTGAGGCCTTATTGGGGTCTTATTAACATTGGGGGTCTGATTGAGGCCGTCATCTGAGGTCTGATTAACCTTGGGGGTCTGACTGGTGGTCTGACCCGAGGTCTAATGAAAAAAAAATATATATTGTCCTCCTCTAAAACCTGTGTGTGTCTCATGGGCGAAAAATACAGTAAGTATAAAGAGACAAAAGAAGGGAAATGGTAAATACAGGTTATCTGCTCTAGAAATGTCCTATCCTTGTCTGCAAAACAGACAAGAATACAACATGTTTTCTTTTTTTGCAAGGCTGCAAACATATGGATGCATCCCTTGTGGCCCCGTTCAAATGAATGGGTTCTCATCCAATCAAACAATTCAGATCGGATGTGGACAAACATACAGTCGTGTATATGAGCCCCAAGACAGATAGTGGCACCTTATAAAATAAACATTCACCATATGCTTACTTTATGTTCATATTATTTTGTAAATGTCATTTTATTTTTATTTTTTTTATTTTTATTTTTTTAAATATTTCTTTATTGTTATACAAAACACATTAAATATACAGTATCAGACCGTCCAACGGGTCATTACAATAATCATTCAAATTAACTTTTTAGCCCTACCGCCCCCCCAGCCCCCCCCCCCACCCAAGCTCACCACTATTTATAATAACAGTATAAGGTACTATATATAATAACAATATTCCATTCTTAATCTATACATACCCAAGTATTTTTATTCCCCAGTTTCCCACCCTCCCGCCTCCCCTAGGGGGGAGGGGGGGGGGAGGGGGAGACGTGCGATACACAAAAAAAAAAAAAAAAAAAGCAACCTATCTATCCAGCCCTAAAGTAGCCAACTCTTCCATATTTCATCCGTAGTTTTTCCTTTTCTACTATGGCCCTCCATCACCCGTTCTTCTTTAATCATGTCCTCTACTGCTTTCCTCCACTGCCGAACTGTTGGAGGGTCAACCCCTACCCATTTCTTGAGTATTAAGAGTCTAGCTTGAAATAAAACCTTACTAAGAACCATACTCATATCTCTATTTAAACCCAGATGTTCGGTTGCCCCCAAAATACACGTCATCGGGTCCTCTGATATTTGAACCTTCAAAATTTGATATATAGTATCTGTTATTTCTGTCCAATATCTAAACAATCTGGGACATCTCCAGAAGCAATGCATTAAGTCAGCTCTCTCTCGCCCACATTTTACACAATCATCCGAGGGTCTAACGCCCATTCTTTTCAATATCCATGGGGATCTATGCAACCTATGAACCACAAAAAATTGTGAAATCTTATGTGATCCCCTGTTTGAGACTCGAGAATAGTTCTTTAATGCATCGTTCCATTTTTTTTCCGAAAAAAATTCCAGTTCATTCTCCCATTTTTTCCTAGCTAGTATTGTAACCCGTTTCTTTTTTCCGCCCATCAATATCTTATATCTTTTTGCCGTTATTCCTCTTCTTTCACCCACATTAGTAAATTTGTGTAATATCTCAGATCTTTCCATCTTATATTTATCCTCTTGCATAACTGACCTCAATGCATTCCTAAGCTGAAAGTATTTGTATATGTCCTTATGCGGTATACCAAACTCTCTAACCATTGTATTAAAGTCTTTCAATTTACCCTCCTCGAATATCTGGTTTAAGTATTTCATCCCATTTTTCTCCCAGTCAATATACATTTTAATCCCCTGCAGTTCCTTAAGGTTAATATTTTTCCATATAGGTGTGTATTGCAAAAACCCTTTAATCTCCAGTGTTTTTTTAATCTCTACCCATATATATTCCATTAAATTTAGAACTCTATTTCCTGTATTTTTTCCTGCCAGTGTACCCGATTCCAACACCTCTAAAAAGTTCCATTCTTCTTTCCATCCCAGTCTATTTACTACCTGACTACCCACCAACCCATCCAAGCTACTCTTTATTTGACCATATTGTGTAATTATATAATAGAAAAACCAATTCGGAACTGCGAGTCCACCTTCTCTCACTGGGAGTTGAAGTATCTCTCTCTTTATTCTGGGAATCTTACCTTTCCAAAGAAAATCTCCCATTAACCTATCGAGCAGTCTAAAGGTATCCTGCGACAACCTGACTGGGGCATTTTGAAGGACATATAGTATTTTGGGGAGAAAAACCATTTTTATTAGGTTTACCCGACCCTGTATTGAAATTGGTAATCTACGCCAGACATGTATTTTGGCCCTAAGTTCTTTTATTAGGGGAAGTACATTAAATTTTTCATATTCTCCTATGTTTCCGGAAATTTGTATCCCCAAATATTTAAAGTTTTCTTGTTTTCCCAACACCTGCACCTTTAAGAACCCCTGTGGTTGTGCATCTCCCAACATCAACATATATGATTTCCCCCAATTAATATTCAAACCAGAAAAACAACCAAACTTGTCTATTATATCTATAACTCTATCAAACTGGTCTCCAGTATTGTGCATAAATAACAGAATATCATCCGCATACATTAACAATTTTTCTTCCCCTCCATCATAGTGAAAGCCTTTAATTTCCCTATCGTTTCTTATTATACTTGCCATAGGTTCAATCGCAATGGCGAATAATAGTGGAGAGAGAGGGCATCCCTGCCTAGTGCCCCGATATAGGGCAAGGGGCAGGGACAAGCTCCCATCCACCATCACTCTGGCCCGCGGATCCTGATATATTAACTGTATCCATCTTATAAATCCTTCCCCTATACCGACCCTTTTTAATACTGCCCATAAATATTCCCATTCAATACAGTCAAATGCCTTTTGGGCATCCAGTGATAATACGGCTTTCTCCCCCGCTTCTATTCTGTTAGCTTCGATATTTAAATACAACCTTCTTATATTTGAGTATATCGTTCTGCCCGGTATAAAACCTGTTTGATCTATGTTTATTATACCCTTAATCACCCTTGAAAGTCTATCGGCCAAGACTTTTGCCAAAATTTTAACATCGGTATTTAAAAGAGATATTGGCCTATATGATCCCGGGTCTAGTTGTTCTTTGCCCTTTTTTGGAATTAGTGTTATAATTGCCTCTTTCATAGAGTCTGGTAAGTCCCCAATTTTTTTTAGCCTCATCCAATGTTGTTTTTAGTTCTGGTACTAACACCTGGGAGAAGGTTTTATAAATTTCAAAAGGGAGCCCGTCACTTCCTGGTGCCTTTTCAGATTTTACTTGCCCCAGGGCTTTATTTATTTCTACAATTGATATTTCTTTTTCTAGAAATATTTTTTGGGCCTGGGATATCTCCCTAAGAGGGATCTGATCTAAGTACAAGTCTAATTCTTGTTTTGAGTATTGACCCTAGACTTGTATACCTCCTGGAAATTTTTTACAAACACTTCTTTAACTCCTTCTGGTGTGTTAATTGTCTCACCCCTTTTATCTTTAATCGCCCCTATCCAGGCTTTCTCTCTTTGATTTCTTGCTATATTTGCCAAAATTTTACCAACTTTTTCTCCCTCTGTGGCCAGCCGGATCCCTTGAAACCTTAATTCTTTCCTACTTCTCTCCATATAATATGCCTTTAACTTTTCCTGTTCTTCCTCCCATATTTTCTTATTATCATCAGTAGGATCTCTCATACATGTAGTTGCTAATTCCTGAACTTTTTTTTCCAGAGCAATCCCCTTTTCCCTGGTAATTTTTTTTTAAGTAATTCACTTTTTTACTAAGCAATCCTCTTAGATATGCTTTAGCCGTATCCCAAACAATTAACTTACTTGCAGAATAATTATTCTCCCTAAAAAAATTTTTTAATTCTTCCATTATACTTTCTTTGTCTGGGATCATTGGTAACCAATGGGAGTTAAACTTAAACGGTAATAAGGCCTTCTTTTTATTCAAATCTAGTTCCATTACTACGGCATTATGATCTGATAAAGCCATGGGGAGATACTTTATTTTGATCCTATCATAGAACATCAAATTTTTATTTCCCAGGGCCATATCTATTCTAGACCAGGTTTGGTGTGTTTTGGAGTAGCAGGAATACCTATTTTCATCCGGGTTCTGGAGACGCCAAACGTCAATCCAGTTAAATTCATGGGCTAATTTATAAAAATCTACTTTTTGTGTTCTTCCCCCTCTGCTAGAGGTTCTATCCCTGAGTGGATCCATTACTGCATTATAGTCTCCGATCGCAATCATTATAGATTCCTGTCTATCCAACATGAATCCATACAGTTGATATAAAATCTCTGACGTATACGGTGGAGGAATATAGATATTTGCAATTACCATTTTGACCCCTTCTATATTACAATATAGAAAGAGGTATCTGCCGCAGTCATCGGCCTCACACGTCAGACATTCAAATTTTATTGTATTATGGATCAAAATTGAGACCCCTCTTGAATAAGTAGTGTATACAGAATGGTAACTTTCCCCTATCCATCTCTTCTGCAACCATCTTAAAGATTCCTTATCCAAATGTGTTTCTTGTAGGCAAATGATGGCTGGCAGAAACCCCTTCATCCACTCGAGGATAGCATACCTCTTCACTCTCTCCCTTAAACCCCTCGTATTCAACGAAACAATCCTAACCATCTAGCAGAGGGGGAAGAGAAAAGAAAAAAAAAAAAAAAAAAAAAAAAAAAAAAAAAAGGAAATCACAGCACGTCTCCCTCTCGCCACCCACACCCCCCCATCCCAGATATCCCCCCTCCCTGCTGTCCAGCAGTCGGGGCGACTCCATAACTTAGCATACTAGCTCCCTCCCTCTCCACGTCCCCCGGCATCATAGGCCCTCCCCATCCGCCCAATCGCTAGCCTCCTCCGGAGTCTGAAAAAAAACAATCCTACCTTTATATTCCACCCTTAATTTTGCCGGAAATAGTAAACTGTACTTTAAACCTGCTTCCCTTAATCTTTTCTTAACAACAATATACTCTTTCCTGTGGGCGTTAGTATGCGCAGAATAGTCTGGAAATAGCCTTATCTTTACACCCTGTATCTGGTACTTTTCGGAGGTTCTTGCATCGGTTAATATTCTATCTCGATCCTGGCCCAGTAAACATTTGACCAATATCTGTCTAGGAGATTCTCCTGGGACCCTCTTTCTTGTAGGGACCCGATGCGCTCTTTCAATAGCAAACAGTGGAGATAGAGCACCTTCCGTACAATTATCCCTTATCCATCTCTCCATATATTCGGTACAATTATCACCTTCTACGCGCTCTGGGATCCCTATACATCTTATATTAGATCTCCTTGATCTATCCTCTTGACTTATTAATTTTTGTTCCATCCTAGTATTCATTTCCTTTAACAGAACCACCTCTTTCTCCAATTTCTGTACCGAATGTTCCAAAACGGGAACCCTGTCCTCCATCTCATGTAGGCGCTGCCTTATCTTCTCCATCTCAACCCGTATTACACTAACATCCATTTGCACTGCCCCGATCTGGGTCACCATATTCCCCAATAGGTTCTCCATCCTCGAGACAGTGCAAAGTATATCTTTCATCATTTTTGCATCATTTTCTGTGAATGCAGCTAATACTCCCTTCTCCCCCCCTCCCCCCGAAGCCCCACCATCCTGCACCAAATCATGAGACCCAGCTTCTATCGTTCTCTCCCTTTGTGGGGACCCAAATCCAGGCGAATTTGGCGCTAGAAATTTATTTAATCCCTGTTGTTTAGGGCCGGTCTCCAATCCCGTACCTGACCTCCTACTACTGCTACCCCCCGTAGGAACTTTCTTAGGTGGCATTTTAAGGTCTCCTTATCTCCCACCCCTACTCACCTCCCGTCAACCCACCCACAAAAAATCACTGGAACAACAGGGATAGGAGCAAAAAAAACAGAAAGCAAGCGTCAAAAATTAAAGAAGCTGTCGTTATTTTCCGTAGAACACAGAAGTCGCCTCTAAGAGAAAAAAAAAAAAAAAAAAAAAGGGAAAAAAAAAAAACAAAAAAACACAAAACTTTGTTAATACCCACTTATCTACTAGATCTTCAATCATAAAATAAAAAAAATAAAAGAAAAAGAATAAGAGTTAGTCCAGGATTAATCCAGCGGAGGGTTAAGGGTGAAAATATTAGCAAAGTCAAATATTAATTAAGTTAACCATTCCTAAGGGGGAAAAAAAGTACATAACATTTGACCATAATCCGACGACTGCACCAGCAACTACACCCTCCACCTCCATACAGCCCGGTTCAATCTTGGCAGTCCGGCCAAACTCGCAACATTGATAGCAGAAAGACAGTATTAGTAGCAGACCGCCGAACAAGTAGAAAAAATCCGGGTAGTAGCAAGATAGTATCAAGGGGCGCTCCCAGCATATCCCCCTACCAGACCATCATCTCAGTATCTCAGTATCTCCCAGGTCGGAACCCATAGAACATAGGGCAACGCAAGTGATTATTTTCTTTTTCTTCTTTTTCTTTTCCCCCTTCCTCTCTTTAGTAAAGTTAGTAAAGTTAGTATAACTTTGAACCCAAAGTAGGAAGAGTACTTATAGATGCAGGAATGAGGTTAGTCCCTTTTTAGAAGAACTTCTTTAGAGAATTAGAGCCAGAGTCTCGGGGTCGGAAAAGAAAAAATGGAGAGAACAAATGAGGGCTTACGCACCAATAAACTGGGAGGTGAGCAATATACTCAGTAATAAGCACGATATATTCGCTCCTATTTTTATTTATTTATTTATTTATTTTTTTTACTCTATCCCTCCCAGTATTCCTCCAAGGATAAAAATAAGGTGCTATATACCGGAGGTTATACCCCAAAGTCCACAGTGGTCAAAGTCTCATCGCCCATATATCCTCTGCATGAGGTTTGAGACCAACAGCACGTATGGGACTCCTATACAGTCCAGCGTACTCTAAAAAGGGGGGGAACGACAGCCCCACAAGAGCTCTAAACCAATATTGCAAGCACAGGCACACATGTGCAACTCACGACTTTCTCCAACGCAAGTCCACCGCTCCACGGCACCTGCGGCTCATTCCTTGCCTCCTGGGGGTAACAATGGCTCCTCCTGTCACCAACAAGCCCAGGTATCAATACTCCGGTCTCAGCGTCGGGTAATCTTCCACACCGCCTGCAGATCATGGCATCTCCATCCCCCTCTACGCTTCCACGCCTCTTTCACAGACCGGGTAGCAGACCAGATGGCAGCGTCAAAGCTCAGATATCAGCGGTAGCGCCCCCCTGCCTGCCTCAGCATAACGGCTTAGCAGGCAAGCGGGAACGAGCGGACGGAACAGCCGACATGCCGGAGGAGCGGAGAGGCGGGGCCTAGCGTCTCACGTCAGACGCTCCCATGCTTCCCACTTCTATCTATGTTAGTTGTATCTGGCTCCCGGCCGGGCACCCATTTTATTTTTCAATGACCAATTCTGTTATTCACTATTGAAGTGAAGGGCAATGTATTTGAAATCTAGAGGAAACAATTATGCTACTATGCTGCTAATTTGAGCATATGCACATTTTTTGGGGGGAAAATAAACTTCAGGGCTACATATGTTTTTAACCTTTTAGGGACTGGTCATACAACATTTAGTTTTTTTTTTGATATACAGATACATTTTATTAAATAACTCAGTGACTACACAAAATGTTTAATTACATGCAATTACAAAAATATTCAGATCCAGGTGCTGGTATGAAAACTGTAGAATATTTTTTTAGGACAACCCCTTTAAATTTTAACCATATCTTTCTTATGAAAATCCTGAGATTTATTTATATGCAACTAATGTTCTCGGTGTGGGCTTGCCATTCTATTTGGGGTACCTGGCTTCCCCTGCGTCATCGCTCTCACCTTTGAAATCTGTCAATTAAACAACAGGGAGAGATGCTGGGTGGAGTTAGTGGTGGGGCAATGGTGCACTGAAAACTTCATTTGCAGGAACAGAAGCATTTCAGACAATTAGAGGACTGGATGCTCACAAGATATGGTTTTGGGGAATCTACCCTACATGGTGCTTTGCTTACTTATAACATTCTTGTTAGAGGTTAGGACTTATATCATAGGTGTTTCTATAATTTCCCACAGTTCAGACTCGCTTACGCGACCCAGATTATCATGACCATAGAAACTAATTTTAATGCTGACTTGGCGGCTGGCTGGGGAACAACATAAGGTTCAATTTCTGTCAGTTGTTTATTGTCCTTCCATATAAAATAAAATACCTAGTGAAGATAAAAGTCAAATGGGAGGAGAATGTGAGGATCCTGTAGCTGTCATTATGTGATGCCCAGAGCCTGTCTCAACTATTTTTTTTTAAATTTCATAGAACATACAGAAACTTCAAGTTTGCTACATAATTTAGGAGTTTGCAATGTCTGCAATAGACCCACATTTATTTACTTGATTTGGGAGATTTACTCTTTAGAGTTAAGGTAGATCAAAAATGGGTTTATTTGATGATAAAATAGTGGACACTCTGGATAGACATCTCATCTAACTGGATACAAACAGGTCCACCTATGTTTAAAGAATGTAAAACTATATTGAACTGATTAAAGATTATAATTCTCTGATTCTCTTTCTGAACAGCATATTTCTTAGTTTACAACTGCCATAACAACATCTCTTTAGTTTGATCAATCCCTATATGAGGAACAAATGTGCCAAGTGATGCTGGTACATCATAACAGGTCCCTGCCCAGCATGGTAGAAACTACTATGTGCACAAAACAATTAGTCACCTACAGAACATATAAGAGAGCACTTTCTAACACCATCTGTAGGAACAGTAAAGGATCATTAGTCACCAAAATAAAGTCGGCATTGCTTTGTAACTGAAGAAAAATAAAAAATTTAAATAGAAAATTTGCCAAAAAAGTGACATTTTGAAATTATATCTCTATTTTCCATTAATTCTTGTGGAACACCTAAAGGGTTAACAAAGTTTGTAAAATCAGTTTTGAATGCCTTGAGGGGTGTAGTTTCTAGAAGGGGGTCATTTTTGGGTGGTTTCTATTATGTAAGCCTCGCAAAGTGACTTCAGACATGAACTGGTCCCTAAAAATTGGGTTTTTGAAAAATTCAGAAAAATTTCAAGATTTGCTTCTAAACTTCTAAGCCTTGTAACATCCCCCCAAAAAAAATATAAATTCCCAAAATCATCCAAACATGAAGTAGACATATGGGGAATGTAAAGTAATAACTCTTTTTGGAGGTATTACTATGTAATATAGAAGAAATTGAAACTTGAAATTTTTGCTAAATTTTGTATTTTTTATAAATAAAAATGACTTTTTTTTTTACTTCATTTTACCAGTGTCATGAAGTACAATATGTGACGAAAAAACAATCTTAGAATGGCCTGGATAAGTCAAAGCGTTTTAAAGTTATCGCCTGGTCCTTAAGGTGAAATAAGGCTGTGTCCTTAAGGAGTTAAGGACTAGGTCATTTTTTGTAAACCTGACCAGTGTCGCTTTATGTGGTGATAACTTTAAAATGCTTTGACTTATCCAGGTCATTCTAAAATAGTTTTTTAGAAAAAAATACCAAGTTTACCAAATTTTTTAAAAATGATGTTTTAGTGTCTCCGTATTCTGAGCCATAGTTTTTTTGTTTTTTTTGGGGGGCAATTGTCTCAGCTAGGGGCTCATTATTTGCAGGATGAGGTGACTGTTAGATTAGTACTATTTTGGTGGGCATACACCTTTTTGATCGCTTACTATTGTACTTTTTTTGTGATGTAAAGTGATAAAAAAAATGTAACAGTTTTTATTTTTTACGGTGTCCATCTGAGGGGTTAGGTCATGTGATATGTTTATAGATCCGGTCAATACGGACGCGGCGATACCCAATATGTCCATTTTTGTTTTTCCATATTATTTTTTTTTTACTTTATTTGGGGGAAATTTCTTTTTTTTTTACTTGAAACTTTACATTTTTTGGGGGGAAAACTTTCTTTTTTCAACTTTTGTTTTCACTTTATTTGTTGGCCCACTTTTAGACTTTAACTTTTGGGGGTCTAATCCCCTTTACAATGCATTCCAATACTTCTGTATTGAAATTCATTGGCTGTATGAGTAATACTGTATGAGTAATACTCATACAGCTTCTGGCCTGTGAGATACAGGGGGCTGGATCTCACAGGCTCGTCACATGAAGGCAGCGCCGATGCCTCAGGAAGGCATCGCTTTGCCTTCCATGCCATCATGTCCCCTCTACCGCCCCACGGGGACCCACAGAGACCGTGGCACTGGGTGCGTTGTAACTGTACCTGCTGCTAGAGGACAACATAAACAGTCATCCACAATACCTAGCTTTACATTCCAGTTTGCAGGGCGGCGCAGGACACCACTCTTGATGTCAGACCAGTGTGACCAGGTGGTTGATTGGATTGCAGCAGATAATGCTTCCAGTTACTAACATTAAGCACCACCCTGTCTTCCACCAAGTCCAGTCTTGATACTCCTTCCTTCCACCATGGAGAGTCTAGCCAAACAAGTGATCCCACACTCAGATATTCCGAGGACCTCTTTGTCGCCATTCCTTGATTTGGTCCTATCACCAAGCACGCTTGAGAGGGACACATTCCCAAATTCTTGAACATCCACAGTCACAAGAAGTTGACGATGGGAATGGCAATTACTGTTTAATGAGGTGGATTATGAGGAGAAACAGTTGCCATTAACTTAACAGCAATTACTGTCTCAAGAGGTTGAGGAAGAGGATGAGACAACTAAGGTTGTGGTTAGGTCAACAAATCAGGAGGATGAGCAGAGTGAGGAAGTGGAAGAGGATGTGGTGGACGATGAAATCACTGAACCAACCTGGGAAGGAGGAAAGCCGAGCGAAGACAGCATTACAGGGGGGGGGGGGGAATCTTCAGCACCACAACAGGCTGCAAGAGGCAGTGGGGTGGCAGAAGGGAGAAGGCGGGCCACACTAAACAGGCCCACAACTATTCCACAGAGCACTCCATTGCGGAAATCTCTTTTGCCAAGGGGTACGTGTTCTGCAGTATGGCTCTCTTTTGAGGAAAGTGCAGATGACAAAAGAATTATGATTAGCATCCTGTGCCATACAAAAATGAGCAGGGGCTTCAACACTAGCAACCTCACCACCACCAGTATAATCCGCCACATGGCATCAAGCAGCATAACAGGTGGACCGAACCCCATGGTCCACAATCTATGCCTGCGGGTCACACCACTGCCTTCTCTTCCCTGATGTTACGTGCTGGCCAATCCCCTGTCCAAGACGCAGGCCCATATGCCTCCCACCCTGCATGTGGACCTTCGCAAGCACCATCAGAGACCACATCCAATTCAGTGTCGCAGCGCAGCGTACAAATGTCCTTACCCCAGGCATTTGAACGCAAGTGCAAATACCCAGCCACCCACAGGCCATAGCACTAAATGCGCAGCTTTCCAAATTCCTGGCCCTGGAAATGTTGCGATTTAGGCTTGTGAACACTGAGGCTTTCTGCAGCCTGACGTCGGTGACCATCCCTGCATTACGCAGTCCCCAGCCACCACTATTTTTCAAGGTGTGCCTTGCCTTCCTTACACCAATATGTGTCCCGTAACATCACACCTTCCCTGACAAACGCAGTTACTGAGAAGGTTCACTTAACCACGGACACATGGACAAGTGCATTCAGCCAGGGATGCTACATTTCCCTGATGGCAAACTGGGTGAATGTTGTGTAGGTCGGTAGCGAGTCATACCCTGGGATGGCACAGGTGCTACCGACAAGGATTCCGGGCCCCACGTCGATCAGGGTTTCCGCCAGCACATACGTTAGTGGCTCCAACCCCCACATCTCCTCCTCCGTCTCCTACTCCACTTCCAATTCTGAATTATCCACGTGCAGCACCAGTTAGTCATCAGTCGGTAGCTGGAAGCAGTGTAGCACTGCAGTGGGGGAGCGGCAACATGCCGTACTAAAGCTGATATGCTTAGGGGACAAACAGCACACCGCCGGAGAGCTTTGAAAGGGGATAAGAGACCAGACTGAGCTGTGGCTCTCGCCTCTCAAACTAGAACCTGTTATAATTGTGTCTGATAATGGCCATAACTTTGTGGCAGCTTTGCAGCTCAGCAAGCTCAGACACATTCCATGCCTTGTCCATGTCTTCAACCCTGTGGTTCAGCGGTTTCTCCAAAGCTACCCCAATTTGCCTGAGCTACTGGTGAAGGTGCGCTGTGTGTGTGCACATTTCCACAAGTTATCGACAGCTTCAGCCAGTCTTTCAGCAGTGCTTGAAATTGCCAGCTGACCGGCTGCTGTGCGATGTAAGCGAACGCTGGAACTCCACATTCCACATTTAGGCCAGGCTTTGTGAGCAGCAGAGGGCAATAGTGAAATATCAGCTGCAACATGGTCATAGTCTTTCCAGTCAGCTTCTGCTATTCACAAGCAAGGAGTGGGCATGATTGTCTTACCTCTGAAGTTTTAAGAAACTTTGAGGAATCAACACAGATGGTGAGCGGCTATAACGCTATTATTAGCGTAACCATCCCACTTCTGTGTATACTCAAACGCTCTCTGCTCACAATTAAGGACAACACTTTGCATGTGGAAGAGGTGGAAATGGGGGAAGACATTACACAGGGCGATAGCCAGCCCATCCTCAGTTCGTCTTCTCAGTACAAATTGGACCATAAAGAGGAGGAGCAGGCGACGGCTGCCTCCGTTACTGAGGGTAGTACCCATGGAAGTTTAATTCCATCTGTTCAACGTGAGTGGGCAGAGGAGGAGGAAGAGAATGAGAAGATTGAGAGTGATCCTCCTGATGATGACAGGGAAGTCTTGCCTGTTGATACTCTGGCACACATGGCTGACTTCAAGTTAGGCTGCCTTTCCTGCGACCCGCGCATTATACGCATTTTAGACAACACAAATTACTGGTTGTTCACCCTTCTTGACCCCAGCTACAAAGAGAACTTCTCATCTCTCATACCTCTGGCGGAGAGGACAAGCAAAACGGTGCAATACCAGAAGACCCTTGTTGGAAATTTTTGGAACAATTTTCCATCTGACAAAGCTGGTGGCAGAGTCCGTAGTTCCTTGGCCAACCGAGGAGGGGAGACAAGGGGAACACACAGCAGTTCCAACAGAGGCCGGTCAACACTCTCCAAAGCCTGGTATAGTTCCATGACACCCCACCAGCACCCTCACCCTGATGCAGAGCCTACTGTCACAAGGAGGGAGAATTTTTGGAAGATGGTGAAGGAGTACATAGCAGACCGTGTCAGCATCCTCGATTATCCCTCAGTGCCTTACAACTACTGGTTGTTTAAGCTGGACACGTGGCACAAACTGCCCTGCTGCCAGAGTTTTGTCTGATCGGGTATTTAGTGCTGCTGGTGGCATAACAGATAAGAGTATCCGCCTGAAAATGCTGACAGGTTGACTCTTATAAAAATGAACAAGGCATGGATTGACCATGACTTCTCTACTCCACCAGAGGAAATGTGGCTTTTATGTTGTATTAAATACACTGTAGTCCCATGCACCTCTTCAACCAAACACAGTATATTGTTGATTCTTCCTTTTATTATCCTCCGCCTCCTCTTCACCTACAATCTTTTACAGGGTCAGCCCACCTGAAGGCCCTCACCTATTTATACCTAATAGGGAATTTGAATGCATGGCGCTTTACTTGGAAGTGGTAGCCATAGCTGCTTCTCATGCTCCCTCTCCGGAATCAAACCCTGATTCCCTGTTACCAATTATCACCGTAGTTCAAGTTGAAAATAACATTGAATGTTGACAGGGCAGACATCCGAATGGATCGTCGACGTCACGGGGACATGCGATCGGGCCCAGGTTAACTAGAGTCACCAAAGTGACAGCAAGCCCTTGTCCATAATGTTTTGGATGGTTAGATCAGCAGGCCCTTGCTCCATATGTTTTTAAGGGCCACCAGCAGGCCATCAATCATACATTTTTAAAGGCTGTATATGATGCCCTCCTTTATGTGTAACAAAGGGTGTATTGGAGCACCGGTTCCTGGTAATTTTTTGCAGCCCTTCACAGTGCATAGGCTTTATGAGTGTAGGAGTCCCACTATATGAACAATTGTACCACAATAGGAATGAGGCCCTCCTTTCTGTGATATACAGGTTGTATCGGAGTGCCTCTTCCTTTTAGCTGTTGGCAGCACTTGCATCTTATATATAAGTAAATATACAGGAAAGAATGTTTCCTAACATTTTTTTCACTAAAATGGATTTTGTCTTTGGTTTTGTGTGTATTATTGTCAGTCTGTAAAAGTGGCGTACTACTCGGACAACATCATTCACAGCACTGACCTGGGAGTCCAAGATGCATCCAGACACCCTCCCCTCTTCAGAGCAGGTTTAATGCTAGAGTTCTCCCATTGACTTCCATTATACTCGGGTGCTCGGTAGAGCACCTGAGAATCCCGATGTGTTTGGCCCGAGCCCCCGAGCACTATTATGCTCGATGAACACTAGTACTCAGAACTAAACTGCATATTTCAGATAACAGTGGCTCGTTGCTTTGTAAAGTGGTAATATTATGTCCTCATTCCTCAAGAACAATTTATTTTGCCACTTTGGGATTGCTCAACAGATTTAAACATCAGAGTGGTCACCTGCTATTTCTTCAGCATTCTTTAAAAAAAAAACTAATTTTCAGTTTACAGGTGCCATGTAGTACTGTTGAGCTGTGAGAACACAGCTATAATATACAGCAGCAGTCACAAGGAAGAGTAGAAGAATTGCATTGCGGTGTTCATTTGTTTAAATGACACGGATGTGATCTCTGGGTGTCAACAGTTTTTATGGTGGCCAGGGGCCAAAAAAGTGTCTGTGCTTAAAGGCTATCCCTAAAAGATGGGTAATATTGCTTTGGTATACTGAGTATATCAAAGAATCATAGAAGTGATCAGATCAGATTGTGAAGTCCTCTAATTTGACTAAAAATGTAAATACTTGTTACCATTTAAAATAAATGTTACAAAAAAAAAATCCTCCAAAATGTTGTTGTAAAATGCGTTTTAAATTGGTTTAAAATACATGAATCAGATTCACTATGAATTTCACAAAATGTGTCTGACAAACAAATCTGAAGTTTTGGCAATTAATTTTAGATGAATCATGCAAATAACTGTCCAGCCCCATTTTACTGTGCAAATTGACAGGGAAAGCAGGAGAGTAGAATATGGTGAAGGATCACATGACACTGGGAGAAAATGGAAGGGTGTGCCCTAATTGGCTGAGAGGCTGACAGCATGATCAGCCAATCAGGGGGAAGTATGCAGGAACGTCATTCTCCTTAGAAAGAATAAACACCATTGTGTTCCCAGCTAGGCTTATGAAAGGCTGTCTTGTGACAGTGTCTACCCAAAAACAATTGCAGATGTAAGTCAGTTACTAGGGGCACTATAGTGAAAAATTGTTTCATACAGCTTGTTAGTCATTTCTGCATTACAAAATCCTGGAAGAAACCAGCCAGATATGTTTAAAAAAATAAAAAATAAATGTTTTTATGGTACATGGGTTGCAGCTGGCAATAAGCCTAATAGCATACATTCTGCTGCACACACACTGAGGAATTGCAGATATTTTCTATTTACTATTATTGCATTACATCCCTGTTATTAAACATTGTATATTGGTAAAATATATTGTTTATGTTCTAACAAAAGCAATAACGCAACACCATTATCATACCAGTGTTATTGAATGAATTATAGAATGCGTTTTATATTACTGCAAGATACCGTTCATTTACAGTAAACACATTTTACTGCAAAAACTCTTAATACAGATAAGACACTTACAATTTAGCTAGTACAATTTAATAAATCTGTGTACCAAACCTGTGACTTTTCATTTATGGGCTTCATAATAAAATGTCTGGTAAACAGAAGATTGGGAAATGAAAGACCTATGCCTCATAATCCGAGAGTCAGAATGTGGGGTTTGAGTGCAAACCAGCAGTAGCAGCACCAGTCTTCTGACTATTAGGGCTCTTTCACACGAGCGGATGCTGTGAGTGGAATCTGCTGTGTGAACGAGAGCCAATCCCCGCTCCGGACAGCAGAGACACGTAAGATTAACATGATTGATAATGCTCCGTGCCTCTCTGTGACCTTTTTACTACAAAATCACATTGAAATAAAGTGGTCATCGAGATTTTGTAGTAAAAAGATCACCGAAATTCACAGATCATTATCAATCATGTTAATGCTCCATGTCTCTGTTGTCTAGAGCGGGGCTTGGCTGTCTTTCACGCAGCGGATTCCACATATGGCATCCGCTCGTGTGAAAGAGCCCTTGGTAGCAGAAGGCCACAGTTTTACCTGGTTTGCAATCTGTGCCACATTATTATTAAAATCAGCGTATGAGAATGTGGACTGGATCACTCACTCCCCCTCTCAGTCACAGCAGAATTATGTTAATACCGAGCATTGGAGCCAGGGGGTCACATCATTCCTTCTGCTTCTATTTGCCCCAGAAAAGCCTTTTACTTGCACCATCTCTGTCTTCACTTACCCCTCCCTAGTAATGCACCTTTCTTTTTCCAAAATAAGAGGCAAGAAAATTTCATCATGTGGAATGGAAGATACTCAAGAATCTCCCTGTTGATGACTTGTGTGAAAAAAACAAACAAACACGTTGTTTGGCTTGCCATGAGGAGAAGGTTCAGGGGGAGCTGGAAAAACCAATGCATAGCTATGTTGGGTGTGGTGGTGGAAGTAGTGACAGAATGGTGGCACTAGGTGCAGTGGTAACAATAGTGTCAATTAAAACAAATACAGAGCAAGTATCAGCAAGAGTCAGGATGATGCAAGGGCCAATAATGACCTATCCCAGTCTGATAAAGGGTGAGGATGGTGAGGAATATGAAGATTACTACATGTTGTAGAGTGCCTGGGAGCTTCATCAATGTACTGAATAGGAATAGAGTGAAGGCCACAGCCAGAACTTCCCCCAAAACTGCCAGGACAGATCTGCTTCTATTATGGTCAGCTTGCATACTGTTGATGCCACTTATACTGTAAGTGCAGGCTCAAAATATACCAAACCTAAGCTAAGCTCGGCTGCTTCTAACTCTTTGGGTGTGCAAGCATTTCTGAGCTGGCAGTTTTTATTTCCATAGTGCTGCAAGATATGAAGATTAAAATAAGCTGTGGGTTTTCAAACACAAACAGACACCACAACTCTATTGCAGCACAGGAAGCCACATCACCAGTTACTGTGGGAAAATAGAAGTGGGTGCCAATCTGTTTTTGAACATACCGTCAACCATCTGTTTATCCATAGCTTTATATGTCAGTGTAACTGAAATGATTTGTTATTGCTCATAGCTTTTAATGAGCTTAAAGGAAGGCAGGGGAGAGAAAGAGCAAATATAAAAATTAAAAAAAAGATAGGGGAAAGATAAATTTCCTAGGAGACCTCATTTGCAGGCGGATTAAAGCATATTTGATTAGTGTAGAAATATTTTGTCATCTCTAGTTTAAAACAAAGACAAGCAAAAAGGTTTAAAAACAAATGTACATGTATTGTTCCTGAAATTCTAATGTTAAACCGTGCAAAATACAGTATAGCAGAATAACTTTTTTTTTCATTCCGCCTACCCTCTCAAGAATAATAAAAACTTAGGTAACTTATGTGTATTCCAAAATATTTTTTACTAAAATTACATGCCCAGCAAAAAAAAAACAATATGGCCACATCAATGGAAAAGATAAAAAAAAAAGTTAAGTTGCGTTATTCCAAGACCCATAATAACTAGTAAGAAATTCATAAATTACAAAAGCAAAACTAAAAAGCAAAATCACCCCTTTCCCAATTTTATATATAAAATTAAACAATTAAAAATGTACATAAGCGGTATCATTAGATTCCAAATAATAACATATGAAAGTATTTATCCTGCACAATGAATCCTGCATAATGTGAAAAAAAATATCAAAATGGCTGAAACAACATTTTTAAGTCACTTAATCCCAAGATTTTTTTTTTATAAAAGGTCAAAGAATTGTGCCTATTCCAAACAATTTTCCCAGCAAAAAACAAACCTTCATTCAGTGCTGTGGAGGTGGTTATAAGAAAAAGTTATCAGTGGCAGAATATGGAGAAATAAAGCAATTTAGATTTTTTTTCAAATTTTTTTTTTCTTTGTGTTAATTAGTACACTTATGTTATTATGGTCATAGAACAAGATTGTCATTTTAGCACACAGTAAATGCTGTGGATATGATGAAATAAATAGTGTCATTAAAAAAAAATTCTAAAAATTAAATACTTGTCTCACAAAAGCAAGACCACATATAGGAACGTGATAAGTAAAAAAAAAAAAATGTTAAAAATGAAAATTAGCCTGGTTTGTGAGGGCTTAAAAACACAAAAACAATGTTGAAAAAGAGTTAATAAAAATGAATCAGCAAATAAATATACCTAAAAAAATTGTGCTACAGAAAAATACTGTACAATTCATAAAACAACCCTTCATATGGTACATTGATGAAAAAATAAAGTTATGACTTTCTAAATGTGGTAAAAAACATAACAGAAAACAACATATGAAGCATTCAAATTATTTATACCGAGATGTATAACTTTCTTTTCTACATATATTCAAACTGATCGCCATTTGCCAAATGGGTACCCAAACATACAAATAGGGTCATTTATCAAACTGATGTAAAGTAGAACTGGTTTAGTTGCTCATAGCATCTAGATTCCACCTTTCATTTTTCAAAGGCAACTGGCTTAGTTGCTCATAGCAATCAATCAGATTCTGCCTTTCATTTTTCAAAGGAACTGTCAAAAATAAAGGTGGAATCCGATTGGTTGCTATGGGCAACTAAACCAGTTCTACTTTACACCAGTTTGATAAATGACCCTAAAAGTGTCTAAGTTCACTAGCAACTTATAGACATTTTGCATAAACTATATAAGGCGGTATCATCTTCAAAAATAGAAGCAATGGTATTTCTTCCCATCTTTTATGTCACTAATAAACAAATTATACAACAGTGGGCCCAGCAATGAACCTTGAGATAACCCACTTATCTCAGGGAATCATTCAGAAGAGGAATCATTGGTTACAACTCTGGACATGTCCCTTCAGCCAGTTTTCAATTTAATTACAGACTATAATTTCTAAGCCTTGGATCTTATTTTACCTATTAAGAGGTACAGTATCAAATGCCTTTACTAAGTTCAAGAACACTATAATTACAGCTAACCCTATCTGCTGTCTTCTACTCACCTCCTTAAATGCAAATTAGGTTAACTAACAACTTCTTAGCAAACCGGTGTTGGCCATCACTTGATATTATTAAAAGTTGTACTCTTGTATATAGTCCTTTAAGAGTCTTTTATTTTTCCCATAATGGAAGTTAAAGGGATTCTGTCACCTCATTTCAGCCTATAGAGCTGCGGACATGCACGGCTAGATCGCCGCCATCATGTCCGCAATATACGTGTCCCATATATCTGGGTGCTTTTATTGTGTTTAAAAAATGATTGTATAGATATGTAAATGAGCCTGGTAAGGAGCCCAAAGGGCTGCACTAACCTTCTTGGAGCCCAGCCACGCCTCCCTGTGAAGGAGCCCAGCACCGCCTACATCCTCCGAATCTCCTCACAGATAGATCGCCATAATCTCACGATGCCCGAGCATGCGCAGTTTCTTCCCTGAGGCTGATGCCAGCACAGGAAAGGAACACTATGCCAGCACTGTGCATGCGCGAGCTCACACATTGCGAGATTACAGCGTTCTAACTGTGTGCAAGGAGGAGATTCAGAGGACGCAGGCGGTGCTGGGCTCCTTCACAGGGAGGCGTGGCTGGGCTCCAAGAAGGTTAGTACAGCCCCTTGGGCTCCTTACCAGGCTCATTTACATATCTATACAATCATTTTTTAAACACAATAAAAGCACACAGAGATATGGGACAAGTATATTGCGGCCATGCTAGCGGTGATCTAGCCATGCATGTCCGCAGCTCTATAGGCTAAAACGAGGTGACAGAATCCCTTTAAGCTTACTGGTCTATAATTACATGTGAAAGACCTAGAGTCCTTTTTGAAAATTTATATCACATTTACCTTATCACCAGTTCCTTTCCACTATGTCAGTGTTTAAATAATCTCCATATATTATGAATAGTGGCATTACAATAGGTGAACTAAAGTTTTTGAGAACAGTTTTGGTGCAATTCATCTAACCTTGTCTTGTTCACATTTAATTATTAAGCATATTTAGATTGGACGACATCTACATTAAATCAATTCAGTATATTATTGTATTAACAGCACTGACTCCAACTAAGTCATCTACTGTCTCTTTTTTTGTATATATAGAGCCAAAATAACGTTTCAATAGTTCTTCTTTCTCTTGATCCCAGTGGCCAATACCTCATCATCATTATTTAGGGGTCCTACATATTGTAACCTCACTTTTTGTTCTCTTTGGCCACATCTGTCATTTTGTACTTGAGTTGATTGCATTTCCCTTTCAATGATTTTACTAAGCCCTCAGTTTCATGATTTTTAAATTCCAATTGTTGTTTATTGGCGATTTAATAGTAGCTGTACAGCTATTAGTGTTGATCGCAAATTTCTTCACGAATATTGGCACTTCAAAAATTTGCGAATATCTAGAATATAGTACTATATATTTGTAATCTCGAATATTCTCAATTTTTTTTCATCAGTACCCATGATCCCTCACTGCTTCTTGCTTGTGGACCGATGAGAAGGCTGCAATATCTTTGACTTTAGGAGTAGTGTTTATTGCGAATTTTCGTATTGCAAATTTTTTATCGAAAATTTTCTGATTGCCGATGTGGCAAAAATTACCTCGCCACTGGGTTTTGGAGGGGCTGGTTTGCCAGCCTCTTGCCTCAGGATTATGGCCCATATACTAACTTTGAAGAAGAAGATAGACCGGCTGCACAGCCTAAATCTGTGGAACTGTTTTGGGCAGGAAAGACATGCTTGTGGTCGGCCAAATGTGACTTCCATGTAATTCGGGAACCCCTGCTCGGATCTGGGTGATTTTTGGATATGTTGTTCACCCAGATCAGAGCTATCAATGGATGTATAAATTATGGGGATATGTGGGGGTTTTAGGGGTTTTCTGTGTTTTGGGAAAAATGTGTGTTTTCTGCCTGTGAGTGATTAAGTTAGCCCAGTATGTCTGTGAAGGTTCTCATTTATCTAGGTCATTGTATATCTGTAAAGAATAAATCAAGGCAGATTTCTTGAAAACTTTTCACTCGTTCTTCCAACGAGCTTTCTCAATTCTCAGTGACTGTACAAGAATTCTCTGGAAATAAACATGTAACTGAATCAACATCTGGTAATTATACCCAGCATGGGGTCAGAGGTCATTATACCCAGCACGGGGTCAAAGGTGTTGATTCCATTATCCCAATTGGAGTCAGCAGGTCATAATGACCTCCCAGAAAAAGGTGTCAAGACAGCATTGTATGTGGCAGACAATAGATGTACTTAGATAATGTAGTAAGGCAGCTCTCACCTGCATTGGTTGTAAACATCCCTTGTGCACGGATGCCGCACCTGGATGCGGTAAAGTCCAGAGATTTGAAAAAAAAAAAGAGTATCCAGCTCAATTCAGGTGAAATTAAGAATGACCTTTATTCCAGCGTTAAACTCCGTAATGCAAGTATAAATCTACATGTTTCAGACCTCTTAGATATATGGGTCCTTCCTCATGACAAGCATGAATATGAAATGGAAGCAGCTCCCTATATATCCTAGACTAACCCCAGGTTGATAGCTATCACCTGGGAGGAGGAGACATAGGGAGGTGGTTCCATGCAATTTAATTTGGTTAAAAAAAACCAAGCCAAAACATGAAAAACTTGAAAGACAATGGAAAGAGGTTGAGATATAAATTCTAACACTATAACAATAGTGATAAATGGGACTCAGTGTTTATAAATAATCAGCATAGGGACATATGATGAAATATATATATGTATAGCATACAGTTAGTATTGTAAAATAAGATTGTGGTGCTTATTAAGTCCCTGGGGCTGGCGTGATCCTAATTGGAATATCCAGAAGGCTTCCCTGTTAAGGAGTTTCCTCCTATGATCTCCCCCTCTTGGTGGCAAATAGACCCTCTCTATGCCTTTGGCTTTTAAACCAGACACATCCCCTGCATGTGCTATTGCAAAATGTAGGCTGGCTGAAGAGACATTCCGGTCTCTGTAGTGCGGTACGTCGGATATGTGTTTACGTATCCGATTTTTTAACGGATTGACAGTACAGCCCAGATATTGCAAAGAGCACCATATACATGTGATGAGACCTGCTTCCATTTCATATTCATGCTTGTCATGAGGAAGGACCCATATATCTAAGGTCTGAAACGTGTAGATTTATACTTGCATTACGGATTTTAAACGCTGGAATAAAGGTCATTCTTAATTTCACCTGAATTGAGCTGGATACACTTTAAAAAAAAAAAAAATAGATGTACTTACATCTAAAAGAAGGTCATACCTTTGAAGACCGTCAAGTACGTGTTTTGGATAAGGAGGCCGATTGGTACAAACCAGGTGTGAAGGAGGCCATCTACGTAAAAATGGAGAAGTTAAGCTTGATTAGAGGCCGGGGGGGGTTAGATATCTATTGTCTGCCACATACAATGCTGTCTTGACACCTTTTTATGGGAGGTCATTATCACCTACCAATCAACCCCCTTGACCCCATGCTGGGTATAATGACCTCTGGCCCCATGCTGGGTATAATTACCAGATGTTGATTCAGTTACATATTTATTCCCAGAGAATTATTGTACAGTCACTCAGAATTGAGAAAGCTCGTTTGAAGAACGAGTGAAACGTTTTCAAGAAATCTACAGTAAGTCCAGTTGCCTTGATTTGTTCTTTACAGCTTTAGCCCATTATGTTTGGTAATTGTATCATAGGCAGAGCCTACTGTGTTTTGGTAATTGTATTTTGTTGATTGCATCAAAGACAATGCCCATTGTATTTTGTTGATTGCGTTACAGACAGAGGGAAGGGGGTTTTGTGTACAATTGCTGGGAAGGTTTCAATACTGTAAATGCATGTGATTGGCTAATATATAAACTGTCACAGTCTTCTACAAGGTCCCCGGGGGGGGGGGGGTGTCCCTTGCTAGGAGACATAGAGCCTCGTCTCATGCATGTGGGGATTGCTATACGTTGTATACTCCCCTGGCTATAACCCATAGCTCTTGTAAGAGCTGTTCCTGTTCCTTGTTCCTGTGGTGGTTACAGTGTTGAGTGGAGTGCTTGGAGCCCTCGGGAAGCACTAGGAGCATCCATCAATGGAGGTACCCAGTCGGGGTGCCAGGAGATCCGTTACAGCCGATTTTCACAATCAAGAAAATAATGACTGGAGATAATGAATTCTCGAATTTATGGCGAATAAAATTAGCTAAATATTGCAAATTCGAATATTGTCAATGCCAATGTCACTAACCGCTATGTTGGTTTGCACTAAAACTACAAGAGGAAATTTAAAGCTTCCTTATTCAACAACTGTATCATTATTTCACAGTAGAGTTCTCCTGTCTGTGTCCTGATGGGCTTTTATCAACCTGGGAAATAGATCTTTTAAAAATTAAGGGGGTCATGCATTATTAGATATATGCCAATTTTGGGAGTATATCTGTCACAGATTTGGTCACAAAGGGGATTTGTGGCTGAATCTGTGACTTTTCCCAGTTTATGCCAGGTATAAAAAATGGGGTGTGGCGTGGGCAGGGAAAGAGAGGACCACTTTGCCTCCTCATTTATAATTTTCTATGCCTGCTTTAGGCGTTGAAAATGATCTAAATCCTTGCTCTCAAGGGAGACTTTGTAGATTTAAGTTGGTGGTGGATGTGCATTAGTTATGTAGTGGTCGGCACCTCTACATAACTTAGGCGCATCATGTGCCAGCAAAACGGGTATTAAGACCTGCATCTAAAATGCCAAGGTTTTCCTAATATTATTGTCTCAAAAACTTAAATCTGTTCACCTGCACTAAGTGTTACATTTAAAAGTAAACTCAATACAATTTTTTTTTTTAAACTTTCTTCATAGCATTTTCAAGACCGCATTCAAACAAAGAGTAGTATTTCTTTTGTTTCATCCACCCAGTGAATGTACCTCACAGACATTATATTGTCCATTTAATATTATTAATTATGTAAAAAGAAAATAGGGAATACTTTGACATCTCTTTTTGCTTTAACTCTAATTTATAAAAAAAAATTAAATACTGGGCATGTTACCACTCAGAATTAACCAGCAATAAGGGGAGGATAAACCAAGCTGTTTGAGAGTTTCTTTTTATTTTTATTAATATACAGTATCTCACAAAAGTACACCCCTCACATTTTGTAAATATTTTATTATATCTTTTCATGGGACAACACAGAAGATCTGACACTTTGATACAATGTAAAGTAGTCAATGCACAGTTTTAATAACAGTGTACATTTGGTGTGCCCTCAAAATGGGGTCAGGTATAAATGGGGAGCATGCGTGTTGAATTTGGTGTTATCGTTCTCATACTGGTCACTGGAAGTTAAACATGGCACATCATGGAAAAGAACTCTGAGGGTCTGAAAAAAAAAAAAATATATGGCCTAGGCTATTAGAAGATTGCCAAAATCCTAAAACCGAGTGGACAGCCGCTCCTTCAGCAAGTGGAATGGGTGAGTATAATATATATTTTTTTTTCAGTCACCATTTTAGGAACAATTGATTCATTACCAAAAAGCTCAAAGAAATGTGGCTTCTTGACAAATCAAAATTTTAGTGAAATTTTGATCAGTTACTCAACACTAATACTTAAGAAAGCAATACAGTGACATATCTAGTTTCCAAAAGAGCCTCAGATTAAAACAGTGAGCGGGCAGTGCATGACAAACGTTCTCCTTTTTGTGTAATTTGAAACCCTAGGTCAGTGATAGGCAAACTGTGGCTCTCCAGCTGTCGGGACGGTTCGCAAACACAATCAAATGTCCGCAAACCGCAAGTTCATGGCGGGTCCTATTCATTTTAAATGACAGGCATACCTGAAAAACCTTCAGCTCATATTTGCAGCCAAGAAATAATTACTAGAAGTGCACAAATAGTCCCACAATATGGACAGTGACATACCAGATGTATTATTCGAATTTGTGATCTCCATTCATATTTTTTTTTTCAATGCAAAATATTGGCAATATAATTTTCGCGCATGCGCAAATGCACTATACAGTACCCAAATGCACTATAAAGAAAGTATATTGGTATATAACACCCCACTTCAATCATTTTTTTTGGGGGGGGGGGGACTGATATATCACACCAGTAGAAATTATTTGTTCCAATAACGCTTGTCCTTCTATATACCTGCAGTATCACAGCAGAACCGCACACAACTGCCGCACAATAATATACTTTCTAACATAGAAAGTATATTATAACATTGTACACGGAAGGCAATCCATTAGAATATACATAAAGATAAAACGTAACCTTTAATAATGTTACTATAAGGGTCCATTCACACGTCAAAAAGTGTTTTGCAGATCGGCAAAACGCGGACACCGGAAATGTGCATTCCGCAATTTGTAGACCGCACATCGCCGTCACTATAATAGAAAATGCCTAATCTTGTCTGCAATTGCGGACAAGAATAGGACATGTTCTATTTTTTTTGTGGAAACGGAAGCACGGATGCGGAAGTGCAAATCCGCAAATGCGGATGCGGACAGCACATTCTGTCCCCATTGAAAATTAATGGGTCTGCACCTATTCCGCAAAATTGCGGAACGGATGCGGACCCATTTTGCGGACGTGTGAATGGAAAAGATATCCCTCAAAATGAAAATAAATTAAATTATTAAAGTTAAGGCTACTTTCACACTAGCGTTCGAGTGTCCGCTTGTGAGCTCCATTTGAAGGGGCTCACAAGCGGCCCCGAACGCATCCGTCCAGCCCTAATGCATTCTGAGTGGACGCGGATCCGCTCAGAATGCATCTGTCTGGCAGCGTTCAGCCTCCGCTCCGCTCAGCAGGCGGACACCTGAACGCTGCTTGCAGCGTTCAGGTGTCCGCCTGGCCATGCGGAGGCAAGCGGATCCGTCCAGACTTACAATGTAAGTCAATGGGGACGGATCCGTCTGAATATGACACACTATGGCTCAATTTTCAAACGGATCCGTCCCCCATTGACTTTCAATGTAAAGTCTGGACGGATCCGTCTGAGGCTACTTTGACACTTAGAAATTTTTTAACAATATAATGCAGACGGATCCGTTCTGAACGGATCCACCGTCTGCATTATATGAGCGGATCCGTCTCAGACGGATCCGCTCTGAACGCAAGTGTGAAAATAGCCTAAGCAAAAAGCATAGATTTAGTAGGCAATAACAAGTGCTTGGCGTCACTAAATCAGGTGCTCAGCGGCACCAAATGAGAAACTACGTGTCCTACCACAATCCAAGGGGTTCCAGTGCACATCCATGAATCCCGGAGGGAAAGCAAAACACATCTATCCCTGGGCTAGATGATGATGTGGTATTGAAAGACAGGGTGGGCAAAGAACTGTCCCTGATATTGCCCTACAGAGGGGTGCTATTCTGGCCCTGATAGCCTAACCACAGACTACCCGCCCTGATAAGAGCGACCCCGTCCGGAACCTTACCCTATATAAAAATGGCCCTAGTAAGCCCCTAGCCCCTAGGCCTCTGACTTCCAGGTGATCACTATATAGATCTATGTGTTTTTCACTCATTATAAAAGTATATTATAAGTATATCGCACCCCTCTGTGTATCACATCTATCGATAGCACACCTATACCAGTCCTTAAATAGACTTTTGTGGCCCTATTAGCTAGCGTTTGGTGTCCCTAACAGTCTGTCCCTGCTCCACACAGCAACCTCTCCCTACACTGGCAAAACACTGAATGTAACATGGCGGCCAGATCAGGTTTATTTATACGGTAGGGGTTATGTCCATTTACTGAAACGTCTCAATTGGCTGTCCTGTACCACCTGATGGATGTGTCATGGGTCAAACCATGGGTCATGGGTGCAAATAGCGAACACGCAATATTTGCCGCAAAACAACCGCCGGGCAAACCGCAAGGCCATCTCTACATTTATACACCACTTACTTCAGTTCGGAGAAGTGGTTGGGAATGTGGGTGTAGTTAGCCATGTTAAATATTTTTACTCTGGTTTTTATGGCAACTTTATAGGAAGTTTTAAATTAAACCCCCCCTCCCCCAAAAAAGCATCTCAATACAAAAATTTACCAAACTTAACAAATAAGCAAGCACTTCTGGACCTGTAATGTCTCCCTAGAAGTGATCAGGGGAGCCGGATATTGCGTACGGCAGATTTGGTCCTCCTAAGTGATCCGAGACCCTCCATAGGAACACATTGAAAATCTCCAATGCACAGTGAAATTCTCCAATGCTAATACAGTCTATGAGAGAAGCAATCTAATCACATGTCTGATTTCCCTAAAAGTATAACAAAGTTTAAAAAAAGAGAAATAAAAAAAGAAAAATCATAAAAAATAAATTCACCCCACTTTCCCCATCCCCCCAAAATATATATATATATATATATATATATATATATATATACACACACACACACACACATCATAGGCATCACCACGTCCGAAAATGCTTGTTCTATTAAAATATAAAAAAAATTATCCCATATAGTATACTGCATAATAGAAAAAAAAATATCTAAATGGCCGATTTGCCATTTTTCTGCAGCTTCACCTCCCCAAACAAAAATTAAAAGTTCTACACACCCAAAAATTAGCTCCCACACAATTCTGTAGAACTAATTATTTCACAATGTTTTTATTGAATAATATAAAACATACATCACAAGCGACATAGCATTCTTGCTTGACAATCATTAATATACTTCTCACAATAGTAATCGTCATACTATGTCCTTGTGCAGGGACAAAGGGAAGGGGGATAGGGATGGAGTTGGAGGGACATAGGGTACAATCATCAGAACTACAACAACATCAACATAGTCGTGGTTCAGAATTAGATATAGGGTCAGTACTTAGTGAAGCATTCAAGTTTCAGTTACATTCATGTATAGAGATGATCCGACAGTTGGTGGGAAGCAAGAGAACATAATATCCCAAGAATAATATGTGTCATCGTCATCCATTTATCATGTGTCACTAGACCGCAAAGGTAAGACTTTACCCTGCAACCCCTGTGCCTCTTAGCCAGCTTTATCTCCCTTTATGAAAACAGATCTCCAGATTTCCCATTTCCCAAGGTAACTATTGTATGATCCTGAGCATGATGCCATGGTACCTTCCATTTCACAATGGTAGGAAACCCTTTTCGTGACCTCAGAAATAGATGGTACCACCGTGGACTTCCAATGTTTTGCTATGAGTATTTTAGCAGTTGTTAGGACATGGAAGACAACCGTACGATGTCTCATAGGAATCAGCTCTAGGCCATTAAGTAAGAGGAACATATCGGGAGAGTAAGATAATCCAATTCGTAGAGTGAATGACAACAGCTTGTACACCCTCCTCCAAAATTTCCTGACCCCCGGACATCCCCAAAAAATGTGTAGCATATCCCCAAGAAATTTCTTACACCTCCAGCATGTGTTAGACACACTCGGGTATATCAAGGATAATCGTTCCGGAGTCATATACCACCTATAAATTATTTTCCTAGAAGCTTCTAGGTGGGTAGAGCATCTAGAATGTATCTGGGGGGCAGAGAAAATTGTTCTCCAGGAAATTTGGTCTATTGGAATTTTCAGGTCTGTAGTAGAGTTGAGCGAACACCTGGATGTTCGGGTTCGAGAAGTTCGGCCGAACATCCCGGAAATGTTCGGGTTCGGGATCCGAACCCGATCCGAACTTCGTCCCGAACCCGAACCCCATTGAAGTCAATGGGGACCCGAACTTTTCGGCACTAAAAAGGCTGTAAAACAGCCCAGGAAAGAGCTAGAGGGCTGCAAAAGGCAGCAACATGTAGGTAAATCCCCTGCAAACAAATGTGGATAGGGAAATGAATTAAAATAAAAATTAAATAAATAAAAATTAACCAAAATCAATTGGAGAGAGGTTCCATAGCAGAGAATCTGGCTTCCCGTCACCCACCACTGGAACAGTCCATTCTCAGATATTTAGGCCCCGGCACCCAGGCAGAGGAGAGAGGTCCCGTAACAGACAATCTGGCTTCATGTCAGCAGAGAATCAGTCTTCATGTCATAGCAGAGAATCAGGCTTCACGTCACCCACCACTGTAAGAGTCCATTTTCATAAATTTAGGCCCAGCACCCAGGCAGAGGAGAGAGGTCCCGTAACAGAGGATCTGGCTTCATGTCAGCAGAGAATCAGTCTGCATGTCATAGCAGAGAATCAGGCTTCACGTCAGCCACCACTGCAACAGTCCATTGTCATAAATTTAGGCCCAGCACCCAGGCAGAGGAGAGAGGTCCCGTAACAGACGATCTGGCTTCATGTCAGCAGAGAATCAGTCTGCATGTCATAGCAGAGAATGAGGCTTCACGTCACCCACCACTGCAACAGTCCATTGGCATATATTTAGGCCTAGCACACAGGCAGAGCAGAGAGGTCCCGTAACAGACAATCTGGCTTCATGACAGCAGAGAATCAGTCTGCATGTCATAGCAGAGAATGAGGCTTCACGTCACCCACCACTGCAACAGTCCATTGGCATATATTTAGGCCTAGCACACAGGCAGAGCAGAGAGGTCCCGTAACAGACGATCTGGCTTCATGTCAGCAGAGAATCAGTCTGCATGTCATAGCAGAGAATGAGGCTTCACGTCACCCACCACTGCAACAGTCCATTGGCATATATTTAGGCCTAGCACACAG